>NC_072486.1:11782000-12399000 GCF_027574615.1 Eptesicus fuscus
AATGCTCACACGAGTGGTCAGTGGTCCCGAGAAAGAAGCGATTGCCTCTGAAAGATGTGGGGAAGGCTTTATAGAGGAGGCGAACTTGGACCTTGAAAGACAAATAGGAGGCAGTATGGGCAGGGAAATGGAGGGGGCATGCCAGGACTCAGGAATAGCTTGCCCAAAAGCAGGTGTTGCAAGGCTAAGTGTGTCCAGGGATTGGTGGGCATTTACCAGGGAATGACCAAAGATTTACGGGGTGGGTGGTGAGGGATGCATCTGCAGGGTCACTGGAGGCAGGCAGTGAACAGGACGGTTCAATCTGGGAGACAAGATGGTTCCATTAAATGTGGACTTCCACGAGCTTTACAAAATTCAGCATTCTTGTCTAGGTTTTCCTTGGACAGAGGACTTCAAGTACTTTTGGAGAAAGCTCGTTTCACAGCTAAATATTCATGTCTTGGGGTTGGATCTGCCCCTGGTGGCTGCTCTAGTGATCCCAATCCCCACCCTCACCCATGGGGAACTTGCCATTCTGATTAACAGGACGCTGTGTGAGGATCAGAAAGCAATGTCTACAGTTTGTTATCCCCAAACCTGCTAAATTGCTTAAATCACTGTTACAATTTGGTATGTCTGTGAAGTATGTGGTTTTTTACTTTGGCAGACGGTGCCATTTTGGTATTTCAATTATTCTCTTGGGTGTGTGTGTGTGTGTGTGTGTGTGTGTGTGTGTGTGTGTGTTTTCAAAGCAGCTTCAGAATCCTATTTGCTGCACAGCCCTGACTTGTAAATGGATCATGCACTAAACATTCATTTTTAAGTCAGTTGTTTAGACTACAGATTGGGTAGTTCCATAGAAATAACAATATAATTGTTAAGTCCTTCAAAACTTAGTTAACCCCAAATGTAGCTGAATAGTACCTAAGATTTATTAAACAAACAATATGATTCCAATGCTAATAGCTTTTGTTTGGGAAAAATAGGGAAATACTAACCCTGAATAGTAAGTTTAAACTTCTTGTCTATCTAAAACATGTATCAGCCTTGCTGGACTGCTAGTCTATCGCCCATGATAGTTTATGATGTACCTTTGGATACATTATCTAATTGGAGGCTCAAAACCATTTTGTGAGATCAGTGCAGGTGAGGAAATTACAATTCAGAGTCCAGCTGGCTAGTCCAAGAACATGCAACTCTTGTCAAAATTCTTTTTTTTTTATTTTAAAAATGTACAATATAAATGAGTAATGAAGTAGAGTTACCTTTATGATGCCAATTGCATAGAAATTTTGCCACATTTTCATTAGATTTTTTTGGAAGGGAAGAGAGTTATGAGATGACAAGATCTTGCAATAACTTGTCTAAACTATTAAATTTTTATTGAACTACTACTAACCATTCCTGGTTTTAGGGATGGGTGGGCAGAGAATCAAAGATATTTAAGGAGTGGTTTCTGATCTTTATTGATTAATGTAGTAATAGAAATTGTAGAGTAGGAGGTCCTTGATCTAATGCAGTTGGGGCTGGGAGTCTGTTGGTCAATCCAAAATCATGGTTTAAGGTAATAATAACCAGAACAAAAAACATACATGGCTTAAATATCAAATATCACAATGTCTTCCTAAGTAAGCCAATTTAGCCAAAATAAGTCATTGCCTTTGAAAGAGATAGTAAAAAAGAAAGTTGTTTTATCCTGTATAATAAAAGGCTAATATGCAAATCGACCAAACGGGGAACAGCTGGTTGCTATGACGTGCACAGACCACCAGGGGGCAGACGCTCAATGCAGGAGCTGCCCCTTGGTGGTCAGTGTGCTCCCACAAGGGGAGTGCTGGGCTCACGGCTGCCAAGTGCAGTGGCGGTGGTGGGAGCCTGTCCTGCCTCCGTGGCGGCATTAAGGATGTCTGACTGCTGGCTTAGACATCCCCCGAGGGCTCCCAGACTGTGAGAGGGCATAGGCCAGGCTGAGGGACACCCCCCCTCACCCCCCCCCCCTGAGTGCATGAATTTTGTGCACCAGGCCTCTAGTAGTAGAATAAATATATCTTGCCATTTCCAGAAAGCACAGGAAAAAAACCAAAGAGAGAGAAAATGCTAGACTGAGGCAATATGACTCTGAAACAGTCACCTGCTAACATTAAGCTCCTTGCGCTGTGATAGCAAATGTCATAGGATTTATTATCCAGTAATTTTTAATTTGCACAAATATTCCTTAAAACCAGGAACCCTACCGTATTATGAATTTTTAAAGATTTCATGGCCACGAATCCTGCATTGGGTACGTAGTGCTGGATAAATGTTGGATGAATGAATGAAGAGATAAAATAACACAATATTAGTTATGTTAGTAAAATAATATCCTAAGTCTGAGTCCCAAAGAGTCAGCTCTGCTCTCTACACATTTAACTTCTCCCAGAGACAGCCCTGGGCCTCGGGAGAGGAGAGAATCTGCTTTGGCTGAATTTGCAAATGACAAGGTCAGCTTTCTTAAAAATGTATTTCTAGTCCATTCCATTACGCATTTTGTTGTGGTCCTTGGCCGTCTTCCTGCATCTTATGACCAGTCCTCATGGAGCTAATACCTTCTTCAAAGGGACCTGTGCCAGGAAGCAGAGGGGCGGAATTCCACTTCTACCTTTCTGTTATTTCTGAGGCTTTTTGAGGATTCAAAAGGGACTGCAGAATTCTTTAATCCGACCTCCAGGTTTTTCCTGGAATGTATTTATTTTTCTTCTGTGGTGCATTTAAACTCTACCATCCCCAGTGTGTTTATTTGTAAAATGGATTTAATTCTGTTCTTGTAAAGCCTTTGCAAACGTCTGTCAGGGGCACGCAGGGGCACACACACTGCTTAAGAAAGATGTTAAAGTTTTAAGAGAGATTTATTTGACCCCGAGGCCAAATGGCACAGCCTGCGAATGTGATAAATCTAGCCAATAAATAAACAAATAAATAAATAAACATAAATGCCTTTGAGGCGGCGACTGGCCAATAGGCAGCGCGGCGGTTGGCATTTACTTTTACAAGAGCACTTGTTAATTCCGCATGCTCTGGACAGTTATAAAGGTTTCATTTCCTCCCCAGACCTTTGTTCCCCCCGGTGTGCGGAGTGGAACACTTTATTTGAGACTGGAGTCGTGAATGTACTCCCTGCGAGGCGATGACTTCATGTATATTGATATTGCCAGTAGGGGTTTATTTTCTTTCTTGCGAGGCTGTGATCCTTTGAAGTCAGGAACCACAACTCACACAGCTCTTTGCACGGAGCTGTGGCCATAGAATGTGTTCAAGCGTTTGCTGAGTGACTGGATGAAGAATGTCCTAGTCACTGCCGTTTCTCCAGCACCAAGCATCGTGCTAGCATGTGGGAAGCACTCAGTCAATGTTTGTCAAATGAATGAATGAATGAATGAATGAATGGTTTCAACAGGTATTTCTTTTTTATATATAAATATATTTTATTGATTTTTTTACATAGAGGAAGGGAGAGGGATAGAGAGTTAGAAACATCGATGAGAGAGAAACATCAGATCAGCTGCCTCCTGCACACCTCCTACTGGGGATGTGCCTGCAACCAAGGTACATGGCCTTGACTGGAATTGAACCTGGGACCCTTCAGTCCACAGGCCGACGCTCTATCCACTGAGCCAAACCGGTTAGGGCTCAGCAGGTATTTCTGTCTTTAGTATTCTCACATATCAGAAGTAAGGCAATGTTGGCATCCTTTCGGTTTCTAGAATGGCACCTGGTCATTATTTGAAAAACTTAGTGTCAGAACTTATCTCAATGAGGTAAGGTGCTAGACTCTAGAAAAAAGAGGAGAGAGGGGAAGAGAGAGAATAAGAGGCACAAATGCCAAATATATGTATCTGTCTGTTTGTCCATCCATTATCTATCTATCTATCTATCTATCTATCTATCTATCTATCTATCTATCATCTATCTACTTATCTATCATCTACATACATAAAACTAGCTGTAGAAATTTTTAAATCAATGTGGAAAACTTTATGTCTACTTATATCTATTTATATATTTATATAGTTTGCATTTTCTCCTGAGTACTACCATTGGACATTTCTACTTGTGTGTCCACTGACCGCCTAAACACTATCAATTGTCCTTGAGGGCTGAACAGTCGACTGGCTCCATCTCCAGATCCACCTTAGGTAGAGTCTCCTCTGTCTTGCTGATCCTCTCCCATTGTTTTCGTTGGCTATTTCCTCTGGGGTTCTTCACTGACCTGTGGCAGATCATCTGTCTAAAACCTACTCTCACCACCAGTTCTCCTGCTCAAAAACTTTCAGTGGCTCCTCGTTATTTATAGGTTAAAATCCAAATGCCTTTTAATCTTGTTTTCAAGGAACTTTACAACCTGCCCTTGGAACTCTCTCTTACTACACTATTTATAAGCTCCCTCTTCCAGCCAGGCCTGTCCTAACTTACTCTAGAGAAACTGCTGTTCATTTCTATTTCCCCTCCAGGACCCTCATTGAGCACCCTGCTATGTACCCAGCTCTATATATCATGTCTTTTGTTTCTTCACCTGTTTACTGGACACAGGAATCCACCTCACCCCCTCCTAGCTGAGCTAAATCTTAATCATCCTCACAGGCCCTTATACTGAGTCGCAACCAGCTGGCTTCCTTCTTCTCCCTGTGCTTTTTGTCCCGCGGGGGCAGCAAGAGGAGGAGGTGGCAGAGGCTAAGTAGAGGTGAGCACAGAGCTCCAAGGCCAGGCGCCTGGGAGGCTTTCTGTTTTGACTTGGCAATGCCACCCCCTCAGTCCCCGGTTGCTCTGTTAAGTCAGCATGGTAAGAAGTTGTCCCAGAGGCAGACCCTTCCAGTTTGGAGGACACACATGCCTGGGCTCACATGTTCTCCTACCCAGAGGCACTGGGAGATCAAGTGCTCACTTGACTGTTTCCCTGGCCCTGAGCAGCTCCTATTTATTTGCAAAGGCTTCATCTTAGGATATGGACCTGCCAAAGCGACAGGTAACCTGATGCTCTAGGCCTAGGCCTAAGAGCAAAGTGGCTTTCTTCTTTCTCCAAGACAGAAGGAAGGGCTGGGGGTGAGCAGACTGTTCAAAGCTATTTGCAGCAAAAGGCGTGATCCCTGCCCTTGTACGTGGTGAGGGGGTGGTCACCCGTGATCTTAGGTTTCACTACCAACTGCAGCTATTTCAGCACCTCTTTTCTTTCAAACATCTTGGGTTTCAGACAGGGAGGTAACCAGACGCTTCACATTTGCTATAGTAATGCTGTTTTAGTCCTTGTTCCTTGACCTTACGAGTCACCTGTTCCTCTTGAGATATTGTCACCCTGTGGGGCGAGACATCTATACTCCAGATTTTGCTAATAATACTGGGAACCGCGTGTAGTACACACATTGTCATCATTCAGTGTGGATCTTGGGCAGCAGACTATGTCATTTTATTATAGTTATAGTATTGGCTTAACTTCTCTCATTCAGAGTAAATTAGAAGGTTCTGTAGATTATGGCCCCCGAACCCTGAAAGGTTACTTAATCTCTTCATGACTTTTCTGTCTGTGGTATAAGTATCTGTTCTGTAAGCATTTAAGATTAGAAGTATTTTAGAGGTATCCCAGTCCTCCATCAATAAGCCTAAGCTCCTTAGCATGACATACATCATTGTCCTAGTCAGGACTCTTAGCTCAAACTAGCTCAAGAAGATCATGACTCATGTGACCGAGAAGTCCAGGGATAGATCTGGAGCTTCAGACATAGGTGGACCCAGGGGCTCTCTCAATGCCTCCTGGCCTCTGTCTTTCTCTTGTCTTCTCCTGGCTCCAGGTCCCTCGTTCTCATTGTTTCATTCTGCAGACAAGCTCTTTCCAGATAACGGGGAAGATGGCTGCCTATGTCCAAAATCAGTATCCTTCCAACCTCAGAGGAAAGAGGCACTTCTTCTGATATCTTTCCATGAATCCAAGGAAGCCCCGATGGATCCTGCGTGGGTCTTGTGTCCACCCTGGGCTAGTCATTAATGCTGGCTCTGGTTAGCTCCTCCTGAGCCGTGTGTGCCCACACCCCCTGGCCGTGGGTGCTTGGACACAGTGATGAAAGCCCTATAGGGACCACAAATGGTGGAGGAGGAGCAGTTGTCTAAAGGCAATATGGCGGTGGACAGACAAAAACTATAAGTTCTCTAGAAAGGCTTCTATGGTTTGGCCCTTCCTATCTGTCCAGCTCCTCCTAAGATTTCTCCATAGCGTCTAACCTACCAACCACATTCGACTATTTCATTTGATAAAAACCTGCCTTCATCTTGACACCTAGTGTTCCCTGGAATTTTTTTATTCCCTTTCTACACTTGCCAAAATTTTTTTCAGTCTTCAAGGCTTAATTAAAATGCTACTTTCTTCAAAACCTTTCCTATACTTTCAGTTCTTCCACCATACTGGCAAAGGATTTAGCTAATAGCACATTCAGAGAATTTGCTTTGTCCTGCCTCTATTTGGAGTGTCTGTCCCAGAATTGCAGAGATTTACCTAATCATTTAATATTCTTCCGGTGTCAGGAAATATGCAGAAAACATTGGTTGATGGATAAATGTTCTCCCAAGGTTTTTTTTTTTTTGGATTCTATGTATTGGATCTACCCAAATACATACACTCACACACGCTTAGAGTTTGAATCCATGTATGGAACATCTGCTAATTGATGCACACAAAGGCCTTTTGTATATTTCTAGCCGCACTCTGGGAATAATACTGTTAGCTTAGTAACAAGCACATATCTTATCCAATGACTTTTCTATCTCTGGGTTAGGAAGCAGGACGAGTTGGGGATGGCATCACAGAAGAAAATCTATCAAAAAAACTGGGGGAGACTGTAGGAGTGAATTGCCTCATCTTTGGAAAAAGAGCCAAAGCTGAGGGCGGTAGTGGAGCATAATGGATAAGAATGCAGCCTCCAGGTTTGAAGTCAGGCCCCACTGCTTGTTAGCTGTGTGATCTTGGGCAAGTTAACTAAGGTCTCTGAGCTTTGGTTTTTTTTTTTTTGTAAAACAGAAATAATAGAGTTTTCACGTGGGAAGACGGTCGTGAAAACAGACAAGATCAAGCATATGAGCACCTAACATAATACCTGGCTTCTAATAGGTGCCTCCCACTGCCAACACACAAACACAAGCTGTGGAACAAATAAGTGTGTGATATTTCTTCAGGGGAACTGGTCACATGGGGTGGGTCAGTACTGGGAATGCATTAAGGAATGCTCCCTCTTAGTTCTGACTGTGGTTATCTGGCTAATATTGTCCCTGACTACTGACCACATGATGAAGGTATCGAAAGGACGGAATATATGGGTGGCCAGAGCCGGTCATCTCTGTTGAGAGCAGCAGCGGTCGCAGGAGCATCAGCAATGGATGGTGTGTTTTTATTTTCACTGCATCTGAAATGTGCAATTAGCCTGAGAGAGGAGGGGAGCAGACGCCCCTTTGTCTAGATGACCCCCAGTTTGTAAAAGGACCACCCTCCCCCTGTCTCTGGCTGAAGGATCTGTGGTGACAGAAGGAGACTAAGCAATTTTCCAGATTCATTCTGGGCCCACCATATATAATAAAAGGCTAATATGCAAATTGACTGAGCAGTGGAACGACTGGTCGCTATGATGCTCACTGACCACCAGAGGGCAGATGCTCAATGCAGGAGCTGCCCCCTGGTGGTCAGTGCGTTCCCACAGGGGGAGCGCCACTCAGCCAGAAGCTGGGCTCATGGCTGGCGAGCAGAGCAGCGGTGCTAGGAGACTCTACCACCTCCATGGCAGCACTAAGGATGTCCAACTCCCAGCTTAGGCCCACTGTTGGACATCCCCTGAGGGCTCCCAGACTGCCAGCGGGCATAGGCTGGGCTGAGGGACCCCGCCGAGTGCACGAATTTCATGCACTGTGCCTCTACTTTATAATAACCTAATTGTAGGCTATAGGAAAAGAACTGAGAATGCAGTCCACTGTGAGAATGACAACTCCTGGAATTTTCTCTGATTTTTATTACCCTTCCTACGATACCCATCATCCCATGTATTCAAATGCTTTTCCTGTTTACATAGAACAGCTATGGTGCTTCACCCAGACCGATGCGGATCGCATCGTGGAGAAAGGCACATATGTGATTCATTTTCTGAAGCCTGAAGTCTCAGGATTTACCTAAGGACCCAGGAATGTCATGAGGTAAGTTTTGGAAGGGTCTCAGGTGGTGTGGTGATTATCGATTGGCAGGCTCACCTCCTTTTCCATTAATTGGCTATGGGTCTGCATTTCCAAACTGTGACCCACCATGTTAATCATCTGAAGGAATCTCCAAGGAGGCAGAGAGAAGTACACCCTTTACAAGTCAACAATGGCTGTGAGCGTGCCTATGCCCTTGTACAGTCCTGGACACCGGAAACGAGGCCCTCATGAGCCACATGTGCCTGAGCCATGCGGTGTCAGGGTAGGTCTGGGTGGGGGACTTTAAAAGTTATCTATGCAGCAATGCTGTCCATCCAGAGCTTCCCAAGCGTTTAGTTTTTCTCTTCCCTTACTTACATATCTATCTTCCTATATCCACTCAGACTCTTTCAGCCGCAAGTAACAGAAAATGCAACTCAAACTACATTAAGGAAAAAAGGGGACTTTATTGGCTCGGTAACCAAGGAGTTCAGCTGGATCCAGAGGCTCTAATAGCACTCTTGGGACCCAGTGTCTCTCCATTTCTGAGTCCTGCCACCCCTTGTGCCGGCTCTGTGACTCAGGCATGCTTGCTCCGTGAGGACACACAGCTGCCTGCAGTCCTGGAAGTAGACGGCCAGGTTCCAAATCCAGAGGAAAAAGAAGGACATTGGCTCATACTGGCTCTGAATGACTTTTTTTTTTTTTTAATTCATTTCAGAGAGGAAGGGAGAGAGAGAGAGAAACACCAATGATGAGAGAGAATCATTGATCAGCTGCCTCCTGCACACCCCCCATGGGGGATCGAGCCCGCAACCTGGGCATGTGCCCTGACCTGGAATCAAACCATGACCTGGCTCAACCACTGAGCAACACTGGCTGGGCTCTGAATAACATCTGAACAAATCACATGGCTCTGGCTGGCTGGGCCTGGGGCATGTGCCTCTGGAGCCGTATGTGGGGACAGCCATACCTGAAATGCAGGGACTGAGACTAGGGGGAGAGTTGGTGCTCCAACAGGAAGTGGGGCACCATTGTTAGAAGGAGGAAGAATGGACACTGGGCATGCAAGACAAACAGACAAAAAGCCCAGCCTCCGCACTCCCCGACTAGACCTGAGCTCTTCAATGGAGAGGCAGTGCCTATGGACTTTGCATGTCTTACTTCCCAGAACCATAACTGGCACAGTAGTGACGTACACATGCTGATGGGAGCGATTTGCTAGTTACTGGAAGGCCTGGGCCTAATTCCTAGTGCAGGGTCTCACTCCCATGTTACCTCCCATTGGTGACACGATGGCCTCTGGAAAGGTTTAAAGTCTGCCATGTTCTCAGCATTTTGTCCCTTTCATCCAAACAAAGTATTCAAACTTTGCTGTTCAAAGTAAAAAAAATGTCAATAGTCTAGATTTCAGCCAGTGAATTTTGGCAAATTGATTGGCAATTTGGTAACTCTTGGTAACTTGGACACATCTCACGAGCTTCCTCAGCTTCTCTCAGCTTGTCCCCGGCTCTCACTGCTCACTCTGTTCAGTCCCTGCTGTGGCTGCCACTCTCTGAGGCCAGCACCGGTCCACAGCCTGACGCCAACCAGTCATCTTTCCGCGTCTCCAGGTCTTCTCACCGTGTCCCAATTCTGGTAGAATGCCACCCCACAGGGCATGGGCTGTGTCACCCCACAGGGCATGGGCTGGTGGTGCAAGCTGGAAGTGTGGGGGTGACCAATGGTAGAAACGGGGTGAATAAATTTCCTCTCCGTGCTCCCTCTGTGGACTCTGAGGCCCACAGTGAAGTGAAGCGATGGCCAACATACTAACGCATCACTTTGCATTGCTTGTTATCCTTCCCTGCCTCCTCCTCTTCCCTTTCGCTTTCATCACTCTGGCCTTGCACCTCCCCAAGAAAACACCTGGACTTCATTCCCGCTGCAGGCTCTGTTTTCTAGGAAACCTGGCCTAACACATTGTTTTGTTTTCAGCGGACATTTTCTTTAAAGCTGCGGAAAAGGTATTTAAGTTCAACAATCACTATTGACTAATTAAATGAGGTTTCTATCTCCCCAACCCCCATTTACGAGATGGATAAACTGAGACACACAGTGGATGCAACTTGTTCAACATTACAGGCTTAATCAATGACCCATTTAAACACAGAATCCGGGTTCCTGTCTTCCCAATGAATGCTCTGCACCAAATTGCAATTTAAGTCTAGGTCTGCACATACAAAGAGCAGAGAATAATTGGGACAATTATCCCAATCATTCAAGCCAGGCAACCAAACCTAAAATAGCTGCATAATTGAGCTCAGTGTCTCCACTTCACATTGGGCCTCTGCGAACAGCCAAAGACATGTTACCCGAATCTGGTCATTATGTTGTTATAAGTGCTACTGGTGGTGGTGGGTATATATTTTTAAGCGGTTGTTTCTATTTCTTGAAATATTTTGCATTATGGGCCAAATTCCTTTGCTTTTTAACTAATGGAGATGAAAATAAAGTACCAGTAAAGATAACAGACTTCTGACAGGAGGGGAAATGTCATAATTATAAATAAAACATTTCGGATTTGCCCAGAGGCATACTACCAACCTGAAGGTGTGGTTAATCAGTAAGTGGATAGTTTGTGCTCTGGTTTCATATTGATTTCAAAACGAGTCCTTGTCATTGCTTTATGTTTGTTTTAAAGCAAGTTTAGAAAAAAGAATTGAAATTATACTCAAATACTTACAGAAACCAGTAATAAAGAGGAATCTATTACAAAGAAAATTCTGGTGATGGGATAAGTTCCGATCCAAACCTAAAAGGAAAACATTATCGTTTCTGGCCTTCTACCTGTGTGGTGGCTGATATCTGGGGTCGGGGCGGGGGGTGGGGTTGGGGCTTGAATTGCCCTGTTTTCTATAGATATTTATTAAATTAATAATTGTGTTATATTGAGGAGCCTGCTCTCTTTTAGATATTTTTACTTTATTTTTAAATATATTTTTATTGATTTCAGAGAGGAAGGGAAAGGGAGAGAGAGAGATAGAAATTTCAATGCTGAGAATCATTGATTGGCTGCCTCCTGCACACCCCCTACTGGGGATCAAGCCCGCAACCTGGGCATGTGCCCTTGATCATAATTGAACCCGGGACTCTTCAGTCCCTAGGCCCATACTCTAGCCACTGAGCCAAACTGGCTAGGGCACTTTTAGACATTATTTTAAGCACCATTGCTAAACTGATGCTCAACATGCAGGTCGTTCATGTCACTATTGTCAGGTGCTCCTGTGTACATTCATCTAGAAAAGGCGCCGCATCAACCTAGCATGAAAGCCCCTTCTGCACATTAGCTGCCCGAGTCGCAAATGCCAAACGCATCGAAGAGCACCATGGAGTTTTCTGACACTGATTTAAAAGTACACGAGTGGTGACTGTCCTAGAAAAACAGCCAATTATATAAACCTTTCAAGTAGAAAAACTGCTTTACATGAAACATGCATGTAAAAGAACTGAAGAAACATTGCACTTTGCTTGGTGTTTACAAACACTTCAGGTGGAGAAGTTGGTTGGGGGTTCTGGGTGGGGTCCAGCTTGGATTTTTATTTCCCTGTGGCTGAGGTCACAGAAGAACAGGGAGAAAAATCAAAACTCCATGGAAGATTTTTTTACCAGGGACTCGAAGAAAGGCCATGCATATCCTGTCATGGCAAGAGTGATGTGGAATACTTCCCACGTTATGCAGTTGGGAGTTAGAGAGGGACCGTGGCTTAGCCATGGTGTCTTTGGTGTGAGAGTCTGTTAGAAAGAGCAGGAGTCACATCTGTTAGCATCATGAGTTGGTTTATGGCTTAAGCCATGCTCACTTGTCAACCTTTTGGTTGAGTTCCACGTTTACATATTCGCCTATGAAATGAGTAGGAACTTGGTCAGGTGTTGATCAATTTTTATGGAAAATTGGGCATTTAAAATATTCTGGTCAAGTATATGGAACAAATAAAAAGCAAGGTGAGCCAGATTCTTCTCATTTGATTCTTTCATCTTCAAGCTTAGAGATTTTAAAAAGCTCTCCAGCCTGGCCGGCTATGGCTCAGTGGTTGAGCATTGACCTATGGGCCAGGAGGTCACAATTCGATTCCTGGTCAGGTCACATGCCTGGGTTGCAGGCTCGATCCCCAGTGTGGGGAGTGCAGGAGGAGGTCGGTCAGTGATTCTCTCTCATCATTGATGTTTCTATCTCTCTCTCTCCCTCACCCTTCCTCTCTGAAATAAATAAAAATATGTATTTTTTAAAAAGCTCTCCATTCCCAGGAAAGATAAAGAGGTTCCAGAAAGGAATAAGAATTGGCTGTTTAGCATCGTGAACTTGTCAACACCACCAGTTAGAGAAACAAATGGTAAAGGTCAAGAAAACTGAGCTTTGGACCTGGAACAACATTTTAAAACAAAGATCTCCTGCCAAAGATTCTTTAGGTTCCACTCCCTTTAACATTAGAATAAAAATATGCCGGAACTCAATGAAATACATTCATTTTGAACATATCATGCTAGGCTTTTGGTTCCAATTAAAGGCATACTTTCCTGGGGCAGCACAAGGCATTGGGCTTTGGGGAAACTTGCTTTTTCACAAAAGGCAAAACAGCATCTTCATACAGGCAGCTTCAGTTTCTAAAAGCATAAGAGGCAATAACGTTTGCCCTGGCAAGTGTTGCTCAGTGGTTAGGACATTTGTCCATACTCCAAAGGATCGTGGGTTCAATTCCCGGTGAAGAGCATGTACCTGGCCTGTAGGCTCGATCCCAGGCCACAGACGGGGCCGGTGTGGGAGGCAACCAATCTATCTTTTTCTCTCTCTCCCACCTCCCCCTCTCTCTTTCCCCTTCCGTCTCTCCCTTCCACTCTCTCTAAAAAAGCAATGGGAAAAATACCCTCAGGTGAGGAGTAACAACAACAAAAAAAGGCAATAAAAGTTAGAAAAAAAGATTATGGGACAGAATTTGTTGGATAATTACCTCCTCCAGGCAATGAAGCACTAGGATACCCAACTTCATTTTGGAACAAGATCGAACTTTTCCTCATTGGTTAGTTTAGGCATTAATCAAACAAATATGTTACAGTGGAAGGGTGCAAAAATCTTTACTGTTTCATTTGGTCCAAGGCATGGGAGAGGGCTTCAGGGTGGTTAGAAGAATGGCTGGTTGTTTCAGGGAGAGGCTCAGGGAAAAGCCAGACACCAGGGGATGCAGAGGGGCCCCTCAAAGGCCTCTGGGCTCCAAAGGCTCCTAGTTGTGCTTGGGGTGAGCCTTTGGAAGAGATACTCTCCCTGCCCAGCCTGGGGGCCGGCAGCCTGTAGAGGTGAATCAGGTGTTGCCCATCTTGCTGAGTTTCACCTCCTCACCCCGGAAGTGGTTCTCCAGGAAGTTACGGAGCTGAGCTCTGCGAGGTAGGACCCGGGGCCTGCAGCTCCACAAGGGCCTGGTTCAGGTTCCTCTCCAAGGCCAGGACGGCCTCCATGGTGTCCTGAGTTTTGCCCCATTCATCTTGGGAGGCTTCAGCACGTCCTGGAAGAGAATGCGGACACTGCGCTTGTTTTGCAACTTTAAGAGACGCTCAGCACCCTCGTGCTTCTTCTCCGCCAACTCTCGGAAGAGGTGGCCCGTGTCCTCGAGAGCCACATCATCCCCGTCAAAGTAGAAGCCCAGAGAGAGGTAGGTGTGGGAGGCCTGCAGATGCAGGTTGGCCGGGCGGTTGACTGCAGCCTCCACCTCGGTGGAATAATTCTGACGAATTTGGTAGCTGAGCTCATGGTTGTTTGGCAATAAGGAGTCCAGGTAGAAAAAAAACAAACGGTGTGTTGGCTGGTCTCAGAGGTGGTTCTGGAGGTGGTGACTGGATAAGACGCAGGAGGGTGGCCGGAGGCTGGAAGAAGGGGCGTACGTAGGTCTGTTCCGTCCAAACACTGTTGAAGTAAGAGACAGATCCGGCCGGGACTGCCAAGGCACTGCCAAGGGTGCAATATTTTTAAAGCCAATCAGTTGTATAAAAGAAGTAAGATAAATCGAAAATATTTGCATTAAAGTTATTGTCCACTGCTATTAAGAGGACACTCGATGCCCTAGCCAGTTTGGCTCAGTGGATAGAGCGTCGGCCTGCAGACTGAAGGGTCCCAGGTTTGATTCGGTCAAGGGCATATGCCTGGCTTGTGGGCTTGATCCCCAGTAGGGGGCGTGCAGGAGGCAGCCAATCAGTGATTCTCTCTCATCATTGATATTTCAATCTCTCCCTCTCCCTTCCTCTCTGAAATCAATAAAAATATATTAAAAAAAAAAAAAAGAGGGCACTCGTTGCTCAGTACTCAGTACTCTCGGCCAGGGTTAACTTTACCCTGAGATGGACATTTCTTAGCTAAGTTCCTTTTTAAAAAGCCAGTTTCTCCTACATAATGATTATTCTAGTAAAGTCATGATGTCATCACCCATGGGGTCTAGGAAAGCAAAGCAAAGATTAATGTGCCTGTATCTTTAATGCCTCATCTAAGATCATTGCTGAGGATCAAGGTCTTAACTTGGAAAAATTTAGCCTCATTACTGTTTTGGGATCTGACAGCTGTCTTTGTACTTTTAATAGATCTGTTCCATTCATCTTTTCAAATAAGCTTTTCTAAAATGCTTCCGTGAAGTGCCAAAAATATACTTCTCATATTGCAATTTTGTTATTTAAGGCAGATGAATTGTTCTCCCCTCCCCCCTTATCAATTATTTTTGGTTATCCTGACACTTTCTGTATCCCAATTCCTTCAAACTTATTTCTGTTTTATCAGGACAGCTGCATGCGTGGCTAAGAAATGGTGCATAATTTTATTTTATTTTATTTTTGTTTAAATTTCTTTATTGATTAAGATATCACATATTTGTCCTCATCTCTCCATTCCCATCCCACACCCCTCCCCACGCATGCCCCCAATTTTAATAATAATAAATTTCATATACCTTTGAATATGGGTACATGTGATATTTTAGAACTTTGTAATATTTCAAGGAACACGTTGGAGCCATTCTCACAGGATTTGTCTCAGTGGGGATTACAGATGGCCACTCACGCCCCTCGTCCCTGCCCCATTCTGGAGAGAGACGGAAGATGTGCCCATCAGCACCGGGCACATGCTGTGCATTTATATGTCTGGCTCAGAATTTCCCTGAGTTGGGAGGTGGGGAAGATGTTACATATTTTATGCCAAGTGCCTCTGACTGAGCCTCACGGTTTGCATGAGAGTGAAAACGAAAGATGGAAGAGTGGTGTTTATGATGGATTTTATTGCTCTTTTAAGTCCGTCCGTAAGAGAAGTAGCCTAATCCACAGTGGGGAATCCACTTACATAAGCGAGGGTGAATTGTCTAAACTTATATGTAAAGACTAAACAGTAGCCACTATTGATTCTATGGAAATTACACTACCGGGTTTTGGTTTACTAGCAAGGTTATTCACAACCAGTCGTGAGGAAGTGCTGTGAGAATAAACAACTGAAAGCAGATCCTGCAGGACGCCGGGGCCGGGCGGTGCCTGGGAACCCAGGAGGGCAATCCATGTCCCCGCTCCGCATCCAGGAGCTCCAAGCGCCTGCTCATTCGGGGCCACTCCAAGGGGCGCTTGCAAGGTAATCCATCTTGAGCGAAATGCTCCCGGCATCCTGAGCCAGTGACTGAAGCCCCTTTTGGGTGGTGCCTCTAGGACTGAGAGCTCTTGGTGACGGTGTCCCTGCCTCCCACGTCCCTTTCCTCTGTGCAGGAATCACAGCCACGGACCGGCAAAGCCATTTGGAAATGCTCACTCATTAGTGCCTCCCACGATTGCTGCCTTCCTGATGGTGCAGCGGGCACAGGGCTGGCTCCTGAGCGTGTCTTCCTGAGGCTGTGGAGCAGGGAGATGACAATCAAGTTCACCTCTCTCTAATCATCCTGCCCATTTGCTCCTCTGCACATACCCCCAGTGCCAAAAACCCAGCTAATTCCGCAGTTCCCCAGGCGTCATCTTCCTGCAGGGGGTCCGTGTCCTAGACCTGGTAACTGGGTGCCCGAGACCAGTGCATCGCGGTGTGGCAGCCGCCCCAGGTGGAGTTGATGCTCAGGAAGGGGTGGAGCCCAGGGGGCTTGCAGAATGAAGGCAGAAAGCAGTGACAGGAACAAGGTAGGCATCATGGCCTGGTTGCACGCAGACGGCTCTTGTGCATGTTCTTGTAGGATTTGGCTAAATATGTCGGTTCCTGTGGAACGTGTGAAGCCCTCCAATCCTCCCCCTCCACCCCCCTGAGGTGGAGAATTGCAACATGATGGCCCACCGTGGGACTTGGCAACCGCACTCTCCAGCGCTCAGTTTGGTACAAAGTGCTATCATTACCATTTGGAGGGAGCGCCCTGTAATGTGAAAAGACTACCTGGGAAACGCCAGCAATCACAAAACAGCCGTAGGGGCAGGGAAGGGCAGCCCGGACCTTCGCAGGTTCCCCCCCCCCCCCCCCCCCGCAGCTCCCCCCAGGCTCTGGTCTACCTCCTGCACCTCAGGTGGAGTCCAGAGAGGAGAGGGTGGGAAGGTGTAGGGGAATTTTCCCAGCCAAGCCAGGCAGCGCAGGTGAGCGCCCCCCTCCTCCGTAGTCTCAGGTCTTCAACGTGATGGGCTGAGGCCCAGGAGTCTTTGGGGCAAACCCAACTTAGCTTGTGTGAGTCTGGCCCTCAGGAGAGCAGAGAGGGCGGCAGGAAAACAGAGAAGTGGGAAGTGGTTGCTTGGTGCTGAGTTTGGCTTCGAGTTTAGAGCTCTATTTGAGCCTTCAGGCTCCAAGCAAAACTCAGGGGGGGAATGAAACCCACAAGAACCCAAACAAGGCTGGGGCTTGGCAGGCAGCCGTCCGTGGGGGCCACGCTGCGTCTCACACAGCTCGGCCTGTGCAGGCCTTTTGGCCCGTCAAGCCACCTCTCACCACAAATCTCCTTTCCTTGCACTCCTGTGAACCGGCGTCCCTGAATGCATTCAGTCAGGGCCTCAATTTTCCCAGAAACAGAGCCCCCTTCTGACACCCAGGCCCGTGTCCTTGGCTGGCGAGTTATTTACCCGGTAGCCCAGCCAGTCAAGGAAATCTGGGCTTGTTTTTGTGAAGAGATCCACTCAGGGAAGATATGGACGGGGGTAAAAGGAAAACACGAACAGAGATTTGGAGCCGAGACTCTCAGACTCTGTTGGGTGAGCCCCTGCACCCCCTTTCTCTATAACAGTCCTGGAAAAACAGAGGTGATGTCGTCATAGCAGCTGCCGATGGCCTGACAGACAGTTTCCGCAGCGCTACATGAGGCCCTTCGGTGTCCCTGTCAGGAGATTGGCAGCTGAATGACACCAATGAGGCCAGGCCCGTATTCCCTCTGGGAACGCCGCCCTAATTGATAGACAGAAGGCAAAGAGGAGGATTGTTTTTGAACCTGAAAAGAATCCCCTTTTTTTCTCCCTAAAGCTCATGCCCCTACTCTCCACAGCTCTATTCCCTCCCCCCGCCTCCAACCCCCCAACACTTTTTTTTTAAGGTGTTTTGTTCCAGAGCAGTTACAGGGCTTAATGGAACTGAATGACTTTTACCCTTCACAATCTGTCAGTCAAAAGCCCGACTCCAGGACTGTTAAATAAAGTCCTTTCAGAAGCAGACAGGAGAGGAATGTGTCAGTCAGGCAACAGACCCTGTTGTGTTTTAATCTGTCAGAGGGGCGGTGGGGGGGGGCGGGGGGGAGCGGGGCCCCAGGCAGGGCACATTCCCAGCAGCCGTTAAGAGGCCTTGACAAACCCAGGTGTGGAGCCAAGATGTCACCCAATCACCAGCATTCTTGAGGTGTGGGCCCAGAGCCCCCAGGCACTCGGCTTTGCAATCAACTATGAGATGTTTGGGCAAACTTTCAGCACAGGTTTCATACTAAGCATTTTTAACATAAAACCAACCACTAAGTGCTGGGTATGGGGACAAGGCATAGCTTTCAAATTAATACACCGCTCGGCTTCACGCGCTGCAGACAGTAATCCTCCGGCTGGAGGGCCTTCAGGTAGACTCCAATTCCAGAACAATTTTGTGGAGCCGCTTTCGGGTTTTTTTTTTTTTTTTCCTATTCCTTTCCCTTCACATTATATGACAATCCATTAATCTTGCCCATTAACTTAAAATTGCCCGGCAATTTTTTTTTTTTTTGGAGGGTTCTGAACAGTTGCTTTTGTTCGCTATGGATTTGGAGCTTTCCATTAAAAACTGTCCACCGTTAGACACACTCACGATCTATTCCTTATGTTCCGGTGACAGTTCCTTTAGGGGCTCTCACAAACCAGAAAATGAATGGGGGAGGGCGAGGGCAGAGTGGAGATGGGTGGAGGGAGTGGAGACCTTGATATTGAAACAAATAGGGCTTGTTCTCTCCGAGTGCTACGAAATACCGGATGCAGGTAGGAAAGCCACCCACCGGCCTGGGCCAGGGGCTTGCTGGTGGCCACGGGGCGGGTAGGAGAGGGTCCCTGGGTGCAGGGTAAACGTGGGCCGGTTGGTTACTGCTTGCTTGCTTTTTTCTCCTTGGGAGATTTTGCATAAAACAAAAGGAATTTCTCCCCCACCCCGGTTTCTTTTCTTTGCCATGCTACCATTCACCTCCAACATCTGGTTCCCAAGACAGGCAGAGTTAGCAAAAATCCTTTCTCCCCTGTTTTTCCTCCCCGCCCCCCTTTCCCAATCAAAGTATTGGGGTGTCTCCTGGCTCTTCCTGGGACCATCGGTGATACTTACTGTCATGCACCCTGATTGGTGCAGTAGGCGAACAAAAGCAATTGTCTCTCTCTCCCATCCCTCTTCAGTCAAAATGTAGATGCTGTGTTTTATTCTCTCTATGTGCTTGGTCTCTGGGGAAAAGCCGGTTTTAGAAACACTAAACTGAAACGTGAAAGGCCGCTGGCACGGGCTGATCAACTCTGTGGAGCCGAAACTCTAAACATGGTTAAAGTAAATACGGCGCACTCTACGGTACCGAGGCGAAACACTTTCCAAAGAAAGGGATTTCCAGCATTTGGCCACCAGCTACGAGATGAGAGCGTCAAAACCGAGCAAACCTGAGCTGCTTCCCAGCAGCAAAGCAAACCAGTTTGTTTCTCCACTTTTCCCTCCACTGATAACGTCTGTGAGCCATCCCCCTGCCCCCTCCCCGCCCCCAGCTGTTTCCCGGGGATGCTGGGCTCCATTTGGGGCCCCTAGGAAACTTCATGGGAATGATGTTCCTCTGGAATATTAATGAAGTCTTCAAATCCGGGCCCAGAAATATGTGCTCTGAGGCTTCCTGAGTCCATCCTTCACTGGTTATTAATGATCTGCCACACTTCGAGCAAGCAAAAGCCATTTCTCCGCTCCCTCGGCCCGCCTGCCCTTCCCTCAGCCTAAAACAAACACGCATGTGGGGCCGCTGGGAACACAGGGCCTTCTCCGCCCGGGGAGCGCTTTTTGCTCTGCGCCTGCAACTGGAAATGCACGCGGTGGCCTCTGTTTTTAACATTAATGGCTCCACAAAGAAGTGCAGGCAGAGGCCTGTTTGCAGCTGACAGAAAAGACCTTAAAGCGGCAACGTCTATTCTAGTGGGGAAAAAAATCTCTGGACGAAGAACCTCCAAATTCTCTGTAGGTGGCACTCAGTAAGTTGCTCTGGTTTGAAAGCAAATAAATACACAAATTGAAAAAAAATAAAAATAAACCCCAGTCCTACTTGATGCTCTGGCAGTCCCCGAATTCAGTCAATGAAAGCACAATTAAGAACAAACAGTTTTTCATTCTCTCTGTGCCCTCTCCTCTGCGGTGGGGGCGGGGAGGGAGGGGGGAGGTCTCAGAGGGGTAGTGGGTTTGCTGCACCCACGTGTGGCCAGCTCCTCCTGCCCACTCAGTTCCAAGTGCAGTCTGTCCTGTGGTTTGATGGTGGTGGACGTAACAGTCACATATTGGCCATAATACATTGAAGCTAAAGTCACTCCATTTTGGGGGGTACTGATTTGGGTTCAAAATTCCTTTCAAAAAGTTTTACTGTTTAAATATACGGCAACTTTAGTGCCAATTCTGCACTAATGCGCTCTTGGAATGGCATCTGAAGATCTCAAACCAGATTAGCAAAAAGCCAGTCGCCTCCCCAGGCAGAGCCGGGAGGAAGTAGATGCAAGTTTGTAAAGCAGGAGATCAGCGACTTGGGGTGGGAAACGGGCTCAGAGTCTTGGCCACCTCCTGGTCCAGTGCCTTTGTCGTTAGTTCTTATGTGATTTTAGTCAAATCAGATCATCTTTACCATTAATTAGTTAAAATTATAATCCTAGAAATCACAATTATTAATTAAATTAATATATTGATTAGGCATTACATTATTAGAAAAATAATAATAATATGTGCTAAGTGCATTCCACACACATCCTATATACGTCATCTTATTTAGAAGACAAAACCCCTGTCATGAGGGCAGTGTTTACAGCTGCTAAGAGTTTGGCCTTTTGGGCTGAACTGCCTGCTTTCAAATGCTGGTACTGCCACTTACCGTGTGTGAGGACCATCTGTAAAATAGGGGTGACCATAGTATGCACGTCACTGTGTAATGAAATGAGTTCACAGATGGAAAGCCCTTAGAACTGTGCCTGGTACATGGTAAATGCTATATAAGTATTATTATTATTTTGTTCCACTGCGTGTGGCCTACTTGATAATTCAAGGGGTGGTTTCGACCAGTTAGGAACAGCCTTCTGTATCAGTAGCAGTGAGCACCCTGCCTTGCCTCCACCACCATTCACCCTCCAGTCGTTGTTCTGTTGGTGCATAAAACGGCCACGGCAGGCAAGAGTGAATGTCTGGTGAGCGAGTGGGTTTCACTCCTGGGAGCGGCTCCCGCTGCAGGAAAGGCTTTGCCCAAGGGCAGCGCTGACTTCATCCCCGCGAGGCTCAGAGTGCTCTGGAGGGGGCCGCCAATGCCGGAGGAGCCACAGGGTGGCACCGATTCCCTGGGCTCCTGTGCATTCTCGCTGTGGAGCCTCTGAAGTGCTGGGCTGCCCCTGGAGGACCGTATTCTTTCAAGATGTTTGACCCTTGTTTCATTAAAGCGGCCTTGGTTCTCCCCCAGGCTGCTCTTGATCTACCCCGTGAAGCGCCAGGGCAGGATATGACGGTGGCATCCTCCGGGAAGAAAATAGTCTTGAAACTAGAGAAGACCTCTGAACAGGCACACAGCGGAGCAGGCTGGCCTAGTGAGGGTGTTCTGGAAAATCAGGACCTCTCCCTGGGCCCATCCTGGGGTGATGTCAGGCCATCGCATACAGGGAACCCTTTGGCCTTCAACCACGGCTGACTTCTGCCAGGGTACCGTGCCCACTGCTTCCTAATTGCTACCAGGTGTGCCACTTACCTTTCAGGATGACAGCTTAGTCCACCAGTCACGGCATGCTTGTCTGTTTAATTAAAAGGTCGAGCAGCCCTTCATGTAATCCAGTTTCATTCAACAAATATTCATCAAACACATCTATACCTTTAATCATTTATTTTATTTCTCACAAATAAACCACGGGTACATATTACCATGAAACGAGAAAATGTGCAGAATCAAACTATTTTCATTTCCTTTTCTGATATCCTGGGCCCTCCCCAAATTAATTCAGAAATGCCTATGATTTGTGGCCTCATTCTAGAAATGCAGCTCTTCCCACTGGCAGGGTTGCCCAGGGGTGGTGGGTTTGCACTGCTGCCTTCCCCCTTTGGTTATTTTTCGGTGAAATAAGGGGCATCTGATTTTGAACTCTGACTAAGGCTGATGTGGCCCCTGTGTAGTCTAAGGTGTGTTACAGCTCAGAACTCACTGGCTCTCAGGAAGACCGCATCCATTGGGCACAGCAAAGGTGTACCAACTCCTGTAACTCCTTCCCCTAACAGGAAGCAAGCCATGAAGACATCCTGTTGTTGGGGGCAGGGGAGAGTGGTCCAAGTTAGAGTAAGCAGTGATTTGGTCTTTCAGTCTCATGGATACCAATTTTGTAAAGAGGACATAGTCCATAAATCAGCACATAAAGTATTTGGGGGGCTCTCAGGCAGGAGGGCGGCACAATCTTGGGTATCTGTGGTGGAGTCTGCCCCCTTCTTTTTCCATTGGGAAATTGCTTCTTCTCTGTCCTGGGTGGATCTGATGGGTTGTTAATAATGGAGCCTCATTCCCTGGCTCTCTTAGTCCATTCAGGCTACTATAATGAAGTACCATAGACCGGATATAGCTTATGAACAACACAGGTTTGTTTCTCAGAGTTCTGGAGGCTGAAAGTCCAAGATCAGGGTGCCAGCATGGTCCGGTTCTGGTGAGGGCCTTCTTCTGGGTGGCAGACTGCTCACTTCTCCTTGTATTCTCACCTGGTGGAGAACAGAGAAAGAAAGCAAGCTCTCTCATGACTTTTATCAGGGCACTAATCCCCTTCATGAGGGCTCCACCCTCATGACCTTTTCTAATCCTATTGACCTTCCAAAGGCCCTACCTTCGAATATTGTCATGTTGGGGGGTGAGGTTTCAACATAGAAATTTTTTTGGGGAACACAAATATTCAGTCCATAATACTGGTGCTTGTGAGGGAGTAGGCCTATGACCCAGGCCTGGCCATATCCAATCTTCCTCTCCACAGGGATTGGGCCAAGGCTTGGGCATGTGGCCAAAGTAAGGCCAATCACATCCTTCCATGAGAACCTGTATGTGGGCACTGGCACAGATTTAGGGGTTCTTGCTTTTATATATGGGGAAAATATGGGGAAAGCCCTATGATGAGAGAGTATGAGCCATCATATAATAGGAGAGAGACAAGGAGAACAAAGATATGGAGGGAAGGAGGGAGCAGGGTGGGGGCTGAGGAGAAAATATTGCTATTACTTGAATCTCTGTCCCTGAAAAAAAATCCACCTTTTAACTTTCTAGTTTATGAGCCACTGAATCCACTTTTCTGCCTATGATTGTGACAATGGGAAGGTGCCTGACTAACATACAAGGTATAGGGACTAATACACAAGGTTTAGCTATTGTTCAACTAACGTTGTGGCAATCTCTTAACTAATATACACATCTCTCTCCTCACTTGTAAGTGGAGTTAAGTCTAGTGGCAGTGGTGGGCACACAATAACTCTTAGGAAGTGTTTGTGGAATAAATAAAGGAGCTGATAGTAATAGTAAATATAGTGGGTTTAATAATATGAAATTGTTGACCTGCAAAAGAAGCAGTTCCATGTGATTTCATGAATAGAATTTTTAGCTGCTGAGAAAGTAGACTTGAGTTGTCAAGAAGTTTTTGAGAACCCACTATGTACAGGTCTTGTGTTAGATGCTGTGAAGGAATGAAAGATGGCAAATATAAGGTCTCTCAGGGAGACCACAGCCCAGAGAGGGACTTACAACTTACTAAGAGACCATTGCTATCCTATTGGCCTCATTCTATAAGCTGATGAAAAGACTGGGTTGTTTTTCTCCCCCCAAAGATGTCATCTTTATCAGTGAAATGTGACTTGTGCAATCTAAGAAGGATCTAGACGGTGTCAAATTCAAAGGAGGGTCCTGTCACTACACTTCCTAGAGCCCCTCCTTTTGGCAGCCCCTCTCTTCAAACCCTTTTGGAACTCTCACAATGACCCCCAAAGCGTCAAGGACCAAGGAAAATATGGAACACAATATGCCTTTTCAATCATCTCTGTGCTGATTCACCCTGTCCACATGAGAATGTTTTCCTTTTGTCCCTTTTGTCTGGGAACCCAACTTCAAATCTTATCTGTGCTGCCTCACATCCCCAATTCACATCAAGCTGAGGCTGAAGAATAATCATGGGTCATAGCTTTCAAGCTGCAAGTGACTGGGTTCTTCCACTAAATGACATTTGAGTTGAACTTTTATGCTTCTTCTGTCCATATTTTTGTTATTTTTGATTTCTCGACATGGTGCAGCCATCTGCTGTGATGATTGATTCTAAACATCTCCATTGCAGCGTGTTTGCCCACCAATTCTCCCACACATATGTGTACTGAAAACCAGAGCCAGAGCCTTGCCATTTGCCTAATCAGGCTGGCCGCTGATCTCATGTAGGAAAAGAATTACCCATTGAGAGCACGGTTGTTAACCTTCTTTGAGTGGTCATTTGGTTAGCCTTCCTTTGCAACGTAAGGAACCTTGGAAATGTGGACCTAAAGAATAAGTGCTCTAATGTATGTACGATGCACTTGAAGAGTGAAAATGCATGCGGTAAAGGCCAAGGTCGCTAGCACGCAAGTCTGATTTATCGTTTGCAAACAGGAGAGATGTTTTGCTTCTAGGCGCACATAAATTCAGCGGTGCCGTGCAATCCAAACTGCGGTGTGCGGCTGCAGAGCTCTCTGGTGCTGCCAAACCCTCATGCTTGTCTACACACATTTTGCAAAGGGGCATTCCTGTTGCTAAAGGAACTCAAGTCACTTTTTCCTGAATGTCCTGTGATTGGCAGGAACGCTGCCTGCCGTACCATATTGTTCTGTGGTGGGGAATATTTTTTATTGCTGGTTCAATAGCATTTCACAGTTATTAAACCGGAGCCATTGTCCCCGGAGGCTCCCAAAGGCTCAGAAACTTCGGGCCATGGGGGGAAGCTACACACCCACAAAACCTGTCAGTTACCCCCATTGTTCCAACGCGTCTGCCACACTCTGTGGCTTTTACAGTGTTTTGGGGGGAAATGTTGAGAAAGTGGCTTTTCAAGCATATCATTTATAGCCAACTTTTTTTTTTTAATAAATAAGAATTCATGAGACCAAATTCAATTACAAAAAGGATTTTGAAATGTTTAAACATGAAAACATTTAAGACATGGCATACCTCTATTATTATAACTGCTCATGAAAGGACATGGTGGGTTTTTTTTAAAAAAAATGTTTGTAGTTTGGCAGATATGGCCAAATATCCCATAAACCCCGAGATAAATGGTTGCCTGAAAACATTGCTGTGCCCAAGTGAAATGCTCCAAGGAGATGGATGTGTTCGGGGAGGGAACATATATATTCCTCGGCGAGTGAGCGCCCCCCCCAGCTTACTTAGCAGATAATGAGAATATTCCAGAAGCGAGCTGGTGGACGACCTTGTACACTGACAGGTGTGAGTGAAAAGGGAGGGCTTGCCTGGAGAGAAAGCAGCCCCTCTGACAAACCAACATTTTCGAATGCGGAGGGAGTCCAGGACCTTGGGCTGTTTCCGCAGGGCGGACACGAGGTCCCAGTGGCAGCCCATGGCCCTCTGTGGCTCACCCCGAACACTTAGGGTCTTTCGCAAGCGCCCGACTTTCTGGGAATTTGTTTTGCTATTTCTCCCGACAGCACTGAGCCAGGTCCGCAGAATCCGCTCTCTTCAGCTCCTCGGGCACCATCTGCATTGCTTTCTTTTCCTTCCTCAGAGCAGGTCTGTGAGGCCCCGAGGACCACACCAACACTCCAGTCAGCAGATGCAGTTATTCTTCCGTCGAAAGAAAAATGCACTCGTATTTCTCTTCAAGTGTCTCTGGCAGCAACTGGGTGTGGGCAGGAACTGGTGTTTATCTAAACAAAAGCAGCAGATGTCCGACCTCTCTAAGCCCTTCTGGCCAGCCCTTTTCTGATGATGCCACTCGGTGGCTGCTTTCTGAGAATCGTCTCTTTTTCTGGAACTAATTGCAACTTTAGAGAAATATACCCTGCAGTTGATACTGTGGTCAATGAGTGTATGGGGTTGTGTTGGTTTTGTTTGTACATGGTTTTCTACTTCTCTTTGTGAAAAGATCTCCCCATTCCTGGAAAGTTCCCCTAGTTCCTCTCTCTTCTCCCTGCCTGCCCCCCCTCCCCATGCCTGCCACTCTTTATTTGTCTCCATGGGAAATTAGGGCTCCCTTTACTGATTTGGATGGCATATTCTTCCCCGTCATAATGTCGAGGGACATTTCTCCTGCCCAAATCTTTCCATCATCTGTCATTTACCTTTTTTTTTTTTTTAAATAGGTAATCTTTATGTCTTTAGTCTACATATTATATTTTGCTTCCAAACATTCCTGAGTCACTCAAAACGAGTTTGCCAAGCTCTGACTTTGTTTTAACATTTAAAAGTGAGAAAATTTTAAGGTTATTTCTAGACTAAGTTAATGAAAGGACTTTTTAAAGTAATAAACATATTGGCTGATTCATTCTCTTTGGCAACACAATTTCAATGCATCAGAGTCTAATCCCTCCTCCCCATGAGTAAGTGCTTAAGGAGATTTGTGAGAGGATTTGAATACAATGGATCATTACCTGACTTTAAAACAATATCATAGAAAAAAGCCTGGAAGGATATATACCCAAACGGTAGAGCCTGGTTATCTTAGGGGGGTTTGGCTCATTTTTTGTATTTTTTTTATACCTTTCTACATAGTGCGAATTTGTATTTATACTTAAAAAAAAAAAAAAGGATTTTATTAACAACCATCTCCATGAGCTATTCAGCATCGGTTTGGTTTTTTAAGGGGTCATTTGTAAGGAGTATGCCTCCAAAGAAGATCCAAGTATAAAACCTTAGAGTGCTGCCCGTATGAGTGTGTCCCTGACAGTAACTGCCCTTGTAGGAAACAGGGCGAGAATCTAATGAGATGGCGTACGGAGAAAACGTCCATACACGCCAAGTGCTACCCAAAGAGGAGGAATAGCCACAGCAATTGCTGGTTTGGGAGGAACGAAAGGGGCAGATGTGGATCGAGTCATCTGAAACAAGGGCTGTGCCCACTGGTGTCTTGAAACACACAATATTTTGTCTTTTGTTAGTGTGAATGGAGTGACCCTTCGGGAGCCTGCACGGTGGTGCAAGCAGTTTAATATTCCTGTGGCAGCTTTGAGCATTGTTTTGTGAAGGATAAGTGTGTGTGTGTGTGTGTAACCAAAGTGCCCAAATGGAATATGCAGTGACATCCAACTACATGGAGAAGTAATCATCATCGCACCCCGTGTCACCCCGCCACCCAACTGATTCAAGGGTTTTTAAAGGACTAGCTCAGGTGGTACCAGGTGTTTGGTACACTGTCGCAGAAAAAGTAAAACCATTAAAAAGAAACTAAAACCAAACAGAAACAACAACAGTCTTTCCCGGAACACCCAGCTCACCCTCTCCATAAAACAGCTACCTGGTGACAAAATGCAGGGGCGTTGTCCCGCCCCCTAAGGAAGACGTGGATGACAGGGGCAGCACTGGTGACAGTTAAGTGACCTTCGGAAGCAGAGCAGGTGGAAAAGAGCAGGGTGGGGAGTACCTGGATCATCGATGGAAGCGCTGGGCACCCTGGGTCCCGGCGAAGGTGTCCTGTCCGCGGGAGCTCAGACCATTCTCAACGCGGCTCGCGTGCCAGGAGGCGCTCACCCCGCAGGTCCGGCCTGAGCAGCAGGGAAGGGGTTACGTGTAAGGGTGATCAAAGATTTAAACTGTCATGTCGACAGCAAGCCGGGGAACAGGCTGTGCAGAGGCCTTAATAAATCTGCCCTTGACTTATGGCCAAACCTCATTCAGCAGAAAATTATTTCTGCAGAATATTGAGTGCTGTGCTCTGATGGAGACAGAAATAAAAGGAAGGTGGAAATGGGGAGAAGAGATGGAAATTCAATCCACATGCGGTGGGGAGGACTCTTCAGTACATTCTTTCTCAGATGAAATAAGAAACAGAATGTGTAAGACTCTCAGAATATGGTGCATCCCTTTGATTAGTGAAGTGTCTTAGAGGAAGGAAACGGGTGAGGAGTGATTCTTAGGAAAGATTGATAGGGGGTGGAGGGGGGATCCTAGAGATTTAGAGACGATCGCTCATTCATTTGTTCATTGAGTCAACCAGGCTTCATTGAATCCTTACTGGGAGCGAGATCCTGTGGGTATGGAGGTGAGCAGGGCATCCTGAGGAGTTATAGCCCACATCCACTGTACACCTCAAATTTGTCCAGCTCCAGCTCTGTGCAACAGCACAAGGGGAATGTCCCATGGTCCGAGGAGCAAAGCATTGTGGGGGAAAAGTGCTCTGAATGAAGTGTGAGAGTACATAGTCACATCTCAGGTGTCGGGGAAGAATCAGCACCTTTTCTCCCTAGGCATTTTCCCACTTCAACGGAAGGGATAGAGTTTTTTATTAATTTGAGAGGCTGATTAAAAAAAAATAAAGACCTCTCTTTCAGATGACATGTCATTTAAATCTCCTTATTGATTTTCCTGATGACATTTTAGAAAGAGAAGAAAGGGTTAAAGATTGGAGGCGTCTGTAGTTTTCAGCCCAGACCAGAGATAATTTGAAATCAAGGGATAATTTAGGAGACAGGACTTCTCTTTCCAGTGGTTTTGAAACAATTGGGAAAAGCTCAAGAACAATGCAAGAAAATGATGAAAGCTTTTTCTCTTTTAAATAATTTATTCACGGTTTGTTTCTTTCTCTCTATACTTTCATTCCCAGAGTTGTAATGAGTTTCAGGAACATAAGGTGTCAGATATTGGCTTTTTGTTGATGTTGTTTTTGTGGAGGTCTCTAAATTCATGACCCCTCTGGGCATTCTAGACGCGGATAATATATAATTTACAGAGATCTGTGGCTTTCATCTCTTCCCTCTAAGTTTTGAAGCTTTTTGTTCAAAGGAGTGATTTGTTTGGCTGTAGTGGAACCAGCTGTGTCTGCAGAAGTTTTAGCCGAGGACCCGATGCTCTGCGGGACCCCGAGCTTTGGCCAAGTCTCCCAGGCCGGGCTACATGCTTCTGTGAGCGGGCAATGTGGGTTCTGCCTGTCTAGGGGGAGCGGGAGAGGGACCCAGACAGAACCAGCTGGCTGTCCCAAGGCAAAGGGTTTAAGGTGAAGGCTCAGACCATGTGTGAAAATAAAGATTCTCGTCTGCTAATGAGCTTGAGTGTGGAGGTTGGATGAATGGGGGTAAGGATGTGGTGAGCTGAAAGGGAGGAACTATGCTCATGTTGATCTCTCAATGTTTCCGGGGACAAAGACACTGTTAGTTCAGGGTTTGTTTCATGAAGGACTGGACTACAATTAACAGCTGGTTTAACCATCCAACATACAATACCTCAGTGCAGGTTATCCCCAGTAAAAGAGGATGTCCAGGAGAATGTAGGTCCCCAGAGATGGGACCAATGCGAAGGATCTTTTGTTCTCTTTCTCTCTCTCCCCGCCTGCCCCCCTCCCCCGCCTCCCCCAGGAGAGTTGAGCTCTAAGTGGCTTGGAATGAACTGGGGCAGGGGTTAGCTCTCTAGGTAAACCTGGGTAGAGCCTTGGGGTTGCAGACCTGGAGAGGCTGATGTAACCAACTCTTGCCAAGAAGACTGACTGCTGTTGATCAGCTTCTCTCAGTGTGTTAAATATTAATGATGCACTTTGTTATTTGAAGGATGTTATTCATAAGCTCAATTTAATATATTTTTTATGCACACATTAAAAAAACACCTTTCTACCTATTTAACTGCATAAATAAATTTCATTCTAACAGGGCATCTTGGTAAAGAATATATACATATGAATGCTTAGGATCTTGTGATTGTTTTGGCCACAATGGGTGAACTATGTCATCACTCCGTTCCTGGTTTCCCCACCTCGTACAAGATGAGAGTACACCTCTTTTACTTCCCTTATGAAAGATTAAGGAGATCTCCCTCCTCACCGGATCCCTATCAAGACTAGAAGTTCTCTAGGGAGCTTCCACAGAAGTAAAAATAATGATTTTCTTTTATTTTGATCCTTATAATGTGCTTGCCTTAATTTAGAACCATAAATACTTGATGGTTTCAAGAAAAGGGTAAGCTAAATGATCTACTTTAATTCACACAGATGAATAAATTCGTGCAGTCTCCCTAGGAGGTTATATGTCTCTTTTTGCCCCAATCCTGCCATATACACCAGAAAGTTCCTGGAGCACTTTCTCTCTCTGCTCCAGAGATCACTGTTATGAAGCAACTAGCCCATTGCTAGGAGCAGCTCTAGCCTCTTCCCCTATCGAGTCTCCCCTTTTCTTACTTAAACCAAATTCCTTTTCTTTACGCTTGAATTCAGAGAGTTCACGCGGGACAAAGGGGTTGGAGAACTCAGAGGAAACTTTTGACAAACGTCTTGACTTGAGGGAGTGAGAATGAGGTGGGAGAAGCTAAAGGGAAAAAGGAGAGTTAGGCTGAGAATGAAGAGGAGGAGGTACTATGATCATGGAGGCGGGTTTGATGATCAGTTCCCTTTAAGATTCCTGCTTTGGCCTGAAACAAAGGAGACTTGAGGCATTTAAAAGAAAGGCTAACCACAGCCTGCAAACAAAGCTGGTAAACTACAAAGTGTGATGGGAGCGCCCACAGGGTGGGTCAGGCTGTCCTGCCCTCCCAAGGCCTATGGAAATCCAGAGACTGACTTGCTGAAAACGCAGGAGAAAATCAAGCAAATGGAATGCGCCTGACAATTTTTCAAAACGCAAGCTTGTATTTTACTACTGTATATCTGAGATGGAAAGTTAGCCAAATAATTGCCGGGGAAACATTTGATTAGGTTTCAAAAGACTGTTTGGAGAAACTGACTAGTTAGTTGTAAAATGGAATACTTGGGATGATTGTCTGGAAAGATAAACTTAAAAACTGGAAAGGTGAGCTCAGAAGACGCAAGGGAACAAAACAGCCCAGAGGAGGGCAGGCACTCTGTCTTTCCCGGATGAGAGGAAAGGGGTCCGGGCAATAGTTAACTTGCCCAGTTGTGAATGTTTTTCCTGATGTGGCTCCTAGAAAGGAATCTGACTTTCATCTTTCATGCAAAGTGGTATCTTATTATAGAACAGAAAGCCATCGCCTCTGGTTACTGTATTCGAAACCCTGAATTCTGCTCCCGGCATCCATCTCACATCTAGTTAACTGTAGAAATAAAATGGGAGGGAATTTGGCCTTCAGGTTATAGGGCTGGAAAATGCTTTGAGAAGCCTTCTGGTTGGATTACTCCTAAACCCTCCCTGACAGATGAAAATTTATCTTATTTTTAAATGTTCCCCAGAGGAAGAGTGTCCACAGACTCCCTTAGTAACTCATTCCAGTGTTTAACGACCTCCACATTCAGGAAATTCCTTTCTCTGTCTTACCTAAACCCACTCCGCTACAGCTTAAGTCCATTTTCGCTTGACCTGCCCCAGAAGAGATGGAAAAAAGAGGTCACCCTCTTGCATAAACATCCTTCCACGCAACTAAAGATTAAAATTTTAAATCCAAAAAGTTCTTCATCGCCTCTCTTTTATCACATGGTATCTCCCCACTTATTCCAGTTTTCCCTCCTCGGCTCCATCTCCCAACCTCTTACTCACCTTTGCCGTGGCCTCACAATCTTCCTCTTGTCTGAGGCCCAGCTGTGGGCTGGGAGAGAAGAGAGAATGTGGCCATTCTTGTCCTTCCCTTTCCCCTCGGGCTGGCAGAGCTAGACCTAATACTCAAGCTAAATGGTATTGACAGTGTTTTTAACTTTTAAACATTTTTCTTGCCCACATTATATTTGTTTCCAAAGTCGAATTTTGCTCAGACAGTAGGTCTGTGGACATTTATAGGGTCATACATCTTTAGGTTTTAGAGGGGCAAAAAGAAGTTTTTTTGTACACTGCTCAGTTATTTGAAATTTTCTGAGAATTAGTTTCCGGTCCTTGGGTAGAGCCACTGATCTTGCCCTCACTCTTGCTGATGAGACCCTAGGACCTAAGTAGGTACCACATTTGCCAGCACTTCACACAAATACTTTAGGGCAGGACAACGTCTTGACTTGTTTTTCCTGGGCATCCAATACGTTGGCTAAATAGAGCAACGTACCGGTTACAATTTATTTTTGCATCTGTTTCTTATTCGTTTGTGTGAAGTTTCCAACATAGTTAGATATCTGGGGATCAGAGAATCACAGAGATGGCTTTCTTATAACTTGCTTTCTTTTCTGATTTCTGAAAAACTCTAATAAACAATTCCCCTGTAGGTTTTAAAACATGCGTGTGAGGGTGTTAAATGGAAAGCAGGTGCTTTAAAAAACCTGTTGCTATTTTTATAAATCTTGTATTTGCTCTTACTTGTGTCTTAGCAACGGATCACAGAAGAAAGCAAAGCATGGAGAGAGTGAGTTACTTGTCAATCATCATGAAGAATGAGCTCATAGCAAACCAGGGGCAGTGCTGGTCAGGCAGGCAGCCTTAGAGGCATCTAGGACTCCACATTCTCACCTTTCTTATTCTTATTTATTAAAGAGCCCCTCTCATGGGCCAGGCACTAAGGCAGGCACCAAAGTTACTGCAGGGAATGAAGAGACCCCAATCCCTGCCTCTTAGAGAACCTATATTTAGTTTTGGTTTTACACATGTATCTCCCACAGCTCCTAATAGAGTTGAAAATTATACCTTTAAAAATGTATCCCTTATTTTGCAGCCATTAAAAATGACTATTTTTGAGAAGCCTATAATAATGTGAAAAATGTTTTCTGGGTTATGTTAAATGACAACACACACACACACACACACACACACACACACACACAAAGTTGTGCATGCATTCTGTCCTAAGTAAAACTGAAAACAACAATGTAATTAATCATCCCTTTTAAAAGCATACATATACAAATAAAGGTCACAATACACAGGCATACAGAAAAGACTAAAAGGAATGTCCGTGGTGTGTCGATTCACAAACTGGCCCCTTACATGGCGGGCCAGGAAAGACCTGAGAGAGAGGCAGGCCACTCCAGATTGGTAGGTGGCGGTTTTAATAAACGAGGGAACTTGAATAAACGAGGCTTGTTTTGGGGCAACCACATGACCAGTAGATCTCCACGCCTGCCCATCAGAATCTTAGAAGTTTATAGAGAGGCCTGAACTGGGTTCCGTCACATATCATCCAGATGGTCTCAGCAACAACTTCCTCTCTCTAGGCTTTCTCCTTGGAACAGCCCCCGCTGCAGGGATGGCAGGCAGAACTGTACATCCCAAGGTCAGGGGTGGGGGTGAGCAGCCTCCAATTGCCCATGTCCAGCTCAAAGGTCAACTGGTGGTCATATCCTCATGGTGCTTGTCATGGGTGCCAGGATGATGGGTGATTCTTCTGCTTTGTACTTTTATGCATTTTCCATTTTTTTGTAGTAATCAGATTATTACTTTTAAAATAGAAGGACACATGCTCATTAAAAGAAAATTATTCTTTTTAATTGGTAAAGGCTTTAAGATTTTGCAGAGTCTCTCATTAAAATGTACCCGGGACCAGTTAGTCCCTAAGCCATTGCCAAGGAAGACTTCAGAAACAGGCACCTGTGGAAGAGAGATGGTGCCAAGAGCGGGGAGAGTGGGAGGGAGACCATCAAATTTCAGGTCCATCACACTCTCCTCACTCCTAGACAGTTACTCTCCGGGCAGCCTCAGAGCTTGGGGGGCACAGGTGTTCTTTCAGTTGGGGGTAGGATGAAGACATGAAAATTTAACAAGTGCATTAGACACTGTACTTTGCATTCCGTTTTATGGGTGAGGAAATTGAGCTTGGAGGCATTATGGATTTGCTCAAAGAAAGTAAGAGGCAAAGACAGGATTCAAACCCAGATCCACCTGCCCGGAGAGAAGTGATCTGCTTTCTCTGAGCTTCTAGAAATGCCCCTCAGACTTTTGGGGTGGAGCTTCCTGATGACCTGGTTTGGCAACTATGTGCCTGGAGTGGTCAGGGTAGTCCTGATTTAAAAGAAATTTTATTTTATTTTTTAAAGAAAGGACATTTGTTATATATGCAACTAAATGCGACTATAATTGGTAGCTTTGCCAGAATGTTTTTCTATCAATTCATGCAGAAATCAGAAAAATCCTCTCCCAAACCACATGCCTAGTTTTGATTCAGAAAAGAGGGCTACTTTGGATTGCCAAGGCAAAGCAGAGAATGAATTGGGGGTCCAAGACATTTTCCCAAGAGGGAAGACATATTTACAGGAACTATTTTGAATATACACTCAAGTATATATTTCCATTTCAGTTCAAGATTTGTGCTGAAGTCTCTTAGTTCTTGCAATCTTAATATAGTCATGGGGCCTGTAGGATGCTGGGCTGTGAGGTTAATTAGAATTCTAGTAAACTTGAGAGTTATTTTTTCCAAGGTTTGTCTTCTAAGATTATTTACCACTGCCCCTGGTTTGCTATGAGCTCATGGAATCAAGGAAGGTCGAGTCAGTAGGTTCTGTGTTTGAATATCCAGAGGTTACACAGCACTGGGTGGTTGGTAAACGATTAGATTTTTTATTTTGGGGATTTCAATAAAATAGCTGTTTAGCACACTCAGTGAGGGTTAGTCTGGAAACTAGGGTTCCAGAAGTCCTTTCAAACTCCTGTTGTTGGAACATCTGAAACCACCATACCACCAAACACTTGGATAATAAGAGGAAGCAAAAGCTCCCTGGGTAAATTTTTCTTTTTCTTTTTCCTTTTTTAAATAAGAAGGAAACTCAATCAAATTTTTGCATAAAAATATGATACAGTTCTACTGCTTAGCTTTTAATGATAGCATGGAATTCTAAGTAAGCATGGATGAAATACAACTTGTCAGCACAAAAATACCGCCTGTCATAGTCATTTGTGTATAAAATATGACCCGCAGGTTTGAACCATATGGTTACATGAGTTCTAATTTACGTGGCATCTTCTTAAGTCAGCAGGATGCGTCCTGGCCTGCCCGTGGGAGGTGGAGTCAGCACCTCGCCCAGTGAAGTGCAAAGGGCTCCCCGGGGTGCAGGCCAGTTTGGGCTGCTGCAGCCGGGATGGGAGATCTACAAGGCCAGTGGCACCTCCCGAGGACACTGAGGACCCTCTCACACATTGGCATGGCTGGCCAGGCTGGCCCTGTAACCAGCTTGCAAAGGCAGACACGCGAAATTGAAAAATATTAAACATCACAGCTTGTGACTCAGGCGCTCCTTCTGTTCCCACTGGGGGGAAAGTAACAGGATCCCCTGTAGACGTGACGGGGAGAGCGGACATTTGGATGCCTTTGTAAAGCAATGTTTAATGAAGGGAGAAAAGGCACTTGCAGCGTTGTGCTTCGTGGCCCGTGGACGCACGCCCAGAAGTGCACAATGGACACATTCTGCGATTCAGACGCGAATTGGAAAAGCCGAGGAAATGCCATCGAAATAAAAATCAGACTCGAAAGCCTAAGCTGAGCCAGAAACAGATGTACTTTTTGCTACTTAAAAAAAAAGAAATTCTGTCCTCTCCCCTCTACCCCCTCAAGCTGTGCCCTGTCACTATCTTAAGATGACCTTTCCGTCGGGTCTCTCTGAGATGCTTTCAGTCAACTGTTAGAGCAAGTGACTCTTGACCTTTCTGCAAATTCTCGGGGAGCCCCAGGGTTCTCTGGCTGCCCTCTGGGTGGTCCCCCAAAGACCTTGCTGCAGATGTCTGCTCTTGATAAGTCCAGAGAGCAGGGGTGGGAGGGGACCCATCCGGGGCTCTGCTGGAGGGTGGAGGGCCAGAACAGCTGCTCCTGCTGGGAGGCTGTGGGCTTGGGCTCTTTGTTTCTTGGCAGGTGTGGGGGAGGTCACTCCTGCTTTCTGAGGATTCCTTTTTCACTGGCACTGTCAGCTAACAATGAAATCTTTCTAGTGTTGACATTCTGCTAAAGGATACCATCAGCATTAAGACCCCAAATAAGGCTCAGATATTCATTCTAAGTAATTCTCAAAATGGAGGTTGTTATTCCTGTTGCTTTGGAAGAATAAACAGAGCCGCCTTCCTAAGAAGGAATGCATGTTTGGCAGATATGAAAGGGGAATGACCGATTAAGTACAAGTGTAACAAAATAAACCTAGAAAAATCATCATCACTACAGAGAAGAGACAGATCTTTTATTGAGTAGCTACTAAGTACCAGGTACCAACCCCAGCACTTTCCAGTATGTGTGGCCTCATCTAGTCTTCACCACAACACTGTGAGAGTCGTATTATGTTCTCGTCTTAAAGATAATGAAACTGAAGTTCAGAGATTCAGTTGCCTGCACTTGGGCACAAAGCTACTGCTGAGCCAAACAACTCAGACCTGTCTGAATCTGAGGCCCAGGTCCTTTCTATCAGACGCCACAGTTACAGCTGGCCCCTGCTGAATCCTATATGGGAGAGTTTTCCGGACAAAGAAGTTCATCCCTTTCTGGTCACTCTAAATGGGTCCTGCTCGCCTGCAGGTAACCATGCTCTCACCCAGGTCTGTGGATTCGTCTTCAGAATCCATCAGCCCCCATTCGACGGTCTGCTCTCCTCTTTTCAGCTCTCAGGGTTCTTGGTTCTCCAGCTTCTCCTTCCGGTTGTTTGGTTTCTGTGTCTTTGCTACTGTTCTCTGTGACTGGGTCCTCTCTGGTGCTGACAGTCCTTGGTGTCTGCTCCCAGGTCTCTTGTGTGGCTACGATGGGCAGGTGGTCCTGGAGGCAGCTGCCTGGCCTCCCTCCTCGGTGGGGAGCACTGGACCGCCCTTTATCTGCACCATAGCTTTAGTGCCATAATTCCCTTTTTTCAAGTAGAAATATCCTGACGGTACAATACTACATGTTTCTGTTTTCTCAAGTAGTGATACTAAACATTACTGTAACATGGCAACGCTGTCAGGCCACTGCAAAGGTCAAGACCAAAAATCTGTTGACAATTCTATTTTGTTTGTTTACCTCTGTTTCTGGCGTTTGCAGTTAATGCTGGTGTTTCTCTCCCTCCCCCCCCCCATCCCCCCAATCAGTGTAGCTATTTTTTTTTCTTTTTTAGAACATCTTAAATTTTTAATCCTTTCTTTACCGGTTACCTGAGATCACTTTTGATTAAGAAAACTGTAGAAAGTTAGTAACTGCCACAAGCCAACGCCAGGTAGTGGCCCGCGTCCGTTTTCCACAGAGGCCTGCTTCGCGGGGTGTCTGCACTGCTCGGGGTCCCTGCTCACGCTCGCGGGAACCCACCGCGGCAGGTTTCAGTCCACAGGCCGCCTTTCCCCATACCTCCTGGTGAACTCCTCAGCGTTGGCACAGAATGTTCCTCGGTCCGTGGAGAACTCCTCAGCGAGGTCGGCGCGGAGCGGGTGCTCGGGCTGGGGGTCGTTCACCAGCGCTACGAGGGACTGGATCACCTGGCCGGTTTTCGTGGCCGGCTTCCAGCGTTCGGCACTGAGGACTGGCAGGCAGACCTGGCCCTTCTCGTCGATGTTGGGGTGATAGATCTTCGTTTTAAACGTGACCTTCGGCGGTTTGAAGGGGTATTCTGATGGAAAGTTGATTTCAATCCTGAAGGCCCCCTTGTCATAGGGAGGGTTGTCAGGAACGAGGAGCCCTTGCCACGTCAGCACATTAGCTTCATCGACCTGGATGTTACGGAAGCTTTTCATCCCGCTTTTGCGGATTTCCTCCAGCTCCTTCACCAGCCTCCTGCTGGCCGCCATCTCGGATCTGGCACTGCCTTCCCAGGGTGCATCCTGGCTGGGCGGCTGGAGCCCTCCTCCTCCCGTCCCCTCCCCCGCACTTCCGGGAGCGGCCTCTGCACTTCCGGGAGCGGGGGAGGGGCGGGCGAGGCCCAGGGTAGCTTTTTATGCACAATTGACTCAGTTACCATAAACCTAAGGTATGATGGGCATGGGCTTCTGAGGTCTTTTTATTTATTATTTTCTTATTATTTTTATTATTTTTTAGGAGAGCTCCTTTGCTTACTGGATGGACTCTGTTCTCTGTTCTACATGATGAATGTTGCCTGAAGGGGGTGGTATATTGTCAATTAAAAGCCCTACCTTGAGGAATAGATTACTGGTTCTCAACCTTTTTGTCACCCAAAAGCACGTTATTATTTTCTTTTCTCATGAATGCAGTGTTTTGAAAGATTTGGTCTGCAAATTGCATTTGTTTTCCCCATTATTCTATTACTTTCCCAGAGACACAGTTACTAAGTGGCAGAGTGAGATTTGAACTCCAGTCTGTCAGCTAAAACCTGAGCTCTTGGCCCCTATGCTACAGGCCAATTTGAGGTAAGCATTGGGTTGAACCACATGCAATTGCCAGTGTTTATTTCTGACCTACAAAAATGGCAGTTTCATATACCGAACAATATTATTAGACTTAACTAATACAATTTCAGACCAAACCAATGCTTTAAATGTCGCCTGGGTAGGGAAACATACAACTTCTGGGAAGACTTTTGTAATAACGGCAATAATTTTAATACTACATCCCCTGCCACAGGCCCTTCTCCCCATCTGCCCTGCTCTACCCAACCTGCAGATTTCCACAGGCTCCTGAGGTTGGGGACATTAGCTTGAGAAACATTAAATTAGGTATAAAACATGAATTCTGTCTGATGTGGTTTTTTAAAAGAGTAGTAGTTGCATATAGTGTTCAAATAGGTTTCAAATTAGCTTATATGTTGTCTAGTTCTTTGTCCCCAGTCATGGAGAGAAGGAGAAACTTTTAAGAAAAAAGGGAGAGCATACGATTGGAGGAAACACCTCATGACTGGGATTGTGTCCACTCTGCGTGAAGACTGAGATTTCTTATCATTTCTAACTATCTCAAGTTTTCCTGTATAGAATTCATTCGTCATCGTCGTCGTCGTCGTCGTCGTTGTCATCATCATCATCATCATCATCACCATCATCATCATCAAAATAGCTAATATTTATTTGTTTTATAGCTTACAAAGATCTCTTAATACATTGGAGTCTCCTAATATTCCTATGAGACAGATATTATTTTGCAGATAAGGAAACTGAGTGAAACTCAAGTTCTTGGTAGTGGGATCTTTGACCCTAAAATAGAGCTGGCTGACAGGCCCATCTGCAAAGACGGAAATGTTCTGTGTCTGTGCTGTTCAGTATGGTAGCCAGCACTTGAAGTGTGGTTCATATAACTGAATTTCAAGTTGGAATACTTACTTGTCGTTAGGGTCTACTGGATTAGACAGTGTGGCTCTAAAACCTGTGTTCTTTGCTTTGCCACCTTGTCTCAGATTATGAAGACTGTAGGAGAGGGAAGGAACACAACATTTTGAAGGATACAACATTTTCCAGCACTGAAAGGAGTTGCAAGAAGTTACACATAAACTTTGCACATTTTCCTTGTATGAAGGCTGCTAGATTATGCAATATTCTGATTTATCCGGGATTCTTAACTATATTGTCCCCCAACACCTCCACGACAGGCTAACTCTCCAGACATATGGTCATAGGACAAACATGTCTAATTCCTACTCTGTTCTGAATCTTGTTAATCTGCTAACTGGTTAGTACCCATTGTGAAGCAGCTTTTATTTGGAGGTTCTTATTAGCATGTGAATTTAGTCTAAGCCTAAACTGCATTTTCCAATGCACCCCCCCTGCCCCCCAGTCTGCTCTTGAAATAGAGTTTGTTCACAGTAGAGGTTTTGTTTCTTGAGTATCATGCTATAAGGTCAGATAATTTGCTTAAAAAAATTTTTGTTTTTGTGATCAGATATTTATCAGCATTTGCTGCAGCCTAAACTTTGAGAAATTTTTGAAAGTTTTCCTTCTGCAATAGACAAAAATACCTTTGTTGTCCAACAAACAATGATTTTCTTATGGCTTCATAAAAAACAATTTAAAAATATTTTGTTAAATTTCACTTTATCCACTGATGCATCTAATTATTCTCTTGTTACTAAAATCTCTCAACATTGCCAAGAAACCTTCTTCTTCTCTACACTCTTCCTTCAGTGATGATAAGTGAAAAAAGAATTAGAAATAAAATAAGAAAAATTAGAAAAACTTAAAAATAAAATTATACTAAGGAGGATAGGTATGTGTACATGATTCTCCTAAAATTTATATATTTCTTTCAAAATGAATTTTTACTAGGCTTTACAAAAGAATTCATACTAGTCAGAAAATTCAGAAATAATTATCTCAAGACTTTTTTTAATGAGTCAAATTAAAAAAATTTTTTTTTGAAAAACTGATATAAGGTGAGCAACTATTTATTTAGTAAAATAAAGACAAATTTAAAAAGAGGGAAAGAAAATGAACATTTTCTGTCGTCATCACTTCTTAGAAGAAAGGGTATCATAATACTAAAACTGTCGGGAAACAATCTCATAATAAAGAATAGCCACTTAAAGTGAATAAATTTAGCTGCATAACAATCATTGCAGTTTCTTCTTTTTCTCATTTTGACCCAGACCTGGAAATATGTCAGGTTGGAAGCCATTTGTGGACAATAAGTAGAAGAATATAAAAATCCCCGTGAATCCAATCTGCATACTTTTCAATTATTTCATTGCACTTTATTGGAATAGTTATGACTATGTCTTTGAAAGATGAGACCTGCATTTTTTGTTGGTATTTCCTGCCACTCCTTGCCTTGTCTGTCTCCCTTTCTGTAGTGTTTGCAAAGCCTGCCTAAAGGCAAAGCAAGTGACTTTCTATCAGCACAATCTTTCGAATTCTTGTTGCCTCTCCTTAAAAAATATTTATTAATCCAGCCAAAACAAGATGGGAGATAATGAATAGAAAATGTGTGACATTCAAAGCTGGCCAACAACAGTTACTAAGTGAGGGGTGGGGGGGTTATGGTATACTAGTTAAGAGCTAGGGGGTTGGAATCTGCTGGTATCCATTTCCTAGCTGGGTAAGGTTCTGAGCATCAGTTTTCCCATCAGTAAAATGGGGAAACCTGTGTCTTCCCACCGATTCAAGTTGTTGTGAAGAGTGAATGTCAGTTGGTTAAATGTCAGGATCTGGTCCATGGTAAGGGCTCAGTGAATGGCAGCCATTACTTTTATCTGCAAGACACTGGGCGAGGGGTGGAAGGTAAAGGAGCTTTTGTGTGTCTCATTGTTTGAGGCACATTGTCACTGCTCACTAGGTATCAATACGAATCATTATGGAAAGTGGGTGGATGCTCTTTAGAAAAGGGCAGGAAGGGTCTGTGCAGGGCAAATGTCAGACGCTTTGATGTGCCACTGGGTCATAGCTGCTTTCTTAGAAACCCCGACGGACTCAGATTTGCCTCCTGTTGAATGTCGATCTCCTCTGAGACACGGGATCGAGGAGGGAGAACTTGAGAGAAAGCTCAAGTGTGGGTGGGACTCCCTGCAGAAAAAGCTGCCCGAGGAATGCAGGGGGCTGGGACCCGAATCATCAATGGCCTTTTGTGAAGGGAGCCAAGACTTTAGACGTTCCCTGGGAGGGCTTAGCTTTCAGAGAAGACAAGCTCTAGAAAAAAGTTTGATTGTTGATTAAGGAAAAGCAAAGATGTTTTTATTTTCATATTTATCCTGACCTTGTTTCTGTCAAGGGATATGGGGGCTGGAGCAGGTCATAGGAGGACTATAAAACTCATCTAAATCTATTGGGCTAAGCAGCTGTCACATTTCATGTTCTAAACAACTATTCTTGTATTTTTGTCCATCAAAGCTGGCTTGGTTTTGTTGGAGGGTTTTTGGTTTATGGGAGAAGATGATTTTTGCTGCTGCTGGCGTTCTTTTCTCCTTTCTCGGCTGTTCCCATCACTAGGGAAGGGCTCTTGGCAGCCCACAGGGCTCCAGATGGTATTGTCTGAATGGAGAAGCATAGGATAACTAAAATGTTGGGGCTACAACTCTGGCAAATTATTGAACACCCCTAAGCTTCATTTTAATTATCATTAAAATGGGGATAATAGCCGAAACCGGTTTGGCTCAGTGGATAGAGCATGGGCCTGCGGACTGAAGGGTCCCAGGTTCGATTCTGGTCAAGGGCATGTACCTTGGTTGCGGGCACATCCCCAGTAGGGGGTGTGCAAGAGGGAGCTGATCGATGTTTCTCTCTCATCGATGTTTCTAACTCTCTATCCCTCTCTCTCTTCCTCTCTGTAAAAAATCAATAAAATATATTTTAAAAAATGGGGATAATATTCATACCTAGCTTAGGAGGCATTTGTGAAGAACAAATGTGATAACACCGGCAAAAAACTGAGCACAAGGCCTGAACACAGGCAGCCCGAGGCAGTGTAGATAGTGGGATTGTTGCAGGTGAAGGAGGACCAGGCTTGAGGGTTCACAGTTGATGTGGCTGGTTTCTGAGCTTTGGACAACGCCAGCCCATTTCCTTCCATGGTTGAGTCATGTTTTATTTGGAACCCAGGTCCAGTCTCCCACAGTTGTAGGAACTGAAGGTGAAATGAGGCAAAGGTGCTCAAAAACAGTAACACAATTCAAGAAAACAAGGCCTGTTGATAAGCGGTGTCCTTTTTGAATTCTCTGAGCGTGGTAATAGGTTGTGTTGCAGCCTCCACATTTGTACCTTTGTGATCAACACTTCTTAGACGGGTGGTTAGGCTCCGACATGCGTTCTGCGGCTGCGCAACAGAGTTTTGTGTTAGGTTGTATTTTTGGTTTTCCTGTTTAAAGCTGATCACTCTACTATCGGGACACAGTGCACACTTTTCAATCTAGTGAGTGTTCTGTTCTCCAAGTGCCTCCCAAGCTGGCTGTGTATCAGAAAAAAGCCAGGGCCGTGACTGTCAAAGGATTTCGGACCTTTACCTTGGGATGACTTGGTGGATCTGGGCTGGGGCCTAGAAGGCCCATTTTTATTATCCATCCTGCTGTAAGCAGTTAGACAGACACGAGCAGAGCAAGGATGATGGGCCAGATAGAGAAGGTCACCAGGATGGAAAGCCCCATGGGCCCAGCAATGGACATACAATTGTAGGGTGGGACCTCACCCTAGGGTGGCTTTTCCTTCCCTAGCATATCGCTGGTCAAGTGGTTTGGACCCCCTGACCTTTCCTCCATAACGTCTATGCCTCAGTTTCAGCTCCAGGCCCAGATAAGCAATAAAGCCAGCCACGGCTGATGTCCGGACCAGCTGCATTGAATAATGCACCCCCAAACCCCCTGCCCTGGTGCAGGCTAATCAATCAGTGGAGACCACAACCCTGAATGAACACACCTGACAAACTGCTGAATATTCTATTGAGATCTTCTCACACCTCCCCTAAAACCTCAGCCCTTAAAACCCTTAAGATGGAGGGCCTAGTGCGCTCTCCTTTCAGGGAACACGCCCATGCCTGTCCCTTTCCTGGCCTTCCTCCTCTGCCCCCCCCCCCCCCCCCCCGGGTGCATTACCATTACCTTCCTTACTCCCAAGCTCCAAGGGCCATTCCTTTACCTCCGAAACTTGTTTCCTAAGCCCATTTCTTCTAGGAATTACTGCTTCTGTCTCTGTAATTTACCAAATAAATGTTCTCTTACGGTTTGGGTCTGGACTTTGAATTCTTTCCTAGCCAGAACCCAAGTATGGAGGTTGCTGAACCCAAGTTTGGTCTGACCCCACTGGTCAGACATATGGTGCCATTCTTACTGCCTATAACACTGGGAGATTCTGATGGAGCCAGTTCATGGACCAGCACTTAGGAGCTGCTCTGTCAATGGAAACCACACACACACACACACGCACACGCGCGCACACACACACACACACGCACACACACGGCTGCTCTCCAGCAGGTAATAAATCCCTCCCTGGGATCAGAAGCTCAGGGCCTCCCTTTCCCATAGGAGACAGCCCTCCAGAAGATTTTGAAAGATAGGAAGATTTTGAATGATAAGAAGCCAAGCCTGGTCAGAGTCCCAGGAATGGAATTGAACAGTGACTGATCACTCATCATCTGCTATTTGAGCGCCATAATAAAGACAAATGGGAACTTGGGCAAGGATCTCCCTATAACTCACCCAAGGCAGTCAGTGCACTGTGGACCACAGGGTAGGCTGCCGGGCCCCGGGAAGGGCTGCTGCTAGTTAATAGGTACGCACTGAGCTTATAAAACGTTTTATTAAATGACAAAATTCTAAACATTATACAGGGTCCTATCTTGTGGTCCGTTTGCTGACTAAATTCCCAGATGACTTTAATGAGCGAATGGCAGCCCATTAAAATGGCAGTCATTTTGCGAAGAAAATAGCTCCCAGAAGAGGAGAAGGAAACCACTGAGTGGCTACTGTGCTGACAGTTGTCCCAGGAGCTCCTTCTCTTGCCCCCGGCTCGCTGCTGGAAGAAAGTCTGCTGTCCTGAGACACGCTTGCCCCCATCCGGGCCGGCCTCCTGTGTCCCCTGGACACTGCTGGCCGTCGCTCTTCAGTGCCCAGCCTTGCTGACCGTGGAGCAGTGGAGAAAACAACACTCTGGTGTGTGCTTTGCTTAATCAAGAAAACCTTTCTTATTAACCATGGGGGAAGAATGAATTTGTTTTTCCATTTTGGTACGGTGGCCCCCACCTTAGCTACATGGCTAATTTCGCTTTCCATGGTTTTAGTTACTAGCGGTCAACCACGGTCTGAAAATATTAAATGGAAAATTCCAGAAATAAATAATTCATGTTTTAAACTGCGTACCATTCTGAGTAGCATGATGTAATCTCATTCTGTCCTGTTCCGTGCCGCGCCCCCCCTCCCCCCCGCCCCCGGCCGTGAATCATCTCTTTGTCCAGTGTATCCACACTGCATGTGCCACCTGCCCATTGGTTGCTTAGTATCCATCTGGATTATCAGAAAGAGGGAGAAAGCCCACATTCACATAGCTTGTATTACAGTATATTGTTCTCTTTTATTACTATTGTTAATCTCTTACAGTGCTTAAATTAGAAATTAAACGTTATCATAGGTATGTATGTACCTGGATAGGAAAAAACATGGTGTATATAGGGTTTAGGGTTGTCCGCGGTTTCAGGCATCCACTGGGGGGCTTGGAACGTATCCCCCACAGATAAGGGGGGACTGCTGTATAGAGACCTCAGCTTTCCTTCCAAGAGGCTAGACTGTGAACAATAACCACTTAGCTCTACTAAGGCATCACACTGTAACCCCTTGTTTATGTGAGAGGTCACTGGACTTTTTGCTGTGCTTTGCCCTCAGATAAAACTCTGTTTCCTGCAGACCAAATACACCTCTTTTTCCTCGGTGCATTTCTGAGTGCTCATTCGGTGCCCAGCCATGCTCCTGACATGGTTCTCGCCGTCAGATGCTCTCGGGAGGTGGCATCCTGAATATTTCTTCACAGTGCACAGCACTGGGCAAGAGTCCTTCACACTGAGATGTGGGAAGAGTTTTAATAACTCCCAACATGATGAGGCTTCTGCTCCAGCTCCTGTACTGATCTGTGCTAAATCGGTGTTCTAGAATGCTTGCCACCATGGATCCCTAAGTCACCTTTCAAAATTTGAGAGGCAATGGAACAAAACAATATTCATCACATTAATGATGTTTCCGTCAGCACTCTGCGCTGGAGCTCTCTGCGATGATGGACGTGTCTACCATCTATCTGTTCCATCCTGTAGGAGCTGCATGTGGTTCCTGAGCGCCTGACATGTGGCTGTGGTGACTGAGGAACTTTAAATTTAATTTCCTTAGACCTTACTATTTCTTAGAGCAGTTTCAGGTTCACAGCAAAATTAAGAGGAAGATACCAAGATTTCCTACCTTCCTGACCCATGGGCGGCTTCCCCCATTATTGACATCCCCCACCAGAGTGGAACATCACCATCACCCAAGTCCATAGTTCACGTGAAGGTTCACTCCTGGTGTCGTACACTCTGTGGGTTGGGACAAATGTATAATGACACATGTCCATCATCATGATGTCATACCGAGCATTTTCACTGCCCTCAAAGTCCTCTGTGCTCCGCCTACTCCTCTCCTCCCCAGCCCAGGCCCTGGCAGCCCCTGATCGCTTCACTGTCTCCACAGTCTTGTGTTTTCTAGAATGTCAATTGAAACCACACAATACGTAGCCTTTTCAGATTGGCTGCTTTCACTTAGTGATAGGCATTTAGTCTCCTGTGGAGAGTAAGAATAATTCACAAAGTAGAGAAATATCCAGTTAAGTGACGACCTTGTAATAAAAACTTATTTAAAATTAAAAAAAAATATCTCTGAGAGGCAACCATGTCTTTTCATGGCTAGATAGCTCATTATTTTAATGCTGAATGATATTTTATTGTCTGGATAAACCACAGTTTATTGATCTATTTACCTCTTAAAGGTTATTTTGATTGCTTCCAAGTTTTGGCAATTACAAAAAAAGCTGCCATGAACATCCATGTGCAGGTTTTTTGGGTGGACGTAAGTTTTCAGCGTCTTTGGGTAAATATGAAGGAGTGCGTTTGCTGGATCATATTGTGATTTAATTTGATTAATTAAAATTTAAATCGAAAGAGCCAGGTGTGGCTAATGGCTACTGTATTGGGCAGCACGTTATACAGACTAAAGCCTTTTCCAGGAACAATTTGAAGCAAACTAAGACAAAATAGTATAACATTAAAAGAAGGATAAAAAGGAGGAAGAAAAGCAGGAGTGAGGCAACATAGAGCCAAAAAGAAGGCTCAAAATAGATACCAGAGTAATCTACCTCCTTAATGAATGGACTGGCCCTGACTTGGACTCCATGTTTCCTACTAGAGACACATTTGGAAAAGAAACCTAGTCAACTACACAAGTGAGGATGCCCAAGAGCCCCAAACCAACCAACTGTTTAGGAGAATTACAATGTAGTTCTAAGGTTAAGCAGGACTTCTTCCCAAGCATTCTTACGTCATCCATGTTGTTTTCTGCTTAAAACCCTCCAGTGGCTTCCTAATGTCCGTAGCATAAAATCCACAGTTCTTACCAATCAGAGTTCTTAGTTGTGAACTCTTGGGGATTTAAGCATCAAAGAAAGCCATTGACATAATATTGTAATAACTATGTATGGTGCCAAGTGGATACTAGAATTATTGGGTGGGCCATTTTGTAAGTTATATAAATGTCTAACCACTATGTTGTACTCCTGAAACTAATATAAAATAATATTGAATGTCACCCTGTAATTGAAAAAAACACACAAAACCTAACTTTGCTGCATTTATTAAAAAAAAAAAAAAAAAGGTCATTGATGGGATATGGGAGTGGGAAGCATAGAAACCTCAACCAGGGAGGCTGCAGGAGCTGCTCAGAAAGTAGTCGGGAGGAAGGAAAGACAGGTGGAGCCAGGACCACAGTAGATGCCACACCATCAGCCACTTAGTGAGATACTGCTCCTGCCACGGAAGGACATTTCAGGCCACTGTGTGTGACCATCCTCCCTTCTACGAGATGCTGGACTCTACTCTGAAACTGGCCTTTGTTATCCTCTGGAAACCACAGCATTTGACATATGGTCACGTGAACACTTGGCTCTACAAGCCGCAACTGAAAACTGGTCCTTGTCAATGCGTATTCATGCCTGACCAAGGACACAATGGTTCCTTTACATCCTGGAGATGGTTACGGTGGTTTAAGGGGAGCCCTTATATGTGGAGGGATATGTTTTCACTCAGAAGAGGGCTGGGCAAGGATGAGACGCTGGGCCATCTGGGTTCTTTTTTGGTCCAGGTGTAACTCTGCTTCTGCCTGAAGAACACCTTGATGCTCTTGGTACCAATGTGTTCTTTGCTCCTAAGACCATCACCTCCACCACCATCAGTTTGGGTAGATCATGAGACAGATTTGGGAGAGAGTGACACCAGAACTGAACATCTTATTTTATAAGTGAAATCAACATTCTAAAGAATAAGTAGAGGGAAAGGAATTGTTTCCTCTGAGGAAACTTAATACAAAATGGAAGTGAAGTGGGCGAGCCAGTATAGACTCAGTTCTCAATTATTTATAAGGAATTACCATGTTCCAGTCAGAGTGATATACTATTCATATAAAGGTGGACAATCCAGGAGCCCATTGGCCAGTAAGTAATACTAAGTAATAAAATTAAAGATCTGAAAAAAGTTCTTTTAGAATTCAGAGGAGGAGCACCCAACTTAACCCGGGAAGTGTGAGGGAGTGAACCCGATGGATGATGGGACAACAGACCCAAGTCTTTCAAAAGAATGAAGAGTAAGACCCAGGCAAAGGGAGAGGGATTCCAAACAGAGAGAACAACATCTCAAGTGAGTGCGCTCTGAGCAGTTCCAAGGGACTGGTCCAGAAAGTGCCAAGTTGGAGAGGATGGAGAGGAAGTGATGTGGTCAGAACCGCCAAGCTTTCTGAAGAAACAAACATGGCAGCGATGTGTGAGGTCTCAGTCTGGTTGGAGACCTGCAAAACAGTTATGCTGACAATAAGCTCACTTATAGGGGTCGAAAACAAGATGCTTGTCACATACATCAAGCTCATTCAGACAAGCGTCAGGGGGAACCAAGAGACTTAAGTCTAAGCAATATTGTTAATACTCTCCATCAAATGTTGGACCAAGGCCAGAGAGAGTGTTCTCTGCCATAAATTTTTTCCCTCGGATTTTATCCTGAGTGATATATAAAGCTTAGGGCTGTCTGTTGAGAAACACTCTTTAAACCAGAAGCCATTGACATTTTGGTCTTGTAGAAGCTGAGTCTGTATGGCTCCAATCAGAGAGGAATGGAAGTTACTTTTATTCAACAGAGTATCTTTGTTGGAGAGATTACAAAGCTCGCTACAAACATTAAGTCATTGAGCCTTCCTCTTTGCCTGGAAAAATTGACTCAATCAGCCCAGGCATAAATCAATTTTCTTGCTTGAAATGGCAAAGAAGCACTGACATGGGAATTGAGCTTAAAGGGTCTGGAGATACCCATCAGTCACAACCAGGCGCTTTTCTAAAGACCGGCCTACCAGGGATTGTCCTCTTTAACATACCGGGGTTTATCAGCCTGCAGTAGTCATTCAGGAATTCAGCAAGTATTTAGGGAGGCTCAGCACCAGACAATGTGGGCCCAGAGGGTCACTGTGACCAACAAGACAGAGCAGGTCCCTGCTCTCAGGAAGCTCCAGTTCTGGCTGTGGGGCTTGACCATAATCAGATCATAAGCAGGAGGATGTTGTGTGTGATTCATGCATGAGGGCTCTCTATTAGGATCACGGACAGAGAATGGCTGGTGGGGAGTGGTCAGGAAGGTGTCTCTGAGGAAGTGACGCTGGGCAGAGACTCGAATGATGAGGAGGCAGCCATGGAAAGACCCAGGGGAGGAAAGAGGAAAGTCCTTGAGGAAGGAATTCGATTGGCAACTTCACCAAGTGCTGTGGTGATTCCGGCTGAGGGCTCTGAACTCAGCCTGTCCTGGTTTGATCCCAGCTCTGCCACATGCAAAATGTAGGATTTGGGGCATGTTACTTAACCTCTCCAAACTTTCTTTTTTTCCTCTGTAAATTGGGAAATATTACAGTATCTGCCATGGACACTTTTATGAGATAAAGCATGTAGAATGCCTGACAAAGAATGAGCTTAAGTAACTGCAGCTCTTGTTCTTCAGTAATGAGGTCAACAACAGCAATGAGTGATTGTAGATAATGAGAACTAGATTTCTCCCTGTGGAAGAAAGAAGTTATAGTCAAACAATATGAAGTCACTTTATTTTTATATATACACAGATTAACAGATACAGAAATAAATATATACAGGCATGTACACATGGCTTAGTGCACATACATACATATCCGAGCTCTGAGGGCCTTCGAATAGCAACACCCCTCAGCAATGAACACATCTAGCTCCATATTGTGGTTTCTAAATACCATTCCCCAAGCAAAGGAGCCAGGTGTCCTGGGGAAAATTGCTAATTCTAGAGTTGCATCAGTGAAAGTCTAAAAGGAGTCTGGAGCATCTGGAGCAGTGCCAGAATGAAAAGAAGTGGTGAAAGAAAGAAAGACAGGAAGGAAAGAAGGAAAGAAGGAAGGAAGGAAGGAAGGAAGGAAGGAAGGAAGGAAGGAAGGAAGAATATAAGCTCTAACCTGAAAGAGTTTTCAATGACTGAAGCTGAAAATTCGAGCAGCAAAATAAATAATGATAGTATTGACTTATAGACCCCAAAATAAAATAAATATCCATGAATTCACACTGATATAAATATATAATTAAATTGATAAATACATGAGGGTGAAGGGATAACTCTTCCTCAGAGAGGAATTCCAACTAATACATGTAGCAGAAATAAGGGGAATGAAAAAAAAAATCACCATTAGAACACCACATTAGTAATTGCAGCAGGCAGATCCTTGGAGGAATGCTGGAAATAATGGGCAAAACTTGAAAGAGATACCTGCCTCGCCTCCAATATCTTCCTCAAAATGTTCATTTCTGAGGTGGTTTTAAAATGTGTCTGCAAATGCTCTGGTATGCCTTCCTCTAGGAATCAGAGTTTAATTCTTCTCCCTTTGAATGTAGTCTGAATTTAGTGACGTGCTTCTAAAGAAAAAAGGAAACTGGATGCAGGGTATATGAGAACTTTATGGTATTTTCAACTTTTTCAAAGTCTAAAATAATTTAAAAAATAAAAATGTTAAAAAACAATAAAAAGGAGCAGTGGGGGCTGAGAGTGAACTAAATTCTCGTGGCAGGAACTTGGTAGTTAGTGTCTAAAATGAGTAAATCGAGGCACATTATCGTAAGCATAGTTTTGAGTGCTACATGGGTAACTATTTGAAGAAACAGCTAAAAGAGCTAAAAGTGCTTGCTCAAATCATGGCTGGAGTGGAGGAACAGTGGGCCCAGGGGCTGCTACTAATTGCAGGCCTTTTGAAAAACTTACCCCTAAGCTTGCAAAAACAGTACAAAGATTTCTCCAAATCACCTTCCATAACCATAGTACAATAACCTAAAACCAGGCCACAGACACGGATAGAACATTATTAACCATTTACAGATGAACTATAAACCACTATTAATTAACCTACATTTTTGTTGTTGTTCTGCTAATGTCCTTTGGTCTGGTGCAGGCGATCTACAACCTCACACTTCAGTGTCATTTATCATCTCTTGTCACTGTCCCCCAGCCTGCGGCCCTTCCTCAGTCTTCCTTTGTCTTTCAAGACTTCTGAAGAGTCCTGGCTGGTTATTTCGTAGAATATTTCTGGGTCTGGGTTTTTCCGAATTTGAGCTCTGTCTGATGTTTTATGCGTTTCTGATCACGTGCACATGGCGCTTGATCAAAATAAAAATGCATAATCCAAACAAATCCACCCCCCGCCCCCCGCAATGGACATTACCCGGGTGATCTTTTCTGATGTAAAATATACTCCCCATCAATAATTAATTTTTATATATTAAGCCTTATCAAAGGCTCTTACTGTGGGCTTTGTTTTCTAGTCCCATCTTCGGTGGAGGTGAAGAACAAGCCTAATTTCCAGCCCACTCCCAGGATTCAAGCCGACAGCAAAGAACAGGTCTGCTTCCCTCGGGTCCTGGGAGGAGACCAACTAGAGTCCCAGCTGGGCTGTGGCCCAGGCAGAGGTGCCTGGGGGGGGGGGGGGGGGCGGTGTTGAAAGGAGGGCAAACCTCCTCATCCAAAGGTTCTGGCAGCCCCTCTGAGGTACCCCTTGTCCCCTCCGTTGCCGAGCACTTAGGTGCCGCCTCTTCAGGTCTCTGCCTGTCAAACACTTGCCTTTGGCCAATCTTAGCATCTCACTCTCTTTAAACAAAGGGAGCGGAGACGGTCGGCATCTCCAAATGCTCTCTCTCTGCCTTTTGAAGCTTTAAACGGCTCTTTGCACGGGCATAAATCAAAGGAGAGTGAGCTTATTCATTTAGCGCGTCAGAAAAAAATCCCACTGTCATCATGGCAAATACGGGAGTTTATTCTTTTAATAGCTTTATTCTTTTCCCGTTAAGAAAGGAACTGTTCCAAGGCACTCATTCCATGCTGTATATTAGCCATTTCATTTTTCACGGAGGGGGAAAAATACCTTTCCGCACATGATTAATACTGCCGTTGAATACCAGGAGAGCCGGCCATGTGCTGGCTTTGGGCCATCCATCAGCAATTTCACATCTGTAATCTAGCCACAGCGAGTCAACGTTAACATCATGAACAAATCATGGCTGGTCTGTGGTCGGGGCAGTTTATGGACCTTGTGTGAGCCGAGCATGCGTGCTCCCCCCGGAACTTGGAAATGAGGATGATCTGAAGTAAGGAGGCCACGCCTGAAAAGAGGACCCACAGATTTTCGTCTTTTCAGTTCTTGCCAATGGGAGTTTAAAGCCCTGCCCTTTCCCCCTACGGGAGGTCAGCAAGAGAAGCGAGGCTCCTTTTTTTTTTTTTTTAATAAAATATATTTTATTGATTTTTTACAGAGAGGAAGAGAGAGGGATAGAGAGTTAGAAACATCGATGAGAGAGAAACATTGCTCAGCTGCCTCCTGCACACCCCCTACCGGGGATGTGCCCGCAACCAAGGTACATGCCCTTGACTGGAATTGAACCTGGGACCCTTCAGTCTGCAGGCTGATGCTCTATCCACTGAGCCAAACCGGTTAGGGCACAAGGCTCCTTTTTTAGAGGCGAGGGGACAAGCATTGTCAGAACGGCGCTGTCTGCAGAATCAGAACCGTGGCACGAATAGGCTTTTACTTTTTCTCTCCCAGGGGTCTGAATTGTGAGTGCACCCTCACCGCTCTGCCCCGTGCACACACTTTCCATCCGATGCTCAGACCTGGTGGAAACAGCACACTGTGTCTTGAAGCGAGTAGACTGGGCTCAAGTGCCAGTTCCCAACTTTGCATTTGTCTTTGTCGCTTAACCTCTCTGACATCCCCCTCCCCGCCACCCATTTTCTCTGGGATACTGATATCCACCACTCAGGGAGGGCTGGTGTGAGGTTCCAGGGAGCCATGCTAACTAACATACGTGCCGGCTCCTGACACATAGTAGGTCCTCCAGGAACATGTGTTTCTGCTCTTCCCTTCCTCTTTCCTCTCCAAAGAGAACAAGGTGTCTCGGCCAGGATTAACCGATCAAGACAACTTTTCTGGAAGTGAGTTGAAGGGCAGATCCTTTAGGGGAACACGGATAGCTTTATAAATTGCTTTCAAAAGTCACACCAAATCCTTCAGTCAGTTTTAAAGGAACTGTTTACCGCTGCATATGGCAGTCATTATTTGGAATAATAAACCCTCCGAGAATCTGAACATTCATGGGCCAACAGATGGGTCAACCTGCTTCGCAATTTAACAAAGTAATTTATTTCAATCACTGGGACAGGGCATGTGAAGATTGCTAATTCAGTTCCCAAGCAAAAGGAGCAAAACGCCACGACGTGGCTCCGTTGTGCAGGCTTTATGGAAATGCACACCTGTTCAATTGGTTTGGAGGCCGTCTTCATTTCGATTAGTGCTTCCTATTCTTGGAAGGTGTGCAGTAAATTGCCGCAGATTCTTCTGCTGAAACTCATGTGCTAATTGGTGTCAGGATGAGATAAAGATCTCAGTGAAAATTTATGCCATGGCACAGGTAAAATTAAGGTCATCAAAGTCGGCTTTGGAAAGTAAAACAGAAGCACATTCTTATAATAATTGGGCAATGCGTTATTTTTTTCCTCTTGAAGCAGTCTGTGCAGAGTTTAATGGGGAGGGAGAAAAGCCAGGGTCATTTTTTCCCTCATCTTCAAATCCGCTTCCACCTCCCACATCTTGACTTCATCTCTTTCCATCCGTCCTCACTCAGGAGCCAAAGGGCGAGAGGAATAGAAGAGGTGGCCAGAGAGCTTCTGGGGAGAAGTTCACAGGTGCTCAAAAATGGGATTCAAGGTGTTAAGGAGACCTGGGGTGGCAGTTCTGATCTTGCCCATCTTGTTGCCCCGCTTCCCGACACGGAGTTGGATGGAACGTCTACGATGATGTAGGGAAGCTTCGCACAGAAGATGGCGCCTGGCTCACATTGGAGAGCTGCCATCTTGCCGTGTTGGGGTGAGCTGAGTAATGCGATGTGATTGTTTGGCTGCCCTTTTTGAAAGGAAGATCCTTTTCTGTCTTCTATAGTCTTTCCTCACTTTGATGTCTGTGGTTATTGCTTCAATATAGCTGACTTCCTTCTTCCTCACCATCCCTCCCCAAACGTTTATTTATTGAGTTGCCTTCCCTCTGCCAGAGGTCAGGCTAGCTACTGGGGTTCCAACCCCACTCCATCCCTTAGGCAGTGGGGAGGTGGGGGGAGGCGGGCACAGACACCATTGGAGGTAAATCCAGATGATGAGGGGACCCCTAGTAAGAGCTATTAAAAGATGCTTCTATTTTTTTCATCTTTATTATTGAAAGTATTACAGATGTCTCCTATTTCCCCCCATTGGCCCCCTACACCCCACTCTCCAGGCCTTCACCACACTATTGTCTGTGTCCATGGGTTATGCATATATGCATACAAGTTCTCTGGTTGATCTCCCCCTCCGCTCTGCCCCCGCCTCTTCCCTCTGAGATTTGTCAGTCTGTTGCATCCTTCCATGTCTCTGGATCTAAAATGCTTCTATTTCTTTAAAAGGTCTCCATGTATATTAGGACAGTCAATAAATATTCCAACAGGGCTGCACAATTGTGGTGCATTTTGCAAGTTTATCAAATTTTCAACATAAATTCAAGAACCTTATACATAAACTCATTTAGAGGCATTGTCAAGAGTCTCAGTTTGAGAAATTTCATGAATGCAAGGCTTGGGCCCAGTAGCCCTTCCCATCTTCCCAACCCCTGGCCCGGCCTCTTCCATGTACTTTTAGCTCAAAATGCCTCACACTCATTTTTTCTCACCTTCCCCTCAATCACTAAATCAATGCTTCCTCCCAAAGTTCCTCTTGCTGTGAATGGCAGCAACATATCGTCACTCCCCTAGCACTCCTCTCTGGTCATCATCGTTCCTCCAAATCTGACCAGTTAGCAGGAGCTGTGGGTCCAATGTCCTAGCCTCCTGGCCTGTCCCTCCTCACATCAGTTGCCTCAGTTAGGACCCTGTGGCCATTCACCTGCATTGATATCAGGCCTTGCTAGAGGTCTCTCCTCTTTCTGGCTCTCACCCGCACTTTCCATCCCCTCCCCACTTGGCAGATTGATCTTCCTGGTACCCAGACCTCCCCCAGCTCCCTGTTTCCCACAGAATTAAATTAAAACTTGCCAGTCTGAGAATCAAAGCCCTTTCCAGAATAACTGCAACCTCCCTTTCCATTCCTGTTTCTTATCCCTCCCTTCACACACTCTAAGCACAAGATAAATAAGAATAATACGAGGTACTCCTCAAATGCATCTTTGCTTTTCCGCCTCTGAGCATTTACAGATGCTGTTCCTTGGCCTGCAAGGCCATCGCTGACATTCTGCTTGCTGAAACTCTACCCTTCCTTTAAAGTCCACATCAAATGCTTCAGGAAATCTTCCCCCCCCTCACCCTACGCCCCTTGAGCCAGATGCGTGGTTCTCTCTTTTGAACAGGAGCAGCTCTTTGATTTTTTTTTTTTAACTGTCTTATGGAACTTATCTTTTTCTAACTTGCATTCAATTCAATCCCATTCCACAGATACTTAGCAAGCACCTCTTAGGAGCCAGAGCTTGTGGTGTGTTCAGGGGATAAACAAGCTATAGAAGGGCCCTCTCCTTGTGGAGTTTAGAGTCTAATGGAGGAGGCTGGCAGGTAAATAAATATTCAATTATAATAAGGTAATGAAGTGGGAGTGTATCTGGTGGTAGCACAGAGAAGAGCTGCCCACCCTCAGAGCTGGTTAGAAGAAGGAGGTTCAGTGTGGGGAAGGGAGAATCCATGGGCGATGCCCGGTTATTTATATTTTAATTTATCTTTTCTAGGTGGACATGTTCTTGAGGAAACTGGCTCGTATCACTGCATCTCCTTTAGGGCTGAGTATCTTGCCTACACATCAGCGCTTAAACAACCGTGGGAAGACTTTTCTGTAGAGAACCTAAGTCTTACATTTGCATGGAGGTCCCTGCTGGAGAAATGAGCAGTCTCGGGAGAAAAGGAAAATAGAATGAAAGGCAAAGAGGATTTTCACCTTCAAAGCCAGCACTCTTTTCCAGAGCCTGGATTGGTTCATGTGCTGTCCGGTCTCTATCATCAGTCCCATTTCACAACTTTTACAAAGAAAGATGCAGACTTGGGAGGTGACCTCAGGCAAGAGCATCTCAAGTCAAAGGGCTTTCCGTGAGTCACCTCAGAAATGCCTCAGGACCTGCAGTGGGCCGATTTTTGTAGACTCCACAGCAGGGGTTGGATAAGCCAGTGCTCAGCACTGAACATGTTGGAACTGGGGAAGTACATTGTAATCCTGTAGCGTGCTGACTGGGGTCTACAGGCTGGCTAGCAGTTGACCAAGCCCTTTTCTTTTCCTTCCTGGGACTGGTCTGCCGTTCTCGCCCCCCTCGTGGTTAGATTGGTCACATGATTGCGGTCTAGCCCATGGGATGTAGCCGGGTTTAAGGGCCACCACTTCTAGTGGCCATGCTCTTTCTCCTGCAACAAAACTTCCTGTTGAAAATGCAGAGTCCAGGATGGAAGCAGAGTTCCCACACCTCCACGGGGAAGCTGCCTGCCTACTCCGCACACCCACGTTGGACTAGCAGGTGAGCAAGAAAATACCTTCCACTCTGTTAAGCCACTGAGCTTTAGGGTTTATTTGTTAGAGCAGCTGCTGTAGGCCTAACTAATACACCCACTTTACACCATGCTCAGAGAAGTGAGGACAAAGAAGCAAAGCCTCCCTAACGGCGCCCTGTGAAACCCGACAAACCTGGCGGTGTGTGTGTGCTTGGTCGGTGGGTGCTCTCGGCGGGCCTTTGGCAGCCTTCGCTTCTGGATTTGTTCAATAGTAAGTTTGAAGTTGTTCTGCGTTAACTTTAAAAATTAGTCGTTTGCATGTGGATGCAAATTCCTAATAGCTTTAGCAACTGAAGAAAAATTTCCAGATGTTTCACAAAGCACGAAAATACTGTACATTGTGTTTTTTCCCTTCAATGGGAAATTATTCACAGGGCAATAAAACGTTGTTTTTTCAGTAAACAGATTATGTTTCAGCCTGCGGTGTGAACACTTAAATGGAATGATGCAATATGCCACTTTTTAAAAGAGGGTTTTAAACATGTCAGTACGAACCTTTCAGTCCTCTGTCCCATAAATTCAACTTTTTGAAATGAAATCAACCCGAGCCCTGTGAAAGCTCCTACTACTATATCAAAACCAGTGAAATTTGCCTGTTTATTGCCACCTATGGAATGTGGCAAAGAAACATTCTTTTCACCTGGGACAATTTCTTCAACTTTACACCAAGTGAAATTTAATTGCTTTCACTTCCTGGAATCGTTAGGTATTAGTCCTGTAGGAGGCGGGGCCAAGAGGAAAAGCTGAAAAAATACGTCTGTGTTTAATACATGGCACCTTGGAAGTGTATCCTTCCTCCCTCTACTACTGGTTGTGCAGCAACTTCCAGCTGGAAAAACCACTTTAGAAAAACTTAGGAGGAAAATTGCAAAGGGAAAAGGAGGATCCTGTTGGGAAGAGGCAAATTGACACTCAAAACAATAACGCATGCCTCGATCGCTACTGTCAGCCACACAATGGGAATAGCTGATAATTCCAAGTTCATTTTCTGAGTATGTTTTGGTCTTCACAAAAAAGCCGAGTAAGTGCAATACCAGGTAAGCCAATAGAAACCCGGGCAATCCCTAGTCTGGGCAATGGTTGTATCACCTCCAGAAAAACCAAAATCGTACGAGACAAGAACCGTATGATCACTTTTGTTCATGTTACAACAGGTTGTTTCACTTTTCAAAGGGATTCATGGGTCCTTTCATATTTAATTATAAATCACATATTAAAGGTCCTTGCAGAGTATTTGAAGAAAGATTATGGTAATTACTTGACAGCCAGCATGAGAAAGGGTGAAATTAAAGACCCTGGTTAAAGTCACTGCCAGAAACGAAGATGACCGATCTCTGCACTGGCAATGTGAGACGAAGGGAAGATGGCAGCCGTCGGAATACAACGCGTCCTGATCACATGCCATGTAAAGCGAGGTACACCTGTGTCCCTTGTTGGAGATGTCCTCCTTCACTTGTCGGGACCCCCCGCCCATGATAACCTGCAAAATGCTCATTGTAATTGCAAAACGGGACAGTGTCAGTAGCTGGCTGAGACTTGAAGACCCTTCACTCTTTGGAGAACACTAAGGATGAAATATAAAGTTGGAAAATGTACAAAGAAGAAACATACCATGACTTTTTCTTGGGATACATATGAAAGGGGGAAAGACACTTAAGTGAGAGCAGCAATTCCTCTGTAGGCAGGAACTTGCATTGTACACATGATGGTTTAGAAATCTTAGTGTTGTGTGTTTTTTTTAAAGACAATTCTTTCCTAATGGATAGCTATAAACTGTGTGTGTGAGTTTAAAGGATGAAGAAAGTAATCATTTTCTCCTAAAGAATTTCAAAATGTGGGTAATTTTGGTGCAGAAAACTGAACTTGATGAAAGTCTCTATATTTCACTATTTGATTACCTGAACTTCCATTTGCTTTGAAGGCATATTTTTCAAGAGAGGAGGATAGAAGATATTTCATTTGACTGTTCATTAGCTTGATTTAAAGCTTATAAATATTTAGACCAGTAGTTTTGGGGCCTCCATCTGCACTGTTGAACCAGCCCACACCACCGTTAGGGGAGGGCCTGCCCCCCTGTCTCCACAAATCAACCTAAAAATCCTCGGCTTCTTCACGCTCTCTCCCTTACAGACAGCAGATTGTAAAGATTTCTCCCCCTGTGAAATACCTCTTGATATTCACTTCACTGACTTGCGCCCCAATGTGAAGTCTGGTTACAAGGGGATTCTCTTCTAGGGTCTTGAAGTTTATATAAGCCAAACAGACTTGGTTAATTAATTGCTAGAAACTGTTCAAAGGGGGAAGGAGCTAGTTAAACATAAAGACATTAGATCTGTTCAATCTAGTAGCACAAAACTACACTCAAAGAGAATGGAACTCAGTATTGGTGTCTTGACTTATGACTGCTTTGAATCTCACTGCTCAAAAATTATATTCTTAAAAGAAAGCCATGGTGAGAGGAGCAGAAGCTAACGCTGACATATCCGTCTTTGATATGGAGGTACAGTAGGCAGACATGAATCTACCCAGATTAAAAACAAATGTGTAATGGAAGTTGAAATATAAAGAATTTCTCCATTTATCTTCTTGACTAAAGGGAGAAAAAAACATCGTACACATTGTAGATCATTTGAGTTTTAGGCTGATGATTTGAAACATTTTTATAATAATTCAGTGGCTCTTTTTGAATATCCAGATGTTAATAATGGTTCCCTGCGATGTGATTAGGAATGAATCTGCCAAGGAAAAATGAAGCCTTTTCTCTTGGGGGAAGTTGAGTTACTTCTGTTATTTTCCCAGGCTTCCTGGGGAAGTCTACCAACATGTGAATAAATGATGGGAATGGGAGTCTGGCTGGTCACCATGGATTTATCAGCCTTGTTTGCTGAGTTCGACTTTTATTATTTACACAATTGGCTTGAAATATGACAAATGCAGTAACTTTCCAATGATTTTATTTCTTGAAATCCAACAGTCCTTATAGGTTTTGAGTTTGAAAAGTCTGTGTTGTTTTAATAAAAGTTTCTGATGTCATTGCTTGTGAAGGCCGTGACTTTTGCCCAAATTAAGAAATGACATGAATAACAACCTGGGATTCCCTCCTTTAGATTAAATTTTCCTGGCAGAAAAATACCATTCTTTAAAAAGAAATGAAACATTTAAAATCCACAAACCTCTCTTAGAGATGCCCAGTATGCTTGGATAATTTTTGTTCCATTGTTCTATGGTTGACATGACACCTGCTTTAATTTTTCTCTTTTTTTAATCCTCACCCAAGGATATTTTTCCATTGATTTTTGACAAGACAGAGGGGCGGGGGAGGGAGAGGAGAGAGAGAGAGAGAGAGAGAGAGAGAGAGAGAGAGAGAGAGAGACATCAATGTGAGAGAGACACCAATTGGTTGCCTCCCGCATGCATCCTGACCAGATTGAGTCTGCAACGGAGGTACATGCCCTTGACTGGAATCAAACCCGGGATTCTTCAGTCTATGGACTGACGCTCTGTCCACTGAGCCAAACCAGCTAGGGTTAATTTTTCTTTAGTATTTCATGTATGATGCTAGGGTTGTCTTGGGTCTAGAATCTCAGAATAATTATGTTCAAGCATTAACATAATTATTGGTTATTGGGGAAATAATTTCTGGTCTTTATTTTTATAATCTTTATTTATACTTAAGGAGCTGAAGCATTTATGGTATAATATCTAAAAATAAAGATATATCTGCAATGACCTCTTTCTATACATGACTCATTATTCAGTTAATAAGCATTTATTAAGGCTGATTTGTTGTTAAATTAGAGCTTTCTTTTAGCAAAACAAAAATTTATCATGTGAGAAATGAGAAGGTCATTACTCTTCTAGTAGCATTTATTGGACAGTGATTATGTGTAGCATTTTGCAAAGGAGCAGAAGGTAAAATAGCATTAATAACAATAGATGGCCTGGAAAGCTAACATGGATCGCATACAACAGGCCAGGCACAGAGGTAAACACGTTACATGATTTGCTCTTTCTTTCTCCAGCACCCTTTGGAGGTTGGTAGTACAATTATTCCCATTTAGAGATGAAGAACCTGAGACTCACTCGAGTTTAGGAATTTTCCTAACACCACACAGCTAATGACAAAGTCAGGACACAATCCCAGGAAATATGCTTCTGGAGCCATCTTTTCAAAGTGTGGTTCACAGACCACTTTCTGAGGACCAACAAGGTCAAAATACTAATGGTCCAATGCTATTTGCCTTTTTTGCATGCTGACATTTACAGTGAGGTGCAAAAGCAATGACAGGTGAGCTGGCTCCTTTGCAAGAGTGCGCCTTTGCAAAATGCTACCCCTATTCAATGCCCAATAAATGCTACTACAAGGGTGATCGTTTCTCAGATGATACATTTTTGTTTTGCCAAAAGAGTATCAAACTGTACCTGTGATCATCATGTTCTTCACTGCCATGTGCTCTCGGGGGAAGATGAGCCAGTTCCACTAAAAAATGTCCTTAATGGAGGAATTAAAAAAAAATCATTAGTATTATTAAACCTTGACTGTTAAGTACACATCTTTTCAGTGTTCTGTGTGACTAAATGGCACATGTGCATGGGTCCCTTCTCCTGCATACACATGGCTGTACTAACTAGAAGCTCTTGAGTTGCGAGCTGAATAGTCACGTCTTTTCATGGAGAGTGTTGCAGGCATACTGTGGCTATTTAGGCTGGCCCATTTAGTAGATCTTTTTACAAGAATAAACAAAGTAGGCTTATTGTGCCGAGGAAATCACTGATAGTATTTATGGCTAGTAATAAACATGAGCTTTCAAAAGAAAACTACTTGCAATGACCTTTTTCTATACATGACTCATTATTTAGTTATATGTAGATGGAAAACTTATATTCATCATCATGAGCTCAATCGTTTTGGAATATTTAAAGACTTTCCTGATGACATCAGAGGCGATAGTTACATGTGATTTTTTTTTTTTTTTATGAACAGTATGTGACTTAATGAACCAGTATTTCCCCAGTAATCAATGCTTGATGTTAAAAAATCATGCATGGGTAAAAGATTCACTCAAAGTGCAAAGTAGAAAATAGATTGCAATGTAACCAAGTATCAAAGGTTAATTTGTGTAGTTTCAGATTCCACATTATAACTAACCTGTCAGAAACTACCACTTGTTGAGTTTCGGTGCAGCATCAGAGAAGAAGGGCCACAATTACTGATAAAGTTATCAAAAGGCTCTGCCCTTGTTTAACCACCAAACTTCGATACTGGATACTCTTCATATACTTCAATCAACACAGCATACTGCAACAGATCAGATGTAGGAGCAGGCGTGAGAATCCAGCCATGTCCTATGAAATTGGACCAAAAATTAGATTTACATCACATAAAGCCATGCCATTTCTAAACTTAAAAATTATACTGGTAAAAGTTTTAATTATGGTAAAATAAACATAGCATAAACTGTATCATCTCAACCATTTAAAATGTACAGTTCAATATTGTTAAGTACATTCACATTGTTATGCATCCTATCTCTAGAGCTCTTTTCATCTTGCAAAACCAAAACTCTATGCCCATTCAGGGACATGAGATCAACACCACCCTGACTCATATTCTCTCTCTCTCTCTCTCTCTCTCTCTCTCTCTCTCTCTCTCTCTCTCACACACACACACACACACACACACACACACACACACACACAAGTATTCAAGTGACTTTGGGTCACTTACGGAAGCTACGGCTTAAGGGAGTAACAAGCTCCACAGAGATGCTAATTCCTGAGCTGGCTGTGGCAACAGAGTCCATACAACTATGTATGTGGAAGCCCTCTGTCAAGGGTAAACATTATACTGGTGTAACATAGATTTTAAAGCAAAGCTCTGAAATGCTTTAGTCCATGCAGTATTTTTTTAAAAAAAACATTTATTTATTGATGAGAGAGAGACATCAATGTGTTTTTCTACTTATTTATGCATGCATTGGTTGATTCTTGCATGTGCCTTAACTGGGGGATCAAACCCACAACCTTGGCATGTCAGGACAATACTCTAACCAACGGAGGCACCAGCCAGGGCTCAATACATGCAGGTTTGTGTACAGGTACAAGAAATCTCACGAGGCTGCAATCCTGCCCTCTGTCTTCCTTTGCATAATTCACAACTCTGTAATTATGATATTGCTATAACCAAATAGGTAGTAGGCCTCTCCCTTTCTCTCCTCATCCCTGGCAGCCTTTTAAGCCAAATTCTCAATTACAGATCTTGCTGGAGGTCCCCTTGGATCGTTGGTTTGTTATTTCAAAGCTATGATGAAAAGAGTTTAAAGGTATGGACACGTTTAAGAATAATATACTTACTGCTTTGAGCCTTTTCTTTCATTCTGCAATATTTGGCAAGCTTGTTATACTTGTGAGAGCTGTGGACTGGAGCTCAGGGACTGGCTGGGTTTTGATCCCTACTCTGCTCTGTGTCCCCTTGGGTCACTGTGTAAAATAAGAAGGCTGGCTCCGTGGTCCACTTTGGGCCGTGTCTTACCAGCTCGGTCTGCCATTACAAAATACCAGGAACTGGGTGGCTTACAAAACAGGAATTTATTTACTTTCTCACCGTTCTGGAAGCTGGATGTCTGAGATGGGTGCCAGCATGGCTGGGTGCTGCTCAGAGCTCGCGTTTTGGCGTGCAGATGGCTGCCTTCCCGCGGTGGACCCACATGGCAGAGAAAAAGAGTGACAGCAGTTTGAGGGGAGAGTTTCTTTTTCTTTTTTTTTCTTTTTTTTTAACTCCATTTTTGATTTCCTACACGATTTAAAAGACAAATGCATACAAAATAATTATAAATCTATATTCCTGGGCACACAATATATAAAGATGCAATTTGCAACACCAATGCCATAAAGGGAGAGTGGAGCTTTATAGGAGGTGAAGTTGGTTTCAACTCAGACCAGATTGTTATACATTTAGGCTGTTGAGGTGAAGTTGGTTTCAACTCAGACCAGATTGTTATACATTTAGGCTGTTAAATGCATTCCCCATGAAGAAAGCAGTTAGCAAATAAACACAAAAGAAAATGAGAAGGGAATCAACATGGTTCACTACAAAAAAAAAAAAATCAACTTAATGCAAAGGCAGCAGTAATGGGGAAAATGAGAAACAAAAAAAGGTATAAGACATAAATAAAATAAAACAAATAACAAACTGGCAGAAGTCCTTCCTGATACTGATTACTTTAAATGTAAATGGATTAAATTCTCCAAACAAAATGCAATGATTGGCCAAGTGGATAAAAAACAAACTAACAAACCAACAGAAACCATCTCTTCCTTACAAGGGCATTCATTCAATCATCAGAGCCCGACTCTCACAATCCCATTTGAACTTAACGCTCTTCCAAAAACCCCATCTTCAAATACCCTCATACTGAGGGTTAGACCTTCAACACATGAATTTGGGGAGACACAATTGAGTCCATAGCAAGCCCCATATAGTCTAAGTGATGAGTCTATGTTGCATGTGAAGTGTAATACTAACTACTATGAGAGACCAGAAAAATTGAGGCACAGAAAATCCAAAAAAGAGCTCATCCTAAGGAGAGCACAGCCTGTAGGAAAGCAACCATCATCTAAAGCAATGTGAGAAGAATCACAAAAGGAACAGAGACAATAGGGTCTACAGAAGTTCATGGAAAAAGAGAATGCTTAAGACTGTGATTGTCTAACCCCGATGCTGTACACATGAAACCAATCCTATATAATAAAAGGCTAATATGCAAATCGACCAAACGGCAGAATGACTGGTTGCTATGATGCACACTGACCACTGGGGGGCAGACACTCAATGCAGGAACTGCCCCCTGGTGGTCAGTGTGCTCCCACAGGGGGAGTGCTCCTCAGCCAGAAGCCAGCTCATGGCTGGTGAGTGCAGTGGCGGTGGTGGGAGCCTCTCCCCCCGCCGTGGCAATGCTAAGGATATCTGACTGCCAGCTGTTAGTCAGACATCCCCCGAGGGGTTCCGGACTGCGAGAGGGCACAGGCTGGGCTAAGGACCGCCCCCCCCCCCCACCCCACAGTGCAAGAATTTCGTGCACTGGGCCTCTAGTACAAAATAAGATCGAAAATAAACTGTAATTGAAAAATAACAGGACCTATTCATTCAGTGGTACTCATAGCTAATACGCAAAGTCAAGGCTGGGAGAATCAGGGAGGTCTTCCTGGAGGAGGAGGTGTTGCCCTGGATTTTGAAAGATGTCAATAAATGATGATGGGTGTGGGGTGGGGGCCGGGCAACAAGCACAGCAATGGAAAAGTGCTTCTTTGGAAAACAGACGAGTCAACCGCTTACCTTGAGTTTAGTTGGGGAGAGTCTGGAAATACTGCTTCAACCCAAACAAGTCTACTAAAAGCCAAGCTAAGAATTTTGGAACATGTGTGATGACTGGGGAGCCTCTTTAGCTGATTAGCAATCAGAGCGGGCTTTGGGGAAATGAACCTTACTGCAGAGATGAGGACTGCCTGGGGCAGAGAAGAGCCGAGCAGGGAGACCAGCAAAAAAGGCTAGTGAAGTGGTCTAGAGTGACTTCTCACTGTCTCGTAAACATCTAGGACATTGGTCAAAACCAACAGCCTCAGGCTTATTCACCACGGGAACCCAGAACCACTCTTCTGGGCTTCTGCTCTGGGTAATCAGATTTATCTCCTCCTGTCAAGTGCTGTATTCTCTTTGCGTAACAGACAGAGGCTCTGGGGACATCCTGAGCGGCGTCTGCAGCCGAGACAGGAAGTTGTTTCTAGGAGCAGCTGGGAACACTGGGGAGGGCTGGCACTTCATGGGCCCCACAAAGCTCCTCTTCGGCAGGCCCGGCCCTGGGGGGACGGAAAGCAGGAGGGCACACCATGCTCTCCCTCTGGGAGCTGCCATCCTCGGGGAGAGAGACTGTTGGCCGGTTGGCAGTGCCCCTGACGCCTACCAGCTCAAGCAGCAGCCTGTCTGTGTCTGCGGCCCTGCAATTCCTCCCCCGCCGTGTGCCTGTGCCGAGGGGCCACGTGGGTGCGGACCTCGCTGCGTCAGGCCGCGGGGAGCCTCTGCCCTCCCGCCCGCTCCCGAGTTTGTTTATGGGCACGTTTCACATGAGTGCACACGGATCTCACGGCTCTTCTCCCAGGGCCTTTTCGGTGTTCGTTTCCTGCGAAGCCGCTTGAGAACGCTGTGTCCTCCACCCCCAGATTGTCTGGACACTGGCTGTCGGGGCTGCCGAAGATGGAGCAGGTGCCAGGCCCCCTCCGCGCCCGCTGTGCGGAGCCGCTCTGTGCTCAGAGGGACAGGGCCCGGGCTCCCCTTGGGCCTGCTTTGCCTCTGCACTGACGGTCCCCCTTCCAGGCCGTGCTCCACCGGCCAACACGAACCCCAGCCCACTGGTTGCGAGGTTTTGAGACGTGCCACACTCTGAACCGAGCCTGAGAGCTCTCAGCTCACAGCCGCCCTCCCAAGGTTTGTTTCCACTGCCCTTGTTTCTGTGAAACCCAAAACGGGCTCGATGGGGCCGCGGGCGCCTGGGCACTGGCCACAGACACTCACAGGGCGTTGGGGGCTGTCTGCTGGCGCAGGGGTGACAGAAAGCCACGTGTAGATCTGACATGTAGATCTGATGTGTAGATCTGACGTCAGGCAGGGATAGATATTACATGTTGAACCCACGTGCCATATTTCTTTCTTTCCTGTGTGCTTTTTATTTTAGTTTTTCAATTACAGTTTACTTTCAATCTTATTTTGTATTGGTTTCACGCGTGCAGCATAGTAGTTAAACAGTCATATACTTTACACCGTTACCAACCATGGTTATTGTAATATTATTGTCGCCTTTGCTTCATCCATTCATCTATCAAAGCTATCTGCAACAGCATGGATAAACCTCAAAGGCTATGCCGAGTGAAATAAGCCAGCCACCGAAGGACAAATACTGCTCAACTCCACTCATATGAAGAATCTAAAAGAGTTCAACTCAATCGATGCGTCTCTCTCACATCAATGTTTCTCTCTCTCTGCCTCTCCCCCTCTCTTCCACTCTCTCTAAAAATCAATGGAAAAACATCCTCTGGTGAGGATTAACAACAACAACAACAACAACAACAAAGTGTAAAAGAGTTGAACTCACAGAAGCAGAGGATAGAATGGTGGTCGCCAGAGGCTGGGGGCGGGAGAGATGGGACTCGATCAGAGGGCGTAAATTCCGCAGGAAGAGTAAGCTCCCGAGATCTGCTGTACAGCATAGCGCGTACAATTAGCACTGTATTGTGTTAAGGGGGTAGATCTCCTGTTGAAGGTCCTTGGGATGAAAAGGGAAATACGAAAGCCATTGGAGGGGTGGATGTGTTCATTGCCTGGATTGTGGTGATGGTATCACAGGTGTGTGTATATGCCCACACGCGTCCAATTGTGCACAATAAATACATACAGCGTATTTGTATCTCTATTCTATCCCAATAAAGCTGTTGGAAAGTGCTGTGGCTGAAGTGTCCTATAACACAGCAACGGGCTCACAGCAGTAATGGGAGATGGAAAATGATAAACGGCCAAGGTCAGCGGCAGTTAGGGCTGCCTGGGGGTGGGACATGGGACCCAGTGCAGGGACGGGGGACACAGCGTAAGTGGCGGAAAGCAGTGGGGCATCCAAACACTGCCCGGGGGGAGGGATGCCAAAATCCCAGGAAAAGGGCCTGCACTCCCAGCGGGCCAGTGGAGGCAGAGGTGAGACAGAGGCTGGATCAACTTGTCTACTAGCATTCATGGAAACTTTGGGTAAATATACACAGTTGCTTTCTAGAAAGGTCCTACCTCTTTCCACGGGCACCAGGAAGCTCTACTCCACATTCTTACCAGCATGCTCTGTTCCTAAACTTCTTGGTCTTTGTCAAACTGAAAGGAGAAAAAGATGTTTTCTCATAATAGTTACAATTTGTGTTTCCTATTATCTTGAAAGAGGCTGAGCATCTTACACGAGCGCCTTTAAACATCCAGTCCCGCCGCGTCCCTCTTGGAGTGAGCAGCGGACAGAAGGGAACAATAACTCAGAAACAAAAGTCTCAATCAGCCGAAAGATCGCCGAAATAAGTTCCTGGAGGACAAGCACATGTCTTTTCCCTTTTGATCTTCGTTGGTGCCCCAAACTCACTCGAAATGTGTGTCGGGTTGAATTTATGTCACTTTGGCGTAAGAGGGGGAGCCTTTTTCATATCTGCCCTTCAAACTTTGATGTTTCCCTTTCAAGAGTTTGAAAGTGCTTTCCTGAAAAATTCAGTTCAAAGAGTTCAAGTTTCATTTCTTATTATAACTCTACTGCCTGAAGGTCCCATTAAACAATAATACTATTATTTCCATGACTTTGTTGTTGTTTTCCCCACATCACTGTATATCTGGATCTCAGAGTCTGGGGAGAAAACCTTCTGAGTTGCCTGGACCCCAGACCTGGACGAGGGATTTCTCTACAGCCTGCATTTGCTACCAGGTTTTTCATGTCGCCCCAGCCAGTGTTCAGTGTCAGGGAGGTACAGCCTTTTGGTGCAGTAACCTTACCTGTAGGACATGTACCAAAGGCGCTCTGACCCCAGGGAAAACATTAGTGGGATCATCCACATTATAGCCAGTTTTGAAAATTCCACCAGAATGCAGCAGGATATATCAAGATCTTTAAAAAATAAATCATTTGTGCAATCTGACTCTGCAACCATTAAAACTTTCTATAAACACAGACCTATGCAGCCAATAAAGAACGCACAACATGAAGCTTTTCCGACACCCCAATATTTCAAATGTTAGGATAAAAGGGTTAGTGGCAATAAAGCTGTTATCTATGTTCCCTGTCCTGCCCCCTCAGGAGTGGGAAAATACCTATTTTGAGCCACCAAGTGCCTTGCTAGACGCCACGTTGGCGACAAACACCGAGAAAGTAGTTGGTTTCACAGCCCAGGACCCGTGAGGAAGTGCCATTTTCACTGGTGGAGGTGCCAGCGGGCTGCCAATTCTGTCACTAGGGGCCTTCTCCATTTGGTTTAGAACACTGCCCACCGTGTTCTTAAGTACAAATGTATAAGTTGGAATAAACAAACTGACATGATATCTGGGATTTTAAAATATTAGCGAATCAGCCCTGGCCAGGTGGCTCAGTTGGTTAGAGCCGTGGTCAGCAAACTGCGGCTCGCGAGCCACATGTGGTTTTTTGGCCCCTTGAATGTGGCTCTTCCACAAAATACCACGGCCTGGGCAAGTCTATTTTGAATAAGTGGCGTTAGAAGAAGTTTAAGTTTAAAACATTTGGCTCTCAAAAGAAATTTCAATCGTACTGTTGATATTTGGCTCTGTTGACTAATGAGCTTGCCGACCACGGGGTTAGAGCATTGTGTCCCCATACACCAAGTCTGTGGGCTCCATCCCCAGTCAGGGCACACACAAGAATCAACCAATAAATGCATAAGTAGGTGGAACAACAAATCTCTCTCTCTCTCTCTCTCTCTCTCTCTCTCTCTCTCTCTTTTTAAAACTAGAGACTCAGCCATCATCTAGCAGAGAAGTGACTCCATCCAGGTGAGAGAAGGGGGTGGATCAGAACGTGGATGTTGCTGGGATTTGGGCGGATGCACACAGGGCCTCACAGCCGGGAGGGCGCACACGATGCTCCCTTGCCCTGGACCCTAGAAAACCTGCAGCTGCTGGTGCACACGTTCCTTCTCTGGGCAGCTCTGCCCGCCTCTCTTGGTGGAGACGGGCCCCCGGCTGTTCGTAGGCTAAGGACTGAGCTCCCAGCTGGCCTGTGCTCCATTTCCAGCTGCAGCCCCACCCTGGTCTCTGCTCCTCTGCGGACCCCTGCCTGGGGGAATTACTTGTCATTCCCCCCCAAACCAGCCTGATGCATCTCCTCCCATTGCCGTGGCTCGCACCGCCACTCGTCTAAGGATGACCTGCCTGATAACTCTCGGTTATTTTTCAAGGCCCCATTCAGAAACCTGCTCTTCCTGGAAGCTTGTGACTATGATCTTCAGCTCCTGATCGCCAGGCAAAGCCGACACCCCCTTCTTTGGGGACTCACTGACTCTGCAGCACTGCTAGCACAGCAGCCCCAGCTCTGTAGCACTCCCCGGCTTACCTGTCTGTCCACCGATGGCAGTCTAAGCATGTGGAGGGCAGGGGCCGGGCCGTAAGCATCTCAGCATCCCCAGTGTCTCTCCCGGTGTCAGGTAGATAGGGTAAGCTTCAAACCTTTGGGCCAAATAAATAACAAATGCCTGAGTGTCACAGAGAGGGGACCTGGTGATGCACAGAGGGATTTAGGAACTAGGGAGATAGGGTTGTGCTTCTTGGGATGTTTCTTGAGCCTCTAATGCGGGGCCTCTGTGATTTAATCACAGCACCCATTTGCTGACAGCTTCATCCACGATCCACTTTAGCCCTCCACACAAGCTAAGAGGGATGAATTATTCTGACTGTTTCTTAGGGGAGGAAACGGACTGTTGGCAAGATGAAGTCGTTTGTTCAGGGTTACACAGCTATGCGAGGTCTGGAACCAAGGCCATCGGACTCCAAAGCAATCGCTCTTTCTTACCTGCTGCACCAAGCGAGGTCTGTGGGGGATGCCGAGGCCCCGGGAGCATCCTGTAGCTCATCGTGTAACTGCCACATCTATATATATAAAAGCCTAAGCAACCAAATGGCCAAACGACCGAACAACTGAACAACCAGTCGCTATGGCACATACTGACCACCAGGGGGCAGACACGCAAATGCAGGAGCTGCCCCCTGGTGGTCAATGCACTCCCACAGCCAACCTCGCACAGCTGGCTAACCTCCCATGGTCCCTCCCCCTGGCCGCCCCGATCGGCCCAGATCAGGACTGGGCGAGAAGGCGCTGATAGACCCCCAATGGGCGTTTAGGCCAAAGGATTCCACTCATGCATGAATTCGTGCACCAGGCCTCTAGTTAAGATATAAACACAAATGTTTATAGCCAAACACTTGTGTATACACAGAGTTTTACCCTCATGATACAGAAATAATTCATCTCTATACTCCATGTGTCTTATAAACAGAGATGGAAAAAAAGCTTCCTTGCCACTTTAAATGCACAGATCGGGTTGCACTCATATTGTCCTCCTTGGGTTTCTCTAGCTAATGGTCACGGGCCCAGGGCTGGCCCAGCTCAGGGGGTGCCTGTGGGTGACGCCGCCTGAGGTTGGCCTTTGATTGAATACCAGCCGTGGCACTCTGGATGTAAATGCCGTAGACCGGCAGGGCACGGTAGTGAGTGGGAATATCTGTGTTGATTTAGACAGAAGTTGAATCTAAACCACATGATGCTGAAGCCCATCAGACTAGATGGCGTATCGATACTACCGAGCCCAGCGGACGGTTCATGTGGGAGAGGCACTCGTCGTGCGTGGGAATGCAGCCAAGTGAACACAGGAGGACCGAAGGTTTGGCAAACTCAGGGAATGGCTATTTGGGGCAAAGAGCGAGAAAACACATGGCCACTCAGATCAGCCCACCCAGGCTGGCTGGGCTCCTGAGGGGCTGATCACGGTGGGGCGGAGGCTTGCCCTGCCTGAGCTCATCTCCTGCTTCCCTCCTGCAAGGTCTTGGGCGGGAGGGGTCCGGGACACTCCGGGTGGTCATCCTGAGGCTTACTTCTTCCCGGTCAAGGTGACTTTCTGAGAGGTTGTTCCTGAAGCAATCTGGGCTGCTCGTTTATCTTTGAGTGATTGGGGGGGGGGGGGTTAGCTGAAGAGAGGAGCAGTTAAGATTAGATTCGGCTGAGGTGGCAGAAACCCCCAAATAAAAGTGGCTGAAATAATAATCTAAAAAGGCCTGTTTCTAGTTCACATGAAAGAAACCCAGATACGTGAATCTGGAGCTGGCATCTTACTTCACAATGTCGGGGACCTCCTCTCCTCTCATCTTGCTGAGCATGTGGCTTCTACCTCGTGCTGCTTAAGCTCCTGCTTTCACACCCTTATTCCAGAAACAGAGGGAAAAGGCAAAGAAGAGCATGCCCCCCTTTTAAGTATAGTTCCTAGATGCTGCACACAGCACTTCCTATAGTCGTGCACTTAGCTGCAAGGGAGGCTGGGAACTGTAGTTTTACTTAGAGTGGCCACATGCTCAACCAAAAATTAGAGGTTGGTTTTTTGTTGTTGTTGTTGTTGTTGTTGTTTTTGGAAAAGGGGAGAAAAAGAATTGCAGGACAACCACCAGCCTTTGTTACTGTAAGGCAGACAGGAGGAACCTCTTGAAATTCTTTGAGTGGCTGGGGCTGGGACCCCAGGGCTGGTTACTCTAGACTTGCATCTTGGGCCTTTCCAGGAACTGCTGTAAGCTTGTGGGTCAAAGAAAAGGCCAGGGGGCCGGAGAGGAAGCTCGTTTCCTGAGGCATGGCCCAGAACAGGCCCTCGGCTCCTGGGTGGACCCCCATGGGGATCACTGACATTTCCTCACACACGGTCCTCAGACCGTTGAAGGCATGACTCAAAAGATGGGGTTCAAAAATAGGTTTTGTGGCACCACTTTATGCTATTAAGCAGGCCTCTTGATGGTGAGCAGTCTCAGGACCTTCAGTGTGAGCTAATGAGTACTGTGGACCTCCAAGGCTAGAACAGGGCACGCAGCACGTCCCTGTCCACAGTGCAGCTCTAGTGTCCTGGGCAGCTCACCCTGTGGACTTCCCAGAGACAGGCAGGACAAGGGCTCTGCAGCCGCAGCTCCGGATGCCACCTCTGGCCACAGGAGTGACAGCAGATTGATGAGTTGGTGGAGCAGCAGAGAGAGCAGAAGATGCTGAGGCCCAAATTGAAGAAGAAGGAAGTTATTTGCAATCTGGATGAGTCAGAGAAGGCATAAGGATTAAAGTGGAAACTCAAATAAAATGGGTGTGGAAAGAACTCTGGCTGATCCTTCTTCCAGGATGAGAGAGAGAGAGAGAGAGAAAGAGAGAGAGAGAGAACCTGACTGTTCCCTGCATAACAGAGACCAGCAATGAGCGAAAGCCTGTTGGAGGGGGCTCCCTCCCTCTGTAAGCTACAGGCCAACCACCGGAGATTAAGAGCCTGATGAAGCCAGAGTCACGTTACACACATCCTTGCACAAGCCTGAGTTATTCAGGATAAAGGGCTCATCATAAACACGTGTTGTTTGTTTCCATGTCCAAATAGCGGGCAATTGCAGCTTCTGAGACAGCCTCGCTTCTCTATCTGAAGGTGAGCGCTACAGCGTGTATTTCTAGAACGACGTGACATGACCTGAGAAGTGGGACCAGCACGCCCCTGGGGACGCTATTCCATGCACAAGCCCGTCTCACGCGGCGTGATAACTTGCCCCAAAGCAGAGGCAACGGCAGGAGAATCTGCCAACGTGTAATTTAAATCTGGGCAGATATTTATTGGCTTCCGAAGCCTGAGCTGCTGATAAAGAGAAGGGGGGAGCAGCAGAAGCGTCAGTGGCATGAGCGATCTGTGCCCAAGGGTAGAGGCACCTGCGTCCTTGAGGAGGGCGATAAAAACCGCAGGCGCGTGGAGAGGTCGGCGCTCAGTAACCTCTGGCCAGTGGGGCTCGGATCACGCTATTCTGAACCCCAAACCTGAGACTCCCACATCGGGACGTGATAAATGCACCCCTTCATTCCTCCGAGCTGTGTATTCCCTATGCGGCCAGGCACTTCCACACTCCAGACCACATCCTTCCCCATGTCAGGTTTTCTTCCAAACAGAGAGGGGATTAAAAGCTGAAATCTTGGTCTAAGAAGAAAACTTTTGTGGACGGACCAGGAGAAATGTTCAGCCGCCGGGCTGCTGAGCAGGAGTAGGAGGACAATGGGGGCATTGAGGGGCCAGGCCTTCTGGAATCCTCGTTGAGAAGCGTGGGGCGGACGGGGCTCACAGGCGCTGCCAGCCGCCCAGGCCTCGCTCAGCCTTTTCCTCTCTCCCATAGCACCGTCCCCAGGAGCAGACAGCTCCTTCCTTTGCCTGGAAGGGAAACAGAGTCTCGAGTCCTGTGATTTGTACGGAGCAGGACTCTGTTATTTTTTCATTTTCAGTTTTTGTCTCGCATTAAGTATTTGGGAAGCCATTGACCCCCAGCTCTTCCCCGACCCCTCACGCCTGTCTCGGTGGCATCTCATCGCTGGGTCTGGAATATTTTCAAAACCCACGAGGCTCTGACTCCCACCAGCCACTGGGTTTTCCATCATAAATGTCACCTACGTAAACAACGTACATGGCATGAGAAGATGTAAACACAGGGTCTTTCTGCCCAGTCATCAGTGCGAATAAATACACTGCCGGATGTTTTACATATGTGCATCTTCAGCGTTATAAACACGCACATCTGTTTAAGTTCTGTGTATACAAAGTTCACACGCAAGTAAAAGTTAGGGATACCGTTTTCTCTGCTCACACTGTCCAAAACATGGCTGTGTTTTGGGATGTGTAGGAGAACAGGGCATAAGCTAAAAACAATATGTCTTTCCAGCATATGTTTTTATATACAGCGAAGTGACCCAACTTGGCATTGAGATTCGCCTCCTTCTCGAGCAATCCTCCGAAAGGCTGGCTTTGTGGTGTAGACGGTGCCTGCTGAGGCCTGCGAAGGGGAACTGGGGCTTTTGAGGGACTGAGGTAAACCCAGATCTGCGATGCAAGCGCAGGCCTCCCCTCCGCCGGGGCAGCTTCGAAGTGGACAGGGAAGCAACAGCAGAACGGGGTGAGCGGCGATCGCAGGATGCGGAGGCCGCCCTGCCTGTAAATATCAGTGCACCCGCACGCCACCAGGCCGCCAGGCCCTCTGCATTCCCCACGGCGCCCAGGCGCTGGCGGGGCCGACCTCTGTCAGGCGGCTCCGTGTGTAAGCTCCCAGCTGGGTGCAGAAGGCAGCCGGTCTAATTCTCTCGTCGACTCCTTTAACCTTTTGCACTCGGATGTCGAGTGTGACTCGACACGGTTAGCATCAGTAGCAGCTCTTTTTATACTCTTTGAATGTATCAATAATTTGAAATATAAAAAAATCCAAATAAATAAGTTTGTATGAAAAGAAACTCCAGTATTTTATTCTACTGCCGCGCTTTGTAAAATCTGGGGTATTTAAAAAATTAAATCCCGAGTAGAATAAAGGAATCGAGACAAAAGCAAGCAAGTGCAAAGGGTTAAAGTCAGTACACGTTGTGGGTGCCCGTGGCTATCATGCTGCAAAAGAATTAGCACTAAAAACACACTTAAAAAGAAAATGTTTGAGGGAGGTGGCATTTTCAGATTGGCTTCTTTCCCTTGGTGATACGCATTTAAGGGTCCTCCATAGCTTTTGGTGGCTCGGTAGCTCATTTCTTGTTTTTGCTGAACAATATTCCTTTGTCTGGATGTACCACGGTTTGCTTATCCATTTCCCTATCAGAGGTCATCTTGGTTGCTTGCAGTTATGAATAAAGCAGTCATAATAGTAACCTTTTTGCAATAGCACATTTCTCCCGCATGGATGCCACATCAAATGTTAAGACTTTGCAAGACCTCGTCCTAAAGATGATTGCATTCGGCAATGTTTGGGCCCAATCAAGCCTTTCCAGTGGTACCGACTTGTGTAAACTTTGTATTTCCAAGAAAACCCTCTATTCCATCTCAGAACCATCCCTAATACACATACGCATTCCAGCATCCTAACACAACATAACTATTCCAGCGTCCGTCCTTTTATTCCGATCTCGTTGTCTTATTTAGTGTTTCCTTCCCTCTAGTCTGACGATCTGAATCTTACTCATCCTTCCCGTCCCCTTCACATCCTGCCTCTTCAATGAAGTATCCCCTCAAGACGGAGAAGAAGGCGATCGGACAGATGTGATTCGCATCCCAGCTCCTCTACCTTACTAGCTCTGTGCACTGACACAAGTTACATAACTTCTTGGAGTTCAGCTTCCCATCTGTAAAATGGGTCCAATGCTCTCAACATTTCAGGTTGCTGTCATGAGCTACGTCAAGTGCTCAGAATATTTTCTGACACCTCAATACATGGTCCTGCCCTCCTGCTTCCCCTCCTTCTTATCATTGTCATCATCACCTCCAAACCCAGAAATGATTTCTTTCTTCTGGATTCTTATCACTTCCTGTATGTGTCCACATCGTGTCTCCAAACTGGGACAATGCTTAACCAAGAATACAAAGTGCTGTGGTATTAAATTGCTGAGGTTAAACAGCACAACCCTGTCCCAGCTCACCTCTTTGTGTCTGACTGGGTATGAGCAAATATTCCTAAAAAAACGTATTTGCTTGGGGCTGCAGGAGGATGCTCTTGCTGGGCACCCAAGCATTTCTGGAAGAGCAAGGGGATGTCAAGGATGTCAGTCTGGGGGGAGGGAGTCTGAGAGTTTGTGGCTTTTGTGCTTATATGCTTCCCCTCCCTTCTTCGTGGCTAAGGGTCACCTTGGAGGATGATCCAGCCCCTCCTGCCTTCTCTCCCTGGTTTTATCCAAGCCTCAGGCAAAAGCTGGGGAAGGGGGCCGAGGAGAAAGCCCAGCTTTGGCCCACGATGATGCAAGTTTCATTGGGGGTGAGAAACTTACAAGGAGGGCGGAGAGTAGAAAAACAAGTAACTTGTGTTTAAGTGGCGCCCTACCAACCCGATGATGTCCGAGCACGCTGTGTGTGGAAATAACGCAGCGTCATTTACACACGTGTTCCGGTCACTGTGGGGCCTGCTATCTCTAGGAATCATCGAGTCTGCTGTGCACGCCACGTGCTGGGCCTTAAGTTTTATATTAGGGGTCAGCAAACCCTTTCTGTCAAGGGCCAGATAATCAATGTTTTAGGCTTGGGGGGGGGGGGGGCTGTACAGACTGCTTCAAATACTCTGCAAAAGCAGCCATGGATGATACGTAAATAAGTGGGCATCGCCGTGTGGCACTGAAATAGAAATTTCGTATAATGTTCACATCACAAAATATTACTATTCATCAACCATGTAAAAATGTAAGATCCAGTTCTAGCTCATTGGCTCTACAGAAACAGATGTCTGCCCCACTGGGCTGGAGTTTGCTGGCCCTGCTACGCACCAGCACAGAGAACACGGGCCCGGCAGGCGTGGGGCGAAGCAGGCACACCTCTTTGGTGGGGCGCAGTGGGGCCGAGGAGAGGAATGTGGCAGCCCTTGGGCGCACTGCTGTCTTTCTCAGCCTAAATCTGCAGTTCCTCTCATCGCCTCAGATGAAGTTGATCAAGGTAGGGGAGTATTTCTTAACCTTGGCCCTATTGACGTGTTGGGTCAGGTAACTCCGTGTGTGTGTGTGTGTGTGTGTGTGTGTGTGTGTGTGTGTGGTGGGGACGGATGTCCTGTGCATTGTAGAATGTTCAGCAGCATCACTGACCTCCACCACTAAATGCCAGAAGCACCCTTTTGCTCCCCACAGTCACGGCAACTAAAAACATCTTCAGACACAGCCAAATGTCTGCTGGGGACTAAATAGCCCCAGCTGGGAACCAGCCAGTTAGTGAAACAGTCCCAGAAGGACAGGAAATGCATGAGCCCTTAGCAACCAAATCACATGGATAGAGGAGAAGGGTGTGTGTGTATGCGTGCCTACGTGTGTGTGCCCGTACATGTGTGTCCCCTGACGTCTTCCCTAGATTCCCACGGAGGAAGGAAGAGTGAATGGTTTGTCTCTGCAAAGACAAAAGTGTAATCACAAATGCGGCTTCCCCTGCAGGGGGCGCCCCTCAGGGAGCGGGACCCCTCAGGTGCTCCAGCCCAGTGGGTAGCAGGGATTCTAATGATCAGGTAATCAAGCCGGCTCCACACAGCAAGTCAACAGGACTCGGGCTTTTAATAAGGCCTTTGCTGCCGACTTCGCTTTAAATGGCGATTCAAAGGCCTTCTGTTTTTAGTGGGAAAACGACTTCTTCTTTTCTATGGAAAAGGAACCTCCCCAGAAATGGAATCATTTCACTTTTTTTGTCCAGGAGAAGAAGAAGAAGAAGAAGAAAAAAAAAAAAAGTAAAATAAAGTAGAAAAAGAAAAAAAGATCCGTCTTAGGTGGTGGTGGTAAGTTTTTACATTTAAAGCAAGTTTGCATGAACTAATGTAACCTGGCTTTCCAGTTAGAAAATGTTGACTAAGAACTGCTCTGGTGTTGAGAGAGAACGGACACTATGGGGGTCTGGCCCCTGATGTTCTACCAAGAGGCAGCCAGAAGAGATGTTGTCCTAAGCACTCGTCACCGAGACAAACAGACATAAAGCACAGACCGAGTGACACCACTGGCGTCGCTTTCCGCTCACAGGACACGGTTCTGCATGGGTTCTCTGCCGCTGCCAGTGAACCTGACCAGGTGGAGATGTGTGAGGATTCCTCTTGCCATTCCGACAACCAGATGCTCTGCTGGCCTCGCCGTTTGTTTTTCTTCTGGGGCAGCTACGGAGAGGAACAGAAGTCAGGGTTCAGCGGTTTGCCAAGAGCCTCCCCCTCTCACCCCCGACCCCATTCCCAAACCCTCAACCCCCAAATTCAAAACCAAATCCAAATAATCCCAAAGCCCCTCCATCCTGTGGAGGAAGTTACTTGGAATCAACCAAGTGACTCACGGGTCCCCCTTCACTCATTTGCCGCAAATCAGCTTGTGTTTATTTGCCTCAAAACCCCCATTAAGTAAAATTTGTCTCGTAGCTCACAGATCATTTCCCATGACCGAAACGCAGATCCGTCTCCCTTTCCTCGTAAGGAATCTGAGCTATGTTTCTTTTCAACAAATCCCTATTCCCCAGCCCACATTCTACTTTTCACCGTGTTTTGTCTGCTTGTCTTCTGGTTCCAGCTGGGCCATTTTAGTCATCACGCCTTCGTGTCTCAGGACAAACATCACAGGGTCGGGAGCCAGCCATCCAGCCTTCCCCCAAACTCGGTCCTGGCCGGCCGGCATCCTAACCACCGACCTGCACCCCCTCGGGTTGACAGGAGCGTTTCCCCGCCCCCCCCCCCACCCCACCCCCATGCATATTTTAGTCTTGATTGACCACCAACCATATGGCACAATTGTCCTGTGGGTAAGTTGATTATTAACAGCTCACAGCTGGAGTTACCATAACTGCCCGCGGCTGTGACACCGCACTAATTGACCAAGACACGCCTGAGAACAAGATGCAGAAAGCGGCCATTGCAAATTACTTCAAGCAGAAACGGGGAGCTTAGCGGGGAAACACCGGGCCCAGATTAGAGGTTTCTGTGTTCCGACCAAATCGGCGGGGGCGAGAGGCTGGCTGGAGGGGAGGGCAGAGAGGAGGGAGCCGAGGCGTGCACAGGTGTTCTTCCGAGCCTCCATTAGCTCTGGATTCAAATGCATCATTTTGAACAGATTCCCGTTAATGAGGAAGAAGCGACCGCACTTCACGTGGCACCGAACCTGAATGTTTACGCGCTCAGACGATGAACTCGCCAAGCCCATGGGGTGCCCGCCGCCCGCCCGTGCCCCACCCTGGCTAACCCTGCTGTCACAGGCGAGGCCGGGCGGCTTGGAGAACAGCGTGTGCTGTGTGAGCGCCATCCCTTAGCATTAGAGTCACAGGAGCCGAGTGCGGTGGGGACCTGGGTGTCGTCTGCACCAGTGAGTGGGGTGACGAGGGGCAGGGACCCCGGCCAGGGGTTGACCAGGAGTTCACAGGCGCCCACCGGCTCCTCTGGGGAAGGCTCCTGGAAACGATGAAATATGAATAGGCTGCCTGCGCGTCTCTCAGTAAATTCCCTTCTCAGATGTTCCCGGCCAGCGCGGCGCGATTGAGAAACGACCGGGGAGAGCAGAGGGGAAGCCGATGAGCGCGGTGTCTGATAAATCAGCCGCCCGGGCTGGCCTGGAACCGGCAGACCGTGGAAAACCCTGCTGCCGCCCTGCGAGCTTGGGAGTCGTTTCCAAAACCAACCCGATCCCTGGCCTTGCTCTCCGCGTGGGAGAGGGCTTCATGAACGCCCACGGAGGGACGGGGAGCGAGAAAAGAAATAGGCTTCGCTAAGAAAATAAAGAACCAACTCAAGGTGGCGCCTATAGGACATGCTCCAATTCTGACCGTGGCGCAGGCACAGAGTCGCAAGGGGGATCCTGAAGGACAGCTCAGTGCTGTCGTTCCTGAATCCTGCCAAGAGGTCCAAGAATACGCTCTGCTCCAAAGCCAAACCACCCGAATGACCCAGTAGCATCATCCCCATTTCGTGGATGCGGAAACTGAGGCATAGAAAAGGCAAGTACCTTGATTAGGACACATAGCTACTTAAAAAAAATAAATAAAATAAAAGCAAGCTAGAATTTGAACCTGCAAAGTCTGGCACCTGAATCCATGCTCCCAGCACACTATGGCACTGGCCTCTCTTCAGGGGCACCACAGACCCCAGGTTCAGAATCCCTGTTCTAGGCAGGTCGCCTGACAATCCGCATGCTCAGAAAGTCCTGCTAGCCCTCCTGTGCCTGAGGCGTTCAGATTCCGGATTTGTACCCACGTGACTTAAGCATCCCACACTGACGTGTATCTGAGATTATGTCGGTACTTTTTTGGCTCAGTCTTCATATGAATCGCTGAGAAAGAGCCTTCCATTGGGAAGCACAGGACTTGGGAGCACCCAGTCAGGCTTGCAATGGCAATGGTAAGTCTGCCAGATCGCATTGTCTCCGGCACGGGAAGGCGCGAGGGCCAACCCCTTGTGTACCAGGCCTGCAGTTGTGTTACCGTTGCTGCGGAAACCATAATTGAATTTCCTGAATTATCCACAGAGCGATAGAACGTTGAATAACCATATTTATTTGCCTTCTAGGCCCTGTGGCATCTGTTGTTTAGCTCACAAAGCTCCTATTGACTGGAAGAGGGGTTCGTTGATCCAGAAAGCTGTGATGGGCACATGAGGCGGTGGGAGCTGGAGGACTCCTGGGTAGGCCTGAGATTTCTCAGCCAGCTCAGCAGCCGCCAGCCAAATGGCCCGGCACAGGAAAATCCAAGGATACGGCCTGAGACCCTGGCATGAAGTCGATCCTTCTTTTTCCCCAATGATCTCAGTTCTCAACTTAGGGGCAGAGAGGGGCCATGTGGAGAGGGGATGGCATGAGGAGAAGAAGGAGCGGGAAGGAGGCGGAGGGGGTGGGAGGTTAGAGGCAAGCAGTGAAGAGATTGCGAGGCCACGGGGGAGCTCACTATGTCGTGGCCACTCCGCACAGGAGAGGAAGGCTGGGGGCAGGCGGGGGACTTCTGTGGAGGGACATGGAGCAAAGGAGGGAGAAAGGTAAGAGGATCGGGCTTCACACCCAGGGACACTGAGGCACAGGGCCCTCCGTTCAGTCCGGGCTCTGAGTCGGGCCTCGGAGGGTCTCAGGGTTGTGCTGCCTGAACTGGCCTGGGCGTGTCTTCGGTGGGAAATCACTTTCTCACTGAGGTGTTTGGAGTGAGTTCTTCCCTGATGCGGCCTTCAGGCTGGTGTTTCAACAATGACTAGTCACACCTCTGTCACCTGTGCCACAGCCCTTCTTCTGTCCTGTGCAGTCACCAGTGGACCTTCCCAATCATCTGTTTCATCCACTCTGATTCTTCCAAATCACAAGGTGAAAATAAATAACTTCTTTCTATTTTTAAGCGTTTTTTTCCCCAAAGGAAAATTTCGATCATTTATAGAAAATAGAGAGCACGGCACCTGAACCCTCGGGTTCCCATATTCCAGCTTCACAACTTCTCATCTCCTCCCTCCTCAAGGCCCACCCACCCCGCCTCCCCGCATCTCCTAACCCACCGCCCCATTGTGAAGCAAACGCCAGACATCATATTTCATCCATAAGTACTTCAGTACTATCTCGATAAGGGCTTTAAAACATATATCGTTACAAAGCCATGCTCACACCTGAGAAGAACAATTCCTTCCCAGAACCCCATCTTCCCAGTGGGCTCATAGATGTTTACTTACTCCTAAGCATTTGGTTGTTGTGTCTCTTCTCTCGTATTTCATCCTCAAGTTCCCTTCCCCTTTTCTCCTTGAAATTTGTTTGTTGAAGAAACTAGGTTATTTGTGCAGTAGACTTTGCCACGTTCCGGAGTTTTCAACTCCTGATGAAATAATAAACCTGGGCAATGCTAATCGATGGCTGCAAAACCATTAGGTGAAAAGCCAACAGGAACTTTATAGCAGATGAGAAGCTGACAGTCCCTGTCGCCACCGATCAATTCGGGCATCTCAGAATAACCTGAGGTTCACATTACCTCCTTCGGTGAATTCTTACTGGAAAACTCAGCTGGAGTCTCAGCGAGCCTCCAGCTCTAAATACCAGGTTAGAGAAAATACAAGGCACAGAAGAACATAAAAAGCCACACGATAGGCTTCTTTTTCTATTTTAATGTAGCAAACATTCATTATCACTCCATTATTGCCAGGTATTACACTGTGATGTTTCCCCCAAGGATTATTGAAGAATAGAGTGTAGTTGTGCCTCACTTAAGGACTCAGACTATTTGTGATGTTTTTGTTCTCTTGCCTGCTTTCTGTAGATTTTAATCGACTTCCTAGGACCACCGACTGTATGCTATTTGCACACCTCTGTGACCTTTCCCCCTCGTCTTCCTCCACCCCTCCGCCTCCCCACAGGTTCTTTCCATTTTACTGCGGATTGAGAAACCACAGATCAACTTGCACAGGACTTATAAAGTCAAGGTTCTGCGTGAAAGGTAAATAAGGGATCCTATTAGTAAATACAGAAATATTCATGAGCAGAGTTTAGTAATCATCATTGAGTTTTGCAGGGTTTTTCTTCTTTTTGCCTAGTTTTTGATTGCATTCTGGATAGCAGAAGCTTCTGGATGAATGAGATGTCACCGGTGTTGTTATACTAATCAAACTGGATAGAAAGTTTGGTCACAACACCCAGCAATAATCCATCGTATGCACAGAAAAAAAATGGCTAAGTTCCAAGTTGGAAAACACCCAAGACTGCACATCAACCTGAAATCCCATCGAAGTTTCACCTGCAGTAGGTCATTAAAGATAAGCAAATGTAATAACTTTGCTGTTGACATCCCCTTCTTCTCAAAACACCCTCTTCCTTTGCATTCCATGACCTAACGCTCTCCTAGTTTTCTCCTACCTCTGGGGATACTCCTCAGCCTTTTTCCTGGCGCATCTTCCTCCTACCGACTGTTAAATATTAGAAACTTTCAAGGTTTGATCCATTGCCCTCTTCTGCTTCACATTCTACACCCTCCCTCTGTGATCTCGTCCATGCTTATGGTTTTAATTATTATCTACATGCGGACGACTCTTGCATTTATATCTCCAGCCTAGACTCTCCTATGAGTTCCCAATCATAAATCCAACTGCCTGTTCAACATCTGGACTTGGCCATCTCTTCAAACTTTGCGTGTCCAAAACCTGAACTCATACCTTCTCCCTCAAACCCACTCCTCCCGCAGCGTTCTCTCTCTCAATAAATAGCAACGCTATCCCGAGGTGAGCCAGCCGGACCCTTGGCAGTCCTCCTTGGCACCCCCTTCTCCCACATTGCCCCATCCCTTGGTTCATAGATGCATTTCTGAATCTACCCATGTCTCTTCATCCTCACAGCTGCCACTGTAGTCTAAGTTCTCATAATCCCACGCCTGGCTTAGCTCCAGAGCCATCTGTTCTCCCCATGTCTGCTCTGGGTCCAGTCCATTCTGCAGCCAGTGTTCTCCAAAATTATACAGATCTGTTTATAACTATATCATCTTCCCAGTGCCTTTAGGAGAAAGACTACAATCCTTACGATGGCTTACAAGGCCCTATGTTACCTGTCCCCTCCCTCCTTCATCAGCCTCATTTCATTATACTTTTTCTATGTTCTCTGGGATTGAGTCATACTGGTCCACAGGAATTTAAGCCTCGGACCTTGGCACATGTAGTTACTGCTGGTAGGACAGCTCTATTCTCTTCTACTCTTTTACCTAGTTAATTCCTCCGTGTCTTTCTGAATTTGATTCTTTTAGAAAATCCCTCTTGGCTGCTGGTATGTCTCCCTAATGCCATGTTCACAGTCCTTGTTCTTTATGATCAAAACAACTTTATAGCAAAGGGAATTGAGGCCCAGAAATGTTATGTAACTTGCTTGGGGATTGTACATCCAGGTAGTGGCTGTGCTGAAACACACGCTGGAATAATCTCACTTTACTAGCAGCTAGATCTGGTGTCAAGTATTAAAGTTCTGTGTCAAGTTTTGGTCTCTAATAATGCGTAGAAGCTGGAATGAGTTGAGAGAAAAGGAGCATGCTAATTAAAGGGAAGGCCAGTAGGACCTTTGAAGACAGGGAAGGAAAAGGGATTTCACATTTTCAAGTTTGGGGAGGTTATTACAGTGGAGAGGGTAACAGAAATATTTTTTTGAATGACCGCAGGGTACAAAGGATTATATTAGGTCTCCCATTTCTGTAGAGATGAGAAATTTTAGAGCCGGAGAGAGTTTGGTTTGACAAAAGAAAAGGCAGTTAAAGATTTGAACAGAATACAGAGTTAGCTCCTGTGCCTTTTTGTGGAAATGGTTAAAGGCAGGATCAGTAACCATCTAACTTACCTGGGGGTTTGGTGCTGACCTACCTCAGGCAGGAAGCTGGGCCAACTAACTGACCTCCTGAGGTTGTTTGGAGTGAAGGGAGGAAAGAAGGAATGTGAAAGTGAGCCTTGCCATCGGTCACGGGCTGGATCGCGCTCCCATCCTGCCTGGTGTGGAGAAAGAAATATTGAGTGGCATGCGTCCCCAAGGGCTCCTCAGCTGATCACGCTCAGTTGGCCTTATCTGGCTCCCAGGTGTTTCCATTTATCTCTGATAAACTGTCAGCCAAGAGTCAGCCTTGGGGTGGGAGGGGGGGAATGAGTGGAGGGAGGGTGATACCCCAGATGTTTTCTGAGAAGATGGGAGAAAGTTATTCCTCAGTACTAATGCATTTCGTCATCCTCTCTGCTTGCAGATGTTAAATTTGGGAACACTTCCAGGTTCCCTTTTCTCTCTTAAAAGAAAATTCGTTGTGTGTTTAAAACATCCAGGACCTGTATCTCCCGTATCAGGACGTACCTCCTTTGCATGTGGATGAAGCTTTGGAGGTTTAAGAGGGGCCTAGGCGTTACTGGCCCTGTTTTTTCTAGTCGAACCAGCCCAGTGGCTCTCTCCTTTGGAAATCAGGAAAAATGATAATAATCAGAGGTGGCATCTACTGAATGTCCACTGTGTGTGTGATACCGTCAACCCCCCAGGGCAAATACCGTCAGGGTTTAATTCCATTTTACAGATGGGGACGTCGCCCCCAAATTGTTCCCCTAAGTTCACAAAACTACCAAGTTCAGAAACTGTTCAAACCTGGGACTGTATGACTTAACTACTAATTACAACCGTTTTAGAGCTTTCTTGTGTGTCAGTCACTCAGCAAAACCTAGGAAGCAGGGACTATTAGGTTCATTTTGCAAGTGAGGAAATGAAGGCCCAGAGAGGTCCGGCGGCCTACCCACTCGCACACAGCCAGTAAGTGGCAGAGCAGAGAGCCAGGCGAACAACTGGACTTTGGAGCTTGTGTCCTTAACCACGACCCTGTGCCGATTTCTACCCCCTTTCTGCACTCCACAGAGAATGAGGGTTGGCTGGATGCAACGTTTTATCAAAGTAGCTGATCTGAGCTTTCAATAGCTCCAGGTAGACACTTCTCTTCGCTGTGTTGTCTTATCTTTCCCTTGATCTTCTGTTGTTTGAGCAGCTGCAGGCTTTGATCTGGGAAAGGATGAGCCTCGCTGCAGAGCTGTCTCCCTGCCTTGTTTATGTGAGCATCTTTCCAGGACCCGGTCCGCTTTTGGGGTGGAAGTGCCCTGCCAAAAACTCCAGCTCTCCACGCTGGCTGTGTGGCCGATATAGCTCCCGCCTCTTTGACGATCCCCCAGCCTGGATGGAGAGTGGTGTCTCATAACAGTTTGGAGACACTACAAAAGTTTCCCTGGCAGGATGAACGATGGGCTCGGCAACATGTTCTTGCCTTTTGGAATTGCCCTCCAGTTTTTCCAGGCTCGATCCTGTAAATCATTTCATCTTGTACAAATACTGGGCTGTGAGCACAGATGATCTCAAAGGCGAGGATTATTTGAAACTCTGTTTAAGAATCCATCCTCCTTTCAACAGCTTAATGTAGCTTGAATTTGTGAATAAAAATGTTCTTCTGTGCATGGCAAGGCACAGGTAGTTCTAGGGTCTTTGAGAGAAAGTAGAATGCGCGTCTATTCCAGCAGGCTGTGGGAAAAGTAACTTGTCTGTGTATTGACAACTAATTTATCATCAAAAATGTTCAAGGCCCTACTCTATGCAAGTGCTCATGGGGCAGCTGGAAGTGGAGGGGGATGAGGTGGGGAAAACTGTGACATGTTTTGAAAAAGATATGTTAGCCAGAAAAGGTCATTTAGAATATCCTCTTGCTTAATGTCATCCCATGAAGAGGGAAATCTATTGTGGTTTTTAAGAACAGGTAAAATAAGTCACAGAGTTGGAAGCGTATTATGGGTAGCTATCTGACGTATTTCATGTTGTAGTTTATGCTCGTTGACCTTAACCCAACAATGACAGAGAGTTGGTTGAAGGCAGGCTGTGATAGAGAAGGTCCAACAACCACAAAGTGGTGTATGTTCCATCAGCGAAGAAACTTCTTTGATAGCTCTGCTCTTCTTTAACATGTCAACAAGGGAGTTGTCCCCATGCAGTGACTGTAACCTTTTGGAACGAACGTCCTTGAATGTCGAATGTTAGAAATGATCTTGTGGTGTTTGGAGTGAAGGCAGACATACCCGCCTTTTAAGTGTACTTAGAAGACTCAACTTGTTTCTTAGAGTTACAGCACATGAGGTTCATTGTGACCCAATGTGTTTAACAAAAATGTAACAAAACATTCTGCTTAAACTTTTTTTTTTTTTTTAAAGAGGGGAAACTCTTTCCATCAAACTATACCCTGGGAATGGAATTTTATAGCTGTTTAGTACAGTTATAATGATAATAGCTGGTGATGTAAGTTGATTAGCTTGGGAGGGAGATGAAAAAGACCTGAGCACCTTTATAGGTTTTATATTACAAACTGTAGGTTTCTAAATTACTAAATATTATTTTATTTAAATGCCACAAAGTTTCCTCCTTTTCACAGATGAGGAAACAGAGGCTTAGAGGTGCAAGTGAACATTTCCAAGGTACAGCTGATCAGTAGCTGAGCTTGCAAAGGAATCATGGCTTTTGGACTTTGGAACTGATGCTTCTTCAATTCACTAGGCTGTCTCATTTGCTACCTAGTGACTGTACCCTTTTGGTCATAGTGGGGATTTCCACCTGCCTCTTTGCAGTGACTAAGGGTCTTAGACAGAGCTGCCTCCTGACCAAGGCAGTCGTGTCACATCTAGAAGCGGAAGTCGCCTGGGTCTTGAATTAGGCTGTCTGGGCTGGTACCATAGCTCTGCTGTTCACTAGCTGTGTTGCTTGGAGCAAATTACTGAAACTCTTTGTATATCAGTTTCTGAATCTATAAAAAGGGGGATAATACTGATGCCCAATTCATAGGCTTTGGAGAGTATTAAGTGAAATGGAAAGTGCTTTGCCCAATGCCTGGAAAAATAACATGTTCAACATGTCAAAAATTTTCTCATTAGATTTGGAGCTAACATTATGTTTTGTTATTAACTTACTAGAGGCCTGGTGCATGAATTTGTGCACCAGTGGGGTCCCTCATCCTGGCCTATGGGATCGGGCCAAAACAGGCTCTCTGACATCCCCCAAGGGTCCCAGATTGCGAGAGGGCACAGGCCAGGCTGAGGAACCCCACCGGTGCATGATTGGGGCCAGGGAGGGATGCAGGAGGTTGGCCAGCCGGGTAGGGACTGTGGGAGGGTTCCAGGGCATGTCTGGCCCCTCTCGCTCAGTCCCAATCAGCTGGACCCCAGCAGCAAGCTAACCTACCGGTTGGAGTGTCTGCCCCCTGGTGGTCAGTGCATGTCATGGTGACTGGTTGAGCAGCCTTAGCATATCATTACCATATTATGCTTTGATTGGTTGAACGACCGACTGGTTGACCAGACACTTAGCATATTAGGCTTTTATTATATAGGATTTAGCATAAAACCACCTGGAATAAAACATGGAGATTCTCATGAAAGGTAAAAGTAAGCACGTGTGAGTGTGATTGGATGGATCAAAGGAGGCATAGATAATCCTAGAGAGCAACATAAAATGGCTGACCACATTTGCTTTTCAAAAAGATTAGAAATTCAAAATTAAGGAATGAGACTAGAACAAAGGTGAAAATGAGGAGCAATTGCTATGAAGCCCAATTCCCTATAGTAACCGGGTACCCAAGAGCTATTAAGAAGAAGGAACCAGACCAAGGCAATGTGTCTTTGTTGTAGTTAATTTAATCACTGCTATTACCACTGGCATATTTTTTAAAAAGGGAAATTTAAAAAAAAATTCAATCTGTTGAAAATTGGGTGTCATAGAGCCTCAAAAACAAGAGATAAAATACCACTCTGAGCCCCCTCCCCCCCAAAAAAAGCTTAAGAAAGAATAACTAAGCTTCTTACTAATTATTTGATTTACATTGGACATTTTGAATTTTTCCATTATGTGAAGGATCTAAAGCTTTTGCCAAGAGCAATGAGAATCATGGGAAGAAAAAAGAAAGCCAACAAAATACCCCTTTAATACCCCTTTGTATCAGTTCCACTGATTTCTGCACAGTCAGAATGCCTATGAGTTTTCCTTGCACCCATAGAAAGCACGCTGACCAAGAGAATCCATCCTGGGTGCCAAAATAGGACCTTCCCCAAACAACTCAGACAATTGAACATTTCTCCATAAAACAGACGTTGACTTTTTTTTTTTTTTTCTTCTAGAATTTTCCTTAGGTGCACTGAGCTTCTGACCATACTCCCTCTGGAACTCTGACTTTCAGGTGCATTTTATTTAGCATTTCACCTTCAGGGGTGATCTCATTGTTCCTTGCTCTGGGCGGGTAGCTATGGAGGGATTAAGGGAAATAAAGGTTAGCCCTTCCCCTGTTCCCCTGGGATCATGTTGTCTTAGTTTTGATTATTTCCCCCAAATTAAGATTTCTGCATACAAACCCCCTGTCTGTGTTTGGCTGGCAGTTTTATGGCTGACCAAGTTGTGCACTGGCCAGTGTTCTGGTTGGCTGAATGTTTACACAGGCTGTTAATCAGATGGGGAGGGGGAGGCGGGGGGGGGGCCTGTCTGTGAGCGGTGCGGTCCTGCTTGCTGTCGTGTGCAAGGGCCTGCACTTTGTTACTACAAATTACATAATGACATGTTACATTTCAAAGTGTATTTTTACTTCAGGGAAAATTAAACCAATAAACAAACAACCCTTGTGGAAAAAAAAAAAAAAAGAAAAAGGACCAAAAAAAAAAAAGCAAGATCCCTGGTTTCCAGATCTTCCTCTTCCAAAAGGTTCTTAATTAAAGTGTAGCTATAAACAAATCTTTGTTTTATTGCGAAGAGAGCAATTGCATATAAAAGCTATTTTTAAAAATGAGGATTTGAACGCTTGTTGGGCCAGGGTCTGGTCGGTGTGATGTGTCTTATGATCCGTCCCAAATGCAAAGGCAGGCGTGTGCGGTGATGGTAGGTTTTCAGTGTTTGATTGCTAATCCCTCTCAAGGGTTGCTCCGGCCCGGTTTGAAAGGAGTGTGTAAACACAGGAATTGTCTTCGTTTTTCCAGGTACTGATTCAAGCAAAACTGCTTAGCATAACATGAGGTTGCCAACCCAGAAATTTTTGGTCATGTAGAAAATTGGGTCTCTTCCCCATACTGTCTACATTTTAGCAACCTTGAAACAGTTCAGAAAAACAACAACCCCTCTACATCAACTTCCAAACCTTTCACGGCACACCTACAAATCCAGTGTTAATTCTTCTCTGTAAGATATTGAAATTAAATATATGTTCAGAATAAAAGGTTCTAATGATAGCCCTTTTGGCTAATAGTCATGCTCGGATATTATTCAATTATGCATGTATGTACTTGCTCAAACATTTTTCCCCCCAGCATAAACCATGTTATCAAAAGAAAATGTGTCCTCACTCTCTTTCCCCAGCTAAGTGGGGTACGGAGAGTAAGAACACGTGTACACTGCATCGTGAATGAGCTGCTTTCACCGAATCAGTCCTGCCCAAGATCTGCTGTTATCAGAACCATTCGGCCTGCACGTCACTGGGTTTGTTCAGGTGTTTGGCTGCTAGAAATAGCAGCAGCCCAGTAAATTGTTGGATGAAAGATTGCCCCCCTTAGATTTTAGAAACATCCCATGATGCTTACATTTCTTGGCAAAATTACGATGTGACTTAGGATAATTTATCAGTTCAACCCATGGAATGAGGAATCCCAAGAGCAGTTGAGACAGACTGCCTACATCTTCCTGTTCAGTTTATTTATTTTTAAATACAAAGCAGGATGTTTAAAAAGACACCCTTTCTCTTCAAATCTTTGAAATAAAGAATAGAGTTTCGAACCTCATAGTTAAAATTTCCTATTTCACAAGGACTGAAAAAACGTAAGAAGAAAGGATAGCAAAACGAAGGCCAGCTACCCAGTGTAGATATTATCTGGATAAAATAGGACCATTTCAGACAATGCTATTTGCTAACACTAGCCATGTAAATGCTGCAAACACCCTTGTTTTATTTTGTGGCCAACCCCCCCCCCCCCAAAAAAAACAAAAAAAAAACAACCACGCCTTCCTCTATCTTATCTTGGGTCCATAATAGTTCTGTTTGAATAATTAATTTAGATTACTTTATTACATAGGAAGTTTCTCAACCCTGACCCAAACTGACCATCCACTTTTCAAGTGGTTTTGTTTTCGACTTCAAGTATCTTAGTGTAAGGACTGTTATCTGGAACATGCTGATGGGCCTGACCTTGACTTTAGAGGGAACAAAAAGATCAGATTTTTCACTGGTGACTGAACTCGCTTTCACTGTCAATAAATCAACAACAGTCCAAAGAGAAGAGTCCAATATTAATCCAGGGCTTTGAATCTAAGAATGACTAAACCAGTAAGAAAAAAAAGTCGGAGCCAAGCCATAGTCTAGGAATTGCCTAATAAGCCAAGACATGCCTGCGAATGAGTGAGATGTCTTCATCCTGGCTTTTTGCTTCGCCAACATTTGAAGTGATAGATGAAGGAAACATGCATCATGGCTTGTTGAATGAATGAGTGAAAGGGGGTAATGCAATAATAACAAAAATAATGACCCCCCCCCCCCACATCCTGTTTGATTGGATGTAATCCGCTTCCCTGGATTGACAACGTCTCCCTTCTGCCTTCTATGTCATGGTTTGATCAAGGCTCCAGGGGAGTCCACCCACAGCACGGAGGCTCTTCTGCACAGATCCAGATGGGGAAAGAGAGGCTGAGGCAGAAGGAAGGGTAAAAGTTCCATCCTCAGACGGCAGTTCAGATTCAGAAAACAGAATGAGGAGTGGTGGAGGCCATCTCACGGCTTCTTTCACCTTCAACTTAAGATGTAACTCTTAAGATGCATCTGCATCTATTTCTATCAATCTCTGTGACCTTCCTTCCTTCCTTCCTTCCTTCCTTCCTTCCTTCCTTCCTCCCTCCCTCCCTCCCTCCCTCTATTCCTTCACTTTTCAGAAATAAAACTAGTATAATGAGAAGTCTGAAGTTAGACCTTGAAAGCTGGTACTACTCTTATTTTAGAGGGTCAGATTTTTTCTTGATTGGCTTTAATAACCCTCTTACCCTCTTCTACTTGTTCTTCTCTGAGACTTATCCTTGATGTGACTTATCAGAGAACCTCTTTGAAAATGTTTTTGTTGAATGGGGCTCAGTCAAGTAAAAGTTCACTTTGCAAAAGATAAAAATGAAGCTTTCTGATAGGGACTTGGTAGCTAATTTCTATGGAGGTTCATTTTCACAGGCATGCATATCTACTAAAAATGCTCTTTCAAATTTTAAATTTGAACTAAAATTAAAATCATCCCTTTCAATTAATGCCCCATCATGGAACATTAAACACATAAACTCATTTATGTGTTTTAACTGCTGCTTAAAATTTATATATATATATATATATATATATATATATATATATATATAGATAGAGAGAGAGAGAGAGAGAGAGAGAGAGAGCTTAGTGTGCATTATAACAGCATGCCACCTGAAAAGTAAAGTTTACTTGAAAGCTTAACTGGCCTTGCAATGAAACAGACTAATCAAGTAACAGCATGCAAATATGCTATTTCGAATATTTTTCTGATTGAGCGAACAAGCCCACAGATTCACCATTTTATATTTAAGAGAATATATCTTATATTCTCTTAAAAACATGAAACTCACTTTGAAAGTGCTGGTTTGAATGGGCACTATTAAGTCTTTATCAGTTCTGAGCATTTCAGCCTTTTGCATCCAGAAATTTCTCAATCTGACAGAATAAGAAATGCATTTACATGGCCTAAGCTCTTAAATTGTCCCTTTCAATTAATGCCCCATCGTGGAGCAATCTGGAAACCATTACTCAGTAACTCTTCATTATAATTGCTTGCAGCTGAGTATCCAGCCCTTGGTAATATAAGAATAAAAGAAAACTCAGTTAGTAACAAGTGCAATTGATTCCATTCAGAATTCCCCTGGTGCTTTGCCATGTTTGGCCTGCATGAGAGGAAACACGAGTTTTTTTTTTTTCTTTTGGGGCCAGGAAATGAATTGGCAGACATAAGATGGCTTGTGTGGTGCTTGCCTTCATTTTTCAGCTGGTCCTAGTTAAAAATGAGACGCTGGGGCTCCTGCTTTCTCCCCCACTGGCTACATTTTTTTTTTTTTTTGAGGGCTTTTCTGGTCATAGATAAGACAACAAAACTTCAATTTTGCTGCAAGCTAACAGCATCCAGAAACTGTCACCTTCCTGGCCACAGCGACCCTGGGACTCACCTCTGCGAAGGAGTGGGTTTAGAGTTAGACTCACTCCCACCTTGATCGTCTTCAGGGAGCCGGGTCCCTGGTGCATTTGCACAGGTGGAGAGGAGAGTGTTTATGTGTTTGGAGTCTATCCATCACCAGCTCCGGAAAGGTGAAGCTCTAAATTATGATAGATGAAAATGTGAAAATGTGATATGGTAAACTCCCCCCCGCCACCTAATGCCCCACCCACCCTGTGAATCAGGGACTTGGCTTTCAGGAATGGTGGAAGGAATGTTCTTATCACTTGTCCCCCAAAGAGACCACGCAGCTCAGTGCTGACCCCACACTCCAGTGAGCACCCGGGACCATGGGGACAGCCAGCTCATAGCATCCTGTCCCCCTCTGTCCCACAGGTGAGGCCAGGCGACAAGCATGCCCTAGCTACTTCATAAATTAAAAAGGTATAAACTACAGAACACATTTTTATTATAAAGAGAATGGATGCTCGGCATAGAAAAGTGGAACCCAATGAAACTCTAACTGCTCTTAATTAATTTCCAGTTGTTGCTTTCATAATAATAGAAAAAAAACAAACCACCACTCTATAAAGTCAAGTGGCATTTCATTTGATTTGCTATAGAGAAAAGACTGTGACGTCTCCCACGACCTGGGACAACCGCTATAAATATTTTAGCGTACTTCTATTTTTTTCTATGCATTTATTTGGGGGGAGGTGTTTGTTATTTTGGTCTGATTATTCTGTATTTCTACACTTTTGCAAACTTAAAAAGACTGCTGTGACAGTTATTACTAATTCTATGTTTTGAAAGCCCACACCAGGGGTTTTTAAAGGAGAGAGAAGCAATTTCATAATGAGCCCAAACAGAAAGAAGAGCAGAAGAGCTAGGTCTTGGGCCCTTGGAGGGTCCAGGAGCTCAGAGGAACAGGAGCTGGTACAATGCCAACTGGTGTCACTGGCTGCCAGACCGGAGTCCCCACCCACCCAGACTCTCAAGCTCTAGAGTGATGAAAAGAACTGCGAACAAGCCTTAAGGGAGAATATTTTCCCACTAATCCTATATAATAAAAGCCTAATATGCTAAGTGTCTGGTCGTCCATTCAACCAATCAAAGTGTAATATGCTAATGATATGCTAAGGCCACACAACCACTCACTATGATGTGCACTGACCACCAGGGGGCAGATGCTCCAACCAGTAAGGGTTAGCTTGCTGCTGGGGTCCGGCCAATCAGGACTGATCGAGATGGGCCAGACACGCCCTAGAGCCCTCCTGTGGTCCTTCCCTGGTTGGCCAACCTCCCGCATCCCTACCTGGCTCCAATCGTGCACTAGTGGGATCCCTCGGCCTGGCCTGCACCCTCTCACAATCCAGGACCCCTTGGGGGATGTCATGGAGCTGGTTTCAACTGGATCCCATAGGCCAGGCCGAGGGACCCCACTGGTGCATGAATTTGTGCACCGGGCCTCTAGTAAAGAAATAAAAGTAAATACTTAGAGGCAGGTTTCTGAAGGCAGGGAGAATTGGATTGTTTTGTGTCCTTGATTCCATATTCCCCTGTCAAAGAGATAGCAAACCATCAACAACGCTATCCTGAAAGTCTGCTGATGAAAAATGATCACTCTTACTGGTAGGATTTTCAATTTTTCTCTACTTTCCTCTCTTTAGATATAAAAATGTGCAGTCTATTAAAACCTGGATTATTGCCCTGGCCTGTGTGGCTCAGTTGGTTGTGCATCATTCCGTGCCCTGGAGAGTTGCTGGTTCAATTTTGGATAGCCTCCAAACACATGCCCAGATTTTGGGCTCAATCCCTATTGGGGGCATGTGGGAGGCAGCTGATTGATGTTCCGCTCTTGCATCGATGCTTCTCTCCCTCCCTCTCCCTTCCTCTCTCTCTGGGAATCAATGAAAATAGTTTTAAAACACACACACACACACACACACACACACACACACACACACACACACACACAACCTGAATTATTAAATCTTTAAAAAGAATTTTTTAAATGTGATAATGACATCTGCTGATGTCCTATGACCTGTCCAGTGACTGTGAATTCAGGCCAACCACTTATATTACTGGTTCCCAAGCTGGGGATATTGGTAGGATGGGGGTCCAGTCCTTTCTAATAAAGGAGATATGGCCAGTATCTTAGGCTTCTATGTTTGAAATAATCCCAAACTTCAACCTTTGAGGGCTGGTCTGGCCTGGGGCTTCCGCCAAAGGAACTTACAGCCACTGGCATTCTGTCTTTCATGGGAACTGGTCATGGATGGGTCCTGTTTTCTCATGAGCCAGACAGGCCTGTCTGCTCCATTCTCAGGCTATTTGCAGGACTTGGGCTTTGTTTCAGGTTTTCAACACCTTTATTCAAATCCTTTCCTCCTTCCCACTGAGGCAGTATTTAAGCAATTCTTCCTTTCCCAATCAATCAACAGATCTTTCTCAAGGTCTAATGAAGTGAAATACTTCATCCCTGCCCCAGGCTGCTGATTAGTACTGTCTGGGGCCTGCATTCCCAAAACCAGCATCTTGGCTCTTCATGATATTTATTTATTTACTAAATAGTGGTGAAATGCACGTAACACAAAAATTACAATTTTGACCATTTCTAAATGTATAGTTCAGTGGCATTAAGTACATTCATGTAGCTAATTTTATTTTATTTTTTTTATTGGTGGTTTTTATTTTTATAAAATTTTTTTTTGTTAATCCTCACCTGAGGATACTTTTCCATTTTAGAGAGAATGGAGGGGGAGAGACAGAGAGAAACATTGATGTGAGAGAGACGCATCAATTGGTTGCCTCCTCCACACACCCTGACCAGGGCAGGGGATTGAGCCTGCAACTGAGGTACATGCTTTTGACCGGAACTGAACCGGAACCTTTCAGTCCAAGGGGTCGACACTCTATCCATTGAGCCAAACCAGCTAGAGCCATTCATGTAGCTTAATGGCTTTTTAAGATTTTTGCTTTTCAGTGAAAATTATATCTGGTAATGTTGACTGATTTGAAATGTTGAGAAAAGATCATACTTTTAGAGGAGGTGGAATACTTGAAGGCCTACCGATTCTTCTCACTGTAGATTGAATTTATCTATATGTCTAGTCATAAGGTCTGATTGTGGATTGCTTATTTTGCACATGGAAATCCTATGACCTGGAATTGTCCCCGTGGACAAGAGGAGCATATCAATAATAGCTGCCTCTCCATTATTGGTAGAGGTTTCAGACCAGAGGCCTAAGAAAACAGACCAATCATAGAATGAAGTGAAGCTGAGGGAAACTACAGCCAGAGACAGGGGACTGCTTTGGGACTGGAGAAATAGAAGTGGTTGCACATGTATCAAATGCCTCATGGCTCCTCAGAAGCCCTCCCAGCAGTCCCCAAGCTAGCACCGCCCTGAAGCAGTGGTTCTCAGAGTGAGTGTACCCCAGCAGCATCAGTAGGAATGCACATTCTCAGGCCCATCTCAGACCCACTGAGTCAGAAACCCTGGGAGTGGGCCCATCAGTCTGTCCTTTAAGCAGCCTCTGTTGATCCTGCTGAGGGCTAACGTTTGGAGAACCACTGTACTTGAAGTGTTCTTGGAGAGGACTTCAGCCTTCCTGTCCCTTCACAGCATCAGCCTCTGTTTACACTCTGTGTCATTCAAGTGTTTATGGACACACATTTTTCATGCCAACTAGCCTTTAAATTCAAGCTCAGGTAAGGACACAGTCATCCATTTCCACGCCAGAGAAAATCGGGTTGGGTTGATTTTGCTGAGCGTCAGTAGGTCCACCTCCAATGGCAACATCCTGAGTCATTTTCAAGGATAATTTTGTGGTCAATTTTCACCTGGGATCACTTTGAACCCAGGCAGATCCTACCTGATTACTCCCCACCTCTCTATCTCACTGCTTTGGCTTCTAATCAAGAAAGGCTCTGCCTTGGTAGCCCAGCACACACTTAGCTCCTCCCCAAAGATTCATCTACTGTTCCACAAATCTGCCATATTCGGCTAAAACTCCGGCTAGATGACCTGCAACACAAAGATTTTCGAAGGGAAAAAATATTCCTTTTCTGTTCTTCTGAATGTTTTAAACGCATGCGAGTTCCTTCCAGCAGTTGCTGCCCCCCACGTGGAATGATCTTCCTGCATCGTTTGTATTATTAAAAGGCGTCCTGACTGATTATGAGCTTGGACATCCCAGGAGAAAGGCAGATCTAAGAATTCTGTTCAAGTCCAAAGGTAACATGGAGAAAACATTTTTCTCTGGGCCCCATAGAAACATCTTTCAAGCTGTTGCTCAGAAAAATACAAGAGAACCCTGTCATTTTGCTGCCAGGGAGGACAGGGAGGGCTTGGCTAAACATGGCTTTTTAAAAAATATATATTTTATTGATTTTTTACAGAGAGGAAGGGAGAGGGATAGAGAGTTAGAAACATCAATGAGAGAGAAACATCGATCAGCTGCCTCCTGCACACCTCCTATTGGGGATGTGCCCGCAACCAAGGTACATGCCCTTGATCGGAATCGAACCTAGGACCCTTCAGGCCACAGGCCGACATTCTATCCACTGAGCCAAACCGGTTAGGGCTAAACATGGCTTTTGATGTGGGAGCCAATCGGCCCCACACAATCCCTAAACACGTGGTACAGCCTGCTTTGCTGGGTTTGACCAGGTTCCACTGATAGAAGTGAGAGGTTTGAAAACTGGCAAAGAGGTGAGTAGGGAGCTGGAGCCTCCTGAGGGCTGAGCCTTATGGCCTGTCTGGCACCTGATGTCGTACGCAGATACACTTTGTAACTACTATCGAACGGCACGGGTTTCGCAGATGTCAGCTCCGTAGGGGCCTGGAGAAGGCCACCTGCACAAAGGTCTCTGGCTGGCTCCTTCCTTAGGTCTGCTACCCAACAAGAAACCAATAGCAAGGGAAGATTTACGATTTGGTGGGCGAAAGAGAAATGATTTCAATCTCTGGGTGCTTGAAGAGCACATTTTTGTACATTACATGGTTAAAATTGATCACTCCATTGACTTTTGTATGGGATGGGCCAAAACTAACGATGTCAGGTGATCAATGCGGAAAGTCTGTGCATGAAGAATTAAAAACCACAAGAATGGATTGCTATGGCAAAAGGCTCTCCATAGCAAGAGATAAGTGAGGGCTGGTCACTTCCAAAGAAGGCCGGACTGAGAGCCACCGCCCTGGCCCCGACACCCTGAGCTGACGCTATTACTGGCCAGTCTGAGGAGCATGGCTTACGAAGCAAGTCCTCTGCCAGTTCTAGTTCTTCTCATGGAGATTCTGATTTCTCTGTGCTGGTGTTTCCTGCCTCTGTGACTTGCTTTTTACTCCCAAGAAATAGATCCCAGGGTGCTGCTCTCTTTTATAATTGGTTCTTCCTATTTAAGTGGCTGAGAGAACCATACCTTGGTTGGCACCCACTCAGCGGGACGGAGCTTTGCGATCACACTGTTTCCTTGACTCCTAACACGTGCTTAGGCCACTAGGCTCCCAATGTAACTGCTGAACACCCACGGCATCTGGACCTATAAGACCTACCCCAACCCCTGACTTCCCAGCAAATATGTAGAGAATAATACAAGGGCATTAAATTAGACCTCATTACCTAGCCAGTTGGGCCGTCCAGCTCTCTCTCACGTAATAATGAGGTCTGATTTATTGTGATCATTATTCAGGCATTACAGGTCACTAAATAACATGCTCTGCCCACACATGTCTTCTGAGCTAATAAATATCCCGAGAGGAAACATTCTTGAGGGCGTGAGTCTCAGGGTTGGATCGGTAACTCCAGACTCATTAATTGTGTGAAGCCACTGGGCCTAGTGCTCACAAACTCTTGGGAACAGAGATGAGGAAAGTCTAATGACCAATCTGTGTGGGGGATGCGAGGGAGAGACAAGGAGAGACTGTCCACTGGATTTTTTGACCTGGGAGACCCGGCCAAGGAGGGTACGCTGGTGGAGGGACAGAGCCGAGGCTGACCCCACGCAAGTCAACCATGATCCAACGCCGTAGCCCAGCATGCAGGATGTGAGCCTTTCAGGAGCTGGACCTGTGTTCCTCTCTCTCCTCCTTGTACATGTGCTAATGGCAGACCACAGGGGAATTCCCTAAGTTCCTGTCACATCTCTCTCCTTCATCTCTGGGCCTTCGCACATGCTGTTCCTCTGTCTATAGCGCCATACCTCACTTCCACCTCTCCCTTCCTGCAGTACTTTCCTGTTTGGAGCTGTAGATGCCACGTCCCCCAGACGGCCTTCCACGAGCCTACAGTACCAAATAGGTATCCTCACACAGTGTATCACGCTGTACAGTTTCATTGACATTCACTGTCTTCTCTACTAGACTGTAAGCCTCTCCAGGGCCCAGTCTGGCTCTCATTGGTTGCTGTACTCCTAATGCCTAGAGAAGCACCTGGTACGTGGCAGGTGTTGACTAGCTGCCTGGCAAATGAAAAACATAATGCCCATGCACAAGAGAAGAAGAATGCCGAAAGCCATGCTGTAACGGTGCTGTGGCCTAGAGGGTGGTGACGTTTTCACTCTGGCACTCTCCACTCGGGGAGAAGGGGCCCTTAGCCACCCTGGACATCACTTCCCTGAACCTCGCACTATCTAGATATACACCACATGGGAAACGTTCTGAAGGAAGGAAGTTCCATCTGGTTAGTCTTGCATCCCTCAGAGCCCAGCCTGGGTCTTGGCACATAACAAGTGTTCATTAAATGGTACACGAAGCTACTGGCCTTTCCTACTCCCCAGAGGCTGGGGACTTGGGCCGCCTTTCTAGAGTGTGGGGAGAATGTGGTGTGTGGCTGGGGAAACTGAGGCTTCTTTTTGGCCCTGCCCTTCGTGAGAACTTTGCCAGCGGGCAGGGGGAAAGAGGTGCGGGCAGGGGTAAGGGCTCTCTGTAGGCCTGCCTCAGTGGATCGCTGCTGGGACGCCTGGCTATATGCTTTCCTTGCAGTCATAATTTCAAATCATCGGGTACTGAGGTTCCAGCTTTGGACATAATCGAATTACTGGAAAATGACAGTGTCGATGGATTGTCACAAGTCCTTTATTGATAACATCCATATTTATCTTTTTAAATTGCAATATATATATTTAAAGGCCTATTTGCCTCGAGGAAGACCCTGGGGATAGGAAAACAGGATTTAAAATCATCCTTTCTTTCTAACTCATAATGCAAAGTGTGTAACTGGTAAATACTAAGTAATCTGACCATATATCTGCATTATTTATGGAATAATTTAGGATTATTTGCTTCATAGAAAATTTAAAATGCTTTAAAAATTACAGAAATTAAATGAAATCAGGCTCCTTGAATTATCCATGAAGGCAGCTTCCCATAATCAATATCTTCGCCGTTCTGGGATGACATTACATCTCCAGACTATTTTCTAAGTTAATAAGATTAGAAATAATAAAGCGATATTATTTCTGTGTGAATTGGGGCCTCTGACCTGGTAATTTAATGCCTTCATTATTGCACGAGGAGAACGCCAGAGACCCATGGAGACCCATGTACTTGCGACTGCACTCTGCCTGGGTGATCGCCTATTCCTCTCGCTGACTTCGGGTGCCGGGTTATGTGCAATGGAGGACTATTCTGAACTTATGGTTAAAACACTGAGCATTGTTTTCAGGATAATAGCGTATACATTTAAAATGGGAAACTGTTATTGATTCAATCACAAAGACCAGTAGAATATGAGCTGACTTATTCCCGGGTTGTATCATTTCAGATATTTGCATGCTGGCCAAGAAGTGAGCTCTGTACAGTGGGGCCATGGGAGAGTTTTGTTGTTTTTGGTCTAGCCTGGGCTTGCTGCACTGTGTGGCTCATGCTTCTTTTCGCTGCCTTCTGGGAGAAAATGCAGGGAAGGGTGTAAATAAATGTGCGGGGGGAGAGGGGCTGAGCCCTACGTAACTCTTATCCCATTTTCTCACGAGCTCTGCTCCTGCCCCTTCGGAGTTGAGGAACCCGAGTCTGCAAGCACTTTCCCATGAACCTTAGCCATCGCCTGCGCAACTCTGAGGGAATTTCCTGCTGCTTATAATGTCCTGGGCCCACGCCTCGGCCCAAGAGACACGTTGGAGCCCCTCCGCGAGGCCTGCTCCGAGTCACCTGTGGTTAGGAGCCAATGGAGGGTGTGATTCCCAAGGCCATGAACCAGGTCTGAATGGGAAAATGCAGTGAAATGGGTGGGAATGTTCCATGAGAGATGGTCCTGGCTGGGAGAGGCTGGGCTAAAAGGAGATAGAATGTGTCTGTTTATGGAACACGCTTTAAAATGCTGAACACTCAGCACTGTTCGTGACCTGTGGCCGTGCTGTGGCTGACGGGTTCCATTCCAGTGCGACAGCAGCCCCTCGGCCACCACACTGACTGACTGAGGGTGGCTGTCAGTTTCAGGTCTTGGAGACAAGCAAATAAAATAAAATAAAATAAAATAAAATAAAATAAAATAAAATAAAATAAAATGCTGAACACTATGGGCAGGGGGCAGTTATGAATTCTTCAGTTTGACCAGAATAATAGGAAATTGAAATCTCTCTGGGAGAATGGAAATGATTTGTCAACTGGGTCAGTTGATTGTGGGTGACTTGCGGAACCAGCTCTGTCATCGGGAAGTTCTGTTGAAAGTTACGTGGCAGAGACGCCTTGGGCCCAGTTAGTTTTGGACTACGTACCAGTAATAACCATGGCATCCCACTGGGGTCCAGATGCCATTTTATACACTTTCATCCCTCATCTCATTTACTCCCTAGATCAACCACAACTGTGCGAGGTGGACATTACTATTCCGCACTTAAACACTTGGTGAGACTGACTGGCCCAATGTCACCCAGATGGAGAGTAGAGCTGGGACTTACACCCAGGTTGTCTGTCTTCAAGGTCATGTGCTCCCAACTACAAGCTCTGTATTATTTGGCCACATCAGAAAGACACAAGAAAGCGTCATGAATGTATAACACAACCTCAGAATCAGTTGCTTCCCAGGGGAACTATTTTATTATGTTGTCTCTCTTTTTCTCTCATAACTGGCCCCAGCTTTCTAGCACAGTGTTTTGGAAATATTGTACATAGGGAGCTAGTTATTACTAAAAAGCACACATGCTTCTGGCCACTTCTACTGAGCCTCTAAATGCCCTTGGACATGCCTGTGCTGGGTAAAGCCTCATGTGAGCACAGAACATGAACAACAGATCTAATCTGGGATGAGTTTTCTGAGGCCCCAAGGATACTTTTGCCCACAGGAACTGGAATATGATAGAAGAGGTATTTGGTTAGTTTCTTTTCATTGCAATGTCTCTTGAAAGATAACAGACTCCACTAAACACCAATAAACAAACAGTCTCTGAAGCAATAATGAGAAATTCATGACACCACATGGTTATAATAGTGGAAGATTCATGATCAATCCTTCCACAATGAGTGCAAAATTGAAAGTTTCAAGAGTAATCAGAGTGACCGATATTTATTGATTGCTCATTCTGAGTCAGACACTGCTCCAAACCCTATGTGTGCAATGCCAGCTCACTGCATTCTTACAGCAACTCTGTGAAGTGGATATTATTGTATGTTATTGTATTGTCCCAGCCTTACAAAGGGTTCAGCAATCTGGAGAAAGGGGCTGATGCGTAGATTCAAGAAGGAGTCCAAAGACGAAAGATAATTTTGAAAGGCATTGGGGGTCAGAGGATCCTCAGCTAAAGGAGCTGAGAGACTACCCCTTGTCTAAGGACCCCATGCTATTTATTAACACAATTTGTCCTAAGGCAAGGTGAAGACATACACTTCAAAGGGTAAGGTTTCAAAGGGTAGGGTACAGAAGCATTGTCAGATTGGGGAATAGCTTATAGCTGTTCAGGTGTTTGGCCAACAGGAGGCAATAATATGCAGATTTAAGATGCTCTGAACTGTCTGGAAGCAAGCAATCCTATTCAGGTTTGGGGGAAGTGCCGTTTAGCCATTCCAACAGGTAAACTATATATGTGGCTCAGCCCTTGTTGAGCCTCCCAAGCTTCACCAACCTTTTGATGAAACTCTTGTAATTATTACATGCTGGAATTGGTTCCCGGCAATTGTACAGTTTATTTCTACTCATATCATACTGGCTGCCATGAGTCACATGGCACAACTAGCTACAGGGAGGCCCAAGCTGAGAGAAAGCTCTGGGCATTATATTATTAAAATTAATAAAACCTGGCTGGTGTGGTTCAGTGGTTGAGTGTTGACTCATGAACTGAGAGGTCACTGGTTTGATTCCCAGTCAGGGCACATGCCTGGGTTGCAGGCTCAATCCCCAGTAGGGGTGGTGCAGGAGGCAGCTGATCAATGTTTCTGTCTCTCTATTCCACTCCATTCCTCTCTCTCTAAAATCAATAAAAAGATATTTAAAAAATTAAATTAAATTAATAGAAAGAATGAATCCAGAGGGACAGTGAGCAGTCTGTACTCCACTCCAACCTTGAACAAATGAACTTATCCTCAGGTGTTCCAAGAAAAGAAACCTTTTCTCCAACTAGATTTTGTAGAAGTTCTTAATTTCACTGGGCATTCTGAATAAATAAAAGATAGGAAAGGGGGAGTAAATGCACAATCCTGAGCATTGCTTCTTCTGTAAACATTCTTCTTTCGGGTAGAACCAATGCTTTTGTTTATGAAACTCTCACAGCCTGATTCTGGAAGCTATGAAAGTTCTTCACTTGTTTATTCAACAAATGGTTTCTGAAAGTCCCTGATGCACCCGGCCCTGGATATACAAAGACACACAAGACAAACAAGGTGCTTGCTGTTATGGAGTTTAGTTTCTGCTTGGAGGAGACAGTGGTAAAAAGTAAACAAGTGAACTAGGTAATTTCAGAAGTTGATAGACAATATGAAGAAAGAATATAAATAAGACCATGTAAAATAACATAATAATGACATTTATTTTTCTTGATTACCACCTACATAATTGGTGCCCAGTATAAAATAAAAATATGGGGCTCTTTGGTAAAAAAAAATATTCTGAATTTCAAAATAATCACAGGACAGCCATTAAATCTAGCCTGGGGTCCTTCTGAGCAAGGAGTCTTGTATGACTGCACAGGTTGGACACCCATGGAGCTGGCTCTGTTTGCAGGTGTGTGGGTTGGCAGGGCTTTGCTCCAGGCTACAGGTTAGGTTCCAATCTGCCCCACAAGTCTCCACACATATTTTCCTTGGATCAGGAGCTACTGAGGCATAGTATCTCCTGGTGGGTCATAGGAAGAGAGAGGCATGCCAGATTGTGCAAGAACATTTCAAGCCTCTGTTTGCAAAATGTTTGCTAACATCCCGTTGGCCAAAGGATTTACATGGCCAATTTCAAGGTCAAGGGGTAGGGAAATACAGTCTTCCCACTAAGAAGCCATGGCAAGAGTATGAATGCAAAATTCTATTAAGGGAAGGAGGCAAGTACTGAGAGCAGTGATCCTGGTAGGTATGGCAAGAGTGTGATGGGGAGTAACTAATGTTAAGAATGCAAGTGACATGTTTAAATTGTTAAAAGATCATTCAGGCTATAATTAATGGGAAGAATTAATTACAAAGGTCAAGGCTGGAAGCAGGGAGACCAATGAGTCAAAGAGAAAGATGCTGGCTTTGATCACAGTAGTAGAATAAAGGTGAAGATGAAGGATAAAGATGAAGGGTATTATGACTGAGAGGTACACTCAATGGGACCTTCTGCTTGGGTTCATTGAGGTGGGTAAGTGAAAGAGATGAATGTAGAAAAAAAATCCTTTTTTAAAAAATATTTGAGCAACAGGGTAAATAGTGGTGGCATTTATTAACTTGACAGGGGGATGGAGGAAGGGATTAATTCGTGGATTTGTGCTCTCAGCCAGACCACAAGCTTCATAAGGAAGAGACTAAGTCTTATTCATCTCTACATTCTTAGATATATGTACAGTGATTGGCACATAGTAGGTACTTGATAAATAAATCAAATGAGGAAGAAAGCAGACATTTAATAGAGTGCATGGCACTCATATTGATTCATTCCTTCAATTAATTAATCAACCATATATTGGTGATACTCCCAATAGTTATTCATCCCATTAACATCCCAACTTTATTGATCATCTATGTGCAAGGAAGTGTACTAGTACTAGGTGGTGGTAAATAGAAATGATTACAGTGTCTGACCTCATGGAGCTGATGGTTTAATGGAAGAATCAGATAAGAACACCCAAGATCATAACGCAGGATAAAAAGAAGGTGCACAAGGGGCTGTGGAAGTGGAGAGGAAAGCCCCAAATGCAGCCTCCTGGGGAGAGTTCCAGGAAGTCTTTCCCAGAGGAAGTGATGCTTGAACTGAGTCTTCAAGGGAAGTTGGAGTCAGGCCACAGAAGATGCTGGGAATAGTGTTGTAGGCACAGGAACAGCATGTGAAAAGGCTCAGAGGCTTGACTGAGTACAACACGGTTAGGGAAGTGCAAGAAACTGAAGCATAGGGAGTGTTAGGTGCATTTGGAGAAGGAGGTGAAGGCTAGATTCATGTAGAACTTTGCATTTCATGCTCTGTGCTCCAGGCAATAAGCATTTTAAGTAGGCGAGTGGCATGATTTGTGTCTTGGGAAGATGTTTCTTGGAGGAAGGTAGTGGAGATTGGAGGTGAAAGGGACTGGAGGCAGAGAGACTGTTAGGAGCTCTTGGAGTAACTTGGATGTAATTTAGAGATCATGGAAGCCCAGCCTAAGACAATGACAGTGGGAATGGGGAGAGGTGGGCGGAGGGAATGACATCTAGTGAATCAACTGGGCAGACTGAATATGAGGACAAGGGAGAGCAAAGCATTGAGGATGATTTCCAGGTTTCCGGCTTGGGTGACTGTGTGGAGGGGGGTGTGGCCATTCACAGCAGTGGAGACTACGGCTGGGGGAGAGTTGTCCTGCAGAAGCCCACTGAGCCAGAACCAACATCTGAGAAGGCTATGACCATCATCAGGAGAATTCTACAAATAGCAGTTCCGGGAGCACAGTGTGGTATCAACATTGCTTTCCTGGGCTCCCCTGATTCAGGTGTTTGTAAAGCCTGAAGTTAATCCAGTGCATCTAGTTACTATCCTTCTTTTCTCTGTGAAACTAGTGGAAAGTCAGCTCAGAGGTATTTCTGCTCAGACTGATTATGCAGCAGCCTAGGATGTGGGGCCCTGTGGCAATAACTAGACTTGGATTGGTCAACCTTGGCAGTGGGATATTTAGGGGCTGTGAATTCTTTGTTGTAGGGAACTGAACTGTACGTTGTAGGATGAATTTAGCAGCATCTGGCCTCTCCCTCCTAGGTATCAGTAGCATATCACCAGCTATGACAACCAAAAATGACTTCAGAGCACAGAGCATCTGCTCAATAATTATCCCACTGGGGTGGGGGGGGGCAATGGTAAGATATGTACACATATAATACGTTAATAAAATAAAATAAAATAAAAAAATAAAAAAATATAATTACCCCACTATCCTATGGAAAAACAAACATTAGATCCCTGAATTTTTACCATATTTAACAAACACTTACTGCATGTCAGGTGCTTATACAAGCACTTTCCAGATATTACCTCATCTGATTCTTATAAGAACCCCATTAGGTAGGTTCTATTATCATGCCTCTCCTATGGATGAGGAAATGGAAGCACAGAGAGGCTGAGGAATTCACCTGAGGCCACACAGCTAATAAGCAGTAGAGCCAGGATTCAAACCCACACACTCTGGCTCCAGAGTCTGGCTCTTACCTAACACACTATGCTTGGTGTCTGGTAGCCACTGTGCCATTGGGTTTGGAAGAATATCCAGTAGTCATGAGCCAGCCAGAAGGAAGGTGGTAGTTGGGTCTTTGGAACACATCACGATGTACAGCACGTGGACGAAAGACCCCTCACAGGTGCATTAGCGTTCATCAGCACGCATCTGAACCCCTTCCCAGCCCCCTCCCCCTCTCCAGGCCCTGTGGCTCCCCTAACCTTGGAGAGTTGTCATGTTCACGGGGAGCTCCTGCTGTCAGAGGAGGTTCTAATCCACCCCCCTGGCCTTGAGTTCAGCTGAAGGCAGGGCTGCTCCCTTAACAGCATCACGGGCAGCCCTCTCTTTGTGGCTGGGGGCAGCACTTTCTCCATCATCGCCTCTATTGGGGGGCGGGGTGGATGGGGGAGAATCCAGAAAAGCCCTACTGGGCTTAGTTCTCAGAACCAAGGAGCCCCTGAATCTGTTGTGAGCACAGAGACAAGCCAAGGAATGGGAAGGTGAACGCAAGGGTGCTGTCTTGGTCAAACTGGACAGAAAGATGTGGCGGGCAATCGGCCCTAACGGCCCAGTGACCATTGGGCTCAACTAACATCAGGAGAAGCAAAACATTCATAGCCCAGCCTCCAAAGGGGCAGGACGGAGTGATGACAAGGATACTGGCGATGGCTGTCTCAAAGCAGACCCAAAGGGCCCCTTCCCAGCGTGGGGTGACCGGGAGGGAGAGTTTCAACACTGACCTGACCTTTGACCCAAACTCAAGCCAAACTCTGAGTGGGCTGAAAAGCGGACATCTTCAGATCATCACGGTCGTTCTTTCCAGATTTCTACACTCTGCCCAGTCCTGTGAGGGTTCAGTTGTCTTTGAGTAAAACGCAGAAGGGCCATCTGTGCGCCTGCTGGAGCTGGCCCGGCAGGAAGCAGGAACAGTCAACAGTCCACGAGGTCGCTTCTCTCGGAGACTCTCTCTGTGGTCTCGAGGCTGGACAGGTCTGAAGAGGCACACGGCTGGGCGTCGCGGGCTCGCTCACTGTCCCGGCAGCTTCCAGAGCTGGGGCCGTGGAGGGTCAGCCTCCCGACACCGAGCCTGGCTGTCCGTGATGCCCAAGCCATTGGTTAAAAATCATTTGCCGAACAAATATGTATCAAGAAAGGCCTGGTAAGACAAGAAACTGGGGGGCAGAGCAAGGCTGACAGATGGAGACTACAAGGAGGATGAAGCTATTGCCCTACCCCAAGGAGTCCGAGGGTCAGGACACAACCCCTTGGTGAATGCGGGCTCTTCTCTGTCATCAGTCACGTGCAGAAAACCAGCTGCCCACCGTCTGTAACTGCTCTGGGATTAGAATTATTCACTCCAGTCATTGTCCCCGTGGGACAGCTGGTGTCCCTCAGTGGCGGCCCCATCCTGGCGGATGTTCTGATAGGCATGTCCTTGAGCCAGGAGAGGAGACAAGGTCAGAGGACTAGCCATTGATCTACCGCGTGTTGAATAATTACCACGTGTGGGGCGCTGGGCCAAGCAGCCTAGGAATCTCTGCTGCTGAATTAACCCTTCAGCCATGCTATGAGGAAACTGCCTTTTCCGCCATTCCGTTGATAAGGAGAATGAAGCTCAGAGAAGTTAAGTGATTTGCTCAGGGTCGCACAGCTAGTGTCAGAACCAGGATTTGAACCAGGGTCTGGCTGATTCTCAGTCATAGGCACTGAAATCTGTCTGCAAGGTGTTTGCGGTTTGCCAAGTTACTCCGGTCCCCTCCCTGCTCCGGGGTCCTTCCCCTGCCCCGGCGGCTCTGTTGAGGTCTCAGAGTGGGTGGCTTCTAGCTTTTCTCATCCCACCCACCTGCTCTTCCGGCGCAGTCTGCCCAGACGGGACAGTTTCTCTCTGTGCTCACTAACGAGCCCTCCAAGCCCGGCCCGGGGCCTGGGCTGCCAGATTAGGGCCGCAGAGGGAGTCGGCCGGGAACACAGGCGTCTCCAGCTTGTTTTGGGAAGGCACCAACCGGACCACCCAAACTGCTCCGGAGCCAGGCCTCACGTGGTAACTCTGACACGGACTTGGCAGCCTTCCTGCTCCTTCTCCACCTCCTGATAACTCCCCGGGGCCAAGCGCTCAAGTACCATGATCCTCGCGAAGCCGCGCCAGGGCCAGCACCCCTCACCCCCTTCGGCTAGGAGACAGCTGCCACCTTGCCCTGGCACGGCCTTAAAGCAGCGCTAGGCACACTGCCCGTCTCAGTCTGTGGGGTGTTCACCCGGATGCCCCTCCGGCCAGGGCAGCAACGGGCTCCCAGCTGGGAGTGCCTCCCCTTTGGGTCACTGCCACTCAGATGGGCTAGAGGAGGTGACGCTCACTGTGTGGCTTCATAATCAGGACGTTCTGGCTGTGAGTCCCACCTGTGGCACCTCGGAGCTGTGGTCCTTAGGAAAAGCTCCATTTCCCACCACGTTGGGGTGCACAGTGGGGCTAAGCCCGCGACCTCAGGGCAGCCGTGTGCATTAAAGGTAACACTGCAGGCGCGCAGCCCTCAGGGGATGTGAGTCCCTGTCCCCCACTCCGGCACACCCACATTTGCACCTCTACCTTCGACCACCTGCCCCCAGGGCTGGATGGCTGCTAAAGCGAGTGGCCCCTGGGCACACTTCTCCAGGAGGAGAGGGACGGGGCGGCTCAGCCCAACTGGTGCGGTGCTGAGGAGCCTGCGGAATGGCCCAGCGGCTGCTGGGCTCTCCCGAGCATGGAGCCCCCAGGGGCTGTGCAGGCCCCTCCCAGCCCTGACCAGGACGTGTCCACATGAGCGGGGATGAAGGGGAGCATGTATAACCATGGCTCCTGGTGGCCTGGGAGGCAGAGGACATCAGGTCACTTCTCTACACAGAAGTACAGGTACCAACCCCTCTGCTTAGCCTTGGAGATTCCCGACCGGACCCCAAACCACACTGCCAGCGCATCACGCATTGCTCCCATTTGTGGTTCCCACTAAGCTGTGTGCCTCCCCACCTCCACACTTGGCCTCTGCTCTCTCTGTTCTCTATCTGAACCCCACCCCCTTCCATCTTTGTCTAATACCCAGTCCATCAAGTGCCTCCTCAGTGAAGACCTTTCTTAGCCTCTGTGTTCTAAGTTGGTGTATAAATAGGTAATAATACAAAGCTCCTCTTGTGAACCCCCACTGGAGGGGTTCCCTCTCCTTCCACCCTCCTGGGGGGCACCCACTCTGACAAGCGCCAGAAGACAGGGGGGTGCCTTGCTGGGTGGCATTTGTCTTCTCGTCCTGGTCTCTTTGGAAGTGCGTAAACTCCAAAAGGCAGGGACTTGCAGACAGTGCGCAAGGAACGAGGACAGGACTGGGGGGCTGGGCGGCGGGCGCACAGGCGTCAGAGACCCACGATGCCGATGCCGCGGATGCGACTCCACAGCGCCAGGCGGAGCCAAGGGCAGGAAGATGGGCGGACCCCTCGAATGCCCCGATCATCAGGGTCTTGTCCACCCGACTCCAGGCCAGGCTGCCTCTGGGGGACACAGTGGCCCCATCTCTACAGCCAGACCTTGTAGCCCATCTTGTCAGGGTGGCCTGAGGCTCTTTGCAGGGACTGCAGCGTCCAGAACCAAGTGGGGGAGGGTCCCCTCCCTGGTGTCCTTCCCTGGGGACTTCAGAAAGCAGATGCATCCGCTCAGGCATCAAACGTTCGCTTTGACTCTCGGCCACAGAGCGACTGCAGCCTGCGCTTGTGGAAACCCGGGCCCGTGCATCTGGTTTTCAACTGCCGAGCTGCCAGCGGAGACGCCCGCCGCGCTCATGTCTCTCTGCACCCAGTCCAGCAGCTGGGCGAGGCCTGCGGGCTCGGGTTTCACGGCCGGGTGCTGAGGGCCTCCAGGTAAATTCCAACCGGTCCATTTGATGTGAAATCTTCCAGCTTGACCAAGAGTCACTGACCTCCAGAGCAGCCGTTTAACCTCCATTATTTAGTTTATATTGGCAATATTTACATTGGGAACTTGATTAAAGCTGACCTTTTGGTGAAAACAGAATCCAATCCGCATTTGAACCCGCCTGCCTCCTCCACCCAGTGTCAGGTGTCATCTGTTTCACTTCGCCCCTAATTGGCAGACGCCTCCACGCCGCCTGCATCCACCTCTCCCTGAATCTGCGCAGCGCCTTCCCTTTGGGCCTGGACCCTCACCCCCCACCGCAGGTTGGAAGGTAAACCAGGCTCAGAGCTGCTGCCTGGCTGAGTTTGGGGACAGAGTCCGTCTGTTGGAAATAGGTCCTATTCATCACAAGATTAGGAAAGACACGGAATGCCCCCTGTCCCTCTGCTCTAAGGAAGATGCCACGTCGTGCAGCGATTCAGACACCTCCGCACCCCCTTCACCAGGACCCCTGAGCTCCCAGGGGAAGGAGCGTGGTGGTCATTGGTTCAGGATAAAACTCCTCTTCCTACACGAAAATTTGATCTGTATTGCTTTTCAGATCAATAGGTCTGCAAAACTGCAGGGGAGGCGACTGGGTAAGATGTGTTTGCTGACAAGTCCAGGAATCCCTCCTTCCCTCGACTGGCTCGGTTCAGCAAGTATTCGTTGGTCACCCCCCTCAAGGCCTAAGGAGGAGGTCATGACTGCTCTGTAAGTCAGTCTGACCGCACCTTCTCCAGAATACAGCCCCTCGGGGGCGCCGTGGGGTTCTCACAGCCCTGCTCTGCTGTCCCTTTGGAAGCTGGACTGTGAGTCTGGAACCAAGATGGTGCGCACACTCCAACACACCGCAGACAAGGATATCAAATTATTGGTGTGATACATTAAAAACATTTTTTTCCCCAAGGTAATGTTCTTTTTGTGTGTTTCTAGCCGAATAATCTCTTTCCCCCTTTCTAAACCATCAGAGGGCCTGGTTCGCTCAGATCCCAGCCTTCTCTGTCTGTGAAGGTTATTACTGGCTTGGTTAAACAGAGTACTTGTTTATAATAGATATAATAGATGACAGAGTCATTTTGAAATTACACAGTTGGTGTAATAAAGCCAGTTAAAACCTTATTTAAAAAATGTCACAGTTGGTCAAATGTATTAATGGCATATGGTTTAGTTTCTCTCTCTTTTCCCCTCAGAACAATATGTGCATTCTCATTTCACAGAGTGGAGGATTAATGGAGCGAGATAAACTTTCTCCTGGCTTTTCCTCTGGCAATCTACACTTTCATTAACTGACTCAAACTTTATTTATCCCTTTCCTATGCCTCGCCTTCCCCATCTTGTCTTCCTCTTCCCCATAGCACCCAATTACAGGATTCCTAAAATTCTGGGTAATGTAAGAGATAAATATTATATCACGTAGGGCATGTTTTAGAAGGAAAAGTTAATGCAGAAATTACACACTACATAAACAGAATGCCCACACTGGCAAACACAATTATCTTTTCTCCTGCTGATATCGCCAACTGTAATAATAAAGTCCAAAATGTGCCCCAAAACATAATATTTCAGCTGCATATGTAATCGTCATACCAGCAAAGAACACAATTGCATTATTGGTCTCCTCTGAAATCTCTCACTCAAAGCTCTATCTTTCACAAGATTCCTGTTAGAGAGTTATTCGCTTGTTTCTAGAGAGAATGCGTCGACTGGAGTCTTCCAGTCAGGACCTGCCCGCCTAACCAAGCTGTACCTGGTCAGGTGGGTCAGCTCAGAATGTGCCTGGAGTTTGCCTGGAGCTTGGAGATGCCATCTCTAATCTACAACCCTGCCATGAATTTGTTTTTTGTCATAAATGAAGCATGGGGCTGTGCTTTAATTTTCCTCACTGCCCTCTGTCAAGTAATAACCATAAATATTGTCCTGAATCATTAAGTCACAACCTGAAATGTGATCCTGCCCAGCTCCCAATCAGACGGCCATCTGGAAGATGAAAGAAGTCTATTTGGGTTTCGGAATGATCCAGACTCTAATTTGTAGTAACAGTCTTAACAGGCTGTTTCAGAGACATTAACCAGCAACTTGTCTCAGGTTCTCCAGGAAGGTCCATTATCCACAGTTGGAGGTATTTGCTTCGAGCAGAACCGTGAACTGTAACTGTTGGAAAACTACCAGGCTCCCTGGCTTTCAATCGAATGCCACATTCTTCCGTGGACACCAGGTTTTTACCCACGGGCAGGAATATATGCACAGAGCACATGCATACATAATATATCTCCAAATATTCCCTTTGTCATAAGGAAAGCAAACATTTCAAGAGAGGAAAACAAATTGCAGCTTCTACAAGCAAACAACAGTGTAGCATGATAGATAGATAATTCTTCTTATCACCCTGAGGTTACTTTTGCAGAGAAAAATAAATCATACTCTTATTTTGCTGTAGGAATAATCTTGTAAACACAAAGAGAAAGTCATTATCTAAAGTCTGGAAACATATGTTTAAACATGAGTACACCACTGATCAAAGCGACTATTGGCCAAGCAATTGCTTTAAATATCTGAACTTCCTGGTCCTCAGAGGAGCAACCAATATCAACAGGAGGTGACTTTCCCTTTCCACTTGACTTTGGAGTGGAAGACCACGCAGAGGGACCAGCAAGGGAAGGTGCATTATTCTCTCTAAGAGAATGCATTGATTTACTTATCAATAAATGCATAAATTTAATTTTTGAGCATTAAAAATACACTTAAAAATAAAATGAAGGTATTTGTTGATAAACTCATGAAGTAAGTGATATTTTAGGCAACGAAAGTGTCAAAGGTGACTCTGAGCAGAACGAAACCGATGCCCATGGCCACGAGTTTGTTTATCTTGACTGCTTTCCGGGAAGAAAATTTCATACCAACTGTAAGAAACCTTCTTCCTTTGCCTCAAAATTAGGTTCAGCACCTCTCCCTGTCAGTAATTTAAAATATGTATTAATTATTTTCAAAAATACATGTCATAAAAAGATAGATAAAATGAATTTAAATGCATTTCGTGGCTTTATTTAATCCTGATGTGAGCAAACCGATTTTTTAAAAAGTTGATGTGATTTGAGATAATCATGGGAATCTGAACATCTGCTGTGTATTAGATAGTAGTAAGGAATAATTATTAATCTTGTTAGATGTGGTGGTATTCTAATAATTTTAAGTCCTCTTTTAGAGATATATACTTAAGTACTTATGAGTGAAATGACACGTTGCTTAAGATTTGCTTTCAGCCCTGACCGGTTTGGTTCAGTGGAGAGAGCGTCGGCCTGCGGACTCAAGGGTCCCAGGTTTGATTCCGGTCAAGGGCATGTACTGTGGTTGCGGGCACATTCCCAGTAGGGGGTGTGCAGGAGGCAGCTGATCGATGTTTCTCTCTCATCGATGTTTCTAGCTCTCTCTCCCTCTCCCTTCCTCTCTGTAAAAAATCAATAAAATAAAATAAAAAGATTTGCTTTCAAATACTCCAAAAAAAAATAGGTGATGGTAGATGAAATAAGATTCACAAAATATTAAGTTATTGGAGAGGAGTGATGAATACATAGGGTTTATTACTTTTTTTTCTACTTTTACGTATACTTTTCATTTTTTATAATAAAATATTTTAAAATGTTTTCATTGAGAGCCTAGAGCAGTGGTTCTCAACCAGGGTGATTTGCTCTCCACTCCCCCAAATTCATTTGGCAAAGTCTGGAGACATTTGGGGTTGTCACAATTAGGGACAGAGCGTTACCAGCATCTAACGGGTAGAAGTCAGGGATGCTGCTCTAAACAGCACAGCCCCCACGGCAACGAATTACCAGCCAAGACTGAGAAACCCTGGCCTGGATGCTGTCCTGTCAGGATCGAGCTGATAAATAGGTAAAATATAGCCTCTGCCTCCATGGAGCTTGTAATCTTCCAAAGAGACCAGGACGAGAGGACAAATAGCCACCCTACAAGGCACCCTACCTGCATTCTTCTCACAGTGGGTGCCCTCCAGGAGGGTGGGAGGAGGGTGAACCCTTCCAGTGGGGGGTTCACAGGAGGAGCTTTGTATTATTACTTACTTATACACCAACTTAGAACACAGAGGCTAAGAAAGGTCTTCACTGAGAAGGCACTTGAATGGACTGGGTGTTAGACAAAGATGGAAGCGGGTGGGGTTCAGATAGAGAACAGAGGCCAAGTGTGGAGGTGGGGAGTCACACAGCTTAGTGGGAACCACAAATGGGAGCAATGCATGATGAGCTGGCAGTGTGGGTTGGGGTCTGGTTGGGAATCTCCAAGGCCAAGCAGAGGGGTTGGTTCCTGTACTTCTGTGTAGAGAAGTGACCTGATGTCCTCTGCCTCCCAGGCCACCAGGAGCCATGGTTATACATGCTCCCCTTCATCCCCGCTCATGTGGACACGTCCTGGTCAGGGCTGGGAGGGGCCTGCACAGCCCCTGAGGGCTCCATGCTCGGGAGAGACCACACAGCCTGAACTTCTCTGCTGCCTTAGTTTGTGTTCTGTTTTTATAAAACAAAATATATCATTCCCTCCCGCCCCATCCCCCTTTTTCAAACTGCACTGTAGGAAAAGTGAAATTGTTGTTAAAGTTTCTTTGGTTCTTCCAATGTACCAATCATTAGGGGACTGACCTGCCTTATTGCATTTAATCCTCACAGCTCCCACAAGGCAGACACTCTAACCATCCCAATTTACAGATGGGGAACCTGAGGCGGAGAGGTAAAATACTTGCCAAGGTCATACGGTGGTAGAGATAGGGCTTGAGCTCAAATCTATCTGACATCAGCCTGTGCTCTTGACCATGACTCACATTGCCTCCTTAGATGAAATCGCTAGGGTGTGACCTTCTCGGCATGTGTAGTTTATTATTATTATTATTATTATTATTATTATTATTATTTTTAAATAAACTTCACATTTTAGAACAGTTTTAAATTTACAGAAAAGTTGTCAAGATAATACATAGCATGTCTACATACCATACAACCATTTTCCTATTGTTAACATCTTACACTAGTGGGTACATTTGTTACAGTTAAGGAACCAAGATTGGTACATTATTATTAGCTGAAGTCCATACTTCCTTGAGATTAAAAATTTACTGAATTTTTACCTCGTTCAGACTACCACATGGCATTTAGTAGTCATGTCTCTTTAGACTTCTTTTGGTTCTGACAGTTTCTCAGACTTTACTTGTTTTGGCAAGCATCATTTTGCATTCTCACTTATTTCTAACCGGCTTCTGAGAAAATAACAGTTTTCCATCTGCATGTCTTAGCCCATTGTTCCAAAAACGGGCTTTTAATCAAAGATGTAAATTAGAGCTAAATCTAAGTGCCTAACACAGCACGGCGGCGAGGCAGTGTGTTAGGTTAACTGACGCCTTAAGCGTGTTGAAGAGGATCCGGTGGACATTCCCCCAGCAGACACCCAGCAGACACCCAGCAGGGCCCGGGAGGTGTGCAACTGTCCAGGTGGGTGCCTCACTCATCACTGAACCAGACCCCAAGAGAAAGCATGCGACCCATCCCGCCCTGATGGTTTTGTGCCTCAGCTAGTTCAACACAAAACATCCAGGGGAGGGGAAGGCTGCTGCCTGGGAAATGCTCCTCTGGTCCTCTTTATGGGCACGCCAACCGTAAAACCTGGGGAGATATGCCTGGGACAACCACATTATCTCTTTCAAGGCAGAAAGGAGATGAGGGTGAACAGGGAGACTGAGTTACCAATGCCAGAGTCTAAGTAAACGATCTACATAAATTTGCATTTGCACGGGAGCATGTTGTAGAATGTGGTCTTCCTTAAAGAGGGAGGCTGGAGATGCATCTTGGGAGGCCTGACACTTGTGATTTCCCATCATCTTGCTCCTTGGTCTCTTTAAATATATTTTATTGGTTTTTTACAGAGAGGAAGGGAGAAGGATAGAGAGTTAGAAACATCGATGAGAGAGAAACATCGATCAGCTGCCTCCTGCACACTCCCTACTGGGGATGTGCCCGCAACCAAGGTACATGCCCTTGACTGGAATCGAACCTGGGACCCTTGAGTCCGCAGGCCGACGCTCTATCCACTGAGCCAAACCGGTTTCGGCGCTCCTTGGTTTCTTTAAAGTCCATTCCTGAATCTGGAATATTTGCCTTGTCTCACTAATGTAACAAAGTCACCTCAAGTGAAAGCTGCTGCAATCTATACTATTACGCAAATATTGTATGCATTGTATAATTAACAGGGACTACAGATGCACATTCACATGAAACAAATGTGTCCTGGGGAGGTGCTTTGGGAAAATGATGTAAGGAGGTATCCTGGTTAGGAACTATTTGTCACTCACTGATCCCAAAGGAAAATGGAACAAGGAATAATCAAGAGAGAGACATACTAGAACTTTCTTAAAGGAAAGAAAGGAGGGGACAGCTGTTCCTTTTTTCTTTCAACCCATGACTGGCTGCATAGGAAGAGAAAGTGGCCTGAACAACAGCCTGGGGATCGAGGTTAAAAATGACAAGCCTTCCCTTCAGAGGCCTGTTTTGCACATTTGTCAGCTGTTCTGGTGTGAAATGGAGGGAGGAAGAGTAGGGTGGTTTGGGACTCTTTCAGTAGAAGAAATAAAGAAGGAATGGGAATCCTATATCATAAAAGGCTAATATGCAAGTTGACCAAACAGCAGAATGACCGGTTGCTATGACATGTACTGACCATCAGGGGGTGGCACGGAACATGGCAGGTGACCAGCAGCAGTGGCAGGGCGCTGAGGGAGCAGGAAGGCAGGAGATGGGGTGGGAGGTGGTGGCGATGCACAGGTGGCAAGGGAAGGAGGAGGTGGGGAGGTGGGGAGACAGGGGAACCTGATAGGTCCTGATTGCTGGCCAGGCCTAGGGACCCTATCTGTGCATGAATTTCATGCACTGGGCCTCTAGTATCTATTGGAAAACAGAACACTATCAGGGAACAGTCAGAGTTCAAATTCATGGCTGGCGCTGCAGACTGGCTTTCAGTTATTAGCTGTGTGGCATGGGGAAAGAGACGTCGCTGCTCAGGATGGTATTCTCCTTGTCTGTAAAATTGGAGTGTAGAACTAGGAAATATCAAAAGTTATTTCCAGTTCTAATAATTTTTTCAGTGTGAGGTTCCCATGGTAAAGGGTCAATACGAACTGGCTTGCCTGGGATGGTCCTGACCAATGCCTGTTGTCCTGGCATCATTATTATGGTGCACATTTCCACCTCAAAGTGTCCATGTCTGGGCCACAGATTATCTGGCCAGCCTGTCTAGAGACATTTATACAGCACTTCCATGTGCTAGCAGCTTAGACTGTTTCCCACAATACCGAAATTAACTAAAATGAAACAGAAATATTTGGCCAAACAACCAGCTCTTCTTCCTCCAAGAAACAAGTAATAGTAATAATAACCGTTCTCATGTACTGAGTTGACCACATGCCTGGCCTTCTTGCCTAGGCCCGTGGTCAGCAAACTGCAGCTCGCGAGCCACATGTGGCTCTTTGGCCCCTTGAGTATAGCTCTTCCACAAAATACCACGGCCTGGGCAAGTCTATTTTGGAGAAGTGGCGTTAGAAGAAGTTTAAGTTTAAAAAATTTGGCTCTCAAAAGAAATTTCAGTCGTTGTACTGTTGATATTTGGCTCTGTTGACTAATGAGTTTGCCAACCACTGGCCTAGGCTTTTCCAAGCATTATCCAACCAATGTAATTCTCATTATAACTCTGGACATTAGATGCTACTCGCTCTCTTTACATGTGGGAGCACTGAGGCACAGAGGTTAAGAAAACCCACCCAAGTCAGGATTTGCACTTAGGTCTCTCTGACTCCCAGGAACCAGCATGCAAGCTTTCTAACAGGCTGTTGCATGCTAACGCATCTTACTAACATCCATGGTTTCCCCCCCCCGCCCCCCACCCCCAAGGGTCCTGACTAGTTTTAGCGGCCCGTCTTCTTGGCTGTGAAAGCACAGCCTTTGCAAGTTCCAAACTCTCCCATCTGACATTTAGACTTAAAAATGAGATTGCCAGAGGGAAGGGGAGTAGCGGGGTGCAGGGGGTCCCAACATAAGGTGACAGGAGATCTGACTCTGGGTGGTGGGCACACGGTGCAATATACAGACCTTGTAACATAGAAACCCACACCTGAAACCTGTATGTTCATGTTGACCACTGTCACCCCAATCAATTTAATGAATAAATATATTTTTTAAAAAAATGAAAACCTCCCCAAGTCACCATGATTTCATCAGCACGACATTTTTTTTGCTTCCCAACAAAGGCACACATTCCCCGGAATGGGGGGGGGGGGGGGGGGCGGCGTGGGGGGAAGTCTTGGGAAAGACTTTTTGGAGCCTAACACTTTTCCATGTTGACTAAACAAGGCCTGCCCAGCGATGACTGGGCAGCTGCGATGTTGAGTAAACCCCGTTGTTCCTCTTGCCCAGCGAGGCAAACAGCGCAGTGACAGAAGCAGGCCCGCGTTCTAAAATCATTTTCAAAGCAAAAGAGGGTTTGAGCAAAATGAATGATTTGAATGCAAGACATAAACAACTAAACAGACCTGCAAACGAGACCAGTAATGAGGCATCTGGGACACCGGTTCTCCTCCCGATGCCTGGCAGGGCGGGCCTGATGCCTTGCAGATTCTCGAAGCAAAACAAACCGGTGACAGGAGAACAGCAGCTGCGGGCACAGTAAGGAAATTAGCTGGAGCAGATTTGTAATTAAGCATCGACAGTGGACCCGTGCGACCCCCTCCCTGCCTACGAGCACCGTTCGCTTTCTGCCTCTTTTCAAAATCCCATGTTTAAAAAACCAAACCAGGCTCTGGCGTCAGTCACGCACGCCCCGGCCTGGGATAGTCGCTGAAGATTTTACTTTTTGTGGGAAAAACAAGAAATTAGCTCACGGGAAACACGGAACCCTGTGAAGGAAGGTACCTGGACTCTGGGTACGCATTTGCTTTTATTTTTGCCATTTTATAACTTTGGAAAAACGAAGGAGTTGTCTCCCTCCCGAAGAGTGTATGTTTGTGTGTAATGAAGGAAGGCTGAAGGACCCTGGGACGTGGTGGGGACAATGAATTTTCATTTCCTAATACAGGACGAGGGTGAAACTTCATGACTGTTGTGACTGTGCTTATGTCACTCAAAGGGGCATCACAGACAAAGAGCGCTGAGGCTCTAAAGATACTGTCATGCTCTGAAGATTTTAAAATAACACACAGTATTTTTGCACGGAATGGACTTCAGTGTTACATATATCGAGTGTCTCCTAGGGCCCTCTCCCCCCTCCCAGGCCCATGGCTTAGCTCCCCCGACCCCACGTGCCCTTGTGGGTGTCATGGCTGAGATTCTCCAGCATCTATTAGACGGGACGGACCGAGACAAACCTTCTTGAACTGGAAATTAGTACGTTGCTCAGAGGAGCCCCTTCTTACTTCCTGGCTCGCCCTGGAGAGCGGGCCCTGCCTCCTGCCTCCTGGATCCCCTCCCCTCCTCCTGTAAATCACGCTGAGCCTGAGAAGCTGGGGGGATCGGGTCAGACTCAGGTGTCCTGAATCATTAAGCACACTGGCTCCTCCGGGGCGACCAGACTCCCTGAGCTTTGACAGCAGTGAAATGTGACAAGAAAGTAAATATCCCGGTGCCCCACTTACCCAGAGGTCAGCGTCCCCCCCACCTCCGCCTGCTGGAGCTGGGCCCAGAGCAGGAAGGAAGCAAACCGGGCTGCGAGCGGGCGGAAGCACCAGTCACCCGGCGATGCACTTTAACTAGGTCTAATTGACTCTTAATTAAGACGCGCTCCTAACAAGCCTATTTATGTAGTCTCCCAGCCCACAACAAATTAAAAGCAGAAAATTAGAGGGGGCCGAGGAAGGAGGGAAGAGAGATTAGCAGAGATCACACTGAAGGCAGTAAGAAATGAGGGCGAACAGCCTGACATCAAAGGAGCAGACACAGACAGGCTCCTGAAAAGCAGGCCCAGAATTAGCGAAATCAGCCATCCGCAGCCCCTTATACCGGGTCCGACAGCCCGCACATCTGTTCCTGACACCACAGTTCCTGCTCTCAAAGCCGGGACCATGTGTGGCAAGGAGAGAGCCGGCAGGGAACTCGGAGACCTTGGCCCAGTCTCAATCTCCCCGACTCCTGCTAGAAATCACCCGGGGAAGCTGTTGGAAATACAGGGGAGATGGGAGCGAGAGGTGGGGGGGGGCAAGCCCCAAGATTCCCATCAGAAAACATCCAGGACCTCATTCCAGGCCTTCACGAGGCCCCTCCCACTGCCAGGGTGACTCAGAATCTCATCTTCAAGAACAATGCTAACTCCCCCACCAAATGGGGAAGTGGCTTGGGCAAGTCACTTACAGCTCTGGGGCGCGATGCTTCTGCAAAAGAAAAGGTTGAGTACCCCATCTCTAGATTCCCTGACAGCCCAGCGGCTCAGAGCAGTTCTCATCTTATGGTGGAGTCTCAGGCAGCTGCCGAACAGCCTGGGACAGTGGTCGGCAAACTGCGGCTCCCGAACCGCAGTTTGACTAATGAGTTTGCCGACCACTGCGTAAGGCATTACCCTTACCCAGAAGTTTTGACTTCAGGTTAAAGACATTAGTACATTATTAAAATGTTTTTTAAGTGTTTTTCCCTAAGGCAGTGGTCAGCAAACTCATTAGTCAACAGAGCGGCAAACCATGGGCATGTGGCTCGGGAGCCGCAGTTTGCCGACCACTGGCCTAGGAGTGTTCATGAGGATGACAGACCCTACTTTTCAAAAAGGAGGCCTGGCAGACTGCATTCAATCGGTGTCTCTCACCTTTTAAAATCTTTATTATTTAAAAAAAAATCTTTATTGTTGAAAGTATTACACATGTCCCCTTTTCCCCCCATTGACTTCTTCTCGGCCCCCCCCCCCCCACCGTCCCCCAGCCCCTGGCCTTCACCACCCTATTGTCTGTGTCCATGGGTTATGCATATATGCATACATATTCCTTGGTTGATATCTTCCCACCCACCCACCCTCCCCTGCCTTCCCTCTGAGATTCCACAGCCGGTTCCATGCTTTTATGTCTCTGGATCTATTCTCACCTTTTTAAAAAATTGCACACCCCATCAGTAAGAATTTGGGGGTATTCACTCCCAACAAATGTATATTTTTACTTATTTATAATTTCTGTATGTGCTACTACACTAATACATTGTTTACATCAGAACACATACACATCAATAGATCAAAAGTGGTAGCTCTAATATTGGCATGCACCGCTTTAAAGACCATTGGGATAAATTTTAGGAAATTCTAGTCAACACCCAGTAGAATGTGAGCTGGTGTGAGGGCACACTTTGCTTTATTTGTCATTGTATTCTCAAGGTCCAGCACAAAGGAATGTTTTTGAATGAATGAATGTTTGAATGTCTTGGGATTTGAAGTGGCTAAGCTTCAGTTATCAGGAGTATTCATCTACAAGGAATATCTTTTCTTCCATGGTAGAAGCCAGTGTGACTAAATACAGAATATAAGGGGTGAAGTTGAGCAGTATCATTCATATCTGAGGAAACTGCCTGTTAGAGTTTAGGGAGTACGATCAATATTTATGAAGCTCACAAAGCCCTCTCAGGGGCAGGAGAATGACTCACAGTTCATGAAAAGGTAAATGCATTGGCTGTTCTATAACAGGTATGTATTAAATGCCATATGTGTTCCTGAAGGGGTGTACGAGCGTGTGTGTGTGTGTGTGTGTGTGTGTGTGTGTGTATTGAAGACATTTTTAGGAGGTACTGGAGGTTTCCTTTTCAGGGATATGCTCTGTCAGATGCAATTTATTTAACTGATTTTGTGTGTGTGTGTGGGGGAGGGGGATATATATGTATGTTAATATATTTTATTGATTTATTACAGAGAGGGAGAGGGATAGAGAGTTAGAAAAATCGATGAGAGAGAAACATTGATCAGCTGCCTCCTGCACACCCCCTACAGGGTATGTGCCCACAACCAAGGTACATGCCCTTGACCGGAATCGAACCTGGAACCCTTGAGTCTGCAGGCCGACGCTTTATCCACTGAGCCAAACCAGTCAGGGCCCAAGTGATATTTTTTAAATGTACTTTAAAAATGAATATATACTAGACCCTGCTTTATGCAAAAAACATTTAAAATCCCATTGCTTACACAAAACATGGTATGTGGCTTACCTTAGATGAAGAGTCACTTTGCAAAGCCCCAGAGGTATATACCTTTAGTGTTGTTTGCCGAGGTGACCAAGGGTGAATTACAGTTATCTGCCCATTGGTCACTGACGTGGCAGTCTGCTTCGTCAGTTCTAAGGATTGCTGGGAACTGTGGGACTGTGAGGAAGGAGAGGGTAGACCCATCTTTGAAGAAGTGGAAAGGGTGGTGGATCTACTTCACTTAGTCCAGCACTTCTCAAACTTTCTGGTCTTAGGATCCCTTTGCATTCTTGAAAATTCTTGAGAAGTCCTGAGAGCTTATGTTTATCTGGGTCAAACCTATACGCATTAAGCGTATCGGAAATGAAAATGCAGAAATGTTTAAAATACAATCATTAGCCACCAGAGCACTGACATCTGCAGCCTCCAGAAACCCGCACTGCACACTCATGACAGTAGGGAATGCCGAAGACAGACAGCATTGTGGTGTTATCATGAAATCGTGTTAGCTAGATGAGCCCACTGGAAGGGTCTCGGGAGCCCCCAGGGCCCCTGGACTACACTTGGTGAACCGCCGACTTAGTCCAGTTGAGAGGCAAAAACCTGACCCAGGTCTACTCCTGGAAGGTGTCAACCAAGATGTAAGAGTGACATCTGGCTGGTGGAGACGGAGGAATTTCATCTGGATCGAGGCTCCCTTGGTGACAGCTGGTGCTCACCAAAGTATGACAAAGCACGTACCGTGGTGTGCTGAATGCGGAGGACACGGTTTTTATAAGAGTGACCTTTTCACCTCTGAAATATTTGGAACTGGTGACCTCCCCTTCTTGACATGACCCTTGACACAGTGACCCATGTTCCCGTGAATTCTTCGCCGTGGCCACCTCTGGAAGCCGTTAGCCCCTGGGCCCGGGTGAAGATTTCTGAAGGCGGGAGGCTTCAGCGCTGGGGCCTCGGGTTTCAACAGCAGTGTGTTTTCGAGCTGAGCTCTATCTTGCCATTTCAGCAGGAATTTTCTGCTGTGCAAGAAACAAGGTAGAAGAACTACCCACTTTATTCTCTTGAGCAAATACTTAACAATTTTATTGTTTAAATTTTAACTATATAAATACACAAATACTTGTTGGTTGAATGAACTACAAAGTATGAAATCAACTTTACTGTGGCCTAGGAAGGACAGGTCCTTTCTTAGAGCAGACTGGAGGGAGAATCTTCTTTCTTTCAAGGAAAGGTCACTCTTGAGATAGGTCAATCACTGGATACCGGTTGGGGGACCAATCCAAGGGCACAACCCAGAGGTGGTTATAGTGTAAAATAAATATGTGAGATCTCTTGTTTAAAAAGCAAGAGGGAAAGGCTATTAAATTAATATAAACTTAGTAATATTAATTATTTAAAAGTGTTAAAATAGAAAACATTTCCCTTTTTACCATAGTTTGTCATGTTGTGTTTTTTAAAAATATATATATTTTTATTGATTTCAGAGAGGAAGGGAGAGGGAGAAAGATGGAAACATCAATGATGAGAGAGAATCATTGATTGGCTGCCTCCTGCACTCCCCCTACTGGGGGTCGAGTCTGCAATCCTGGCATGTGCCCTTGACCGGAATCGAACCCAGGACCCTTCAGTCCGAAGGCTTACGTTCTATCCACTGAGCCAAACCAGCTAGGGTTTGTCATGGTGTTTTTTATTTGCTATCTGATACCATTTCAAATAAAAAATACAAAACTTAAATTATTAGCATGATTTTACTGTTCGTCTTTATATTGTGCAATGCCAGTATAAAAGGCAAATATAAAAGCATGAACTTGCGTGCAGAATGGCTGAAATGATACAATGTGTTTTGCATAGCCTGTACATGCATATGTATTTAATTCTTACCAGGAGAGTAGAAGCATGTCACAAAACTAACTAAATTGTTTTTATTGAAATGTGAAATTCTACTACAAGCAGGTGGCTTACCTTGTACCCATTTTGAGTCTCGTTGAGCTCCATGCATGGTGAGTGCACAGGGATGCTGCTCATGAGGCATCACCAATAGTATGTGTGACTAGGGGAGCAAGAAACAGGGGACACACTTATGTGTGTGTCTCCTCTGCTCTCACACATGCTCCATTGCCCATTGACCTCACAAGTTCCAGGATAAAGTTATTAAGAATTTCAAGATGGCAACAGCTGAGATTTAACCAAACCCGGGGCCCATCTGAGCATGGGGCCGTTTGCCTGCACTCGCCACACGCTCATGAGGCTGACTGATGTCACGGTGCTGCGCATGCGGGCTGGTTCTGGCCCGAGGACCTGCTCTTGGCCCATGGTTGTGTGCAAGTCTCTCACAGACATGGGCTGTCCAGGATCCCACAGGAAAGCACCCTTCCCGCAGGGCCAGGAGGATGGCAGCCGCTGAGGGAGCCACGGTGATCTGTCTTGGTGCATGAAGAAAACGAATGCCTTTTCTCCTTACTTTCTTATCTCATTCTTTTAAAATTTCTGTGTAGTAAGCATGTGTTTTCAGAATGCACAAAGCATATTAGCAGAATACTGTGTATACATAATTTATACATATATAAACACATATGGGTGTCTATGCTCAAAAACGTCTTACCGAAAGGAGTACCTGAAAACCGATCCGAGGGCACAACCCAAGAAAGACAGCATGAGGAGTGAGTCGAGGATGGTCTGGGGAAGGAGGAGAGGTGCATTTGTTCACGTGGCAATGCTTCCTGAGAGAAGGGACAGAGCAGAACGTGGAGACAGGATGCAGCACCCCGCCTGGGCAGTGCTCACCACCCCCCCCCCCCGCCCCCGCTTCCCCTCATGGGAGACGGTCAGGTCGGTGTGAGCCCCAGTCACACAGGTGGGGCTTGAGTTGGTCAGAGGCCCTTGACCTGCAAGGGGCAGAATTTCAGTTGTGTCCATGGAGGAGAGGTAAGGATAAGGCCAAGGGCATCCCTGGCAGATTCCCACAAACAGGATATACAAATAATTGGAATCAAAACGAGAGATGCCAAGTTAGTAATAATAGTTTGTTGAGTTCTATGCCATTCAACTCACTGAGGTAGGTCTCATTCTTCCTGTTCCACAGACGAGGAAGTGGACAGCCAGTCAGTGACGTGCGGGGGGTCCCAGAGCTCACGAGAGCCCTGGATATCTTACCTCTAGGTTGCAGCAGGCTGGCTCATGAGGGGATACCTAGCAGAAATGCCCCCGAGAGGCAGGAACTAATACTGTTGTCATCCCCATTTTGTAGATGAGGAATCAGGTTCAGAAGAAGGTGGAGGTGACCAGCTTGCTCTGGACAGAAGCTGGGCATGTGGTCCGGGGGTGGCTCAGTCTGAGTCAAAGTCTGAAGGCCGGTTCCCATGGCTGAGATGATGACCAGCATCCTGTTCCAGTGAGCCCAACTGTCTAAAGGGTTGGAGGGATCTAAGGGGTCCTACGGTGATCCCTGATTTGGAAATGGGTGGACACAATCTTTAGTTGCTGGACAGGAAGTTATAAATTCAATTTATCTTTCAAAGCACACTCCAGGGCATTAAGAATCACTTAATAATGATCTCTTTGGCATTTACCATATCCCTAAAAGGCAACAAAGCTGCTTCATGTCCCATTTATGTCTGCGCAGAGCTAAGGCGTGGGGACAGGGCCTCCCCACTTCTGAGCGCGAGGGAAGCTGCCCAACGCACGGGCCCTCACCCGGTGCTGCAAATAAGGCAGCTTCTCACTGTCCTTCTGTTGCCTCCTTTACCTCATTTGGTTAAAGCACACACGCTCCGAGCTCGGAACTTCCGTTTTCTTATCTTGAACATCATGTACTGTTCCGGCTCCCAGCCAGCCGCCCAGGAAGGAAGCGTTCATTTCTTTCAGACAGTGGGCCTGGCCCTGCTGTTAAAAAGCTCTGAAAGTAACATTATCTCTATTGCGCTAAAAAGATCTATCAGAACTGGCAAGTGTACAGCATTAGATGTTGTAAAAACTGCAGAGGCCAGAGAGGGAGGGCAACAGAGAGAGAGGGAGAATATCAATCATGAGCCTCTTTTTCTTTCCATTTTGAGTTTTCCTAAACCCAGTTAATAACTTAATAACTTAGCAAATCAATAGATCAGGCTTCAATCCATTTGATACTTGTCAGGATCCTAAACTATGTGAATCTTTTATTTTAGTCAACTTATTATTTAAATATGCTTGTCATTTTTAAAATACTACTTAAAATATGTTTTTGTTCTTTCTCTCTTTTTAACTTTGATAACTCGGTTAAGTATTGCATAAAACAGGTAGATGTTGCAGGAAATGCATCCTTTGGGCTTGGAAAAAAGCTGCACAGCTCGTTTCCAATCTTGTATTTTCATTTTCCTGAGGCTTCTGGTTTCCCAAAACCCACACTCTCCACGAGCTATTTCCACTGCAGAGAATTTTGAGAAATCCTAAATGAAAGGGGTATAAACTATTTCAAATGGCACAGAATATATATATATTTTAAAAATGGGACACGGAACAATGCCTTAATCTATTCTACCTAAAAAGTCATGTGAAATAGAGATTTTTGCCATTGTGGTCAAAACAACCTGGTTAATGATGTTTAATAGGTGGGTGGGGTTAGATTATGAATTGGGGTAAGAAAACAAATTCCACCCCCTTTTCTTTTTATTGTAGGACATAAACATTTGGCATTCAATCTAGACTGAGTCGCGGGGGATGGAAAGGTCGTGAGGATCTGAAAGGCGTTCCTGCCTGCTCCTCGTCTGTGCGTCCATCTGCACCCGGGCTGCGAACAGGCAGGGCTCCTGAGAAAGCACACAGCGTTTCTAAGAAACTTCTCGCTCTGAAGCCTTGGCTCCGCGGCCTGGAAAGCTATCTAGTTGAGCTCTCCCTCAACCCGTTTGGTCCGATCGATCCTCTTCCCAACCTAGAGATGGGCTTCTTTCTTAGGTTGACACCCTGCACCTGCTCGGTGAGAATTCCTCCGTCTCCCTCTCCCTTGCTCTCCCATCTTTGCATCTTTGTGATCTCTCTTGGAAAGTCTCAGAGAGCGGGGAGCAATGTCCCAGCAATGTCCCAGCTGGCGCTTGCTGAGAGCTCACCCCGATCTTTTCCATGGACCCTGACCTAAGCTCTGTCAATGTGCCAGCACTTTAACCTTCACCAGGATCCCGTGGAATAGGTGCCATGCACATCCCCATCTTAAAGTTGAGGAAACTCAGACGCAGAGAAGTTAAGTAACTTGCCCACGGATGTGCATTTTATAAAAGCCTTCAGTGGGAGTTCAGCCCAGGCAGGCTGCTTCCAAAGCAGGTGCCTATAACCCAAGATTCCCACCCTCCCACCCTCCGCAAAAAAGGGGAGGGAGAACAATGGCTGGGAGGGATGGAGAGCAGTGACTTGAGGAGGGCACGGGGAGGCTGGTGGAAATGACTTGTTTCTGGACCGAGGTGCTGGTTCCATGCACCTTAGAAAATTCGGGGAGCCAAACACTCCTGCCCTTTTGTGTGTGTGCATCATACTTCAATCCTACTAAAATAGAAAGGAGGAAATGAGCAAAATGAGCTAAGGTATATGTATATAACCAGTGATAAAACGGAGCAATAATTTGCCTTCGTAATCTTCTTTTTGAAAACATCCCTAGCGGAGGAGAGGTGGCTCCCAGGCAGGTGGCCTGCGGGTCTAGAACATGCACTCCGGGTGAGACGGTCCGGGTTTGATTCAGGGCCCGCCACCCGGTAACTTCAGGCTGTTGACCCGAGCTCTCTCCATGTCTCCGTTCTCTTACCTCTAAAGCTGGGACAGGTTATCCCTACCTGACAGGGTAGGACGGAATGGCCCAATTTACATGAAAATTTGGAAATGGAGTGAAGATAATCTCCTCTTCTCCAGGCCCTGGAATCCTTGGCCATTAGGGGTCCCAGATGGCTCAGGGAAGGGGCTTCCCAGACTGTAACCATGATCCTCCTTCCCCAGCGAAGCGTAGGCACTGAAAGCCGTTTGTCGGCAGGACCAGGTGTGTCCCTGCGCAGGTAGAAGGGTCTTCCTTTCGAAACAAATCGTCTGAGCAGATCCAAGGTTAGCCGACCCGACACGAAGGAGCCACCCTTCCCGTGGTGGCTGTCTAGAAGCGCAGACATCGGGGGAGCACATTTGCCGTCTCGGGTATAATCGTGTGGTCCAGGAGCGACATGAGGAAGTGAGCTGGTCTAGTTACTGCCTAGCGTTTATGACAAAGGCCGAACTCCAAGAAGCAAATGAGGAAACAAAGAAGTTAAACTTCTGTGACCTGGCTCTTACCGTCTGCCCACTGGCTTCCGGTGTTTGAAACCTGTCATGTCAGTCTTGTTTGCTCCCTTCTTCTGTGTCCTCCACCGCACGGAGCTAGCCCGCAAGCGTTTATGAGGTGCCCACGATGTCCTGCCCGTGCCCTTTCGTGCCCAGTGTCCTAGCCTTCTTCACAAAGGCCCATTCTCACGTCGCCCACGGTCGGCTCCGCCGGCCCCGATTCTGTGGACGCGGACAAATGAAACATGTCAGGTGACATATGGAAGAAAAGGCTTTCTGATTTATTATGGAACTTTCATGGAGAAGAGTTATTTCTATTGGCCTGGTACCTGCTCTGCAGGCTTGATCACATTTCAAGGCGCTGGAGCTGTGCACTCAAATGTTCCAGGCCCTCAGATGTCTGCGTGCACGTGTCTGTCTGTGTGTCTGCACGTCTGAATACAACTGGGAAGCCTACTGCTTGCAAGACGATCGGAAACTTGTTCTGTCTATTTCGAGATGCATATAGACGCTTACCCTGGCCCCGCTTCCTGTTTACAAACGGGACGCTGCTGCGTCTATTTCTTGGGGGGAAGTTTTATATATAAAATGGTAGGGGAAGGTCAGATTCGGGGGTGATCCTTCTCCCTCTAGCTTTTCAGATGTCACAACCAGATGACGGATAATTTAAGAAACACAGAGCGGGGTGATGGGTCTGGCAGAGTTGCCTGTCCGAGGGGCCTGGAGGAAAGCTTAGCCCGGGCAGGTGATTTACGGCGGAGGCCGGGCCCAGCTCCCCGCAGGCAGCCGCCTGCGCTCCGCGAACAGCCCCTGCTTTATTAGAGCCGCGCGGCTGGTAAGTTACGGCTTTCCACGGCTTTCCCCGTCGCCTTCCCCTGTTGTGGTGGTTGTTTATCATTTGTGCGGAGGGACGAGAGGGTTCACCTTGCCAACTTTTGAACCCTCTCTACATTCACGGCCCTGCGTGTTGCACCGTCCCGAGCCTCCCTGCACCCGGGCTCCCGTCCCGTCCTCCTATCCCGGGCGGCGTCCGGGCGTGAGTAGAGCGAGGCACTGGAAGATTTGGCTTAAAAGGTGGAAACAATTCCTTAAACATCAAATAGCTCTTTTTTTTTTCGAAAACAGAAAATCAACCTGTTTTGATGAGTCGAGCGTAAATGAGTTGAAAGCATATGCTACCAGCCTCCCCCTGGTTTATGCAGCAAGTTCATGGCTGGATGACTCGTAGGCTTCATTGGATTCCAAGTTGATAGGAAATCACGGGGCCAGGGATGAGCCCAGACACATTAGTCCTTCTGGTTTCTGCGGCTTTGTCCCCTGTTTAATACAAAACGGGCTCTGAGCGAGGAGAGAGCAGGAGGCATTTATAAGCAGCATTTTGCCAAGGAAGAACTTGGTATTAGGAAACACAGCGTTTTGGCTAAAGGTCTGAATTCTTGGTTTAATGGCTGTAACGTTAGGAGGTAGAAATAACTTTGAAATCTCCGCGGCCTTGGAGCACGCTCATCACCTTCCCGCCTGCAGGGAGCCGGGGTGCACCCCCCCACACCCCCCACCCCACGGGGCCTGTCCTCAGGAGCCCGGGAGGTTCCTCTCCTCTTGTCCTTCCTGCGGCCCGTTGACCTAAGTAAGTCCTTCTGAAAGTGGGCCCCGCGGTACACAGCAAAGGCAGCCGGGCTAGACGGGGACATGCTACGAAATCCTGCTTCCTTGTGGTCCCCGAGTTTAGGGGTGTCGCCTGCTGCCCCGCCTCCGGAGGCCCAGCATAGCAGGCTTTGGGGAGTCGGGTGCAGGGCATGTGGCGGAATTCGAGGAATGTCTACCAGATGAATGCGCGGGGGATGCCTCCAGGACCACGCACCGTATGGTGTGGTGGCGACAGAGATGCCAGGAGGCCACTGACCAGACGGAGCCGCAGTCCCCACTGCGAACAGCCCCCACGGATGCGTGGGACAACCACTCGCCACGGGGCTGCCCTGGCTCCCCACTTGACAAAAATGGGCTCACGGACGGCCACCCACCTTGATGGATGGGTGTGGGGTGGAGACACCCACAGAGAGCTCAGGGCCCCCGCGTGACAGCCAGGCACCCAACAGCACCCAGCACCGCGGACTGCGTGGCGTGTCGGAGGCCGCCGCCCAGGGGGCAGGGGGTCCATTTCGCCTGTAGTTAGCAACCAGCGCAAAACATGCTTTCCGTTCCCTGGTGGAGAGGAAAGCACAGTTGTTAAAAGTGACTCCGTGATGACAGAATGTGCTGAAAAGAAACCGCCAAGAAAACCCCTCTGCCCCGGCCAGCCTGGCACCCCGCGGCGGCCGGGAGTGCCTGAAGGGGGGTCCTGGGAGAAAGCAGGAATCCGCTTCCACCGCAGACTGCTGAAACCTCCCCGTTCCAATGTTTTAAAAGCTGCAGAGCATTAGAAAGAGCGGCTTTCCGGAGGGAGGAGAGGTCCTCTGTTTGCTTTGGGTTCTCTCTCCCTCCCTGGGACGCGGTAGGAGCCCAGAGGAGGCCGCGCTCCCCAGTGGGCGCCCCTCGCCCCGCAGGCCAGGCGCCCCTCCGGCTCCGGTTTAGAATAGGAGGGAGCAGGAGGAAGGAGGGAGCCCCCTTCTTGAATTGGGCACAGGCCCCTTTCCGGAACCGCTCCCACCTCCTGCAGACACTGCAGGGCCGGTCCTCAGTAGGTGACGACTGAGCAGCCCCTGGTGAACGCAGGCCGGCGCTGCCAGCTGAGTGGATGGCTGTCACCCAGAGGGTCGAGCGAGCGCCGTTCACACGGAGGAGGTGGCGACTGCACATGGGCCACCGTGACAAAATAGTGGATCGCGCGGGGGGCGGGGGGGCAGGGGGGAGCAGACTGGCTTGCATGTTCTTTGGAAAGTTCAAGAGAGGGGATGGGAGGAGGGGGAGGGGGGCACAAGGCAATCCTTCGGCCACTGGTTCCTGAGGCACTGGTTTTAGCTCCTGGAGACCTAAGAAATGAGGACTAAAGGTCTGGGCTCTTGGGGCAGCCTTTGGCCTCTCTCTCTCTCTCTCTCTCTCTCTCTCTCTCACTCTCTCTCATACACACACACACACACACACACACACTTATGGCCTATCCTCCCAGCTCAGATTACATAAAATAGCAGAAGTTCCTGAAGTAAAGTTTTCCATCGGGGATCCAGTGGATGGCCTGAGGCGCCTGGGGCTGTCATCTTTTTCTCAGAACTCCCTGCGGGGAGAGGGGCCAGCGGGGAGCAGTGGGCACACACAGAGGTGACATCACGCACCTGCCGGCTGTGGGAAGGTGGTTCCCAGCCCTTCCCTGGGCTCACTTCTTGAAAAAATGTTTTTTAATTCAACGTTAAGTCCAATTTAACTGGTTATTGTTCACATATAATATTGCATTCGTTTCAGGTGCACAGCATGGTTTTTGAACATTAATACCCCAAAGGAAGTGACCACCACGCCGGGTCTAGCGACCGTCGGCCACGGCGCAAGGGACTACGACGCTGTTGAGCACAGTCCCTGTGCTGTCTGTGCGTCGCACCTCCGTGACCTCCTTAGGCTGTCGCTGGCATCTGTGCCTCTTACTCGCTTCACCTCATCCCTCCCCCCTCTGGCAACCGTGAGTGTGTTCTCGTGGGAACGAGACTGTTTCTGATGTTTGCTGTTTGCCCACTTGTTTAGTTTTAGATTCCACATGTAGGTGAGCCCATACAGCGTTTGTCCTCTGACTGACTGATTTCACCAGGTCATTCCCATTTCCTTCCTCCTCAGTACCCGCCCTGCCCCGAGGTTTTGAGGCCCCTACACCCCTTCCTCTGCCCCCCCCCCCCCCCCCTGCCCGGGATGCTGCGGAGACGGCCTTTCTCCCCTCCAGAGTGGACCTCGCAGGAGGCTGTCTGTGCCCAGCGGAGGCCTGTGCGTAGACAAGATGCTGCGGTGGATACACCTGTGACTTCCTTGCTAAGAAGAAAAACGTCCCCTGTCTCTCTGCAGGGAAAGAGGGATGATGAGGAATGTCCCTCCTCTCTTCCTCACCAGGGTGACGTGAAAATGAGGAAGGTGATGTTTTTGGTAGGCGCCGTCACTCAGGTGACAGGCAAAGCCATGTTATGTTACTGTGACGGCCATCGCCATGTCCCTGTCGCCCATCGCTCTCTCGCACGCACGTGGCAGGGGTAAAGAAGGTCTCCCCGGGAAAAGACAAGTCAGACCTCTGAGGAGAAAATTCACAGGCCTCACTGGACAACGAGGTCGAATCCTAGTTTCCCCGGGCATTGCTCGGCTTCATTCCAAAATGAGGACATCTGGGAACCGGGCTATTTGTGGGCATGGAGGGCGGGGACGGAGCTGAATGTCTCCATTAATATTTTAAAAAATGCAAAACTTGGCTGGCCGGCTTCTGATTGTTTGATTTATACAGACCTGTGCTACCTGGTAGCCACCGGCCACAGGTGGCTAATAAAGCATCTGAAACGTGGCCGGCCCGGGTTAAGATGTGCCATAAGCGCAAAGCAGGCACTGGCTGTTGACGACGTGGGATGCGAAAGAGCACGTAATATTGATAATTCATATGATTATGTGTTGAAATAATAGCTTGCATATGTTTATTTAAATCTTATCAAAATGAATTGTAACTGTTTTTTTGTTTGTTTGTTTGTTTTTTTAACATAGTATAGGATGGCCCTCCTCTACAATGGCTCCCAGAAAATGTAGAATGCCGCACGAGGCTGCCTCTGTGGCTTGCGTTGTATTTCTCTTGGACGGCCCGGCACAGACTTTATGAATAGAGAGTGAGGGTGTTGCGACCTGGAGAGAGTCTTCCCTCCTCAATTCACAATCTCAGGGATATCACGGGCCTGCGAGGGCTCCGTCGTTACGCATATCAGCAGAAAGAACTGTGCAACGCTCTGAAATAGATGAAAGAGAAGTTACTGAGTGTCCTAAGGCGTTCTTGTGGTTATCTCCACTCTTCACTGTTTTTTAAGCTTCTGCTTCTTCTTTTTTTTTTTTAATAATTCTGCAAATTGTAGGAACTGGTAAAATAAAAATTATTTTTATTTATGAAATGCAAATGAACGGTGTCTGGTGGAATGTAACTGACCATTGCTCCATGGATGTACTCTTTTGCATTTCTGTGTAAATTCATCTCAGCATTCCTTATTGTTCGTATATGCGTGGTTTATTGAATTCTTTGACCCCATTATGACATCTTACTTGTTCCCTCATTAATTAATAAATTAAAATAATCTTTAAGTGAATTTATTTTATATTTGTACGAGAGTCCTAATTTTATCTTTTTAAATGATACGAGAGGATAACTCCTACTCCTACGGCCCCAGTGGAGAAGTACTTCTGAAGGCCTGAGAAGGGAGATAGGATGGGTTTTTCTACTCAAAGATGTTTTTTGTTTTTACTGAATGGTCGATTGCTGCTTAAACTCTACTCATCTACAGAACAAACTAAATTTGAGTTACTTTGGATTTTGAGAGCCAGCCGGGGAATCCTCCCACCCTCCCAGCCGAATGTCTGATTCTGAGAGAAGATGTGTTGAGATCTGAATAATGAAAGAGAAACTTAGCGGACAGCTCAGCGGGGAGGTGCGCACTGTGGATGCTGATCAGACACCCCAAGGCAGAAAATCCCTAAGCTTAATGACAAAACATGTTAAAAAGAAAGTGGGTTTTATGCTTTGTTTATGCCCCTTCTTTCATTTTTAAAAATAGATATTAAAAAACAAAACCAGCCCCATTCTTATTTTACTTTGTTGTCATTTTCCAAAAGGAACTGGTTTCCTTCCAGGTATGACAAGATAGGCCAGACACATCAGTCCTGATTTCACATTTCCAGTTATTCCTGTGGGGGGAAATGGATTTGAACAAACACGAGCAGATTAAAAATATCAAATAGGTGATTTCATCCACTCTCCTTTATAACAAACGAAACATGACACTTGGTGTGTATATGCTTTGTTTTCCTTATTTTCTTAAAAAGAAGTTGGCTTTTATTAGCAGAAAGATCATTAAATTTTGTGAGTGCTGGCCTCCAGCATTTAAGTTTTACAGAACACATGAAAGTTTAGTGGTCCTTCACCAGCAGGGACGTCTGATTTTTATGCATCGGCAATTCTGAAAATGAAACGTTCACTCTGCAAATGCAGAACAGGCCACTTACACATTTCATGTTTTGTGGGCTGTTTTATTATATAAAGCAACCACCTTGGAGATTGGATTTAAAGTACAATTAAGCAATATCCTCACCTATATAATCAGCCCATATAGAATTCTTTTCTGTTTTGGCTCTTTGGGAAATTCCACGAGAAGGCTTCATGGCGTACGTCGTTCGACCCAGGTATTTTTAATGTCATAGTTTGCTTGGTGATATAATCAAGAAAAACAAAATGTGCCTTTTTATAATTTGCAGCTGTTTGGAATTAATTTTTGAAGTTTAACTTGGCTACAAGATGCTTTTTGATATTAAAAATACTTTAAGTATTGTATGAGTATGAATTTGTGAACTATTTACTTCAGAATAAGATAACATTGTCTTTTTAGAAGTTGATTTCATTAAATTAAAACTTTTGATGAAATCTTTTCAAATTTCAAATGTGTTTTTAATGTATCTTATAAAAGAGTTTGGGTGTGTCTTAATTCTCAATAAAATGGGGAAAATGAACTGATATTAAATCTTCTATCATTATTCAAAATTAATGGAATACTGTGCTTTAAAAATGAAACCAAGGTTTTATCTGCATGAAAAATGTATTTCTTATGGAACAACTTTAATCTTGACCCATTTTCCACCGAAAGCAGTTACCGTATACTTTAGCTTTTTCTTTAATTGCTATTGTCCTCCTAAGTTGATTTAACTTGTGTTTCTCAGAAGAATTTTGTTGCAGTGATGATTGACAGTTAAGAACACAGACAGACAGATGCAAAGATACAGATTCTTCCTGGAAATTGAAAGAATTAAAGAATCTTTTCCAGGAAATTGTTTGGTTTTTATTAACTTGACAATATTTAAAAGATTCATCAAAAGATGATGTCTTTGTCATCTGCTGTCTGTTCAGAACTGAAAAGTTTTGGAAACAAAAAGTTACTATTTAGCACATAGGACTGTAATGTTTATCAATACCATCGGTCACATACATAGTACTGCATACCACTTATGACATATGGCTTCCTGTGTCAGGAGGGTCTCCATTGTTAATATGTCCATTATTTGTGTGGAAATAGCTAAGAAAGAGGTAAATTCAGGAGCCTTAGGTACTTCAGGTAATTGTAATATGAAGTTCAGCTAATCCATGAAATGCCCGTAATTGCTGAGCAAACTTTTGTACTTATTTTTATGTTTGAAGAGAGATCTTTATCAGAATTTCAAAAGTATCCCTGACCCTCCCCCTTCAGAAAAGATTCAGAATACGTCGCTGGCAGCTTGTCCCTGTACCATCCAGAAGGAAATGAAGATGTTTGAGAACACTAATTGGGCCATATGCTGCCCAAGTCAATCCAAGGGCTATTTCCACACGGTTTGGCAGTGTATAACGTTGAGGAGACATAGTTCTTTCAATGATAGGCCATCCCAAGCCTCTTTTCTTCAAATCTAAGGCCCCCTTTCTTTTGAGCATCACACCTGCTTGTCTCCTGTCCCCAGTCTTTCCTACCTTCTCCCTCTGGATTAGCCGAAGAACACGTCCCGGTACCCCTGACTTCAGGAGGCACAGATAGTTCTGACTGTCGGGCAGACAGGCAGTACTGCTATCCATTAAGAATGAATCAATATCTGTTCATACAACGAGTCTGTGTCAGAAACAAGTTAGGAAAGGAATACTGTGCTGTTGAAAAGGGGTTTTATTAATTTAGAAACCCAGGGTTCCAGTATTTTTAACAATAATGTTTGTGAGAAAGTAATGAATCATTTACAATCAACTATGATGGAGATGATACTGTCAAAGCCCACGTTTGCTGGCACCATTCCAGAAGTTTCCCCACAACCGTCTCCACTGTCTCCTCCTTCAGCACGTCCCTGACTCCTCACGCAAAGGCACAGCTCCAGCTGCCCGTGAGCAGAAGTGAAGGAAACTGCAAAGCAACCTCCGTGGAGCGAGCATCGTGCAGGAAAGCGTGTCCGGGCTCCCAGGAAAGGGGGTTGGGAGAGATTTGAGATGGGGGGACCAAGTGGGGAGGGCCTCTGTCACTGTCTGGAGTTCTTGGACAGCACCATCTCCCTGTTTTACGCGGACAGAAGTCGTCCCGAGAAGTGAGGAAGTTTCAGAGACAACCAGAAAGAGAGAACTACAGACAAGGAAGTTGTTCAAACAGCTCGCTTCTCGTCTCGGTATTGGCAGACTTTATCTCTGCGTCCCACACTAACGACAACCCCGTACAAAAGACAAACCTTTTCCAGATGCTTGGGTGCATTTGTGTGTGTTTTTTCTCTCTCTGTAGATGATAACTAACTTTCGGTGAGGGCTTTACAATTTAAAATGCATGCAGCAATTCATTTTCACAAAAATCCTTTGAAGTTGCTATAATAATAATAATAATAATAATAATAATTGTTCTTTTCCTGAGTTTTATAAACAAAAACACCGAAGCGTGGACTCTGTTTAATCATCCAAGTCATAAGTGGCAGAGCAGGAACTTTAGAATGCAAACCACTGAACCCCAAATGCCTGCTTTCTCCCTCCTTTTGGGGTGACAATGGGATAGAATAACACATGCATATTTTATTCATTAATAAATTACGTTTGATTGGTTTTTTTTTTAGCAATACACTGTTTTGTGTGTTCTTTAAAATCCTTTGTTCAGAGAATTGAAAGTTCGGGCTTCTATGTATATGGACTTATCCAATATTTGTATCATTTTGAAATGTTTCAGAGAGAAGGAAATAGAGTGCTTCGCCATGAGCATACACTAGCACCGTCAGGCGAGGAGCTGGTACCACCCAGCACCCTGATCGCGCCTATGCTGCTGGTGGCCTTCAGCGAAGTAGGCGATTGGAAGAAGCAGAACCAGCATCACATGGGCTTAGCTGGGAACCGGCGCCATCCCCCAGAGCGCTCCAGGGGACCCTGCCTCCTGGCACCTCCTTCCTCTCCCCAGCGGGCGCCTTCGAGAATCCAGCCTGGGCTGTTAGTGCTTGGCTTGTCATGGGAACACTGACCGTTCCTGTGTTACACACGGGAGAGGGGAGGCAAAGAGAGGCTGTCAGACACCTGCAGCAACCCTAGAGAAGGCCAGAATCTTCCCATGATGCTGTGTGCTTGCTTCCCAGGGCTTTATTTCCTTTCAGCTTAAGTCAAAGATGAACCTCAGAACCAAAGAACTGTTGCAGACATTTTTATCCCGAGGACTAGGCCCCGTTTCCAACACGGCGTGGCCTCTCACCGGTCCAGTTTTCCAACAACAGATGGGGCTGTAAGTGAAAAGATCCCCCGCCTTTGCCTGGTGGCATGCGGGCTTTGTCAACTGTCCATGTGGTTCCGACGGCGGTGGAGGGACCACAGGACATTAATGCAATTTCCACTGTAAGGCGCCACCTCTCAATCAGCCCTGGCGTTCCGGCGTCCACAGTGCAGACGCAGACCTCCCACAGACCAGCAGGAGTGCCACGAGCTATGTGGCGATTTGCCAAAATAACAAGCCAGCATTGGAGAGAGGGCAGTGATAACACGATTTCTGTTTCATGCCATCTGTCTCCAGGTTTCTTTCCCTACCAGGGTGGTCACTGGCTTGGGAGAACGGTCAGAATGCCAGGGTTCTGGAATGTTCTGCATGGGGTTGAAAGGAGAAGGCATCCCTGTGGACACCATGGTTGGTTGTTGGCACAGGGAAGTGGACATGATTGCTGCTTTCCATTAAGAGATGTACTTGAGTCCGGCTGGCATGGCTCAGTGGTTGAGCGTTAACCTATGAACCAAGAGGTCATGGTTGGATTCCTGGTCAGGCACATGCCTAGGTTGTGGGCTTAGTCCCCAGTGTGGGGTGTGCAGGAGGCAGCCGATCAGTGATTCTCTTTCATCATTGATGTTTTTATCTCTCTCTCCTTCTCCCTTCCTCTCTGAAATCAATTAAAAAATTTTTTTTGTCAAGGGATGCACTTGGAAGTCCTTGTGAAAGCCATGTTACCCCCGGGAGCTGGTTTTGTGTCTGAGAGGCTGGGACAGGGATGTCAGATTGCTCCACAGGTGACCAGGGAAAGGGGAGTGAAAGCGACACCGGCATTCTCAGCAGGGAGCATGCTCTGTTCTGGGGAGAGTGCAGCCTTACCACCTATTGAACTGCAATCCCGCCAACCTCTTTCCTCCAGCAGCTCTCCCCGTTCCAGTAAGAACTGAAGCCACGCAACAAAAACAACAACAAGAAAGGCTTGTTTTGGCCAGTGAGTCAGAGATTTTTTTTCTTAATGGTGGATTAGTTTACACAAGCTCTTGGGTGATTATTTTCTTTACTCCCAGGCAATCAGGATTAATTGATACAATAAAGGTCTGAAAGCCCTAAAATGCTGGTCCAATTCCCAACCCTGACACAAAGAAGCTAGACTAGTTGCAAGAGAGTATGTAGAAAAATCAACAATAACTTTCCTGTCTGCATAATAGGGTTGGGGTGCCACTGGGACATGGTGTGCATTTTAAAAAATTGTGTTCCAAACGCTAATTATTTCGCCAGTTCGTGTGCCACATCATGTCTCTTGACATCAGTAAGTTGATTGCTTACGGGACGATGTTACTGGTTTAACTTTTAAATGTGGGTTTCAAAAGTCTAAGTTTCAAAGTCATCAGAGAAACAGAACATTGGAAGTGGAAAAAACCTTGAGGCAAGAATCATGATGTCCACTTTCCTCATTTCACCAGAGAGGTTAGTGACCTGGCCCAGGCCACCAACGGGGTTAGCGACGAGCCAGGACCAGGATGCTGGCCTTTCCCTTGGATCCGAACCACGTTCTGTGAGCCATGTTGCTGTGGCTAGGCCTGCTTTCTGTGGTGATTTGGGGGGAAGGATCTTAGTGTGGGTTTTTCATGGACCGAGTTGGGTGATTTGAGGCCACGTGCAAAGGGGACTTTCCCATCACGCGCACCACGCACTCCTCGATGACAGAACCGCCAACATCTCCTATCAGTCGCTGTGTCGCAGAAAGCATGAAAATAAACAAAGCCTGACAACTCTGTTCCCGTGTTATGACCTGTTCACCTCCCTGCCACTTCCAACTTCACCCCAGTCTGAGTGGCTCCAGGTGATTGAAGTCAGCAGGACCTCAGAATCAGGCCCTGGGTCTGAGCTCTGCCCAGAGGAACGAGGCCTCTTTTAGTCTCAAAATTTCCAAGTGTTCCCTCCCTCATTCGTTCCCTCCTTCTTTGTTTGTTAATCCTCACCCAAGGATATTTTTCCATTGATTTTTAGAGAGAGTGGGAGGGGGAGAGACACACAGAGAGAAACATCCATGTGAGAGAGACACATCGATTGGTTGTCTCCCCCAGGTGCCCTAATTGGGGCTGGGGATCGAGCCTGCACCTGGAATTGAACCTTCAGTTCATGGGCCAATGCTCTAACTACTGAGCCGAACCGGCTAGGGCTCCCTCCCTTATCCTAATCACTTCCTGTCCTGCGATCACAAAGGTTCTCGCGGCGATCACTATTATTTCTTGAAGCGCTCGGGAGCCTACCTTATTCCGCAATGTTCCAGTGGACAACTTTAACAAGAGCATGGGTAACCCCTGAACAAAATGCAACGTGAATCCTACTTACCGTTTACTGCAGGGGTCCTCAAACTTTTTAAACAGGGGGCCAGTTCACTGTCCCTCAGACCGTTGGAGGGCTGGACTATAGTTTTTAAAAAACTATGAACAAATTCCTATGCACACTGCACATATCTTATTTTGAAGTGAAAAAACAAAACGGCAAAAACACCCGCATGTGGCCCGCGGGCCGCAGTTTGAGGACGCCTGGTTTACTGTGAAGGACGCTAACAATCCCACATCGAATTTACTTAAAAGGCTCCCTTGTAGACGAATGTCCACAGCAGCATTTTCCACCATCACGTCAAAGTAGAAGCAACTCAAGTAAGCGCCAGCCTCCTGATGCCCGCAGCCGGACACTATTCAGCAGTAAGGACAAAGCGAGGTACATGCTGATACCCCGACAAGCTACGCCAAGCGAGAGAAGCCACCCAAAGACAGACTGCATGTTGTTCGGTTTCATTTCCGTGAGGTGTCCAGAAAAGGCAGATCTCTAGACAGAGAGGGGATTCGTGGTTGCTTGGGGCTGGGGTTGGAAATGGGGAGCACCTGCGAATGGGCACAAGGTTTATTTTAAAATCAGGTGAGGGCTGCACAGCTCTATCAATTTACCAGAAACATGGACTTGAACACTCCCTAGGAGAGAATTGTATGGTGTGGAAATTATGCTCAATAAAGCTTTTAAAACAAACAGCCACGCAACGGGCACCCAGCTCTTCGCACGGAGGACATCTCTGGAGGACGGTGATGTCTGGCGTGGTTGGGCCTCCGGACTGAGGGAGCAGGAGAGCTTCCCCCACCCAGCCACCCCCCCTGGAGAGTCGGGACCTGCAAGTTAGGGCGGGACATGATGCAACAATTTACAAAATCAGTGGGGGCCCTCGCAGGTGAAGTCTGACAAAAACCTCAGTTCAGGGACAAATGCATTCAAAGCAGAAAGCCCGTGGCAGTGGCAACAATTTCGATCTGCAATTAAGACACTTGAAGTATTTAGGGCTGACAAGGAGTTAAAGTAAATGTTGATTCAGTTGCAGAGTTTCCAGAGTCATAGCTTTGCAACAGGGTCTTGCACAATTGCAGGGTTTTATTTATTTATGCATTGTGATTGTCTTTAAAATATTCTCTTCTCCCCGCCCCCCAAAAAATTTTTTTTCCAAGCAGCTCTGGGACCCTTAGCGGGGGAGACTGGAAACAGGTCTGAAAAATGCATTCAAGATAATTTCAAAAAATCACCCTTTAACGAGTACCATATTCCCTCCAATTTTCCCTTATATGCGATCCACCATTTTGCAAATAGCGATGTATAAAGAATGCATTGAATGTGGCAAAAGTTGAAGATAGCCCCTGTGGATAAGACCTAATGGACACCATCCTGAAATAATACATACAGCCCGGCCTCCAGACATGTGTCTTCAATTTAAAATAATTCAGCAATCATGTTCGACCCAAACCTGATTACACAAAATGGGACTTTTTAACTCCCAGACTTGGATCAAATTTTGAGGCCACAGAAAAGAGGGGGGCGGATAGCATGTGCCATGTTTATATACTCCAGATACCGTGATTAAACGACCCACACACACATTTAACTGTTTCTGTGAGCTTATCAAAGCCAAATTAATATTTTCCACCTATAAGCAGTTGTCTCACCTTTGTGAGAAATTATATGAAAGCCCTGGACTGAGACGCGCAGGGAAGGGAAAGAAGCTGAAAGTCAGAATATTCCAGTTTCCAAAGCACGGAATTGGGGATCGTTCTCCACTTTCTTGGAGGCCGGGAGGAGGCAGGACTGGGCAGAGCGGCCCTCTCTGGGGTGGCAGTAGATTGCCCTGCACGGCCGTGGTCTCAGAAGATGCTCCATCCATCCTGTTCGATGTCTACTTCGCTGCCAGCTCCCTTGCTTCCCCCCTTGTCCTTAGGGCTGGCCTCCTGTCTCATAGGCCAGTTGGACCTCCGCCTGTATTGTGATTTCTGGGAGGCTCAGCCTTTCCCTTTGAAAGACGGCTCAATATTGAACGGCTCCCATGACGAGGTACTTATTACTTCAAATCCCTTTGATCAGAAGACATAGGAGATAGAAAAGTGTTTGGTGAGTGAGAAGATTGTCAGATAGAGGAGATCCAAGGCGGCGGCGGCGGAGTAGGGGGAAGCTGCCTGCACCTCCACCCAATGCCAAACCGGATTTACAACTAAATTATAGCTCAATCAGCCCGAACAACCGACTGAAGTCCAGCATTATAACCAAGGGTCTAAAGAAGAAGCCACGTAGAGAATGAATAATATTGAATGTACACTGTAATTGAAAAATAAATAATGTTTAAAGAAGAAGAAAAAAGATTGTCAGATAAATACAAAGGCCCAGTTCAATTTGAATTTCAGATAAGCAACAAATAATTTTTACTATGTGTATGTCCCAATGATTGCACATGACAATGGTCTCAAATTTAGGCAGCCAAAACCTGGGCATTCTAGAAATAAAGGTTTTTGCTTGTGTGTGGTTTGCCAGTAAGATGAACATATTTCGAATGGGTGACTTTCTTTTTAAATTGGGAATGTTTCCACTTTCCTTTTTGTTTATAGAGCTTGTGGGTTAAAAGCAGAAAGCAGGTACTGGCTGAGGAAAGACTTCTGATTCTGACTTGTGGGTCTAAGTTTAGGGTAGGGGGCAGGGAGTGGCTGGTAAGCTCTGCTGGAGTGTGTGCTGGGCAGGTGGCTGCTGGTGGTGCTGGGACGCCCACACACTGGTTTGTCTCAAGAAATCTGTCACTAAGAACAAAATAGCAAAAGTTGCAAGTGATGTGTCCCCCTCTCCCATACACTAGAGTGGCTTCAATATTATCTTTTTTTTTTTTTTTTTGACAGAGAGGAAAGGAGAGGGATAGAGAGCTAGAAACATCGATGAGAGAGAAACATCGATCAGCTGCCTCCTGCACGCCCCCCACTTGGGATGTGCCCGCAACCAAGGCATGTGCCCTTGACCGGAATCAAACCTGGGCCCCTTCAGTCCGCAGGCCGACGCTCTATCCACTGAGCCAAACCGGTTTCGGCAATATTATCTCTTTAGTAACTTCACTTTGGATCACTTGCATACCAGGTGGGAGAAAAGTGGCTTGAAAATCAGTGCTCAGGGATTCCAGGTAAATTGACTGGGCCCTCAACTACCTGTCACTCATGGGAATATCAACTGTCAGCATGTGCTGGGCCAGGGACGGGGTTGATATTCATGGCTCCCCTTCCAGGAGGGGAAGCCTAGACTTGAACTTCCTGGGTTCTCCAAGGTGCAATTTCCTGCTCTGTGGTGGACCCCAAATTACCTTCAGTTGATCAAACTCACATATTCAAGAAGAGATGCTATCTTCCCTTCTTTCCCTTCCTTCCTTTCTTCCTCGGTCCAGCAACATTTATTTTTAGGGTCTATTCTGTGTCATACAAGCTTGCTGCCTGCCCTTGAAGAGCTTCAAAAAAATGGTGAAGGCAATTGAAAGGATTGACGAGTCAGGGAGAAACTGGGCAGGGAAGGAGGGCGGGACAAACAAGGCACACTGAATGAGCACAGGGGAGTAAACCAATGACGGAGGGGCCCTATCGCTGCGATAGCGCTGGGCAGCATCCAGCCACAGCAGGTGTAGGAGACACGGAAAACATGGTTGACTGAGAAGTTTGCAAAAGATGCCCATCCTTGTCATCCCACAGCAGATGGGAATTGTTTCTTTATGTCAACCATGGAAGGGCTGCTTTGAGACATTTTTCTGAGCTTCATGGGGGTCTTTTCTCTTTTACAGCCACATTTCAGAGCAAAGTGGAGACCAACCTTAGTTTTTTTTTCTATTTAAAGGGCTCCCCCCCCCCCCCCCCCGTCTCTCTCCCCATCTCCCCTTTCCTCTCCCCTCCCTTCCACTTCCTCTAAAAATCAAAAACAATGGAAAAAGTTTCCTCGGGTGAGGATTAACAACAAAAAAGTCATAAACTAACAAGGATAGATAATCCATACTCACTTACGTTTCCCAGGCAGGGAGAGCATGAGCAAATGAAGCACACAGACCTGCTTCAAGCCACACACGCTCCAAGCCTCCTGCTGCTACTCCAAGAACAGATGACATTTTCCATCTTCCCTCTTTGGGTGAAAGCAGAGAGGTAAGCCACAGGCACTGTAGTATTCCATCGCATCTCGGTTTTAAGTCATGGAATTGTTATTTTCTTTCTAAGAAAGAAAAAAAGCATTGTCATAGAAACACCCAAACTTCAGAGACATTAAAATATGTTGAAATATGCATGTCTTTGAATCTATGAAAAACATCATTCTGCCTAATGCTGGGCCCAGGGCTTTGCACAGGTGGTCAATAAATATTTGTCTCATGAGTGAGTAAATATAGGTGACAAGCAAAAATCCTTGGGTTTTGTAACGCTTAGGGTCAGTCTCTGAGAACAGTGGACAGATCTTTGCTTGACATTTTAAGTAGCACTGAGAAGGGCAGGGGACTGCTCTCTAGTTGTGAAAAAACAACACATAAACAAAAAGCCAGGTTGCAGAGTCTGCCAGCCTACCCCCAGGGGAGTCTACCCTGTAGGTCTTGCATGTTGTTCATGAAGAAATAATGATTTTTTTCATCCCCACTGTGCCCATCACACAGAGATCTTTCTCTGAATAATCAAAGAAGGGATGGTTTTGTACAAGAATCACACTGAAATGAGTACGAATGTGCAAATGAGTGTGTGTACGTTAAGGAAGGCAGATGGATATAAACACATAACAGAGAATAAAAAAAATTCCTTTAACAAAAGCTTGCTGGGTCTAACACATCAGCAAGCAGCATACACTCGTGATGAACCCACAGATCTCAGACGGCAGCTTGCAGCTCTGCGTCTCCTCTCTACAATAAAGACGGGCAATGTTGATGCCACTTCCAAGCCCCCCCTCCCCCAACATAGCTGACTCTGTTCCACAGAGCTGGTCAGACTGCTGCAGGCAAATCACCTCCAGGTCAGAACCCCACACACATAACCTTCAGAGCATTTGTGAAGTCTGGGCTCACAGGGTGACAGATCCGGAACATAGATGTCCCTGAACAGCCTGTCCTACTGGAGTTTATTTTTTAAATTCTCCACCAGCAATAAGGATGTTTCTCTGATATGGGCCTCCTTACAAATAGCTTCTAGCTTATCTTTTCAGGGTCCCTGCAAGAAAACCAAGAAGGTCTTCAATTCAAAGTACACAGATGTGTAAGCAAGCATCTTTATACCAAAAGGATGGGAGATAATGATGTCAAATAGGATTCAACTAGATGACAGGGCAGGGAGGATGCTGTGTGGAACTCAGGGGACTCACTGCCATGTCCTAATACGTCCTTGCCCAGTAACTCCTGGCAATGGGAAACCAAGACAATAAAGGTAAGGCCACCAAATACTCAGATCATCGGGATCAAAGATTTGTCCATCCCATCAGATAAAGGATCTATCCAATGAGTTGCGGGTAGAGTGTGGGGGGACATGGAAAGGGTGGTGGAGGAAGGCCGCTGTAATTACTAGGTGGGGCCCCTGACCAACTACAGAAGTGGGGATTGAGGCAGGACCCTCTTTCTACCACTGTCTGCATATGTCCCCAGGTCTGAGAAGTAAAGAAGCAGAAGGGGACTTTTAATAGTGCAACGAATGGTGGCACTGCCATCCCAAGTCCCATCGAAGGGTAGTATTATGGGGGGAATGGCACAAAAATAAATCATGCTTGGAGTGGGCATGGGCTCATCTATCTGAATCTCCTTAAGAGCTTGAATTTCAGTCATGTCTGTTGTCCTACAGGCACCGCTCCCAAGACAAGCATTCCTCCTCTCAGATAGTTCAGTGTAACTCAACCCTTTAAGAAGAGCAAAACTGGTTCCTGGACCTAACTTGATAGACACTCTACATCCGTGGCTTCTATAAGTTACGCTGATTGGTTCCTCCCTTCATATCCCTTCCTCCACACATTCTTTCTCCTCTTTGGGCCTTTGGTGGCCATTCCCCAAGTTTTCAAGAGAAAAAATTAAAGATGACTATTTTAATAAGGCTTGTTATGCTCTTAGTCAAGGGTCTTTATCTCCTGCGAATTCTTCCTTATAAAAGTTGAAAAAACTCATTCCCCAATTTGTCTCTTGAGCCACCCTACTTGGGTTTGAATCCTTGCTCTGCTGTGTAGTACTGTGTGAGCTTGGAAAAGTTATTCAAACGCTCTGTGCTTCAGTTTCCTCATCTGTGAAATGAGAATGATAGCAGTAAGTAAAAAGCATACTGGACTTTTATGAGGATTGTATAAGATTATATGAGAAGTGCTTAGAAAGGTGCCTTGTGACAATGTTGCTTTATCAGGAGGAAATTAAGGACTTGTTGACATGACATACCATACGACCAACTGAGCCTCTCCGCAAAAGGAAGAGAGTGAGGCAGATGCTAGGGCCTCCTCTCTCCGACATCTTCTGGCTGTAGTTGCAATGCAGTGACAGGCTTGCCTTTGAACTTGAAAATGGTCCTTGGTCCCCTGCCCTGCCCATATGCAGGCAGGAGACTGACAGCCCAAATGGAACCAATGTTCTTTAAGCAAAAGAGCTCACCCGACTGTCAAGTGTGACCCAAAGAACTCCCATGAGAAGCCATCTTCCAATTCTCAGGGAAAAAAGCAAAGCTGTCTGATAGCTTTTGCATTTACACAAACCAGGTCTCCTCCACCCCCCTTTCTAAGTATCTCAAGCCAAATGAATTCTCAATGTCAGCAGAATTTTACATACGTTATGCAAAAGCACATCGCTGGAACCCAGAGAAAAGACATAAAATAATGCAAACGGAGCCTCTGCATTAGCCTGGCCAGATGAATGGAGTGGGGGCCACAATTAGCTAGCTGAAGCTAACAATGGACACTGAGGCAATATAACTTATGGGAGGTGTCTAGTTCGACCAGCACATTTGCAAGGTGGGAATCTAGTGCTTCAAAAAAGGGACAGGCGAAGAAAAATTGTGAGGGGCTGCGAGACCCGGTCGGGAGAGAGAGGAACAGACTCGGAGAATGGGGCGGAGGGAGGGGAGCTCACAGGCGAAGGCCCAGCACTGGTTTTGAACAAGGACAGAAACTGCAAGTGTCACCCTTTGAATCCTCGCCCTGGCATCTTGAGCGAGCTGCTGATTCTGCTTGAGCCTCGATGACAAAGGGCTGTGGGTTACATGGAGAACTGTGTGGGCCGCCCCTCAGCAGATGGGAGAACCACGTGGAAGCGAGATCAGCGGCTGCCTGGTGGAGGGAGCGCCTGGATCTTTCCTGCTCCAGGCGTTCAGAGCCTGCGTGGGGCATAAACGCAGGACCATCATCCGGAGGTGGCTCCATCATGAACACAACAGCCATTAACAACAACAACAACCCTTTCCTTCTCACAGATTAAAGAGACAAATTCCCTTTTCCAAGAAATTGCTAACCGGTTTTCATCCTGGAAGCCTGGGTGGGAGTAGGTGTGAGAGGAGGCTGGGAGGTTTCTCCTGCCCCCTCACAGCCCACCCTGGGCACCCTGAAGCCGCTGTCGCCTCCAGGGAGTTGGGCACAGGCGGGCACAGAGGAAACAGCAGAAGAGCAGCTGCCAGGAGGGAAGCCGGCCCCTTCCTCCAGGAGGCACACTGGCCAGAATGAGCGGTTTCTGTTGAAATAGCAGCTCCCACTTCTCCTTGGAGGGTTTGATTGAGGGATGGAGCTCAGGGAGCTCCAAGCAGCCAGCAAAGGACCCCCTGTCCCGAGAGAACAGCACTCACCAAACAGCCGCGGGAAGGCAGATGGGGGCCATTCTGAAACCACCCTCCCTTGAGTCACAGGCTTCTGGGAGCCCGAGAGGGTTCCATCAAGTCTGGGCATTTTTGGAAACCATTTCACTAAACTTGCATCCTAGGGGGAGTCATAACCCAGCACATAGATACTCAAAATCATAATAATCATTATCACAACCATAATAATGATGACAATAATACTAGCTATAGTCATGAGTACAATCATAATAAAACCTAATACTTATTTAATGCTTACCATGTGCCCACCACTGTGTTAAGCACTTTACATGCATTTTCTCATTTAGTCCTCAAATAAGACTGAGGCGGAGACTACTATTAGCTGCCTTCTGGGGGTGATGAAGCCGTGGAGCAGGGGAGGGAAAGGCCTCGCCAAGGTCACGGTGGTAGATTGATTCCCAAAGTGGTCACCACTCTGCACTCCTCCCAGTACTCACACTCCGCAGTGTGGCTTTGCAGCTTCCGGCTGGTCTCCGGGCTTGCTTTTGGCCAAAAGAACGAGGCTTTGCTGACAGTGTCCCAGTTCTGAGCCTAGACCTCCAACATTTCTACTCTTCCTCTTGGAATTCTGAGAGGATGCCAGGTGAACAGACCGGGACCAGCTGCTGGGGGATGAGGGACCACTGGGAGCAGAGCTAAGCTGCCCCAACTGAGACCATCCTAGACCAGCCAGCCTCCTGCAGACACTTAGGAGTCCAAAGAGCTCAGACGAGTCTGGCTCAGATTAGCAGAACCACCAAACTGATCTGCCGACCAGTGAGCAATAATAGATGGTTGTTGTTTTAAGCCACTAAGTTTTGGGGTGATTGTTATATAGCAATTAATAACTGAAACAGCCCTAAATGGTTTGGCTCAGTGGATAGAGCGTCGGCCTGCGGACTCAAGGGTCCCAGGTTCGATTCCAGTCAAGGGCATGTACCTTGGTTGTGGGCACATCCCCAGTAGGGGGTGTGCAGGAGGCAGCTGATCGATGTTTCTCTCTCATCGATGTTTCTAACTCTCTATCCCTCTCCCTTCCTCTCTGTAAAAAAATCAATAAAATATATTTTAAATAAATAAATAATAATAAAAAATAACGGAAACAATCACCCAAGTAATGCTAACATTCCAACCAGGCTTCTTTACTCCGAAGTTCTGTGCCTTTTGACCCTTAATCTCTAGTGACACATTCCCATGTTCCCCATCGTTCTCGCCAACATTATCTTCTCCAATTCCGCCTTTCTCTTTCCAGTAGGTTCCAGCAGCAGGTATTGCTGGTTGCCCACTGATATTCATTTGCTGGCTATATATAAATATATATATATATATATATATATATATATATATATATATATATATATGTATATATATGTATATATATGGACCCTGACTCTAGGGACAAATCTTGATTGAAAAAACCAGCCATGGTGACTGCAGTCCCATCAGTGGCCATTGAACAGGGTAAAGATGGGACCCGTTTCTGACTATGAGATAGAAGGGTGGGCCCACTGAGGGCTTTTGGAAAAGATTTCCTTTTTTTCAGGGGACAGAAACACCAGGACATACAGTCTTGTTCTGATTTTGTTTGCTGTCCATCATCTTGCAACATGAAGGGGCTACCTGAGGCTGAAGGTAACTCTGAGGATGGCAGACACAGAGGCTGAGATCACCAGGATCCCTCAGACACTGCGAGAGAATCATGCCTGGGCCCTTACTGGTTTTCCTTTGAACTTTCTCTTTTGTTCAAGCCAGTTGGATTTGTTTTAAAATTAGCAGCCAAAAGCCTCCTAATTAACAGAGTCCCAATCATCAGTTACAAGGATCCAGCCATCTGGTGGTTGAGTCCTTTATTTCTGCGAAATACAAAGTCAAAGCCCTTTATTCCTACAGTAACCAAACTAAAAATGCAGAGGAACTGAAACTGACACCCCCACCACCACCACCACCGAAGCAGGCCCCCGCCCTCTGGAGCCCCAGGCTTCTGAGCCATTGCTGCTCCATGTAGCTGAGGTCAGCAGTAAGTGGCTGCCTTAGGACTCAGAGCAGGGTGACTGCAGGGTCGCGTGATGGAAGACTTGGGACGTTCTGGGGAACATGACTGAAGTGCGGTCCGAGGTCCAAGGAGACAACAGATGCTCAACTAATGCATGTTCTTGGGGTATACCCCTTCAGTTGGTCCCAGCCTTTCCTCCCCATTCCTCTACTCCCAGGAGGCACGTGCCTTTACTCAGCAATGACACAATATCTAACCACTGGTATGCTCAGATGCAGATCAATCAAAAAACCAAGGCTCCTGCAGTTCTGGGCAGGGTCTTGGAGGCCCTTGTTTTGGATCCTGGGAAAGCTGGGGGGTGTTAGGTGGAAAGGATGTCCTTGAGGAAGGGTCAGGGCAGAAAGGGTAGAAGAAGATGGATATTGTCGGACAGGTGGATGGGTAGTTGGGACAGTGAGTGTTCACCAATTTGAACTTATTTTCCAAAATGTAACATAAATTTTAACATCTTGTGTAGCCATACCAGGGCACAGCAGACTATTCTATTCTAATACATCCTGCATTCTGTGTGCATCTGTCTGTACTGCCAGCTAGCGTACCCCAGAGGCCAAAGGCAACTGTGATGCTCATTTGCATATTCCCAGCACTCAGCACAACCCCCCAGCACACAGGCCATCTCAACGCAGTTGGATGAATTGAGCAGAATCAACAATATAAACCCCGAGACCCATTCTCTTCACCTTGTCCAGATTCTGAATAAAGAAGAATCTGACTGGTCACAGCCATTTTCCTGTGAAACAATTATTTCTTTGGAGCAGAGTTATGGAGAGCTAAGGTGACCTCTGACGTTCCGACCTCCTTCGCCCTGAGATAGCTCAAGATTAAACTGTCTCATTGAGGAGAGCAGATGGCAGAGCGAGCTGGGGGGAGAGAGCAGCCCCCTGTGTCTCTCAGGCCTTGGAGCACGCTGTGCCCTAAGCTGCCAGGCCTCCATCATCATTAGCGATTCAACAGTTCTCATTTGACTGAGAAAGGGCGCAAAACCCTGCCCCACACAACCTTGCCCTGGGGAACTCCTGAAATAAGCCTGCAGTCCCAGGACTTGGACACAGTCTCCTTCTCCAAGGCATTACCGTGTCCTATTCATCTTTGACCCAATACCAAGCGTGGCAGGGGGTCAGGGGCCATCTGCTGGGAGCAAGAGTGAGGGAATGAATGCATGTGTGAATGAATGAATGAGTGAGTGAGGGCACCCTCCTTTGCAAGCAGTTTTGGTATAGTGAGCATGAGATGAACTTTGTGGAGTTCTATTCATGTGCGTTCATGCCCAGGTTTTGTCATTTAATGGCTATTGACTTCAAGCAAATTCCTTAGCTTCCATAAATTTGTTTCTCGGGTACAAATAAGTATGATAAAACCAACCTCACAGGCTCACAACTCATGTAAAGTGCTTAGTTTAACACCCAGAAGTGCTCAATAAATTGTAAGTACTTCTGTTCTTCTATATTCTTTTTCTTTCTTTTATTCTTTTTGTTTTAATATCATTATTATTTAACTCACTACTCAGAGATACTCTTTGCATGTTTTAGAATTGCCTAGTTTGAGTTTTTCACCCAAACAATGTTCACATAGATCAGCATTTAAACGGTCTCTCTCTGAACAGTCTTTGTCGTCCATTGATAGCCACTCCTCCTGCCCACATTGAGGAGGAAGGTCCATTTGAAACAAGCCTATGAAAGAATGTACTGTCCACATACAATGGGCACCTACTTTCGTTTGCCTTCTCCCTCATAACCTGTACTGAGCACTTGCAGTGTGCCAGGCGCAGTACAAAGCTCCTTGTATTCCTAATCTCTACCACAGCCAGCAAGGCGGATACCAAGGTATGCAATCTTCATTTTATAGATGAGAAAACTGAGGCTCGGGGAGGTTAAAGGACAAGGTCAAGGGAATGCAAGTAGCCGAGCTGGCACCATGAACATGATGGTTGTCTCCCGGCACCCCTACTCCCCTCCCCTTAGGTAGAGCATACCTTTGTTTTTGGTGTGATCAGCTCTATCCCCAACTCCAATGAGTGACTCTCATGGGTTTAAACCAACCAGGGTAGTCCTAACCCTTTTGCCCAGTGATTGGCTCAGATTAACCAGACTGTAGCCAATCAGTGGTTGGGGGACCCCAGCTCTCCCTTTTGTTCCCCTGCTGACCCCTAAAGAGGAAGCCCTGATTGCAGCTCGCAACCAGCTTGGGGGAAATTAGGGAATCAGTCTGAGGATGAAGCTAAAACAGTAGAGTGGAGAGAAGAGCCACCGACTTCCTTGAGCCCCTGGAACAACCAACCCAGAAGCCTGCTCTGCCTGTCGTCCAATATGAGCCGCTAGATTTCCTTCCCTGTTAAACCAGTTTGACTTGGTTTTGTTGTCAAGTGGAATCAAAAGCATTTAAAATAATACAGGAAGATTCCAGCTCCGGTCTGTCTGATCCACGAACAGTACGTACCTCCCATGTCACACTGATTTCCGCTGGTCATCTGAAACCCACACCTTTCTGGGAAGCCCATAGCATCACTGGGTCTCAGCCAGCATGCAGCATTTCTGGGCTGGCTGGAAGGCGGAGGCCCCAGGAGGTAGCTGGTGGGCACTTAAGGTCACTCTTTCAAAGTAGTGACTGGAGGCCATGAGAACAGAGCTAATGGCTATTTCTAGATCCAAGGTAATGAAAACCTCTTCTTGGGGTGATTCCAGCCAAGCCAGGCTTTAGAGGAGGGCTGACCTCCGTGACTGCTTATCAGGCCTTGACATCCTGAACATGTAAAAATGCGAACCTCCTCCAATGGCAGTCTAATTTGTACAAGTGCTTAGAGAGAACACTGAGTTTATCAGAGCTTGAAGTACAAAATATTAAAAAGTAAATCACTGCTAGTAAAATCGTAGAGCTACCAGGAGATCCATTTGAAAGACAGTTAGCAAAGTCAATCGGAGACACATTCATCCGGCTTTGAACTCAGGGGAGGATGCCCCACTCGCATGGGCTTCCTTCCAGCCAGCCCAAGAGGGGCGTAGAGTTTAAGGCTGAGAACAGCTAAATCCTGACAACCAGGAATCAGATCATTGGAAACTTGAATAAAAGTGTTGAAAGAGATAAAAGAAAATGCCAGCCCACGTAGCTGAGATCAAGAGGCTTTTTTAAAAAAATGTATTTTGTTGCTTTCTCTTGTCCTGGCTTGGTCTTTCTGGGGACACCCATGATGAGCCTGTTCTCGGTCTCCCCCGGTAGACCTAGTCATACCCAATCTTCTGAGCCCACGTATAAAGTCAACTTCCCAGACCTGGGGTTCAGGTAACTGACAATGAAGAACCTTCTATATTGGCTCTCAGGTCTCCCTGAATGCCTGCAATTGAAGGACCCATGTTGACCTCGCTGGGAACATCCAACCTTCCTGCTTACCCAGTTTGACCCTAGTATAGGACTGTGCATCCTAAATCCTGACTGGCCAGGCCTCCAGTCTCAAAAAAAGAAAAAGCCTGATCTCCTGGGCCCCTGGGCTGACCCACTCTACTGGCATGTGGTGTCGCACGCAGACTACTCTCTACAGCCCTGTCTGTGTCCCTGGGCATCTGGGGGCAGACCTGGCCCTTTCCTCTTCCCACCTGCCCCAGACTATGTGAGAGGGAATGACCCCGAGTCATTTGTGTGTCAACCATTTTTTTAAATGAAATAGTATAGCCTGATGGTTTAGAGAGCTGTGCTTCTCAGGGATCTGGGCTGAATGGCCAGTGTTTCATACTTTCAGTCCATCACAGAAGAAACGTGGGCTCCCTGTGTGTATCTAGAATGCAGCTCATATCACATGTGACTCCCAATGCAGATGTGACAGTCCTGAGCTCATCTAGACCCTACTCAATGAGATTTGCCCACCATTGATCATGTACTTGGATGATGGCAATGTCAAATGATAAAAGGTTCCCGAAGCTTCCCTTTGATTTAGTTTCTGTGCTTATCTTGTCACAGACTGGTAATAAATAGCTCATATCTGCAGTTGGCATTTTGAATAACATTTATTTAAAACAACGGTTCTCAAAATGTGAGAAATGCAAATGGCCAGGCTCCCTCCTGAACCTAAGGGATCAGAAACTCTGGGGATGAAACCCAGAAATCTGGCCTTGAACCAGCGGCCTGGGTTACCGTGAGGGCCCATGCCATTCTGTAGAACCACCTCTCATGCAGTGGGAATGAGCTAAGAGCAACAGATTTGTTAGGAGATTTCTTCTGTTAGAGCCTTAAGTATATCATTCAAAGGAAATAGTTATGTCTATCTTAGCGACTATTGAGCTCAATTTTTGAAGCTTTGAATTGTATTTGCCCTGAAGTCAATGAGTAGTGCATTCCACAGAAATATGCTTTTATAGACTCATCTTAACCAAGCCCATCATTTGTGTTTCCAAAGATAATCTTTAACAGATTTAAGAGTGAATGACCATTTTATAGCTTCTCCTCACCCCACTCCTATCTTCTGCACCATTTTCAGCAACTCTTCAATGGCACACCTGCAGAGATGCCTGGAGGAAGGATTAAGAAGGGAGGGAAGGCCCGGCTCCCTGAGAACAAGGAGCCTCCCTGTCTGTGTCTCCAGCACCTGGCTTATCACAGCTGCTCAGTCCATCTTAAAGGAACGAAGGAGTGGATAAATCAACAAATGGAAGAATGAGATTTGATGAGCTAGAGTACTTTGCAAAAGGATGTTATGATGAATTGAACTCTGTCATCAATGGACATATCCTTTTTGTCTGGTTCTTACTTTTTTCCCTAAATTAGTAGTTTTTATTTTTAAAATTTTACTTTTCAATTATAGTTTATATTCAATATTATTTTCTTTTGGTTTCCGGTGGACAGCATAGTTGTTAGACAGTCATATACTTTGGAATAGTATTCAGCCATAAAGAAGAATGACATCTTACCATTTACAACAGCATGGATGGATCTAGAGGGTGTTATGCTAAGTGAAATAAGTCATACAGAGAAAGATAAATACCATATGATTTCACTTACATGTAGAATCTAAAGAACAAAATAAACTAACAAGCAAAATAGCAGCAGACTTACAGATACGGAGAACAGACTGATGGTTGCCAGAGGAGTGGAGGTTGGGTTGGGAGACTGGGTGAAAAAGGTGAGGGGATTAAAAGGTACAAATTGGTACTTACAAAATAGTCACAGGGCTGTAAAGGACAGCCCAGGGAATACAGTCAATAATATTGTAATAACTATGTACGGCGCCAGGTGGGTGTTTGACATATCAGGGGGATCACATGGCAACGTACATGATTGTCTGGTTCTTATTTTCAAAACACTTTCATAAAAAAAATTACATTTTTGTTTTTCATCTAATTTTAGTGAATTTCTATCAATTGCAACCCAAATGTCACTTGACTAGAGACAGCCTTGCTCAAGTGTGATACATCCAAATTATATCTGTCCTAAAGGGGCTATTGTTCAAGTTTCTGGGGTCACATAAAATAGTAAAACTGAGCATTTCATTTCTGAGAATTTTTTATTGAGAATGAATTTTATTGGAAATCACATGCAGAGAAAAGCAAATAAAAAAATTATAGCCCATGAAGCATGGCAAACATATGCCATTATTTGGGGTAAAATGTAATTATTTTTATTACTAAAGTTAAACTAAGCACACCCGCATTTGGCATTACCATAACCATAATTGGTAAAATGGTTCTGTAACAAGCTCAGAGTGGTTCAGGCAGGATTTATCAAACAGACGTAGGAAAAGCAAGCAAGGAAAATCATATAGCATAAAAAAATATTGAGAGAAAAGTAAAAACATCCACCAACTGATTTGCATACACAGGGCCAAGCCGCTGGGACAATGGATTCACTGAAATTGATCCTTTGTCTAAAGCTTCATTGGCACAATGCTAAGACAACCCACTGATTTGAACCGTTCAGTCCTAAATGGACTGAACTGACCAGCCCATTGGAGTGCCTGGGGAATCCGCCTGTGACGTGTTTGTCTGGAATATGAGGCCTCACTTCCTTAATGAATATCTTCAGACACACACCATCCCTCCTTATGGAGAACAAAAGTGTAGAGGCCAACAAGAAAGTTCCAATGTCTGGCTCAGAGCCCTCTTTATGATCCAGGCCACTCACATGAAACAAAGTGATTGTCTTTTCTAAAAAAAAAATTTTTTAATATTAGATTTTGAAGGGTGAGGTGAATTCAGATCTTAAATTTCCCTCTTTAGCTTTAGGGTGGTCCTCTGTATAATGGGAGTAATAATACAACCTGCCTCATAGACTTTTTTTTTAAGGATTAAATAAGACAGTGCACATAAAGCATTTATTGTCATGCATGGCATTTCATTAATATTAGCTATTATTATCAGTTACTCTCCACCAAGCATCACGCATAGAGTTTTCCTTGATTTGCCCGACAACACCTCCTTGGTAATAGATATTTGAGTTAAGACGCAAAGTCTGTGACTAGATGCCTATCAGCACGCTCTTCACTCCAGTGCTGAGTTTACACCATATTTTATGAGCTGGTTGTGAAGGAAATAATGCTTTTCTCACCCAAAACATATCATCCCTGGAAATACTGCAGCTGATGGCCATGAAGCCCAAAAACAAAAGGAGACTCGGGCTCTGAACAGGGGAGCAAACTCATGCCTGCCAACTTTTCCCTTATTTGGAAGGAGCCCCTGTGAAATTCTAGAACTCTCTACAGGTCACTCACGGTCCGTCCATTAGCTTTCCTGTTTGCTGTCTTCTTGTCTACTTACGTCAACTCTTCTTAATATTTAAGAACTTCTCAGGAAATTCAGTTTTAGAAAGACAGCGAAGGAGCTTTGAATTGGCAAAAGGTCCACGTTTCAGAGGTGATGCTAATCTAAAGAAACACACCATTATCTTAGTGATTTCCAATTGTTCCTGGAAGCATTTTAGTGCAGAGACCACTGCCAGCTATTAAGTAGAGGAGACTCGTTTTGGTTGCCAGAATTAGCTGAAATTAAGATCCTTTGACATCTTCTTACAGAAGAAAGTCAGTTTCAGTAGAAACTATTCAGAATTTAATAGATTGTGACAGGTTATAAAATTCTATGCATTTGAAAGAAAAGCTTTGCGGGTGGAATAATGTGTTTCTAATTTACACATAATAGGCCCATGAAGCTATGACTAGAAGGACATTAAAGTAATGAGGAAATTCCAGTTATAGACACTTTCTGTGGAGATCTTAAAGATTATGATTAGGGCAGCCATTTCCCCAAGCACCTCGTACAGCTAAACCAAAACGAAGGTGGCGAGGACAAAGCAAGGAGACTGGAAGGGCAACAGGCTCCAGTTTAGAGCGCAGAGAAAGCATTTTGGAGAAGCTGCTCAATCCAGAGGTGGAGGGCTTTATTCAAATTTAATAAATGCTCTATCTACTGACTTTCCACCAAGGGCCTAGTACTGGGTGATTGCCCACAAATGAGGGAGGATCAGCTATGACGTGCCCCAATAAGGAAGACCATGTGATTTTTGTGGATGGAGAAGAAGAATTCTCCTTTGCTTGATTCTTTGTCCCTACAGGTGTCCAGTCAAGCCACTCTTACCCATTCTGCCCACAGTTAACACCATGCCAAATGGATCCACTGAATGCTGTCATTTAAATAAGTCTCTGTACTTCTGTGTTATTTAAAATGTATACTCAATGGCCAAGAACATTTGGAGTGTGTCACTTGATAGGACCTTGGGTAGCCTTTCTCTTACCACAAACTGATACAGAGATAGGGAAGGCATTTTGAGCAACAGCAGAGAACATGCCCTAATGAAAGGCACATGCTTTGCTTTATTGCCAATTACTATTTTCCTGCCCTTTTGTGAGATCAGTTTCTAAGGTGTAAGTTGATACAAGTGAGAAATCTGCTTTCTGACTAGAAACCCTTGTTCTGTCGTTGCTCCTGCTATTGTTTATATTTTGGGCGCTGCATCTGACATATGTTAGTGGTCAATACTGACCTCCCAGGTGTTGGGAGAACTGGCAATTTTGTTCTTCCTTTAAACATGTCTCCAATGAGTGTTTCATGATTCTCCTCTTCTTTCCCTCTGTCTTTCAGAAAAATTTTTTGAGTGCCCTCAATATGCCAGGCACATCCTCAATACTGAAGAGTAAGATTCCTGGATTCTTAGACCTTCCGCTCTGGGAGGAGAGGTGGGGAGGTGGGAGATAGTCAACTCAAAAATAAGATAATTCTTTGTGCCTAATTTTCCTCCTGTGCTCTTTGGTCTGTTGGGGTCTCTTCTACCAGAGAGGCCTTTCTTACCCTTGGCCTTACCTGAGAATGCAAATAAAATAAAAAAAAATCCAAAAGAAGTTAGTGGATATCACCTCTTACCTAGAACCCTGCCACTGGGCCAGTTTGAGAAGATGATGTGTTTATAGTTTGAAGATCATCATATAAGCACAGGAGAGTAGAAAAGATAAAAATAAAATAAAGATATGTTTATGTCAGCAGCCTTATTCCCTCAAAGCCCATCTCTTTCTAACCTGTTCAAGAGGCATGATATTTGGTTACCAGTATTTCCTTCTTCTTCCTCCATCATGAAGAGTGTCTTTGTGACACCAAGTAGCTGGGCAGCCAGGCCAGTTCAGCTAAAGAAAACAAACCCAGTGACAAGTTATCTGGCATCCAATAGAAAGGTCATCTTTCTACTTTCTTATCTTTTAATCGTTCAGTTGGTCTTTTTTCTTGGGGCGTTCTGGAATCCATTTGTCTGTAACTCAAATTTCCTTCAAGAAAGAATGTGATGGGATTCTTTCTTATCCCTCTGTAGTCATTGTGCTTCACTCATTAATAAAATTTCCAGAAATAAGATCAGGAGCCATGGTGGCCCCATCTATTTGGAATGCGCTGTTTTGTTTTTGTTTTTGTTTTCATTGTATTCAGTAGAGGTTTTTGCCAGGGCTGACCAGCAGACCCTGAGCAATGGATGAATAGATCACTCTGGTACACGCTTCTGTGAAAGAGAGGCCAAGGGGCTTGTTTGGCTTTAGAAACCAAAACAGCCCCAATTGCCTGCCTCGTTAGCCTTTTATTGTAACAACAGCTTGAAGTAAAATTAACCTCTAGATACAATCAGCAGGGTAAGTATCCTTGAGAAAGCTCATGCTTCTACAAGGTCGGGCCTTAAAGACTAAACATAGAGATTGTTTGGAAAAGTCAAGGTAGGGGCTGCCACCTTTGGCAAGGTCCCACCCAGAGGCCCCCGACCTTTCAGAGAATCCTCCTTACAGACTTTCCAGCCAAGTCCCGTGCTTCTCCACAAGTTTTTACTACAATAACATGAGAATTTTCTTGTTATAGGAGGACTATAATCTCTGTGTGTGTTTTCTCCCTGTTCTCAGCATCTTGAGGACTTGAAACCTTCAATTGCACTTGAAGTGAAATCGTATTCTTCTGAAAGAATTTTGGACATAAACTTGGGTTGTTGGGTAATGAGGGGTTGAAGTTACTTCAATTATCTGTAACATGAAGAAACAGCCCTGGTTTGTGGTTGAATAAAAAGATAAGCTATGCCCAGCTGCCATGGCTCAGTGATTGAGTGTTGACCTATGAACCGGGAGGTCATGGTTCGAATCCCAGTCAGGGTATGTGCCATGGTTGCAGGCTCAATCTCCCATGTGGGGCATGCAGGAGGCAGCCGATCAATGATTCTCTCTCATCATTGATGTTTCTATCTCTCTCCTCTCCCTTCCTCTCTGAAATCAATAAAAATATATTTAAGAAAAGATAAGCTATCGTCACTGCTTGGGCTTCTGGAAAACGAAACCCCCAATAGACTGGCATTTGGCCTCAGACTGCTCTGTGACTTCTTTCCGAGGAGACCCATGCACCAGATAATCATACTCATCTCTTTGCAGATCCTCTCACATAGAATTTTAGATTTGGAAAAATCTTAAAGGTCATTAGTTTTTATTGTTAACTCCTTCTAAATCTAATCTTTATATATCCTAAAGGGCCAAATGTAAGCAATGAGATTCTTACTAGAATCCACGGAGAAACAAAAAGACGCAAAATATAATTGCAAGTGGCCAGCTGAACATCAGCAACCCATGGAATCGGGGTATATTATACCCAAACTGGCTGACTCTACTCACAGCTTCAGCATGACAATTAGAATAAAAGTACCTTCTTTTACACAAAAGTTCCCAGCCAAGCACATCAATGTTACTTGCTGCCATCCTACCTAATAAAGACAGAATATGCAAATTGACCGTAACTCCACAACAAAGATGGTGGCACCCACAGCCAATAAGGAGGGAATATGCAAATTGACACGGCAAGGTGAGAGGTGGAAGGTGGCTCCGGGCTGGAGCAAAGGCAGTGCCGGCAGTCAGGGGAAGGAAGGCCTATTCTTGCACGAATCTTCGTGCATCAGGCCTCTAGTTTTTCTATAATCCTTAGTTCTTGAAAGCACCTATACAATTCATGCAGTTTCTATACTTCAAAGTCATGATTTTGAAAGTAACAGTATTTCCTTGTGCAAATGTACTTTGAGCTGAATAATTAATTTGCTTACTATTTAACATATACCTATTACCTCCAAGATACTTAGAAGCGATCGAAGTGAAAGGCCCCAAATGGCTTCCCATCTAGTAAGGAATACAAGAAGTCTAAAGGGAACTTTGACAATAGTTTCCAAGCTGTATAGCATACATACCTTTAACCCTGCAATTCTACATCTATCCTAAACAGAGAGATTATAATAACAAAAATGGAAAGTAATCCAAATGTCCTGTACTAGCTGTTAAGGGAATTAACACTAGTTTGCTCTAACCAATAATACTAAATCTCAGTGGCTTAACACAGCCAACAGTTTATTTTTCACTCACGATGCAGTTTGAGGTGGTTGTTGGGTGGTCTGCCACGTAGTGATTTAGGGACCCTGGCTCCCTCTGTCATGTAGTTCCACTGTCATTCAGAAAGTCCTCCTCTAGACCCCTGCATTCATCCAACAGATGAATGGAGAGAGAGTGAAGAGGAATGCCTGGACTTGCTGGATATGGCTTACATCATTCTGAACACATTCTGTTGGTTAGGACCTGGTCATGTGGCCACGCCCATATGAAAGTGATGTTGGGAAATGTAACTTTCCACTGAGCCCCAGAGGAGGAAACAGAATTGGTGAGCATCTAGCCGACCTCTGGCACATTTACAGATTGGCTAAATGAAGTATGGCACATCCATAGACAAGATACTTACGCAGACATTAAAAATAAAGCTGTAGAAGAATATTTAATGAAGTAGAAAAATCTGCCATCCTATATAATAAAAGGTTAATATGCAAATCAACAGAACGGCAGAATGACTGGTCGCTATGACATGCACTGACCTCCATGGGGCAGACGCTCAACGCAGGAGCTGCCCCCTGGTGGTCAGTGCACTCCCACAGGGGGAGTGCCACTCAGCCAGAAGCCAGCTCATGGCTGGTGAGTACAGCGGCAGTGGCAGGAGCCTCTCCTACCTCCATGGCAGCGCTAAGGATGTCCGACTGCTGGCGTAGGCCCACTCCCCAGGGGGAGCATGCCAGCAGTAGGACATCCCCCAAGGGCTCCCGGACTGGGAGAAGGTGCAGGCCGGGCTGAGGGACCTCCTCCCCCCACTGGTTCATGAATTTCATGCACCAGGCCTCTAGTGTTAAATAAAACAACAACATATATTTTGTCAAAAATATATGTTTGTAAATAAAAGTCCTAGAAGGTATAAATTAGTGTTTCTGAGTGGTGGGAAGAAAGAATTTTCCTTTTCTACCCTGTGCTTTTCTATATTTCCTCAACTCTTATTGTAAATAAGCATCACATTTTACAATCAGAACATTGTTAAAAATAACTTTGCCTCACAATACTGCTCTCCAGTAGAAAAATCATACATGCAGTTTTAAATTAAAAATAAAGTGAATAACATATTTTAACCTAATATATTGAAATATCTCAACATGCAATCAATAAAAATTAAAATATTAATAAAATGTTTACTTCTTTTTATTTATACAGAGCCTTTGGAATGCGGATGTATGTTACACCTACAGCAGACCGCATTTGGAACAAGCCACTTTTCAAGTGCTCAATAGCCACGCGTGGCCAGGGCCGACATTGGACAGCAGAGACTGCGAGTGTGCGAAGTGGCCCAGGTAGATTGAGCAAGTGTCTGGGGAGCTCAGAGGAGCAGAGTATCTCAGACATGTGGGGGCTGGGAAGAGCTTTGTGAAGGAAGTGGCTTTGAGACTGAGATTGGAAGGATATTATTAATAATACCACTGAAAACCGTAATACTGATAATACCTAACACTGATTTTTATCCTCACTCCTTGCAGGCTGCCATATGCCCATCACAGTGTTGACCGCTAGGGGTCGGTAGAGAGAACACCAGCAGCAGCAAAGGTGGAGACCTGGAGGAAGCACAACAGCCTTGCAAATATTTTGGGGGGAATTGGAACAATACAGTATCATACTCTCGGCTGAATAGCAGACAAAAGTATAAGGCCAGTTGGAGGCAAGTTTAGAAGCACCTTGAATGTTAAAGGAAGAACTTTTTATCTAGTGCAGTGAGAAGATGTGATAATAATAACATAAAACACTCCCTAAGTGCCTTGTGGCACGTGCCGTTCCAGTGTTTAACGTGCATCAATTCATTGTGAGATAACTACTAACAGTGTCCCCATTTTGCAGATGAGGAAACTGAGGCGTAGAGACGTTAGGAAACTTTCCAAGGTTATATACACTGTCTGGCACAGAGCAGATACCAGTAAATGCTGGTTGCCCTGCAAAACGCCCTGGGGAGCCATTCCAGGCCTGTAGGCAAGGGGATGCAATGACTGGACTTACCCTCCAGGAAGATTTGTGCTGGAAATACCCCCTCCCCTGCTTACTCTGCCAGATGGATTGGAGCTGGGAGAGATGTGTTAGGAAGGTACTGCAAAGTCCGGATAAGAGGTAACGAAGGCCTGTGCTGGGACAATGGCAGGGAGAATGCAACTGGACAATCTGATCGTAGGATATTAGAGCCAGAACAGGCCCTGTGGATCATCTAGTCCAAACTATCCTCATTTTATAGAATAAAAGCCAATGTCCAGACTGAAAGGACTTTTCCTTGAGGCGCGTCCAGGTCTTCTGGTTTCCTCATTCACTGACTTGGTCTTGCCTCATAGACAGTGCTGATGTTAAGCATCAACACTAGAATCTTTCATTCTTTTTTTAAAAATATATTTTTATTAATTTTTTACAGAGAGGAAGGGAGAAGGATAGAGAGTCAGAAACATTGATGAGAGAGAAACATCGATCAGCTGCCTCCTGCACACTCCCCACTGGGTAGGTGCCCGCCACCAAGGCACATGCCCTTGACCAGAATCGAACCTGGGACCCTTGAGTCCGAAGGCCATTGCTCTATCCACTGAGCCAAACCAGTCAGGGTGAATCTTTAATTCTTAATAAAAATAACAGATTCTCTCAATGTTGTCTAAGTCGTATACTTTCTGCTCTTCAGTAGCATCCATGGACATTAATCCCATTTGATCTTGTCAATGGCAACTCCCCTCCACCTTACCCCCCCCCCCTCAAAAAAAGATAAATAGACTGGTGCTAGAATAATTTCCACACTTCACATGGGTAAACTGAGGCACAGGGGAAGGTGACACCCATTTCTAGCTCAATCCTCTCCCATTTACTTCTACATTAGGTTTTTTTTGTTGTTGTTTTTTTAATTTAAGTTTGTTTTGGCTTTAAAATCTTTCCAACATGTTGAAACGGGAACTGTATTCATAAAACTTCATGCTGAACAGAATTCTATGGGGACAAAGAGGCTTAGACTTTTCAGGTCATTCAGATCTTCAAGGGTAATGTCTAGGGTTCACTTGAAATTATGTCCATCCAAAGGAAAACTATTGTGTTATCAACAGGAAATTTAATCTTTGTAGTTGTTCTGTTTTAAAGATAGGGAAAGTATAGGTAATTTATAAAAGTAAATTTTCCCTATACTTTGTGAAAGTATAGAAAATGTGAAAGTACATAAATGTTCTTGCTTGGAAAATATGCCGAGATGCTATCTCTTTCCATCATTCAGAGCAGAGGAAAGAAACCAAACAATCTAAGAATTAGTGGTGGTGGTTTTGCCTATGAGAAAAGCTAAAGTCTACCACAGGGGGGCGCAGGAAATGTCAGATGCTTTATCAGATAAGTGACACTAGGTGGCGCCGCTCTGCTAGTTTTCTTCATGTCCGTTACTAATTTTTTATTTTATTCCTTTGTTTAGTAGCAATGTTAATGAATTAGCTTTAGTCATGTAAGAATCATTTTTATCTCTCTATCCTTTTCTCACCATGTCTTGGTAGGTCATTATGCCTTTATAAAAGTATGCTAATAGAAGTAGAACTAGTTATTCATCTTACTTTTTTTTCTTAATATACAGGTTAATTATACTTTATTTTTGCAGTGATTTTCAGGACCTTCAATTATGAATCCAGACTGAATATTCCTTTTTGGTCTGTTATTTTCTCAGATTCTAGTTTTGTTAAAGATTTCATTTTAGTTTGACTTTAAAAGAGACATAATTCTGAGTCCCATATGAGCCGCATAAATGTAACATAGCTCAGACGCTGAAAACAAAAATAGGTATTAATGAAGACAATGGAAGTGGATTCTCCTAATTGCATTTCTGTAAGAAGGAGTTTCTCTGGCATTATTTCGTTAATTAGTTATACGTCTGAGTTATACCCCTCTCTGGAGTTCGAAATCCTAATTAGAAAAATAAGAACATTTCTCTAAATATCTTCAAAGTTTTATTTCAAATTTGAACAGCTGTGATCTTATGAGTATAGAAACACAGTTGTGCCCCCTGCCTGCCTGAAACACAATTCTTGAACATTATGCACAAGCTACGCTTTCTAAAAGTCTGGGTGATTCTCGGTGGCAGCACGGATGCAGTTGTGAGCCCCATCTAGCTTTCCCATCCCTGGTTCTCACGGGAGTTCCTCGGAGGATGAGCCTGAACACGGAGGAGCAGTTGACTGCTCTGGCCATAACACACCCACGAACAGGACCTATTGAGCTGGAGCTGCCTGTTGGGAGACTCTGCACCCAGCTCTGGCTCCAGCCTTTACCCGCTGGGAGGTGCTAATCTGTTCATTAGAAAGTCGGCATTGAGCCTGGCCCGTGTGGCTCAATGGTTGAGAATCGATCCATGCACCAAGAGGTCACCGGTTTGATTCCTGGTCTGGGCACATGACTGGCTGTGGGCTCGATCCCCAATAGGGGGGTGTGCAATTATTCTCTCTCATCATTGACATTTCTATCTCTCTCTCCCTCTCCCTTCCTCTCTCTCTGAAACAAACAAACAAACAAACAAAAAAACCAAACCCATATTTTTTTGTTTTTGTTTTTGTTATATTTTATTAATTTTTTACAGAGAGGAAAGAAGAGGGATAGAGAGTTAGAAACATCGATGAGAGAGAAACATCGATTCAGCTGCCTCTTGCACACTCCCCACTGGGGATGTGCCCGCAACCAAGGTACATGCCCTTGACCGGAATCGAACCTGGGACCCTTCAGTCCGCAGGCCGACGCTCTATCCACTGAGCCAAACCGGTTAGGGCCAAACCCATATTTTTTAAAAAACAACACAGAAAGTAGACATTGAACTTGGTGCTAGCCTCCATGATGGACATGTGGAGGCGTAAAAGGCCAGACACTAGATAGCTCACAATCGAGGGGGGACAGAAGCTGTTTGTTATCAGAGGGTGAGTAAGAATGGGGAGCAGGTGCCCCCACGAGATCAGGTCTGTACCCTTGGCCCTAAACCCTGCCCAGACTCCTGCCCATAGTTGTCATCCTCAGTAGTGTTGTTAAGTCACCCCTGGGAACTGGCTGGTTTGTGGGGAAATCAGCGACGTTGGGATAGAGAAGAGGTGGGGAGAGGGAGAGAAGAAACAATGAAATTGTTAACAATCTCTGCCAGCTAGTAGCAAGTGTTAGACATCACGGTCAAAGGTGTGGTATTTCCTCTGAAATGTCTGCCGCAGACACAGCACATTAGGTTTCCACAGACCTGTGCCAGCCTGGAAGCCCACGGCATCTACAAGGGTGCAAGGCAGTGGCAGAAGCGGGATACAAATCCTTGGCATGCCATCCTGGCGATGTCCGCTGGAGTGTGATGTCCACTCTAGTGTGAGCTCATCAAACCAAATGGTGCCCGGGGATCCCCTTCAAATGCCAGGATTGGCAACACGGGGCTCTTTCCTCAGGTGTTACAAATACAGACAGAAATGGTTTGCATCTTAGTGCGTGCTATGCCCACTGGTCACCAAGACCGCGTGACTCAAGGACTGGCTGCAGGCCATGAAACATATGAATGTTACCCAAAATAGTACAAACTTGGAATAATTTTGTGCCTTATATCATACTAGGGGCCTGGTGCACGACATTCATGCACTGGGAGGTGGGGGAGTTCCCTCAGCCCGCCTGTGCCCTCTCGCAGTCCGGGACCCCTCGGGGTATGTCCGCCTCGGGGTCCTTAGTGCTGTCGCCACTGCCACTGCGCTCGCCAGCCGTGAGCCCGGCTTCTGGCTGAGTGGCGCTCCCCCTGTGGGAGCGCACTGAGCACCAGGAGGCAGCTCCTGCTTTGAGCGTCTGCCCCCTGGTGGTCAATGCGCATCATAGTGACTGGTGGTTCCGCCGTTCGGTGGACTTGCATATTAGACTTTTATTATATAGGCTGGGCTTTGGAGCACATCGTACGAACAAGTTTGCTCACTAGTGCATGGCTGCTTCATTGAAGAAGTGGCGGAACTTGTAAATGTAGAGTAGCATGGGCCTCCCTGACCCCACTGCATTTTGAGTGATGGGCCTGGTGGTGTGGCGAGTGGAGCCCTGCTATCTTGGGGCAGGGCTGCGGGGGGGGGGGGGGGGGGGAGGGGGGGGGGGGGGGGAGAGGGCTATGGGGAGGCAGGAAGTTGGGGGACTGGGATAGACTGAGTTTGGCAGCTCAGGCAGTGAAACAGGAAAGGGAGGAAACTTCGTAAGTCAGGCCCGCTCCTTTGGGTTCAGATGGCGGCCACCGTGGCAATCGCCAAAGGTGTGACCCTCCCAGGATTGAGCTGGCCTTCCTTCTTCCAGATCTGTCTTAAAGCAGTGATTCCCAAAGGGGGTTCCTCGGCGCACCAGCACTGAGGGATGTCGATGGGTGGGGAGAACAAAGGTTTGGCATGAAATTAGTTTGGAAAATGCTGGGTTAAACAAAGTCAACCAAGTTTCTTTCCTGTCTGGAGCCGTTAATGTGCTCCCGTACCCTACATCTCCTGACAGGGAGGGTTTATCGTCAGGGCTTCCCAAACTTGCTGCGTTCAGAAACTTTTTTTTTTTCTTTTTTTTTTTCTTTTTTACAGAGAGGAAGAGAGAGGGATAGAGAGCTAGAAACATCGATGAGAGAGAAACATCGATCAGCTGCCTCCTGCACACCCCCCACTGGGGATGTGCCCGCAACCAAGGTACATGCCCTTGACCGGAATCGAACCCGGGACCTTTGAGTCTGCAGGCCGATGCTCTATCCACTGAGCCAAACCGGTCTCGGCCGTTCAGAAACTTTTTAAAGAAATCATAGAGTATCTCCAGACAAATGTTCTGAGCAAGACACCTTGGAAAACCATAGCCTAATGCAGCCGAATTTATTCCAGATTGAATTACACTTTAGCCATTTCAGTGTGAAAATTTCAGGATAGAAGAATTGACAGCAAAGTGAAAGATTCCCTGAGCCAACTGTCTTTGGTGACATGCGAGCAAAACCCAGGGTTCTTTCGATTCAGTGACTTAAACCCGTGGTTGGCAAACTGCGGCTCGCGAGCCACATGCGGCTCTTTGGCCCCTTGAGTGTGGCTCTGCCACAAAATACCACGGCCTGGGCGAGTCTATTTTGAAGAAGTGGCGTTAGAAGAAGTTTAAGTTTAAAAAATGTGGCTCTCAAAAGAAATTTCAATCGTTGTACTGTTGATATTTGGCTCTGTTGACTAATGAGTTTGCCGACCACTGACTTAAACCATTCGTGCGCACAGACACACTCTTAAAGGGAGCAGTCGCCCCACTTGTGAGAGTATTTTCCTCTCCGTCGCTGGGCTAAATCGGCTCCGAGCCCTCGCCATCAGGCGTGACCGGTGCCGCCGCCCGGAACCCGTGTCGTGGTGGCTGTCAGTCTGAGCCTACCTTCTGCTCTGAGAATAAGAAGAATAAATACAGTTCCCGATTTCCAACTCAAAGACGGTACGGATTGATATTACACAGTAAAATGCAATGAGATTAAATCAATAACATCTGCAATAAGGCATAATGAAGGTAAAATTATATCTCTGGCTTCCTGAACAGCTGTGAATCTATTTTTAATGATCCTCATTTTTGGCAGCCAGCTAACAACTTCTAAAACGTCCTAGAAATTGGATTGTTAAGCAGATGAGCACTGCAGTGGCTCAGAATGTCATTAATTTCAGCTGCCTGATCCATCTGCGTGGGTGAGACGCGGGCATCACAAACTCATCCCCCCCCCACCCAGCTCACCCCACTGAGCACCCCACTAACTGGGCCTTGGGTCACCCCGGCAAATGCTGGGATAGCAAGGCAGGAGAGCTGTGGAGAGAGGGGCCCCTCAGGAGGATCGTGGGCTGTTGAGTTATGGAGAGAAAGGAAAAGTCCAGTTGCAGCACAGAATGGACTGTGATGTGCACACGGCGCTACGGGAACCCACGCCGCTGCAGAGGGCAGGGCACTCTAACAGTCCTCTGTTTGCCAACAGGGCACTTCGGTTCCATGAGATCGCTCTGCCCAGGACTTGGTCAAGGTCACACCACCAGCAAGTGCAGGAGCCAGGACTCAACCCAGGTCTTGTCATGGCAAAGCCAGGGCCCTGTCCATGGCCCAGCAGGCCCTCTGCTCGTTGGACCAGCAGCCCTGGGAACGGCGCCGTGAAAAGTGTGAGGTTGAGGACAGGTGCACAGTGGGGACCCCCTCCCCGCCCCCCATGGTTTCTTAGCTGCCTGGCTCCTTCACGTGTTGCTGTAGTTGGTACGAGGGACGGGAAAACAGGCCGTTGATCCCTTTGGCTGATTGTTTTAAGGTCGCTTCACTTTTCTGGGCTGGAAGAGGGGAGTGGGGGGCACCCCACGCTGTGCACACCACTGCACTTCCTGCACCCCGTGGACAGACTCACCGATCCCCCAGGCGGGCTGACCAGGCAGGAGGCTCGGGAGGCCCAGGCTCAGGGCGCGCCAGCAGGTTGCCGCTGGGAGTAGGAGCTCACCGTGAGGGCTCCCCTGAGCGAGGGAAGGAGGATGAATTCGTCTTCGCTTCCCCCACAGTGGGATGCTGCAACGTAGACAGCAAAGACTTCTGCTTGTTTATTCTTTGTTTGTTTGTGGGTTTTTTGCTTTGCTTTTCTTTTTTTCCTGTTTAGAGAGGGGAGACTTTTGTGCAGGAGAACTAGCGGCAGCTAAGAGAAGCCAGGGGTTGATGGGGCTGAGCCCACGGACCAGCTGGCTTTCTCAGTGCGGCTGAGATGGCTGTCAGTCGAGCGGTGTGTGGTGCAGGGGTGGGGGCTGGGCTGTGGCCTGGTTTGGGGATTGGGGGGAAGAGCCTGGTCCCAGGGTCACACGCGTCACTTGTGAGCCTGATCCATGCACACAGACCATGCCAGCACAGCTGCATCACCTGTGCATGGAGGAGGTAGAGGGAGGAGGGCGGCTTCGAGAACGAAGCTCCAGAGGCCACATCCTCTAGCTTGTCTGGGCTGGGTAGTCATCGTCGCTAACCAGTGAAAGGCAGAGACCAACACCCAAGATGCGAGAGCAGCCACCCGGGGAGGCACCTAAACCCCACTCCACGGTAAGGTACCGCTCCCTGGCCCCTCGGAGCGAAAGCCACAGAGGGGAGGAGGCCATTTGCCTCGTGGCTCTGAGCAGACCAAAACCCGTGATGTCGGTGGTTTCTGGAAGCTTCACCTTGAGCTTCGATTAGTGCTGAGGGCACCTGAGGGCTGGAGTGAAGGAAAAAGCAGAGCTGAACCGCATTTTAAACAAGAAGATAGTACATTTCTGAGGCGATTCTGCATGTTAATGTCTTTCTCCAAATGATAGCTTCTTAATAAACTGATTTCACCGGTTGCATATCGGGAGGCTACGAAAGGACAGGATTTGTTTTTAAAAGGAAAAGCGGCCCGGAAAGCCTGCGTTGGCTGGTTTACCTTAGGGGCTAACATCACATATTTGGTGTAGAGGTTTCTCACCCGGACTGCATTGCTAAGCCCAGGCACCTGATGCTCACGGGGGATGGGCCGCAGGTCTAGACAGCAGCGCTCAGCGCTCAGGGCTGGGAGTTCATGGGGTGAGGTGGGCGCCTTCCTTCCCGTCCGGGCTCAGGAGCCGACACTGATAACCACACTGATCTATCGGGAAGTCCCCACCACGCCCAGCAGGAAAAAGGACCTCAAAATTGTTCCCACGACAGCACACTGGCATCCCCTACAACCGACTGTCGCTGATGCAAACACGGCGAAACCTATTTGCATTTGGGGACATAGCTGCTCACTAAACCGGGCGGTCTATTGTGACCTCTTCGTAGAATGAGAAGTCTCCTTAGGTGTGACTGTGCTATTGGCTGGCTGATGGGATTGGAAACTGTTCTCCCTAAGTAATGAAATGATGATGACTTAAGCATTTTGCGTCCTTTGCACTTTTTCCTGGACACCCTCCAACGTCGTGCAGTGTAAGGGCTCTTAACTTCAGGTCTCTGAACCCCCAACTGGCCCAGGCGAAAGAATTTGAGGGTCTATACTCTTGGATGGGAAACAAACATAGATATTTCTATTTTCACTACTTCCAACTGAAACTTAGCAGTGTGCTCTGAGTGTCGGCCACAACCCAGTGTTGGTGTCGGTGATCTTGCCATTAAAAGAAATGACAGGTCTCATGTCACATTACCGTTGTTGCAGACGCACTGTAAAGTCACATGTGTGCATCAGGACTTTGAAATGACAAGGGTTGTCAGCTGCCAGTTAGATCACAAGTTGGGGTTTTTAAATATTTTGATAACTGCATTTGAGTGTAACAGGTTTTCTTTGTCTTCCCGTGTATGTGAAAATGTGATCCCGGGAGGAGGCTCTAGGAATAAGAAGGTGTTCCCTTCGGAGGAGGCGGCCTGGATTATGCTCTTTGTTAAACTTTGTCAAGTCCCCCCACCTCCGTCTTTTCACTTGTTTTCTTGCCATTTTTTTTCTATTTTAAAAATGGAGATAAAATTCGCTCTATTAAATTGTACAATTCAATGGGTTTTAGCATATTAACAAGGTTCAACAACCAAGTAGATGTTTATTTATTTTAGAGAGAGAGGACGGAGAGAGAGAGAGAGAGAGAGAGAGAGAGAGAGAGAAACATCCATTAGTTGCCTCCTGTATGCACCCTGAGTGGGGATCAAACCTGAAATCTAGGTTTGTGCCCTGATCGGAATCAAAGCCACAACCTTTTGGTGTACAGGACGATGCCCAAGCAACTGAGATACGGTTGGGGGTGGGGGTAGAGACTGAATTTTTTTTAAATTACAGTCACCGGAAAACTCCTTTTTCAAAATCCTTGGTGTTTTATATGCCCCAGGAAACAATTCAAGGTCTTATTCCATCTAAGGTTCTCACTCAGCCATTCTCAATGCTTACTTCTGAAGAAAAAAATAAATAAATAAAAAGAAGAAGAAGAAAAGAAAAGAAAAATATAAATCATCTGTCACTTTAAAATTTCACCAGATCAGAACAGCTTATTTCCACAGGCCTGTAAAGGATTGGAAAGATAAAGGAGGGAAGGGTTCATGGAGATAAGGGACTAACAATAAATCCTCAAATTGTGTAAGGACAGAGTGCTGTTTACAGAGTTTATTTGAGGATCTGAGGCGATCCCTTAACAGTTAAGGCTTAACTCAACGACGTGCACTCTCATCTTTATTAGATTATAAAATAGCTTACCCCAACTAGTCAGGAATAACACAAAGGGTTCTCAGGCAGCCCAACAAGTAATTATTTAATGTCAGAAAAATTGTAAATTATATTCTTCAGTTTTATGCTACCTCCCATCCTGTCACACATAAATGAGATAGGAGCCCTCTGTGGGCTGGCCCCCCACGTTTCTCGACATCAGCCGAGCCCTGTTTTGCTCACAGCCTGTTCCTTTGTTACATAACCACCCTCCCGATCCGTCCTTCTGCTTCCTTCCAAGTGGTGTCTGAGCCTCGTCACACCTACTGGGCCCTGGCGCACAAGCAGTTACTGTTCTAAGCCCAGCAATATTTTTCTTTCTTGCAAACGCTTTAGATATTTTTTCTTTGGGAGATAAACCCAGAAATCTGCACACTCATACCTAATCTGTGATAGCAGCGCTCTCACCCAATTCTATCCTCTCCCAACAAAAATCCTTTGGTGAGAGGAAGACAATACCCATTTCATAAATAATTTTTTCCGCCAACCTTAATCTGCTGTCTATGAATATTAATGAGTCTCATCGATTCATGTCTCCATTTTATGTCCAATATTAGACACGTTCCCAGAAAGCTAGCTGTCAAGGTTGCAAAGAAACCTATTTCACGTTCACATTAAATTAGCGGAATTACTAGTAAGAAGGGCGCCTTCTTTGGCTTGTAGATGTCAAGAGACACCCCGTGAGCCCTGCACGCCGGCTTCTTTCACATCGTTCCCAAATCACAGGCCGATCCTTGGAGGAAGAAGGGATGGTCGCTCCTCTTGGGCTGTTCCAGGCCGGGGGTGACTGGTCCCTGGTGGCCTGACGCCATGGGACATGGGCAGAGACCCACCAAATGTGGGTCTCCTACCAACGGCGATTCCTTTGCTTACTTTGTTGGGGTGTGTACAGGGAGACACTGCAACCAACTGAGACACCTGGCCGGGGTGGGGGTGCCTTCCGTGTTGGATCAAGGTCTGCGTTCCTGTGAGATTCTGCTTCCTTTGCTATCGTTGCTTTAGTCTTTTCTGCGCACAGACCACCGATGAAGGGGGTTGGGCCAGGGCTGCCACTGGCCTGGAAGAAATCTTTGTGACAATCCGGAGCGGGCTCTCCTGCAGCCTCGCGAGAAAGCAGCATCCCCTGCAGATGCACGTGTTAGAGCAAGGCGCCCCTCAGGGCGGACACGCCTGTGGGCGGGCACCCAGGCTGGGGTGATGGACTGCCTTCGGCACCCGCTCCGTCTCCACGGGGCACCAGGGTTCGTTTCTCTACTAAGTCTCGCCCATGTCTCCCTCAGATAGTTTCCTGGACCCAAAGTGTTTTGGGGGACACCAAAGATTTGCCTTTTACGCTTAGAGCCTTCCGAATTGCAATCGACTTTTTCCTCTTTTCTCTAGATAGCAGTATTGATGTGAAATTTCTTGTTTATCTGCCGGGTTTTACTGCAGTGCCCTTAATTCATCTTTCCATCTTTGAGCAATTTGAATAGGGATTCAAATGACATCCTTGGGTTTTTCATTTATTTGGATGGTTGATTTTTTAATACATGCTTTCACATGTTCAAAGACTTGTTTGCTGATAGCATTATTTGTTCTTTAAATGACAAACAGATGGCCAGCTACCCGAGGGGGCCTAGGAAGCTGCTCTAGCTTTAGATATACCCCTTTGCTTGCTACTCATGCCTGAAATTTCACCTTACAGCCCTATTCTTTTGGATTAAGCAAATGTAAGCCTGTTGCAATGGGACATACTTGGAAAGAGCTAAGTAGACTATGTTAGTCAGTGACATTTCAGTAAGAATTCGTTTATTAAATCTTATTCCAGGGGCAGCTGTGTGAGAGAAGAAAACTGGTTTGGGGCATGTAATGTACCCAAACCCTAGTGGGCAGGCTGGTTAGGTGGGAAGGATAGACTCTGGGCACACTGGTCATTTTGACATCAAAGAACTTGACCTCTCTTAGACTTGTTTTCTCCAACTAAATGCAACTGCTTGGAAGACCTATTTCATGAACTTGCCTTGAGGATTAAATGACACAGTGTAGATAGAGATCTTGGCATAGAACATAGTAGCTATTCAGTATATAGAGGGGTGGGCAAAAGTAAGTCTACAGTTGTTATACAAGAAATAATACAATAATTAATAAATAATAATGCAAAAATAAACTGTTTTGCATAGTGACAACTGTAAACCTACTTTTGCCCGCCCCTGTATATCCATGGTACGGAGTAAGCTCAGAGTAGGTATTTCAGTTGTTATTAACCATCAATCCTTCCCTTCCCTCTGCCCCCACTTGGGATTAATGAAAACCTTAGCCAAAAGGGAGGTAAAACAGACATGTTTCTGGCCAGGTTCTAGTCCAGCCTTTTAAAAGTTCGTCCTAGTTTTGTGTACTTGGCTGTCTTACGTGCCTAAAGGCCCCGTCCACAGAGGGCCTAACGGGCTGGGCCGTCACAGGCTCCATAACAGGCGGATTTAGTCCCTGAAAAGACAGAGTTCTTGGCCTCCGTCTCCCGCTGCTTTCAAACACCACCTGAGCTTGAGCCGAGCCTGCCTCCTGACCGCCTCCCGACCAGCCGGGGCAGTGCCTCCTGCCTCTGCCTGCAACCCTGTCCTGAGAGGTGACCTGGGGACTCCTTCTGAGCTCTCATCCGCGGCCGCCGGAGAGTGGACTCTGCAGGCCAGGACTCCGCGGGGCCACCCCCTTCGAAAAACATCTCAGCATTCTTTTCTTTTCTTTTTTTTTCTCACTTTTTCTTTTCAGCATTCTTTTGAAAAGCGAGAAAAAGACAGTGAAGTGAGATTTTCTTTTTAATAAAGGTTGTAATGAAAGAACTATCCTCTATTCTGAGATTACGGTGTGCTTGTTTTTGGTATCAAGGTGTGTGTGTGTGTGTGTGTGTGTGTGTGTGTGTGTGTGTCAATGAAGAGGGTAGATGTGAATGGTTATTTTTTATGCCTTGACTTGGCAAAATAAAAAACAGGCAAACCCATGTCCCCCCCACACACACACACACACATACCCGATTACCACCCAGATTTTTAAAAATTAATTTTACTGACTCATGAAATAAAAAAGCTGGAAACCACTGATATGGACCACCCTGGCTGTTTGGGGAAAGAAAATAACTTCCAGATTAGCAGCTACCTGGAACATTTTCCCCGGCTGCAGACCCCGGTGGTGCTGCATAAATGACTTAATGCCGCATGCACGGGGCGGAGGGCAAAGGAGGGCGAAAGGAGCCTCAGGAGGGTCCGTCGGTCCCACTAAGGCAAGCTTGCACGAGCTCGGAGGTGAGCCCCATCCCCACCCCGGGCACAAGCCTTCCTTTGTGTCCACATGTCTCAGAACGTGTGCTGTTGTTAATCCAGTGCTTCCAAAAGACTCTGCTAACATTAAAAAAAAGAAAAGAAAAAATTTAAACATCTTCTGTGAGAGCCTTACTTCAGCCTGGTTTTGTTTGGGTTTGAAGAGACCACTTTTCTTTGGTCGGGGTCCAATACTGTAAAACCGCTCCTCTCATCATTATAACCAGGCGGCCCCAAACCCCATTAGCCGTGGGGTCACATTCCCAATAAGAGGTTCCGAGTGGTGGTTTGCCCTTTGCTCATGTCTGTCAGTGCCAGCTCAGCGGGCATTTCTAGAGCTGCCTGTGGAGATGGGCCTGCTTCTCCGAGCTCTCCGGGGGTTGCCTGGTGCTGCCGCCACACCCCCCGCCCCCCCACCCCCGGGCCCCAGTCCTCCTGTCTTTCACCCTGCCCCAGGCCTGGTCTCCCTTATCCTCTCTTCCCGACCAGGCCTCTGGGAGTGGTTCCGACGGAAGGACTTCTTGTTCAAGTCCTTCCCCTCCTCTACGGTTCAGCTCAAATCACGCTTCCTGTAGGAATGCCAAGATTCCTGGTGCAGAAATAGCCTCGTCCTCTCATTCTCCTGCTGCACTTCGTACCCTAGGGACCCACGCTACATGTGATGAAGGCTGGACTTGTTATTTGCATGTCCATCTTCCCACCATTTCCAGCCACCAGGTGAGCTCCAGGGTGCAAGGACTAGATCATAGTCATTCTTTTTAACTCACCAAAGCACCGGCACAGTATATGGAGCATCATCAGTATAGTAAATACCGAATAAAAGTGAAGTGCCTTGAATTCTTACTAAGGTGTGAATGACTGATTGCCAGAATGTATAACAAAAAAAACTTCAATAGGAATTTTTGCTTTAATCGGTCCGTGAAGGGAAATAACAATTCTTGAACCTTCCAGGATGCAGCCTGAGCAACATCCAGGTAGGTAAATGCCAAAGAAGCATTCTCATGACGAGAACCCCCCTGGAGTCCCCCACCAATCACTCAGAACAACATCACTGGCAGATCTTGCACAATATTAGCTTAATTTAACCAGCCATCATTTCCTCTTTAAAAAAAAAAAAATAAGGGACGATAAGGGCACGGAGGGGAAAAAAAAATGCCTTTGAATTAAAATCTTAGCTTTTCTTTGAACATACAGATGATTAAATGGGATCCAGACGAAAGCAGGCAATTTCCAAAAAATAAAACCCAGCCGTGGGTATCTGCGTTGCCTCATGTTTCCACTGGTGAGCCTGTGGTACAGTCATGATTGATTCGGAGAGAATTATGGCTATTATAAACTGTAATCAGCGGTGGATGAGAATAATTACGCGGGGAAAGGGGAAAAGCTGAAACATGGCTGAGCAGTGTTCTGATGGATGGGGAAGTCATTTCCTGGCTGTTAATGACTGATTTTTCAACAGTCAGCACACAAGCTTTAATCCCGGAGGGGAGAAGGAGAAAGAAATGGCCACATCATTAAGGATGCTCCTGCGTTCACCTCGCCCGTTTTCATCTGCATGTGGCTGGTGCCTGTCCCCCCGTCTGTCCTTGCTTTTGCTCCTGCCGTGGCAGACATGCCCGCTGGGGCTGAGGCTGGGGCTGGCGGCTATCTGACAGACGCCAGAGAGAGTTGGGGTTGTAGAGGACAACCCGGTGTCCTGGTGGTGGGTGACAGCGTCCAGGCAGATCAGCACTGTGGGCTGTTAGAACGGGAAGGGCCCCAGACACCTCCGAGTCCAGTCTGCTCGCTTCATAACCGTGCCCGGAGAGGGGAGGGGACTTGTCCCAAGCCACACAGCTGATAGACTTTTAGACGGAAGAGGAAATCGCCCAAAAGGAGTGGCCTTGTCCCAGAGCCGTGCTGGGGTCTCTGAGGGGGAGGGCTTTGCTAAGTCCATTTCGAATGGCATCAGCTTAGCCTTGCCCGGGGAGGCGATGGCCCTCAGTGCTCTGCCCGCAGGAGCCGACCTGGGTGAGGCGACAGAGCGGGGAGAGGGCCTGGGCTTTGGAAGAGGCTGTGGTGTTTACAGGCCAGCAGGGAGTCCTCTAACCTGTGACACCGACCGAGACAGAGCGGAGAGAGGACCCGATTTATCTTGTCGTCTGCAGTCATAAAACAGGAGAACTGATGGAACTAGATTAGAAGTCATAAAACTGTGCAAAGCAGGACAGCCAAGAACTGGTGACAGATGCCCCCTTCAGAGCCCTGTGACCTTGAAGAGCCTTTGGAGTACTCTGTGAAGTCCCCGCTTCTCGCTGGCCTCCAGGGAGAGCCCCAAAGAGAGAGGTGCCTGCTGGTGACGGGCATGTGACAAACCCCAACCGCCCCTCCAGGACAGAGCCCATCGGGAGAAGAGGGAGGACCGTCTTTGAAGGAACAGGACTGTCTCTGTGGCTAAACCATGTCAGGATGCAAGGCCAGGCTGTCCGCGTGCTGTTTATCCCATCTTAATTAAATCTGGACAACTTTGGGGGGGCGGGGGGGATGCCTCAGTTTCAGGAAAGGCTGTTTTGACTCTGAGGCTGTTTAGACTCTCGTCTATGAAAATAGACATTTAAATCCAGAAACCATCATTCCGGGATCTTCACTGTACAGGTATTTTCTGGAGCAAACTCTCTTGAGCCCACGTATGTCCTTGGTGATATTCCAGTCAACACTGTTAAATCATCTCAGTTTTTTCTCTGTTCTCAGGTTTAGTTTCCTGAACTTATTTTCAACAGGATCATTCCTTTTCAGGTGCATTTTATAGTGATGCTTTAAAAACTTATTTGTCCAAATGCTATGCCTTCCCCATAAGCATACCTCACTTCCCTTTAGGGAATCATGTTTCCCCCTTCCCATGGGATCCCGGTATGTCCACACCCCCCAGAGTGGCATCCCATCCCACCCGAGCCCCAGGCCACGGCACCCACCCCAGCAGCACTCCACAGACCCCACCTGCAGAAGGGGTCCCGCCGCCATGATGGGCCGGTCCCAGGCCTCTATTCCCAGCCAGAGTGATTGGCTTTGAAATGGCCATCTTTCTTGAGATTTGCCATATGGAGAGAGAGAGCATGTCTCATCAATTTGGTACAACATAGCTGTAAGGATATGGTTTTTGAGCTGTATATATTATCTTTCCATCTAGCGAGCGAGAGAGGAGAGAGAGAGAGAGAGAGAGAGAACTTAAAATCTTAATATGTCCATCCTGGACCCAACAGACGTGACATTTTGAATCCTAAAATCCTGGACTTCCCAATTATGGGGACCAATGGACTCCTTCGTTGCTGTAAGATGCATGGAACTGGATTACTCTTTCTTACTAGTGAGAGTCCTGACAAAGACTGAAACTTTTCAATGGGCTTGCTCTGATTTACAGTTTGGCCAGAGAGTACAGTACTTAACTTTTAAAAAATATGTTTTAATTGATTTTCTTTTTTAGAGAGAGAGAAAGGGAGAGGGATAGAAACATCGATGAGAGAGAGACATCCATCAGCCGCCTCCTGCACGCCTTCCCCCCACTGCGGATGGAGCCACAACCTGAGCATGTGCCCTGACTGGGAATCAAACCATGACTTCCTCGTTCATAGGTTGATGCTCAACCACTGAGTGGCACCGGCCGAGCCAGTACTTAATTTTCAAAATTGAAATACTTATAATGAATTATTGTGCTAGTAACAAAGGGCTACCGTACTTTATATAGCAGAAAGTAGACATATGTTTTACTATAATAGCTTGGATTTCTAAGCCCATTATGCATATAGTTACAATCAATCTTTGAATCTATATGATTTGAATGGATAAATAAATGATTGAACAGGTAGATGGGCTAAACGTCTTCCAATATCACCCAGCACCCACTGGAAGCCTCCCTCCTGCCAATGAGTTATTGGAGTTAACAACTCTTTCTCTTAACCACACACACACACACACACACACACACACACACACACACACACCCTAAGGGACTAGCCAGAAAAAAAGAGAAAGTTCTGTAAAGAAAACATTCAGAATGATTGTTTCACATGTGACTTAAGGAAGAACGCCATTCCCTCACAGAGGATACCCAACGTGGCATCACATTTGAAGAACTCCACAGGGATGCAGGGGAAATTCAGACACTTGGCTGGCATCCCTTCCCCTTTCCCTCGGGGGCCCAGCCTTGTATGTGGTTGAGGGTTCGGCCATGCACAATGAAGCCCTCCACTTCCTATGGGCCCCTCCTCTGCCCATGCTGGATGGCAGAGGCACAGGCACTGAGGGGCCAGTCCTGGGAGCGCTCAGGTGTGGAGGGTGAGTGCTGGGGGCTGCTGGCCCAGGTGTCCCAAAGGCTCTTCCCACAGGGACCCTCAGCGTCCACACAGCACAAGGGGTGCCTGTTAGAGGGCACGGTGGTTGGCGACCAAGGGACGAGGTGGGTGGGGGTAGCCATGGCAGCGCAGGACACAGGTATTTTGTACCTGACACCGGGCTTGCACAGCCCCAGACAAAGCATCCCACTGCCCTGCTCCCACTGTGAAGTGCAATCTCACGCGGAAGGAGGAAGAGAAGAGGGGTCCCTGGGCACAGATACCAACTGAGATCACTGTCACCTGGTGGACAGGACTTCTGCTCCAGGCAGAGCCTTCCCCATTTTATTCGGCCCAGACACCACCTTCACGGAGGGTAAATGGGTGACTCTGCAAGGTCACTTAACCCCAGAGAATGCAGACAGACCCCGTCACAGCGAACGGCTGAGTGTCTCTTTTGTTGCTCTTGACCTCCTGAAAGCCACGTACTTCTGTGGCTTTACCAATAGGTCAAGTTTCTGCATTGGTGGGTCGTCGAAGTTAATCATTATATATCATATGTATGTGACTGTGTATGACTGTATGTACATATGTATACACATACACATGCAGTCATATACAGCCATAGACACATGCAGGAACACACATTTATTTACATAAGTGCATGGTGCATGTACCTGTATGAGTATGCACACACACAGGCACATATACCTGTCTTATCCAGAATTATCACTCTGCAAGGAAGTGTTCAGCAGATTTTTGAAAAAGTGACTTAGTACCCCTTCTCGGGTGATAAAAGTGAAAATGCTTATTGTAGAGAAATTAGAAGCAGAGGGTGGTGAAGAGAAAAAGAAACACCACTGATAAGCTCGGTGAACAGAGAAAACGGTTCTTGTCCTTCTCATGCATATTATAGGGGTCGCCTCTCTACACGGTTACAACCGCAATCCGAGTCATTCTGCAAACGGCTGCTGCCCACTCAGCCCTATGGGAGGCAGTTTCCCTCCCTGGGTCTAACTAGCTGCCAGCCTATCTACGCATTTCTCCCCAGGCGTCTTCAGTGAGAGCATGTGATAGCTGTGTGCCTGGGCAGCAGGCTGCACCCCCGACCCTCTCTCTTACATTGTTGCCAGGTCTCCCTGGGGGAGTAGGGAAGTGGAGGTGGCATTGCAGACTCCCCCACAGCACCCACCATGTGTCCTGATCCAGAGGCACAGGTTCCCTTCCCCATGCTGGGGGCGGGCAGAGAAAGCACCCGGGGGCAGGGGGGGGCAGTTCGAGAGGCGCCAGGTGCCTGCAGACAGCTCAGACCTGGAGCGCGCACATCCCTTCGGCCTCTCCAGGGCATCGGTGCACGTAGAAGCTGAACTGCGGTCCGAAGGTGCGGGCTGTGTGCGTAAGTGATGGCTCTGTGCGTGCTGTGTGTATTATTGGGAGAGAGGCGGGGTGGGGGGTGCGCTGCCTGGGGGAAGAGCCTTGCCAAGCAGCCCAGTGAGTTTGAGACCGCAGCAAGAGGACCTTGGCCAGCGGCAGCGCCTCAGCTCGGCTGCCCAGGGCCTGGCTGCCCCCGCCCCAGCCGCTCTCTGTTCCATTTCGTTGGGCGCAGATGCACTGAATTCAGAAAAGGAAAATAAAAACCAAGATAGAGAACAGACATTGCTGAGGAGCCAGTTAATGAAAGATTTAGGCACAAAGACATTTTTACATTTTTTTTAAAGCACCAATAAATTCCTTCTCATAAAAATGGCAGGAAACCAATGTGGAATGAAAGGGGGAAACTTACAGAATCACCAGAGATACTTACAAGCAAATGAGTGCGAGAAAGAACGCTTGGGCCCAGCGGCAGGGATGCACTGAGCGGCTGGTGGTCTCTGCAGGCCCGGCCTGAACGCAGCGCCCTGGGGAGTGGCCTGACTCCGGGCCCGCAGAAGGCGCCCACCTGCAGGCTGTGCAGGTTGAGCGGGGGGGGGGGGGAAGGTCAAGGCGTGCTGGGCTCTCAGTACCTACAGGCTTTCTCTCAAAGATCTACTCAGAGAGGTGTCAGCTGAGATCTGGCTTCCCCCCTCGTGGGAGCAAGCAGATGCCCACCGCCAACAGGAGGGAATCCCAGGAGCGTGGGGCCCAGGTACGTGCCTCTGTGGGTGTCTGAGCAGGTGCCTCTCACCAGCCCCTTTCGTCCACATTTGGGAATGTCTGAGACCTGCACCATTAACTTCTGTCTTTCTGTTTGATCACAGATCGATCACAGCTAACAGGATATCTCAAATCCTCCTAAAACTAGGAAACATTAATCCTATATAATAAAGAGCTAATATGCTAATTAGACCGAACAGCTGAACGACCTTCCGGACATCCTTCTGGACGACCTTCTGGATGAAGCTGGGCTGCGAGGGCCGGCAGAGGCAGCCGGGGCTGCGAGGGCTGACCAGGTCTGCGAAGGCCGAGCCCCTTGCATGAATTTCATGCATTGGGCCTCTAGTTTCTTATAAAACTTCTAATTTCATTGTCTGTTCTCAAACCTTAGCTAACTCTTAAATTTGACAAGATTCTTTTAAGATAAATGTGATGTGTGTGGTTTGTTTTTTTATTACAGAAGCAACACATTTTTGTGTTCTAATTAAGGAAAATTGAGAAAAGTACAAAATACTCACCCATACTGTTATTTGGCGGTTGTGAGCTTTTTCTTCTTTTCTTCCTGAGTTCTCTCCCTTCTTCCCAGTTGATAAATATTTGGCCCTTGGAGCTTTTCTTGAATTGGCGCGTTTTGAAAAGTTCCAGCAGGTGACCTGGCAAACACAGGATGCTGTGGTTTAAGACGTGGGTGACTCCAGCTGCCCCCTCCTCAGAGATGCTCAGGGAAGTCCCACGGGCAACGTCACTGCTGGGCATGGTTTGCAAGGTCTGGTTTGACCCTGCGACACTTCACTTCACGTAACACGTACTGCCACCCCGAAGGGCTCTCCTGAGTGCACAGTCTGGAAGCTGCTGTGAGCGCATGAGAAAGGTGAACAGCCGCTCCCTTTCCTCGGGACGCGGGTTTGCCTGCTGCCAAGGCCTTCTATGATGACGCTGATTTAGGGGCTGGCCTTTGGAATCCCATTGATTGACACCCCAGTTTCAATACATTTGGGTAGTCTTATTGTTGGGCTTCCTCTGACTGTTCTGTTAAAAATACTTCGGTGTCTTGTTTCCTAATGATTACCATCATCATCATCATGTTCCTCATGTTCGTGTCATTTATTGAACACTTACTGCTTCCAGAGACGGTGCCGAACCCTTTCTGCGGATTATCCTACCTCACCTCACACGGGCGTCATCAGGGAGACAATTTCGTCCTTCTCGTGTCCTGGATGAGGAAACAGAGGCTCCGACTGGTTAAGGAATGTGCTTCGGGCCACGTGGTCTGTCTGCTTTTAGCCATTACTCACGATTCACTTCAAATCTCTCAGCCCCAAGGTTTGCAGACATCCACAGAGAGATTTAGTGTGTACATCCTAAGATCTTATATACTTTTCCCCTAATATATTTATAGCTCTAATCTAATTAACTGGCTGACTTCCCTATCTCCTCTGCCCCTTTCCTCTTCCAAGTATTTAGTAAATTTCCACTAGATATTAAACACTGAGTTAAATGTTAAAATGAAGGGTCACAGACATGGGCCCTTCCCTTAGGAGGCTAACAGTCTGGTGTAAGATGCCCCCGAGTAAATCCATGACTAAAACAGAGACCCGCTCCTCAGAGCGCCCAGAGGCATAGCCTCTGCATGCAGGGAGCCAGAGAAGGACTTCTAGAGAACGTGGCAAGGGGGTGAGTTTTAAAGGGTAGGTGTCCGATAACTGGGCCAAGGACTGATATTCCAAAACTGACGGGCATGCTGGAGGCATGGAGACAGGAGATGGCCAAGGAGTGTGGGGACCCAGTGGGGCTGGAGTTGGGTTGGGCTGGAATGAAGGGCTACAGGGCCAGCAGGGCAGGTTTGAAAATGGCCCTGTGTGCTAAGTCGAGGGATGTTAGCTGTCTGGAGAATGACATGATCAGGCACACAATTAGGAAAAACCTCTCCAGCAAGTGGGGGGCTGCCTAAGGTGGGGGGACTGATTAGGTCCAGGGAGTTAAATGAGGAATTTAGGGGGGAAATGATACAGAACTGCCCCAAGGCCATAACAGTGTGGGTTGGCAAGAAGAGTTAGATTAGAGAAAGATGCAGGAAGGAGAACTGAGAGGATGTGATTGACGGTTAGATGTAGGAGGTGAGCGAGGAGTAAGCATGGCTCCACGGTGTCTGTCTGTGGTGATGGTGGCGGTGGGAAGGAAAGGGCGGAGCTGGGCAGGACGGACAGCCCTAGCCTTGCCGGGGACCCAGGGGAGACAGAGCTGGTGGCGAGGAGTCTGCATGTCTCTTCAGTGGGTGATGGTGCCGTTAGGACGACTCAGGCCTTTATCTCAAAAACCCCGTCTACTAGATAACTTGTCCAGCCTCCTAAAACCAAAACACTGATTTTTTTTTTTAAACTTATATTTTACATTTTCTGTTCTCAAATTGTAGGGAAATCTTAAATTTGACAAAATTATGTTAGGATAAATGTTAACTCTCTTTTGATTATCAAAGGAACACATCTTTATTTTCCATTTAGGAAAATCGAGGGAAGTCTAAAATGTTCACCTTAGAGAGATGCATTTGGAGGTCGTGGGTTCTTTCTTTGTCTCTTCATTCTCCTCCACCTTCCCTCCTTTTCTTTTTCATGTACTTATTTATTTTTAGTTACTTATCCATTTATTCGCCAATGTATTCAACTAATATTTATTGCACATCAACTATAGGCCAGCAATAAAACAGTACCTCAATTTGCATAAATCCTAATGGGACAGATTCTGACAACAAATAAGCAAATCAATGTCTGTCGGGTGGTAGTACATGCTGTGGGGAAAAATAAGCTAAAGTAAAACTTGGCGCGGGGGGGGGGGGGGCGCTACTAAGTACCAGAGATTTGCCACTTCCTGTAGAGTGGACTGGAAAGACCTGTCTGATAATGGGGGCACTCGCTAGAGCCATGACAGAACAGGGACACAGACCCTGAAGCAAATGCAGGGAGAGGATGCTCTGGACACAGGGACCATCAAGTGCCAAGGCCCTGAAGTGAGAGAATGCTTAGCACGGAGGAACAGCCATGGCTGGAACAGAATGAGCGAAGGGGAGAACAGTAGACGATGTGATGGGGGTAGCAGGGAGCCAGCTCAGATTTCGGAGAGCAAGTTCTTGGAAAGAACCACAGAGACCGGTTTAGGAGGCTATCGAAATATTCTGCGGGGGAGGAGGTGATTGTGGCTTGGACCCGTGGTGGAGTGGTGAAGTGGTGAGAAGCAATCGGATATGGATTCATTTGGAAAGCAGATTGGAGGGATGTGTGAGGTAGCGGTCAAAGATAGGGCCAAGGGTTTTGACCCAAACTGGAAAAATGGAGCTTTTGTATTAGATTTGGTTATTTATACACCTGCATAGATCTTTACGTAGTTGGAACACAATTTTGTATCCTGCTCTGCCCCCCTCACTTCTTTCCCCTCAAAGCAGAAAAGTAAAGAAAGTCAAACAGAAGGCATACTCCCTGTTTACCTTCTTACTTTTTCTACTCTCATCCTCCCGCTTTTCTCTTTTTTTTTTTCTTGTTTGAAAGCCAAACATACATGAATTGAGCCATGCGCTCTGGATTTTGCTTGGGAGGGGACTTGGCTAGAAGCTGCACTCTCTGTGAACTGTGTGGCCCGTGGCCAAGGGAAATAAAGTTTAATTAATGCTAATTTTTCTAACCTCTTTCTTTGCCTTTTCAGCAAAATAAAACTACCTTTGGGAGAACTGACCAAAAAGTTAAAACAGACACCATACTACTAAATCTAGTCATTGATATAGCAAAAATATTTTCCTACATGGTATGCATTGGGACACAAATGATAAAATATTTTACCTTGCTCCTTCCCCTCCTTACCTCTACTTTTCTTTTCTTTTTTTTAAGTTTAAACAGGTCAGTCGGCTTTCATGCATCTTTCCTTCTTTAGAAGATGTGGACCGTCTGTGAGCTTGTTTGCAGTGGGCTGTGATCCGGGTACTGGCCTTGGTCGGTCATTGTCACAGCTGCTAAACCGTCGGTGTAGGGAGCGCTGGTGAGTGGGCCATCTGCTTTACTCAATTAGGGTTTCATTTGCTGGCCTTTCCGGTCTGTGAGATGAAGTTAGACCAACTACTTGAGGACCAGTTATTAGGAAGTAAGCGTCAGCCCTTTTCCTAGGCAACGGTTTTTGTCAATTAAAAACAAGTTGTGTCTTCATTGGTCTCCGGTGAAGGGCATCCACTGTTAAGAGTGTAAAGGGTGGCTTTCTTGCCTGCGGTCCACTTGCCGGACATTTTTAGGTTACGTGTATAAAGCACTCGAAGGGTTGGTCATGCAGTGGTTTCTGGGAGCTATGGCATTCCCATGAGAAAATGCTGTAACGTAAAGCCCTAGGATATTATGGCTGGTGATCATTTGAGAGAATCTCATCTGATTCTCCCCTCATCCCCATTTCCCATGCCCAGATAAAAAAAAATTAATAGAGCAAATAAAACTGACAAATGAAAAGAAAACCTTAACTGTCGCTTGGTACTGCCAGCTCAGCCAAGGTATCCTCTGATATCAACTTGTTATTTCTCTTTATTCAGTCGATGGCTTGTCTTTGTGACTTACTGGGGGAGGAAAAGGAGGACCCAGGAGGAGCCATAGGCCCTTCTCCAAAGTCTTTATTTTAGATAAAGACATTCCTTCTCGTTCTTACTAACAAAAATCACGCAGTGTGGTGCATGTTCATGGAACCTTCCTTACCATGTGAGAACTGGAAGAGATCTCGGCGACAGTGCATCTCAGCTCCATTCGTTCACAGGGGAGGAAGTCAGTGTCCTAATCAATGAGGGGTCTGTCTCTTACCAGACAGCTTGTTAGAAGCAAGACTAGAGCTAGAATCCCAGCTCTGGATTCCTGGGCCGTTGTGTTTCCCATTGCCCGAACCTGTTTCTAAATCTTCATTTCAGAAGTTTTCTGATCTAAATATTCTGTCCCTATAACTAGTTTTCTGATGAAGATCATTCTCTTTTTAAGGAAGTCAATATTATTTTAAAATCAGAGTCTATTTTGAGAATTTGATGACCGTTTATTTACTCACTTCCAGAAATATGCACGTACTCATATACATACAACACTTGGTGTGCCAATTCGGGGAGTACAGACCACCTGAATGCCGTCCTAGGGGAATGAGCAAGTCAGGTCAAAACCCCTGTTTAAAAGTTTATTTATAAATGCTGCTTTAAATATGTATGTCTTCTGCACTCCCAAAATTATACTGCAAAAACATTCTTGATGGGCTTGTGCCCCCAGCATTTAAACAGCATTCTGATCTAGATTATGTTTCTTCCTTTGGAAGCTGCCTTATCTTTTGGCTTCTCGACTTGAAATGATTTTTCCTCAAGCCCTTCAAATGTTTTTGAATGCATCTCCCAAAGGTTCTAGTTTCAGGTCCACCCTTGTCTAGGGAGACTGTTTTTATTTTATTTCATTGAGAATGCTTTTGTTTTATTGACTAATATTTGAAAGACTGTGGGCAGGGCTAAACCTACCTCCTGGGGACCTCCCTGCACTCTGCACCAGGCATTATTTCATCAGCACATGACAATTCCAATCAGAACTCAAAGCTTCCTCTGGCAGCCAGAGTCTGTGGGGTCATGTTTAAGTTTATCATTTCCCAATCCAGAAATAGGCTCCCCAGGGTTGTTCATGTAGGCCATCCCTTCTGCCACTCAACTAGATGACTACTTCATTTCTTTCCCTCAAATCTCAGTGCTCCTTCCCTACCCTTATCTTCGCCGAATACCTTATTTTCCATTTCTAATACATGGAAGCAATCAGAAGAGAACCTTCATAGCACTGATCACCACATCCTCCCATCTCCCTGCACCTCTATTGTGGGGGCCATGTGCCCTCTGGTTAGGATGAGTGATGGTCCAAGGTCGCTCCCTTGTGCACTGGGTCTTATTCTTTCTCTTCTCAAGGGTGCAGCTCCAGCGATGTCCTCTTCCTACTCGAGCATCAGCTTTTCTCTACATATCAACCTCAACAGGGTTGTTCCCATCAATGTACAGCCCTACTGTAAAACAAAGCAAGGACATTCTTGATCTCATAGCACCCCCTGATTGTGGCCTGATTTCTCTGCACTCCGTTTCAGCGAAACTCCTTGAAAGTGACGCCTCTCTTCCCAGCGTCCATTCCAGCACCTCCCATTCTCTTTTGAATCCACTCCAACCAGGATTTCGTCCCCACCTCTCTGTGGAAATTGCTCTGATCAAGGTCACCAGTGACATCCATGGTGGTTACAGCAACTGCCTGCCCAGCTTGGGATGTGCCATCTATTGTCCCTCTGAGACCTGTCCCTGAACTGCATATTTGTAAAAGACTATCACAAAGGGAAGGAAAGAGATTTTGCCCAAGTGCTCCCCAAATTTGACAAGGCTGAGTGCCTAGGCCCTATTTTGTACAATGTAATTTTATGAAACAATTGAATCCATCCAACTGAAAATACAAACTTTTCTAGGTCCACGCATGCCAAGGGGTGCATCGGCAATTATCCGGTAGTTGGATGGTTTAGGTGAAGAGGCAGAGTACCTGAGGCATTCTGTTCCTTCCCTCTGCTCCCCCCTCTCCCCACCCTTTGGGCCTCAGTTGGAACTATTGGCCTTGAAGGATGTGAGCAATTGTCTCAGTGTTTGCTTTCCCTCTGCCTGGGGAGAAGGGCCCAAGGTTTAGAATGCCACATATTTTACTTCAAAGGAAAACACACAGCATGAGAATGGAGTCTTAGGAGTAGAGCAAGCTGCACCCTGTCTTATAGACAGCCATTGACATGGTCTCTCCATGGGCGCTGGGGGAGAGGACGGCCCATCGGACCCCCAGAGGAGCCTCGGAATGGACATGACGGCGTTGGCGGGCTCTGGGGGTGGCGAGGGCATTCCTAATAGACCGACATTAGAAGGAGCTGCTCTGTAAGTGACCAGAGATTTATTGCAGTGGGATATGGATATCTTCCTCACCAACCAGGAGGAGGGAACGGATCTCAATCCATCTTTTAAGAACTCAGACTATTTCTTCTGTTTCCTCATGGGGCATTTTCCATTCTCTCTCCTTCCAGAATGAAAGGTTCATTTATTTCCCTAGATAAGGTCTGAATAAGGGCAAGACATAATTTAAATGCAGTCAGGCTTAAGATAAATCAGTCATAAAGAGGCAATTATTTTATATTAAATCTGTGTCCTTTCTAAAAAGGAATTTGTATTTATCAATTAACTCATTTTCACCATTTAATTTTTCTAAAGGAGATCATGAACTTAAAAAAAACCTCATTGTGTTTTTTTTTCTATTTGTAGAAAGATTTAGATAGCTTGGGGTCTCATATCAGATTATAGTCATCTTTTTCATCAACATTTACTAAATATTAAAAAATGCTGTAGATCTAATTTTTTCGTTAAACATTCAAAAGTTCATGCTACAGTTTTTTTGTCATACACTGCAGATTATTAGATTAGTAATAGGAATGTACAGCAGGCATCAGAGTGCAGCAAATAATCAAATGGCATTTGTAATCAGGCTTGAATTTGAATTTGAGCTATCACTGGGGCTTGCTACTTAATCTTGCAAAGTCTCAATTTCTTCAACAAGAAAACGGGATACAGCCCTAGCCAGATTGGCTCAGTGGATAGAGCATCAGCCTGCGGACTGAAGGGTCCCAGGTTCGATTCTGGCCAAGGGCACATGCCTGGCTTGTGGGCTCGATCCCCAGTAGGCAGTGTGCAGGAGGCAGTGTACAGGAAACATCTCTCGCATCATTGATGTTTCTATCTCTCTCTCCTTCTCCCTCTCTGAAATCAATAAAGAAATATATATTTTTTAAAATTTTTTTTAAAAAAAGAAAAAGAAAACGGGATACAAATGGCATAGGACTGTAATAAATATCTCTTGTTTTTGCCTATCTATCATGCATTTCCTCTTCTTCTAGACCAGGCCATTTCCTTTTTTCACAGGAACGGTTCCTCCCCTGTTCTCAGACCATAAAGTCCTGGTGGAGCTCACCTTCCTCTAGGCTTGGGGTTGGTGTTTCCTCAGTTCCCCTCCTCCTTGAAAGAGCAAGACTGTATTTAGCAAAGATTCCAGCAATGCACAGGATCGGAAGACAGAGAGCTCAAGAGGGCTGGATCAGGAGGTGGGTTTGTTCATGGCCCTGTGTTCCTTTCTCTTTCTCTCTTCCTTGGCGCATCTCCATCTTCAGCCCTGGCCTTTCTTTAACCGCCAGAGACCATTAGATCTCCGGTGCTGCAATTTATAAGGTCGTTTCTGAATAGCCCAACAACTTGCATGGCTTCCAAATGTGCTCTCTGTTATGTCACCAAAACTTTAGGGCGTAATGAAAACACACCACTCAAGCCTTGTGAGGCTCCCCATCCCGTTAAATCCTACCACTGCTCACCACTGGATATATCAAGTGCCCGCCTCCAGTAGGCAGCAAGCTCTAGTTGGCAATGCATGGAAAGAAATCAAACCCGTCTGCCTGGAGTAAGTGGTCAAAACACAGGAGCTGTTATGAGTATCAACGGGCACACAGGTTAAAGGAGAAGCTGTTCCCTCATGGCTTCATTAACCAGTTTGCCTGTTTTCTCCATTTCAGTAAGCCGGGGAAATGGTGTGCAGTAATGATTGTCACGGGAATACTATAAAAGAGCAGATTACTCTCTCTCCTAAGACACAAAAATGAGAAACCATGTCTTTGCCTGGTTTCTATGGGCCATTGTGTGACCGATTTCTTTTTTGTGAGCATCATGACAATTTGAGAAGACTTGTTATGCTGCTTCCCACCCTCACGCTTGGATCAGACTAGACCATTGAATCAACCATTTTTTTTAAAATTAAATTTAGTATGATGACATTGGTTAATAAGGTTATATAAGTTTCACATGTGTAATTCTATGATACATACATCATCTGTATATTGCATTGAATGCTCACCACCCAAAGTAAAATCTTCCATCACCATATATTTGATCCCCTTTAACCTTTACTGCCCTCATCCCCCTTCTCTCTGGTAACCACTATATTTTTGTCTATGTCTATGAGTTTGTTCATTTGTTGTTTTCAGTTTTATATACCACATATGAGTAAAATCATATGGTTCTTAACTTTTTCTGCCTGACTTATTTCACTTAGCATAATATTCTCAAAATCTATCCGTGTTACCTCCCTAAGATCAGAAATAAGACAAGGATGCCCACTCTTAACACTCTTTAAAAAAAATTTTTTTTAAATATATATTTTATTGGTTTTTTTACAGAGAGGAAGGGAGAGAGTAAGAAACATCGATGAGAGAGAAACATTGATCAGCTGCCTCCTGAACACCTCCTACTGGGGATGTGCCCACAACCAAGGTACATGCCCTTGACTGGAACCGAACCTGGGACCCTTCAGTCCGCAGGCTGACACTCTATCCACTGATCCAAACTGGTTAGGGCCCACTCTTACCACTCTTATTCAACATAGTACTGGAAGTCCTAGCCAGAGCAATAAGGCAAGAGAAAGAAATAAAAGGCATCCAAATTGGGAATGAACAAGTAAAAGTGTCACTTTTTGCAGATGACATGATTCTTTATATGGAAAACCCTAAAGACTTCACCAAAAAACTAATAGAAACCATAAAAAAATACAGTAAAGTTGCAGCATACAAAATAAATGTATAAAAAATCCACTGCATTCCTATATACTAACAGTGAAATTTCAGAAAAAGAAATGGAAAGAAAAACAATTATTTTTGCAATTTAAACAAAAAAACATAAAATACCTGGGAGTAAACTTAACAAAAGATGTGAAGAACCTATATACTGAAAACTGCAAAGCATTATTAAAAGAAACTGAAAAAGACAATGAAATGGGAAGATCTGTGTTTATGGATTGGAAGAATTGACATAGTTAAATGTCCATATTAGCCAAAGCAATATACAGAGTTTATGTAATCCCCAATGACATTTTTAAAAGAAATAGAACCAAAAATATCACCAGATTTGTATGAAACCACAAAAGACCCCAACTAGCCAAAGCAATCCTGAAAAAAATAATAATAAAATCGGAGGTATCACACTTCCTGACTTCAAATTATATTATAAAACTACAACAATCAGCCCTGACTGGTTTGGCTCAGTGGATAGAGCATCGGCCTACGGACTGAAGGGTCCCAGGTTCGATTCCGGTCAAGGGCATGTACCTTGGTTGCGGGCACATCCCAGTAGGAGGTGTGTAGGAGGCAGCTGATTGATGTTTCTCTCTCATCGATGTTTCTAACTCTCTATCCCTCTCCCTTCCTCTCTGTAAAAAATCAATAAAATATATATTTTTAAAAACTACAATAATCAAAACAGCATGGTATCTGCAAAAACAAACAAAAAAACAGACACACAGATCACAATGGAACAGAATTGAGAGCCCAAAAACAAATCCACATGAATATGGGAAAACAATTTTTTATAAAGACGTCAAAATCATACAATGGAGAAAAGAAAGCCTCTTCAATAAATCATGCTGGGGAAATTGGAAAGCCACAAGCAAAAGAATGAAACTAGACTACTGCTTGTCCCATATACAAAAATTAACTCAAACTGGATCAAAGACCTTAGTATAAGACCTGAAACAATAAATTATATAGAAGAAAAACAAGATCTAAAACTTATGGGTCTTGGTCTTAGAGAAAATTTTGGAGATTTGACCCCAAAACCAAGGGAAGTAAAAACAAAAGTAAACAAATGGGAATCAACCACTTCTTGAAATAATCATTTTATCATCCTATATAATAAAAGGCTAATATACAAATAGACTGAATGGCGGAATGATAGGTCACTATGATGTGCACTGACCACCAGGGGACAGCTTGAGGAGCTGCCCCCTGGTGGTCAGAGCACTCCCATAGGGGGAGTGCCGCTCAGCCAGAAGCTGGGCTCACAGCTGGTGAGTGCAGCAGTGGTGGTGGGAGCCTCTCCGGCCTCCACGGCAGTGCTAAGGACCCTTGATGGGATGTCCGCCTGCCAGCTTAGGCCCACTCCCCCGAGGGGTCCCGGATTGTGTGAGGGTGCAGACTGGGCTGAGGGAACCCCTCCCCCCCCAGTGCACAAATGTCATGCACAAGCCTCTAGTCATAGATAAGATCTAAGCCTCGAAATGTGGTCTTTAAACTGTAGATAGAAACTTCTGTTCAAAAAGAAACACAGAAATATTGTAATATTCAGTTCCAATGTTTTCACCACAGGTAAACCATTACAAAATACCTCTGTCTAGTTATAAAATGCCTTAATTTTCCTTTTGATCAATTAAGGATTTTAACTCACTTTCTTAGCTGGAGAAGTGCCCAAGGTCTAGGGAAATAGGTGTACTAAGGATAAGTGTGTTTCTAAACATCTTTCTTTTTATAAAACACAGAGCTAGCCCTAGCCAGTTTGACTCAGTGGATAGAGCATCAGCCCACATACTGAGAGTCCTGGGCTCTATTCTGGTCAAGGGCATGTACCTCGGTTGCAGGCTTGCTCTCCGGCCACGGTCAGAGTGTGTGTAGGAGGCAACCAATTGATGTGTCTCTCTCACATCAATTTTTCTCTTTCTGTCTCTCCCCCTCCTTTCCACTCTCTCTAAAAATCAATGGGAAAATATCCTTGGATGAGGATTAATAAAACAGTAACCAATAAACACAGAGCTGTCCATATTTTCCCCTTTGCAATAGCCACAAGGAAGCTCTAGCTCAAATTTGCAGCCTGATGCTGGTAGCAAAGTGTATGACCTACATACACTAGCAAATGTAAGATCTGCATTTTATATCTAACCTTACTATTGGTGTTGCTTTTTTTCTTTTATGTTTTTCCCAACTCTCCCACACCCCATTTTAATAACTCACTTGATTTTGTTTTCATTCTTTATGTCATTTGTAATTATGCAAGCTCTCACAAATTACCCTATATAATAAAAGGCCAGTGACCATAATAGCATCACGATTAGAACGACCAATCGATCAGTCACTATGACAGTGATGGGCAACCTTTTGAGCTTGGTGTGTCAAACTTCGCCAAAAAACTGAGCATAACTCGGGTAGTGTGTCACTTTGAGGAAAAAACATTATTTTGCAAATGTTTCATCCTCAGGAGCAGCAAATGTTTCATCCTCGGCATGCGGCTGCCTCAGCGGCCACGTGTCATCAGAAATGGCTACACGTGTCAGTGCTGACACGCATGTCATAGGTTCGCCATCACTGCACTATGAGGTGCATTGATCACCTCTCAGTCCCTCCCCCCAGCCTGCAGGCTCTGAACACTGGATGGCCAACGGGGAACCACGGGGAACCAGGATGGGTGTCGGTAGCAGGGTGGGACTGAGGACTGGTGAGCGGGTGGAAGATGGCCCTGATCGCAGGCTAGGCCTAGGGACCCTACCCGCGCACTATTTCGTGCACTGGACCTCTAGTACTAAAATAGAATCTGAACTACTATGGCCAAGGCCAAGCCTGGGCTGGCCTGACACAAGATGAAAGACCAAATGGGAGCAATTGTTGAGTCATTCTTGCTGAGGCCATTCCAGACCAGTGACCCCACAGTCAGCCGGGCGGGTTAATTACAAAAGCATCAGCAAGCCCAGCTGAGACGTGTCAAGCCCTGACCACCAGCAGAACACTTAGTCTAAGGAGAGAGAATTTTTGGTTATAGCTGGTTAAACTATTAACATTTCAGAAGGTTTATTACTCAGAATAGCAGCTAATATGCTTACCAATACATGTTTTGCTTTTTGTTCCTGCTTCCCCCAGAAGAATTAAGGAGGCGCAATCTTGTGAGCAAATCGGGGAGAGGGTTTGGGTCACCATTTGGGGGCCTCTTCTCTCTACTCTTTCATCCTAGGATGTAAAGTTGCTATTTATGTGAGGACTAACTGCCCAGAAGAGACACCATTTGTGCTGCAGGATGTGTTTACATGGTGATAACCCATCTCCCCTCATCCACAGCCCGGCTCCTCTGCCCTGCAAACTGGAGGTCAGTGCTAATTGGCCCGGCTGCTCAGATCCTTCTCTGGACATCGCCTCACGGAAAATCTTTGCAAAGTGGAGGACCCGGGGGGAATGGCAGACCGAGGGCTGAAGATAATTTCACTGGCTCGCCACGGACCTTGTGTGCTGGTGATAAAATAAAGATTGGAAGCTCAGCAACCAAAGTGGCTCCAGGGCGGACGTGTGGCCGAACTGTCTTGATGGCAGCTTGCCCTTTAATGGGCACTTTGTGCCTGTCTGGCTCCTCGTTCAGAGACTGGGGGAAATCTATTAGTGAGATCCATGCCGTTCATGTCTTGCGCCAGAGCCACCGGGGAGAAGCCTTACCCATTTCTTTTCTGATCCCCTAATTGGAGCCGCTGACGGACGCGAGCGGACCTGAGTGGCTGAAGATGGGGATGCTGAGAGCTTTGAGCGTTTACAGGGCAGAGGGAGATGGCGTCCATGCTGTCCACAGATCCGTCCGGACGGACGTGGATGGATGCCAGGAGCCGCGGCCTGGAAGGCCTCTGTGCAGAGGTTGCTGATTCGCAGTGACCTCCGCCTGCTCTTCAGCAGCGGAATTCGGCGGACCCAGCGAGCCGAGATGGAGTATGCCTGAAGTCAGTGGGCGCAGGGCCAGGCCTCTGCACTCCCAGCTTCCTCCAGCGTCTCGGGGACACAGATAGGACATCTTCTGAAAGAGGCCTCTGGCTATAGTTTTCATGGCATGAAAACCAATTCAGACATGGGAGGTTGGTTCCAATTAATCCCTCTCATGGGGCTACGGGTGACTGAGGTGCCGTGGACCATCCTCTTGGTTAATGGTTTGCACTCTCACAACTGGCCCGTTTCGTTAGTCACCCCCGAAGGCCAGGCCTGCTGGTGTTTGTAGGTGGCTAGGCTGCTGCACCTCCCCGGGAACTCGCTGAGTGTGATGCAGATGGGATGGGGCCCAGGGAAGCCAGCTCTCCTCCCAGTCTTCCTTCCTTTGTATTTTGCAGAGCAGATCCTTCTAAGGAAGCCATTCAAGTCATTCATCAAGCTTTTATGGGGCACCTACTATGTGCCGGGGACTGTTGTGCATGGAAATGAACACAGTGTGACTATAGCTCTTCTCCAAACGCCGTGTTCTTCGGGTTCTCTGGCACCCAGCACAGCAGCCCTCCCTGCACCCACGCGGCTGTAAAGCGGCTGGAAGCACCGGGAGGTTGGGGTGAGGGCTTTTCCCTCCCCCAGAAATGGAATGGGAGACGCTTCCTTCTCATATATAACATGCATTTTGTTAATTTTTATCGCACCACATTCCAAAATGAATATAAAAATAATAGGCCAAAAGATGAAACTGGAAAGGATATAAGGGAAAATATAGGTAGAAAGAAACACATGAACGGAGTCTATAATGTCCTATAAATGGGACCGGGGAGCGCAAATCGGGCTTTCAGCACCTTGGATTCCGGTAAAAAGAGGACTGCTTGGCGGGATGTATGGGCAGGAGGGTCAGCAGGTGCAGGGACTGGGCTGGGGGTGCTGGGGGCTGTGCTCCCGGAGAGGGACCATCCCCCCGTTATTTCCCTGTCACTACAGTGAATCTGAGGGAGTTCTTGCACAGGTAACGCTAAGCTCAGGTGCCAGTCGTACTGTGGTACTGGATGTTAGAGACGTGAGAGTCCAGCTGGGGGGACGGCGACTCACTGTCCCAGCTAGTGTGTTGCCATGCAACCCAGACAATTTACTGGGTCATTTTTTAAAAAATAATCTTCTTGTTTCCCAAACTCTGTGTTTGCACTGTAGAGCTTGCTGAAAGTAATGCCTTCATCTCTGAGCAAATCCAAAATAATGAAGCGACAGGGTAGGTCTGGAGGCAAACACCGGACCAGAGGATCTTGTATGGACCCTCACATCATGCTGCAGAAACGGCTGCCCACAGTACACCATGTGAGGAAGCATTCCCATGGTATCTGCTTCGTGGAAGAACCCTGGGAACTTGCTCCTGAGGCTCCTGCTCCCTTTGCCCAGAGGGTTCTTGTTGCCTTTACCCCCCCCCCCCTCGCTGCCTCTATATAATCTTCACTCCTTCCTCTCTCCCCCAGATAAAGGGAGAGTCCTCCCACTGGGTTTGTCACATACTGGCTCGTCACACATTCTTTCAGTCCAATCTACTATTGAGTGCTGGGAAAATCAATTTCTTAGGTAATAAAATTAATTTCTTAGCAACCAGATGAGTCTGCATTATCTATCACACAACTGTGCCAACGTACTTCAAAAAACCTACAAGGTGATGATAAAGTATCTACTCATTATAGGTTAATAAACTGATAGCATAAGACATTTATTCATTTTCATATAAATGTAGTGGCTACCCGTTATCATGATTTATTCTCCAAATTTAGTCTCGTGTGCTTAAATTGAGAAGTTACAACATAAAAGGCTTATCTTTATAGCTGTCATTGGTGTCATATTTATATACATGCTACATTCACCAACACTTTAACAACTGAGTAGCAATATAAATTGAATAACTTTAAAGACTATATATGTTTCTGTCTAGTACAAGACTACATTCATTTATATTACAACCTCATTTCTGTAAAGGATTGGCTGCGGCAGAATGGAATCTGGATTCAACCATTGCCCCTTTTTTCTACTTGAAGCACACAAAATATCACTTTAGTTTCCTCTCCTATGACTGTAAAAATAACTTTAACATCAAATGGAAAGAAATGACTGCTGAAAGTATATGTATAATGGAATGTTAGCTTGAGTGTTAACTTTTTACTTACATTGGCTGGGTTACTGTTCACATTTTAATATTTATCTACTAATACTTTTTTTTTCCTGAAGAATAAGGCCCTACATCCTGATATAATCATTGTTAGTGAATGTTCCACCATCAGATGGACTTAGATTTGAAACTGCTGTGTGGTCTGCTAAAAGCCATTTCATGTTCTAAGCCTCGGTTTCTTCATCTACCAAGAGAGATTATATATATATATATATATATATATATATATCATATCTATATTATATAATGAGGGAAGTAATATTGTTCCCCTCATGCATATGTTGTAAGGATAAATGAAATGGTATATGTAAAGCATGAGCATTTAGAGTACCAGCCAAATAGTAACTACTTAATAAATGCTAATAAGTATTATAAGTATTGCTATTAGTTTTTTTTCTTTTTTAATATATTTATTGACTTCAGAGAGGAAGGAAGAGGGAGAGAGAGATAGAAACACTAATGATGAGATAGAATCATTGATTGGCTGCCTCCTGAACGGCCCCCACTGCATGGAGCCCTCAACCCTGGCATGTGCCCTGACCAGGAATCAAACCATGACCTCCTGGTTCATAGGTCGATGCTCAACCACTGAGCCACACTGGACTGGACATTGCTATTGTTTTAAAAGTTGAGCAAAAAGAGAATAAACCAAGCTGTTCACATTTCCCTGTAAGTTCTTTTTGAAATAAAAGTTCCTTTAAAAGAAATTTTGAGTAAGCTCAGCAGTTAGTTTTAATCTTTTTCTAACACTCAAATCAACTAAAAGAAAGAGTTGGGATCCTTAGAAGTTGCTTCCATATGATAATTCCAGTCCGTGTGCAGATGTAAACATTAGAAGTAGGGAGATTGGCATTAGTATTTTTGATCACCGTGGTTTACAGGTGAGAAATCAGAGGCAAAGGAAAGTTAGACTTTTTGTCCAAGATCACAGAGTGAGAGGCAGAGTAGCAAGTGGAATGGAAGTGCTTTAACATTCAAGTCAATTTCTTTCAGTCTCAGTTTTTAACCAGTTATCAAATTAAACTCATTTAATATAAGGCTCATGTAATATGAAGCTAATTTAATGTAAACCTGGAGTCCTAATATCAGGACCTATTATAGGTATCCTAATAGGATTGTGTTCATGTACAGAGAAAACACCCTTGAAATTGTAGATGTACTTTTTCTACATTATGTATGTTACTATGTCATGTCATCAATATCCAACAGCTGCATATCTATACTGTACATTATGTATTGTTTTTGAATTTTGAGTAAAAAAATAAATATTCTACTAGCATTATCTGACAAAGCTAAGCCCTCCTACTCATTACTTCTGCCAAAGGAGAAGAAAAAAAAAAAGAGAGAGGGACAGAACAGATGGATAACTTTTGGTTCTTAAGTTTCATCCAGTGGAATTCAGATAAAAGTAGTTGGTAATTCCTAATAAATTAAAACATTTGCCTCTTTATTTTAAAGCAGTTGTTTAACCTCTCTAGTTGACTTGAATTTCCTTTGCATGTTATTTATTGCCATCCATGTAGCTAGGCTACTTGGGAGAACAAAACGGAAAACCGTGAAGTGTGCTTGGAGTATCAAGTGACGTGTGACCAGGTGACCAGTTCGCATGGCGGGGAGGGTGTGCCCTTCACAAGCGAGTAGGTCTCCTTTGTTCTCAGCAGCTGATGTAAGTCTGAAGAGTGTACTTGAGATGCTGTTTACACTAGACTTGCTTTTCTAGCTCACCGCATGACAGGATCATCTCAAAAGAGGCTGGGAAGGGAGAAAGGCGCCTGAGAGAAGGGTCTCCTGACTCCTAAGAGTACACGCTGCCTATTTTCAGATCCCAAACTGAGCCTGTGATGGACAGGCAGCAAGTCTCAGGCAGCAAACACAGCATCATCGAAAGCTTCAGAGAGACCTGGGCAAGCCGTGTCACCTCCTTGTCTTTTAGTGTCTGCATCTAGAAAAGGCAACTGATGAGACCTATCTTCCCTCCCCAATTGAAACATGATGTATATACAACATGCTTGTTGCACAGAAGGAAGCTATTATCATTGCCCTGTTGCTAATAGTAATAGGTAACAGACTGAAAATCAGTATTTAAGGGAATGTTGTCAGAGTAGCAGAAGAAATGGGGTTCTCGGGGGCTTTCAGAGGTACAGTATTGAGGAGATGGGCAAGGGAAGTGTGATGAGAGAGTAGAGTGCTGTGGGCACCATCTTCCTCAGCCCGAGGATGCTGTTGTCAGGCAAAAGCTCTTGCTGAGAGAGATCATTTATTCTTCCAACAAAAATGGACATTCCCTTGGCATCCATTCCATGATATGGCAGAGGAGTGATTATGCCCCAATGCCTGCCTATGGCTTGAGGTCTTTCGGGTGTCCGTCCTAACATGCATTATTTCAGTCTAACCCCATGGAGCATGACTTAAAGGGTCAGGTTTCCCTCTTTGAGAACATCTGGAATCCAAATAAACAATTGTGAACCAGAGAAAAAAGTTGGACAAGTCCAAAGGAAAGTGGGTTTATGATGATCCTTCAACCCTAAGTGTGTTTTCTTACAAGGACTTTCCCTACACAACCCTACATAACCATAGAATCATTATTGCTGGATTTTGCTTTTGTTTCCTCATGATTACATTCAAGTTAAAGATTCTTGAACACTAAATAAGTGATGCTACATGCTTCTCCATCATATCAGGAGGCATAAAGACAATATATCTTATTACTGATGCTGATTTGGACTACCTGATTAGGTGATAGCCTTCTAATCACTCCTTGCAATTACTAAGTAATTTATTTGGAGATAATTTGAGACCACACAATGTATTATTAAGTGGCTTAGCACATGTTGATGACTCTTGTCTGAATCAATTATTACATTGGTAGACCTTATTTTAAAATTAAAATTAACTGCTGTTTAATAATGGTTCCTCATTCCAGCATTTAAGGTCATAATATAATTTTTTTGCTGTTTTTATTTGTTGTCTAAAAATTTAAGACCAAAGGAGATCATCCAATTCTATGAAAACATTTCTCATGAAATAGAGCACATGTTAGGAAGGCGGCCAAAAAAAACCATTGTGCAGCTATATTTTAGAAATCAACATGTATTTTTTAAAAAGAACAACTCTTGCACAAGATTTAATATTGTCCGTGATGTTCAGCTTTTGTAGTTTGTAGAAGAAACACTGTAATATGTCATTTAACATCATAAAGGAATCTCATGTCTGTCCACTGATAACTCATTGGCAATGCACCACAGCTGTTAAGAGGCAGCCCAGGAAAAAGGGGGGAAACCTGCAAGCCAACCATCTGACTTTAATTAGGAAAGAGAATAGTCCCCAAATGTACAAGGATGAGGTCTTTTGCAGGTTAAAATATGACAGAACTTGAAAAGAGGTAATATAATGACCCTCTATATGAAGGTTAGTTCATGCTTTAAAGGATTTATAATATGGAATCCCCACCCTTTCCTGACAACAAGTAAACCTTCGCTTTAACTACAGTAAACACTCATTGAGGCACAGAAATCCATGCTTCCTAATTACTGAAGGCCTGTTGGGCGCCAGGGCAGCGACACCATTAACTGAGATGGGTAAGGCTATGGGTACAGCAGCTTCTGTAGGTGAAGAAGAGCAGGATTTCAGTTTGGGACATGACATATTTGAGACATCCAATAGACATTGAAATGGAGATACAGAATGCATAAAGGTTCCCTTTTCTCTATATCCTCACCAACACGTGTTCTCTGGTCTTTTTGATGATAGCCATTCTAACATGTGTGAGGTGATACTGCGATTTTCATTTGCGTTTTCCTGATGACTAGCGACGTTGAGCACCTTTTCATGTACCTGTTGGCAATTTGTATGTCTTCTTTGGAAAAATATCTATTCAGATCCTCTTCCCACTTTTTAGTCGGGTTATTTGGTGGGTTGTTTTTTTTTTTGTTTTTGGTTTTTGGTTTTGCATTTGAGTTGTATGAATACTTTATATATTTTAGATATTAGCCCATTATCAGATATAGAATTTTCTAATAATATCTCCCATTCTGTAGGTTGCCTTTTCATTTTGTTGATGGTTTCCTTTGCTCCCAGGCCTTATTCTGGACACAGCACATACCCTGGGCATGCTTGTCCTCTTCCCAATTTGGTTTTTGTCTCCTCTTTTCCCATCTCTGTGGACTAAAGCTCGCTCTCCCTTCCACATGAGACTCAGCATGAGCACCCAGTACATATCAGGCACTGTGCTCAGAACCTTTGTGGATGCCTGAGAGAGAGGAACTAAAGATGCTTTCAGAGAAGATTATTCTGGGTGGGGATGAATGTGGGCCCCAGGTGCCAGGAGCTGGGTCCATTGCTGGCTTGTACTTGTATTGGCAAAAAAACATCAGACTTCAGATGCACCGCCCTCCTATTTCTCACCTGCAAATGGGCGAAAGCACGAAGAATAAGCAAACAGTTTGTCATGTGTATGCCAGTCATTGCTGCTTGCTGTGCATCCGAAAGCCCATTTTGATTCCTAGTTGTCTTTTTATTTCATTGTACGTTTCCTGAATCTTCATCCCTTTACCTTTTTAATCTAACTTTACCACTTCCTACTCAGATCTTTTTTCCCCTCCTTTTCTGGAAGTTAGAGGAGAGCAGCTTGCCACCGTTTAACCCGTAGACAATGTGGGTCCCAAAGGACCATCCCTGCTAAGGTGGCCGCCTCTCCGGAAGCAGCTTGGGCTGTAGTCCTAGGCCTTGTAACGGGAAAGCGGTTGCACACAAGTCTTTTCTGGCTGCCTGCTTTGACTGGAGGCAGGACATGCAGGTTTGTGGTGCCCCGAAGGGAAAAGATCCATATTATGGCAACCGAGGCCTCCTGCCTCATTTCAGAAATTAGGAACCGAGGCCCCGTGCTCTGAATCGGTGATGCCGCTGGGCCTTGCCAGGTTTTTAAGTCTCTAACTTCCACCCTTTATAGAAATAAACACCAGAGTCACGTGACCCACACGAATAATTTCAAGTCTTTAGAAAATTATTCTCTGCATTTGATAGCTGATGTGGCAGAAGGTGTATTATACCTACCCACTAACTCAAATGCTCAGAGAATAAGAGAGCCACCTATTGTAAATGGATGCTTTCTTTTAACGGGCTTGATTGAAATAAAAGGCTGGCTGGAGGTACATTAGATTTCTCCAGACAGAGTCTCAACAGAATTGGAAGGAAGATGAGCCGGTTGTTCCGAGCTGGTTGTTCTCCAAGTATAACCATTCCGTCTGTGCTTCCAGAGACACTCTCTTTGTGGTTCGTTTTTGGTTCTCTTCCAATTTGCATGTTTACCAAAATCTCAAGGAAAGAAGAAGAAGAAAAAAACATTAGGATTTCTCCCCTGCCCCCTCCCCCCCCATAATCCATTTAAGTCAAAACTGGAGAGGAGAGAGAGAAATTTGTAGCTTTCAAACACCATTAGTTTGCTAATGATAGCGTTCACCCTCTGACGGCGCTCAGACTGATAAGATGCGCGGAACATCCACCGCGAGGAGAGGGCCATTTGCAGGCCCCGCTCCGTCTCTGCAGCTCGCACATGTTTCCCAACATAATTTCATGCCTGCTTTCTGACAGCTCATTAAACAAAGGCCTCTCGGCGCCTATATTGCCCGTCCCCCCGCTGAGAGTGTAACATATTTACGGCCTTTGCAGATTGCCGGCTGCTGGCACCTTCCCTTCCCGGTTGGCCTGCCTGCCAACTGCTTATCAGTCTCCCCCAAAGGTGACATCCCCCTCGTTTTGTTTAGGTAGCGATGGTCCCGTGTTTGACCCTTGGAGGCCAGCAGCCGCGCGATGCGGAGCGGCTCCTGCACCAGCCAGATAAAGGCAATCAGGCGGGCGAAGACAGCGCGGGCGCCCGGGGGCCTGGCCAGGCAGAGAGCTCCATTCAGGAGCACGCTGGCAGTTCGTTAGCGCGACAGCTGGCAAGGCGCAGCCCGGCTGGGGTTTCTGCCTCGGAGAAAGCAAACAAGGCTTCGGGAGTGTTGGGGAGCGATCTGGGGCCCTGGACAAGGGTGATCGGGGCGGCTTGCTCCTAATTACCTGCCTCTCGACTGCCATTAAATCATCCCCACGCAGCCAAGCCCATAAAAGCCCCACTGAAGGCGGCACCTTCTACTGCATTTTTATCCTTTCCTCCTGCCTTTGCCAGAAGCATTGTGCCGGGGTCCTGGGAGGACAGATGAAGACATCCTGGATGCAGCGAGAGGCTGCGGGCTGCATCCATCTGCCACTGCAGGCTCTGACAGCACTGGTAACAGGTTTCTGCCGCAGGCCCGGGGGCGAGGTGTCGTTTCCACTAAACAGGGACCGAGAGAGGAGGGAGGGGGAGGGAAAGCGGGCAGAAGGGAAGGAGAGAGCAAGCCCTCTTTCTTCCCAGCTGGCTCACAGTGACTGCAGCCCTTGGCTGCTGTGGGCTAATGGCCAGGCTCCCAGGGCAGAGTTGGTGTCAAAGCCTCAGATGACCTTGGCCCCAGACTTGTCTGTGGTGCCTCTGGGATCTCACTGGTGCCCACGGTAGGGCCAAGGCTGAGGTGTGACTGCATTTGCCTCCTGGGCGGATGACGGACAATGGCTGCCACTTTTCAAGTACCTCCTATGAATGAGGCAGCGCATTAAGCATTTTCCTACAGAACCGTCTTTTCATTTAAGGCAACACCACTCTGGGGTGGGCAACATAGAGCCTCTGCACAGGTAAACTGAGGCCCAGAGGCGGGCAGGCTCCGGCAGACAACCTGCTAGTCAGCAATTGCCTTCACGTCTGTTGGTTCCTAAGTCCCCACGCCTGACCTCCCAGCTTCTGCTGAGTTGCTGAGGACATGAACATGACTGCAGAATGAGTTGTTGCTAAGTCTGTGTCCTCTCTGCAAGTTCTGAAACCCCGGCACGCATGCCCAGCAGCCAGAGAGGTGGTGAATGGTGGAGACTCCCAGGCGTCCTGCATGAGGAGGGGCCCCAGGCAGGGGATAAGCAATCTTTTTTTTTTTTTCCACTTTGTGGAATCACCCTGGGTGGTTCTATACAGGGGCTCTTCAGGTCACACTGAAAATCTGGCTCCTAACCTGGGTGCCCCCTTCTCGTAGTTCCCTATAGAGTGTTCCCAGCACATAGTAGGCGCTCAATAAACACTAAAATCAGGGGAATGATTCTCTTCGATTTCATTCCTCTCTGCCTTATCTGAAATTGTATTGAAACATCTGTGCCCTTTAACTGTTTTAGAAGGAAGCAGGGGATACATTTTACACAAATAAAATTTATGTTTCTAATACGCCCTGAGCACTGACAGGGTGACATCATTCACTGTCAGACCACCACCTCCTGAGGGGAAGACAGCTGAGCCTCTGACCCCAGCAGTCCAGCATGGCGATGGCCCTTCCAGAACTGATGGTGTTATTGAACGTTCACAATAGAATTATCATTGCTTACAAAGCATCCCCTGTGTACATTTGCTAGTTATGTGCACGAGCACTATTATCTATTACATGCAAAAATTATTTGCTACATTGCTTATAAATAATTTAAACTTTAGCTTGTTTTCTGCGATGGCCTATTGTTTTTTGTGTACTGCAGTTCCTGTGAACCGACCAGTGGATATTATTTTTGATGAATCCTGACTTGGAAAGCAGGTATCACTGGCTCCATTTTATGGAGGAGGAAAGTGAGGCGCAGAGAAATTAAGTGACATCCTCAGATGGCATAACTCCCAGATGGCATAGCTCCCAGACGGCACAGACTCCACAATAAAATACTACCTCTATTTCGCTATGTTGCCTAAAGACCCAACTGATGATTTAAAACCGAATAGAGAAAATACTGGAAGGAAGTAACCGCAGTTATTAATGATGGTTGCCTTTGGGAGATGTGATATTGGTTCTTAATACTTTTTGTACTTTTTAAATTGTATATGCAGAACTTCCATAATTGTGGGAAAGCTTAAACACAGACACACACAACCCGGGATCACACTCTCTGATTAAACTTAATTATTGTTAATTTATCAGGAGATTTTGTTTTTTTGCTTTAGCAGTTCATTTGAATATATGAGTTTTGGATTAAAAAAAAAACACACAAGAAAGAAAATATTCAGGCGCAGTAGGACTTTCTCCTAATTAAAATTATTCTCGTCACAAGGAAACTAGCTTATTGCTCGTGGGAGAATTTGGGGTTTGGTTCTGAACAAAAGAAAACAGAACAGTGTTTGCTGCCTGACGTGTCATACTGCGCTGAGGATGGGGTGAGAGTGTCTTACGTTTTCTCACCACCCTGCAAAGCTCATAGAGGACTGTCTCTCCCATCATTTCCTTGTGGTCTCAGGATCACAGACCCTCTGCACCCCATGTCCTAGGCACGGTGCACCTGAATATTAATTACCAAGTTTGAACTCGATTCCCAGCATTATAAGGTGGGCTGGGTGTGTTCTTTTTTTTTCTTTTTTTTAAATCCCCTTTACCAATGAGGAAACTGGGGGGCAGAGATGAAGTGACTCGCTCCAGGGCTCCCAATCAGCAGGCCATGGCATGAGAACCCAATTTCAGCTCCCTCCCTCCAAACCAGTTCCTTTAACTGCACTGCCTCCTTGTGCATCTTAGGGACTGATCTGTTCTGGATCGAGACTGTAATAAAGGTTACATCGGTTCTTGTGATGTCTTTTCAAACTTGATATTTCAGAATCCATTTTCACTCTCCCACTTACCCAGGACCCACGGCACCATCCCCTGCACCGCCCAACCACCCCTTCAGATGACAAACAAATGAGCGGGGCCGTGCCGATGCATGACGAGGATTCCTAGGGCACGTGCTTGCTTTTCTGAAGAGGACATTTATGAATGCTATGCCTTTGCCCAGAGGAGTGCCCTCGTGGAGGGATAATTAGATAATATAGGAGGTCAATGGGGGGCAAAATGAAAAGGGAAAAATACCATCGATATGCGCTGGAAGGAAAACAAATGAAAGCATCATTTCATTTCAGAGAAACACTTTGTTAGTGGATGCCCACATCTTACAACTCCTGGAGAGCCATTTGGCAAAGGATAACGAAAGTCGTTCAAAGGGTCATAACCTTTGTCTTAGTAAACCCAGTTCTGAGGCTATATCCTGTAGAATAATTCTAAATACTGAACGGGCTCTGTGCATGAAGAAATCACCACAGAGTTGCCTATGATATTGAAAAATGGCAAAAGAGGCATAAATTATGATACAATAAAACATAGTCATTACAACTGATGTCTGCCAATGTTTTGAAATAATGTAAATTTTTTTATGGTGTAAGATAAAAATGTGAAGAATAGAATAGGATTTTATAGGCATGGTGATAATCATGTCCAAAATATTTGGAAGATGATTATCTAGAAGTAATTCTTCTTTCTACATTTTAAAACAAGTTTCCGGGTTTTCTTAAATGAAAATGTCACTTAACAAGTGGAAATATTAAACTTGTTTGGAAAAATATTGTTATTTTACTTAATATCGGTTTGAACATAACTCAGCTAACATGTAAGTGGCTCAACCCAAGAGTGATGAGCAGAAACCTAATGAGGAAATGAGCATTCAAACACCACAAGCAAATAAAAGCACAATAGATGGTGACATTATTCCTATATTGATTCATCAAAGCCATTCTAGTAAATTGACAGACTTCTGGAACTTATAACCAATGTCCCTATATTAGCTGCATAACAAAATACCAAAGACAGAGTGGCTTAAAAGACAGAATTTTATTTTCCGCGTGTCTGGAGGCGGGAAGTCCATGTGCCAAGAGGACTGGTTTCTGGGGAGACCTCTCCTTTCCCTGTGTCTGCATATGGCCTTTCCTCTGTGTGTCCTTTCCCCCTCTTACAAGGACATCCGTCCTATTCAACATTGAGGGTTACAACAGCTGAATTTGGGGGGACACATTTCAGGCCCTAAGAGTCCCCAAACTGAATGGGTTTACTCATTCCCCACACCCCATTCCCATATTCAGGAAGCACGTGGATTTAACACTATTGTCAAATTAGTATCATGTGTTTGGTCCAATATCCCTGGGAGGCTGAACAGTAGCATTCAAGCAACCCAGACTCCCCCATGACTCTTAGGCCCTTGGTAGTTAGTTACACAGATACTTTGGGTAGAAGTGGAAAATTGTATCCAGTTGGTGACGCCAGTAAGGTGACTAACAAGGTTAATTTGCTGGTTTTGCCTGAGCAAATAATTTAAAATCATAAATCTTGGTCTAGGCCCGTGGTTGGCAAAATGCGGCTCACGAGCCACATGCGGCTCTTTGGCCCCTTGAGTGTGGCTCTTCCACAAAATACCACGGCCTGGGCGAGTCTGTTTTGAAGAAGTGGCGTTAGAAGAAGTTTAAGTTTAAAAAATTTGGCTCTCAAAAGAAATTTCAATCGTTGTACTGTTGATATTTGGCTCTGTTGACTAATGAGTTTGCCGACCACTGGTCTAGGCCAAATCAGACTGGGATTTAGTTGCCCCAATCTAAAATCTGGGCATTCTCCTCTTACAACTCATACACAGTTGTCCTAAAGAGGCCATGTACCATCTTTAATTGTATTCAATTACCTTAATCCAAATGTGGACAGACAAAATACAAAGCACACACTGAAATCTTGCTTTTTTTGTAGGAGAAAAAAAAAATCTTTATGTTTTTCAGTTATTTTCAGGTCTTTCAGTTTAAAGAAGAAAATAAATCCCAACTCCTCCTGCCTCTTCTCAGATCCATCTCTACTGATTCTCGATCTAATCTCTACATTTAGTATTTTAGAGGTTCAATATGTAACTTTACAAACTTAGTTGAGCACTAGTATTATTTTTTTTTTGCCAATCTTAATAATAACTGTTGATGGCTACATCGATGCACTATTTAAATGTTTAAGATGACACATTCTTTTGGAAAATATTAACTACAAGAAATTTCCTATGTTGGCCATTATTTTTTCTCTTAATCTGCACCCCCGGTTAATAGTGATGAAGAGATGATCCAACAACAGGTCTATAGAGAAAGCAGACCCCACCACCACCACCCCTCTGGACACATCTTCCCAAGGAAGAGGGAAATGGGAATGTGAAGCACAGCGTTAGCATTTAGCTACACAGAATCACAAACACGCAACTGCTAACTACTTCCTGCCTTCCATTTTCCTGTTTTCCTCCTAGTGGGCTGAACAATGGGAAAGACTGGCTTCCCATTGGCCCAGAGTGATGGGAGAGAGCGCCACACTGCCCTCAGAGAACATCTGATGGAAAGATGACCCCTTTTGATCTACAGGGAGATTATAAAAGGTTATATATCAGCATTTTACTAGTTTATTTGAATATTACATTTCCCTGGTGTTGGCATGTGTTTTATCAATGGCAATGAACCTGTGTTAAAAATGAGCTTCTGGCATGCAAATCTGGCTGGTGTCCAATAAGAGAAGGAAGTTCTGGAGTGGCCCCACAATTTTTACTTTTGTCCCAACTCTTAATTCTTAAGATGATTGAAAGATTCCTCTCAATGAAGAAAAAGTCATGTTCAAATCCACTTCTATGAAATAAATACAAAAGACACCAAGATGTGTGGCTGTAAAGAGGTATCTGTCTTCGGGCAGAATTAAAATTATTGTATTTAATGGGAAAGGTGTAAGGTAGCCTGTTGTCACACTTCCTGGAGACACCTTCAGACTCTGAGACAGAGACTTGTGTACAGGAATATCACTGGGGGACAAACTTGAGATCAACATTTGCAAGGAAGAGAGGGTAGCGAGGTTGGGCAGAAGAAGAAGTTGAACTATAATACAATAGAGGCCTCAGTTGATCCCACTAGGAGCTCTGAAGCTGAGATGGCCCTTCAGAGTTGTCACAAGTTGAGGCAAAGGGCTGGGTCCTTGTATCTCTGCATCAATTCGTCTTTAGACTCAAGCTACCTCTAGGAAGAGGGCAAGGCTGCCGCCTCCTTAGACAGTGGGTGTTTCCCAGAAAGAGTCACTGTTGTGAGCCTTCAGTGGCCAACCACCCTGGAATAATTGCCTCAGACTAAAGCGGGACCTGGGCAGGCACGCCACATTTGAGCTCTTTTAGATCACTGTAAAATGTGTGCACATCCCAAACTGGAAATCACTGGATCGTCCCTTTATTCAATATTGCACTGGATTTTGACTCTCAATCCTCAAGCTCAGATGTGCAAAAAAATGACATATTATCTGGGATGCTTTCTAATTTCAGTTCCATCTCCCCACTCTGCCAGGACACATTGGAAATGGAACGTCAATCATTCTTGGGGCTTCCTCTCCACGTCAGGGCTATTTCCAGATCTAGGGTCTTAAGGAGGGCCAAGGCTTGAAGGCACGGGGAAAACTATGGGATGTTTGTTTATAACATGATCACTCTGAGAAGGCCACTGGCCTCTTTTTCTTGGTCCCTTCAAAGCCATAGCCGAGGAAAACCCAGATCTATGGTCCTATGTCCCTCGCCATTCCTTTTGGAGACTTGCCACCTCCAAACCCTGCCAGGGAGAGGGCCCCTTTCCTTCCTTCCCCAGCCCCACTGATCTCTTCTTATTGGAGCCCTATGGGAACATGTTTCTGACTCAGGAGGAGCTCCTATCTACTTACTACATTTACCAGTCACTTCACTTTCCCCCCAATTTCCTCAAATCTCCAGCAAATAAACACCAAATGCTTCCTTTATAGAGGCAAGGAGGGCTTAATCTTCAAACCCTCTTGAAGGAAATATTTGCAATCTACCTTTCTCAGGAATCAGAGGAAGGAAGAAAAGCAAAACACTTCAGTTCCCATACTAAAACAGTCTGAACATCAATTTTTTTGCCAAATCACCCAGAGAGCTCTCATTTGCTGCATATTCTGGCTATAAGAAAAAGGTAACGTATTTTCTACAGTCATGACCAATTGGCTTTTATATACAAGACAATTTCAAGAACAGTTGTCCAAAATGATTCTTAAGTTGAAAGGTTACCTCTTTGAGGCTGAGGTTGAATATAAACACATTGAAACATTTTCTTTTAAATGTATCCAAATTTTAGGCCAGCATTTCCCTCCAAGCTAGCCTGTGTATTGTAATGATTTCTGTTAGCAAGCATTTTGAACTTAAAACCCTTGTTCTGACACACTGGCAGTGTAATCAGCTACAGGCAGTCCCCAATCTTTGAATGTGTTGCTTGCCAAAATATTGTTTGCACATCTGTTTTTATTAGAATATAAGTTCTAAGTGCCACAAAACAATAGCATAAATTGTGTGTGTGTGTGTGTGTGTGTGTGTGTGTGTGTGTGTGTGTAAAGATTTTGAGTTCTTTATGGCAGGGACAGTTTCTTCATGTTCATAGAATTTGTTAAATATTTACACTGTAAAACATGTATTAAAATGTAAAGCACAGTGTAAAACATAAAGCATCTAATACATGCTCAATGAGGGAAAAACTCAGGAAACAAAGGATAAACTATTTTAATCATCTATAATTTCACCACTGCTAAAATTAGGCAAATGGGGGTGTGGGGTGGCAAAGGTAGGTTTACAGTTCTGAGTATGCAAAACACAGTTTATTCTTGTATTATTATTTATTAATTATTGTATTATTTTCCATATGAACAACTATTTTTGCCCCACCCTGTATGTCCTAGTATTTTTTTCCTATGGTTGGAGTATGTATTATTTATCTTTATATTGTCCATATTTTATCCTGTATATCACTTGGTAATAATATACTGGTGACATAAAAGGCTGATATTTTCAGAAGATGGTATAGTCCCACTTCCCTTTCTGTGCCTTTATCCTAGGCCGTCTCTTCTCCCCCATTTTTCACTTTCAGCACCCCACCAGCGCTGCTTCTCCCCCGTCCACCCCCTACCCCGCCTTCCCTCTCCCGCCACTTGGCTGCCTTCTCTATCTCCTGCTAAAACTTCCTCAGAACAGCTGACTTTGTTTATGGCTTGGAAAGAAATCTGAATGACAATATTCACATCAATATAAATGACAGGTGGTATCTTAGCACCCATCTCCAAGCTGCTTCATAACGGATATTGATTAACCCCAAAGGATCCGTCATTGAGGGACTTTCAAGCAACACAGTATCACAAACTGTACCCATCATCTTTGGCACCTGTCTGAGAACCAACTCTTCTTATTCAACAAGACTTGAAACTCCAGCCTTATTCTTGTCTCCTCCCTCTCCTTGACCCCTCCACCTACCCCACCACCCAGTCCCAACCCGACCAGGTCCGGGCCTGTTGGACTTCACTTCCATGCCTGCTGTGCAGCAGCCCTCTTCCATGCTTTGGTCACTGCCCTAGGGTAGCTGTCACTAAGCTCCGCCAAGATTCTCAGTGTCCTCCCAGGCACTCCTGGCTCCCTCTTTGCTACTCGTACCAACTCACGTTCTGACAATATTTCAGTGATCTTCCTGAAAATAGCTCAAACCATGTCCCTACTGCCTGCAGAGTGAAGTCCAAATGCTCAGGCCCCTGCACACCTTGTCAGCCTCATCTTCTGCTGCACTTGACTTCATATACACTGTGGCACAGCCAAACGTATCGGTTCTCTGTCCCCTGTGCTCCCCTTCAAACTTTCCCTGGTTCTTGCTTTTGTTCTGTCTTCTCAGTTCGAACACCCATTCTTAGCCTTCTCATGTGCATTTGCATCTCAAATGCTTACAGTTTGCTAGGTTCTGTTCTCATCAGTTTCTCCATATTAACTCGTTTAACCCTCAGACCAACTCTAAGATACTATTACTATTATCATCCCTATTTTAAAGATGGGGAAACTGACTTGCAGAGTTAATCTCTCTGATGCCTATTCAAATATCCAAATTTTTATCACCTAGCGATAAGAAAATTTTTGATATACTTTCTTTGCTTCCACTTCTGACAAATGTCTCATACATTGGCCATGATTAAGGGCCAAATAGAAGAAGATTAGCAATCTTGATCACATTCTCTCTTAGCATAGGATGATCCTGGCTTGCAAAGTGCATAGCACAGATTTTACTAATAAACGAAGAAATGGAAGATGGTATACACTTTTTCTTGGATTTCACTGAGTCTACTGAAACCTTTTTTCCCCTTTGTACTAGAAAATACCCAGTCTGCTGCAAGTGCATTTACTTTTATCCACATTTAGACCAACATTCTCAGATGTTATGCAGGCCTTACAAACACATCAAGAATTTTTTTTTAATTTCTTTATTAATTAAGGTATTACATGTGTCCTTATTCCCCCATTACCCTCTCAACCCCCCCCCCCATTCATGCCCTTACCCCTCCCCCTGTTGTCTGTGTCCATTGGTTAGGCTTATATGCATGCATACAAGTCCTTTGGTTGATCTCTCCTCCTTACCCCCACCCTCCCCTACTTTCCCTGAGGTTTGATGTTCTGATCGATGTTTCTCTGCTTCTGGATCTGTTTTTGTTCATCAGTTTATGCTGTTCATTATTTTCCATAAATGAGTGAGATCATGTGATATTTATCTTTCTCTGCCTGGCTTATTTCACTTAGCATAATGCTCTCCAGCTTCATCCATGTTGTTGCAAATGGTAAGAACTCCTTTTTTATCACAGCATAGTATTCCATTGTGTAGATGTACCACAGTTTTATTTTTGCTAAAATTTTCAGGCAGTTGAGCAGCGTGTGATTGTAGGTCAGACAGATGCCTCTGTTCTATCACCAAGCACATTCAACAAATATTGGCTTCTCCTCTCTGTTCTAAAAGATGTCATAGCAGCTATTATTGTTGGTAACTTACCACTATCATTATTATTAACACATTAGTTTCTTTTAATGCTCTCTGTTTAATTTGCTTTGCTTGGTTCTATATTCTATATTCAAGTTGAATCAGGTTTGGGTTTACAGTCAACATGTGGTGACATATTGTGTCACACCATAGTTGTCCCTCTTAATGGACATTAGCCATTGTCCCTGGAAAGAACCTTATCAACCACAGTATTGTTAATTCCAATGGGTTTGGTGAAAATCTCTACTACTTTGTCTTCTCTGGCAACTTCCCCTTAAGTATTTTGAGCACGGCCAGAATCAGGCTGCTGGAAACACTAAAAAGAGACCCTTCTCCACTGCCTGTCCATTCAGAAATGCCAGGTCCCATGAGCCCGGGCCAGCCTCGGGCCTCGATGCAGTGACACCTGGAGGCAGAGCTGAACGTGCGCTGGCACCACATCTGTCCACCAAGACTTTGATTACAGAGAGAGGGCTTGGTTCTATCAAGATATTCACTTGGCACTTTTTATCTTCATTCAAATGCCTTTTGGCGAGGAAGAAAGACTGAGCCAACCCTGAATAATAAAACAGTAATAAAAATGAGAATCATTATCATTGGAGTCTCTGGATTTGATTCTCAACAAAGAAAAATGCATAGGAAGTGCCTTTGAGGAAGAGCCAACATTCCAAGGTCTACCTTTGTCCTCCTCCCAAAGCCCCCCTTGTTGATTCTTTGATGTTCGTGGGGGAAATCCTTTAGAGGGGCCAGATCCTCTCCCTCCGCAGCCCCCAAGCCCTTATAATAAGAGCAGGCCCTTCCATTTGTGCGGTGCTCTTGGCTTACAAACCGCGTCCACGCCCTGGGCTCCACCTCTGCAGCCAGCTCCAGAAAAAGAAGCCTCCGTGTTTTCTTAGACTATCGATGCAACTTCAGTCCTTGCCCAGCCATCTTGCCTGAGACCAAGCAAGTCCGCGCTCCCAACAAACCTTGTGCACCTTGGAATTGCCTCAGCAGCCACTGGGGCAGTGCCATAACTCTCATCCAGGTGTCTCTGACCTGACAGCTTGCCTGGCCAGTGGTAGGAGCAAGGAGAACCCTAGGGGCTAAAGAACAAGCCACATGGGCCAGGGCAGGGGCCTCTCCCCATGGCTTCTGTGTTTTGCACACCCGCTGGCTCATGTTTCCAAAGGCAGCTGACATCTGCTGCCCCAAAGGTTCCCTGAGTCTGGAAATAGAGGGGGCTGAAGTCTCACAGTTTCTATTCATGGGTTTCAACATCTGTAATCCATAAGCAACAAGGAGTAGCAGGGTTTGGGCCTCATGGCCCAACTGTCCTCCCTGCTTCCTTGTACCTGGTCCTTCATACAGTCCTTTCTGTCAATTCTCTTTTTATTGGAAAACTGCATCCTGCATATAGAAAAAAATTAAAAAGAGTACAAAGTTGTATGAAAAGAAAAAGAAATACACTCCCTTCCTCCCTAGATTCCCCCATGCCTCTTGCCAAAAGTTATAATTGTCAATGGTTTCTTGTGTATTCTTCCAGGACTATTCTACACATATACAAAGAAAAAATATATCATATGGAATATATAATACATGTATATTATATATAAAAAGTTCTTCTTAACAACATGAAATAATCAACCCGCATCACGATACAACCAGAAAAGAGATTGTGTGGGACTATTCAGCTTTGCTCAGAGGCCAATATGGGCCAAATTCTTCATTAGCTATAGGACACTCATGTGTTAAAGTTTTTCAAATGACAAATTCAATATACATTATGCACTTTTTTGTTTTTTGCTAAGGCTAACAACACAAGTGAATAATCTTTTCTTATCAATGTAATTCCTTCCTTTCAAAGGAGCTCTTATCAACCAACTTTTAAAACTTTACAAATAACAATTTCTGAGAGCATACTGGCTGCCTGTAAGTTTGTTGTTGAGCCTTGGCTTAGAAAACAACTTTCTTCTTGCACATTGAGTAGGAGTGCTGTTGAGGAACCTCACTTTAGCTTCATGCCAGTATGCCAGTGTACTTCTATCCAGCCAGGTCCTCCAGGGACTCCTAACTTCAGAAGTCTTGGGCTCTGTGACTGGCTTCTGTCCACTGGGAAAGACTCTAGGACCAAGCAAGCACTGAGTCCTGAAACTAACAGCTAATATTCACGTGGAACTCCCCTGTGCCAGGCACTATCCTACAATCTCACGTGCATTTGCATGTACCCTCTGGCCCAGGAGGTAAGTACACTGAGTAGCCATGTTTTACAGATGAAGAAAATGGGTCTTGGCGAGGTTAAGTTACTGGCGCAAGATCAAAGCTCTGCTCTGGTAAGTGGCACAGAGGTTATACTATGATCCCAGAGCTGTTAACTCCTTGAATATTCGCTTTCAAGTGGATCTGGAGTCCCATTCCCTGCATTTACCAACCTTCCCAGCAACCCCGCATGTCTTCCTATGCATACCATTCACCCCGCCAGGAAGGCATGCCTCCACCTCCAGTGAGGCTGATCCGGCCTGGCTCTGAGTTCCTCACTCAGTCCCCTCACATGTGATCTTAGGTATCAACAGATGCCTCTGGATATGAATTTGGAATCTTTGTGATGTTTTATGATTTATTTTTATAACTTGTGATGTGTATCAGGTTAAAAGACCTTTTGCCCTTGAGGACTGACTGGCATAGTTGCCAAACCTGTCTCAGTGACTTGGTGCCAATAGAAAGAGGTGTCCCTTGCGGTCTGAAGGTCAGCCCGGTGACAGAGTGAGGGTGAGCTCCATTCCACACCTTCTTGCTGCTATGGAGGGAACATACACTTTGGAAATCAAGGTAAGATACTTCATCCTCGCTTAGGAAGTGACACATTCAGAGGAAGAAGGAAATGTCTTAATTCTGGAGTGTGGGCTGATCGTGGGCAGTGGATTGTGAACAAAGGCTGCGTCAGGTCTCATTAGTATTCCCAGCATGGACCGTGCTACCAAGAATCCAGAAACTCTTATCTGGGGACTCCTGCTCTTGCACCCCAGAGAATCTTTGCCTTTTAAAGAAATATATCTCCCATGTTCGCAGGCATGTTCCAGAATCGCTGTGGCTGTCGAAGTGTGAGATGAGAATGCTTATTCCCATGGAGCCCACCATTTCTGTAGGCCACGGGCAATTCCTTTCACCTCTCTATTACTCTCAGTGTTTAATATTCATCACGGTCTCACTGGGGTGAAAGAGCAACAGAGAATGTCCCTCCAAAGAACGGACAAGGCAAGCAAGAGCTGCCATATCAAAAGCAATGTAAGGGTCACATAAAGCCACTGACATATCACAAGCAGCAATTTGGGGCTGTACCTGATTTCAGGGAGAATGGCTTTATCGAATCAAAGGCCTTAATCCAACAAAACAACCAGGTTTGAACAACTGCACGTGGCACATAAAAGGAGGCAGAGAGCACAAAGGACTAGGCCCGCCAGTTCTCCTGCTCCTTTCCCCACACACCACCAGCCCCTTCCCCCCAGCTTTCCCCTGGTGGCCCAGGAAGCTGAGCATTCCCTTCTGGGCCTTAAGCAGATTAGTTAGAGTCTCCATTGGACCAGCACAACCCATTTGGCACCACTTTGGAGAAACACCCAAACCAGAGCTATTCATCCTCCTCTCAACCCGGGAGGCCCAAGTGCCCTGACACACAGAGAAAGTGCAGCAACCCGTGGAGGGTCTGGGCTGTGCTTTCCCCTCCCCAGTGGCTCATCCTCTCTCCGACTCTCTCCTCCAAAGTTGAGCTTGTGTCTGATATACGTCAGTAGATCCATCATGCTTTTGGAGATAGGCATGAAGGTGTAGGGAAAGGTGCCAATGAAAGGTCCAGTGGAGGTGTAGGCATACAGTTCTCTCTTGATGCCATTACATGGGTAAACAGGGCAGTCCGCTCTGGTCTGTTTAATGGATAACTGTTATGTGGAGACAGGGACTGTCAAACCCTCTTTGGAATCAAAGAATCTTTCTCTCTCTTGCTTACCTCCCTCCCCCACAATCTTTACTCTGCATAAAACTATTGCAGGTTTAGATCTAAATGTTCTCGTTTCTCTAGTTACGAATTCAACAAAACCCTTTAACTTTGGGGCTGCTGATAGTTCAAGAAAAAGGCCAGTTGCATTAATGGAACATAGCATAAACAAAAATTATTTTAACTGCTGAGTCTATTTCTCTACCTGCCAAGAAACAAATGTGTCGGTGATTTTCAAAAATGGGATGCTGCAGCCTTGGCTGGGGAGGTTCAGTGGTTAAGCATTGACCCATGAACCAGGAAGTCACAGTTAGATTCCATTCAGGGCACATTCCTGGGTTGCGGGCTCGATCCCCAGTGTGGGGTGTTTCTCTCATCACTGACGTTTCTATCTCCCTCTCTGGAATCAATAAAAATATCTTTTAAAAAATAGCCGCTACTTGTGGCCACTAATCTCCATGTGGCTCCTGTACTCTGTGCAGGGGCCCAGAGGTGGCTGCTCAACATCAGCTTTTCCTTCCAGAGCCAAGCCTTGTCTTTAGGAGACAACATTGTCACTTAGCAGGTTGAGGACAGATGGTAAGTGTTAAGTGGGCTGGATCCCCACCAAGCAGGAGACAAGACCACAGACTGACGAAGGCTTTGAGTCTGTTCTGTGTCCCCAGCGTCCCTTCGTTTCTACCACATGGGGGAGGGGAGGAGTGGCCCAGGAATGTGGCCCCGGAGGACCCACAGTGATGGTCAGGGAAACGTGCCGGCAGCCAGCCCTGCAGGTGCTGTGGGCTGTGTCCTCGCAGAGAAAGGCCAGGCTGGGCAGGGTGGGAGGGTAGATGTCAGCTCCCTTTTGGTCCCTTAGCTCTGATGGGAGTGAGCATGGCACGGCACGCCCAGTTTGGGTCATCCTCCTGACGCACCGGAGAACTTTTCCACTTCCAGGGCACCTGCTTTGTGGATTCACCCATTTTCCATTTAAAGTTTCCAAATCCAGCTCTTAGTAAGTGCAGCTGATCCTGGAAAAGACCGGCCACTCCTCCCCACTTGGCTGCTGAGAATCGACGAGAAAGAAAGCGAAGAGAAACCGGGGAAGAAAGTTCTGCATTTGCTGCCTTCAGATCTTTTTAGAGGCAGAGCATCGAGTCAGATGTAAACATTCTCTTGCTGGATCCTTCAGAAGAAACGGCTACTTTCCAGCGCTTTTGGGAAACATTCCACAGAAAGACAGTGTCAAGAAACTGTCCCCATGTATTTGCTCAGGGCTCCCGACCTCCAAAACTACCCCCACACAGCAACCTCCGAGGGACTGAACTGGTATTGGTGTTCAGACCCAGTTCTACTCATTTTTCTCTTGCAAACAAATGATAGGTTTCAGTTTTGTCTTTTATTGGCTTGTTTTCAAATGTTCCCTAAAAGCAATACTTGTCTGAGGTTGATGAAGCCACCCATCATTCTGTTTCTGAGAAAAACCTCCCCAAACAGGACCGCAGAGTTGATCCCCTGCAGGCCAATTTGACTTTCTCACAAGAGCATTGAACTTCCACACGGATGCAATTAGGGCTCTTTGTCTTCTTTTTTTTTTTTTTTTTTTTACAGAAAACACATTTAATTATAAAACATCAATTTTTAAAATGATTGTCCATCTTGAGCAGACGATGCAGCATTGGCATTGTGCATTCTTACAAACGGAGGCCAATTTCCTAGCTGTAAAACACTCCCCTTTTTCTATTTCATCCTTCATTTCCTGCTTTGTTGAGGTCACATTCTACTGACACAGCAGTCACCACTGCATTCGAATTCTGAAATGACACATCTGTGTCTAATGGTGGCGGTTTATACAAAAAGGCGGCAAGCTCATTAAAGAAAACGATCATTTTACAAGTAACACTTATGGCCGCTGGCATGCGGGCTGTCTTGATATTATCATAAATCCAGAAAGATCCTTTAATTCCTCACTCGGTACTATTATACATGTGCTATCTATCATGACACCAGAATTAATGGGTCCAGGTACTGAGCCTAATAATCGAAGCATCATAATCTGCAGTCCCAATGCTAGAGATCGCGCTGCCCTTGTCAAAAGTCTGCCCCAAAAAGGCTGCCTGTCCCTGGATTGAAACGAGAACAGAAAGAACCCCTCCCGCAGCAAGTGTTGGTTTTGGAGCTAAAGCTGGAAACGGTGAAACTTGAGGTCCAAATCCGCCCCTGTTCCTTGGCGTTCTCTTTGCTGCGGTTGTTTTTACCTTTATGGCTGGTCCTCCTAAAACCATCCATCAGAAGGCGTGTCGATCGATGTCATGATGGATTTGGGAAATCACCTTTGTCCTAAATCCCGAGCCAGGCCCCTGTGGACATGGCGCCTTTCCAAAACGTGAGGTGGACCTGGATGGCGATGGCAGCAGCTGGACCTGCATTTCCTCGGAGGCACGGTTTTGTTTTCTTCTTGCGATGGGATGTGGCCCTCATAGTCCTAATACAAATTTATGAACTTTGCACTGCTGAATTGATGCTATCAAAACAAAATAATTTTCAGACCAAAGGCCATGTATGTGTGGTTTTGACAGCCCTGTGCATCATACAGCAGGCAACAATTTTTCTTAATATCAGCGAGTGAAACAAAGTTCCGTGTGAGTGATGTTGCTATTACGTGGAACCACTGATGGCTGTGCCCAATGCGGTGTGATTTCTCTTCTGGAAATTGGTTGCTGTCTCTGCCTTATATGCATCCAGGCACTAAAAAAAAAACGCATTTTGACTTCAGCCTCGGGTTGCCCTCCCCCCATTTACATGTCCCAAAACTTCCAAGGGAAATAAAACCGTCTCAGAGACGAGTCCTATCTATTTTGGATCACCAGAGCATACAAATGATCCAGGTATTTATCTAACTCCTTATTTTCCTCCTCTTAAGTTAAGCGCTTGGAAGTTAATTTATTGGCATGTTTAACCTTTTGCACTGTCTAAAGATGCAATTTATAAAATCCCTACCAGCAGTAACCTCAGCACAGCCAGGTGGCTTTCAGGGATGCTTGTTTATTGTAAATGCCAAGTCTTTGGTCTTTTTTTCCTTTTTAACTCCACAAGGGGAAATTTAGCATTTGTGCTTTTTATTCGGGACTCTAATCACTGGAACAAACTCGAGAAAAGAAAACAGAGACTAGAGGAATGAGGAATAATTTACAGTTAAACCCTGAAGATGAAAGGAGGGAATTAATGGCTTAGCAAAGTTCAGCTTGACCCGCTCCTCAGTTTTGTTGATGTCCTGACAGAACCAAATGTCGCTTTAACCCACTGCAAGCTGCCCTGGAACTGGCACCTGGCCGCTATCTGGCCATGAGTGTGGTCTCAGTCTCCCCCCCCACCACCACCTGTATCTCTGACACGTAAAGGAAGATAACTCTGGGAATCTGAAGTTATTTTTCCCTGCCTGGCTTTTAAAATCCTCACCCAAGGGTGGATAGATAGATAGATATCAACAGATAGATATAGGTATAGATGATATAGATATAGATATAGATATAGATATAGATATAGATATAGATATAGATATACTGGTAAATTAGATATAGATATACTGGTAGATATAGATATAGACCAATTGATTTTAGAGAAAGAGGAAGGGAGAGGGAGAGAGAGAGAGAAACATTGATATAAGAAACATGGACCTGCCGCCTCCCATACACACCTTGCACACATCTGGGGATCAGACTTGCAACCTTTTCGGTGTACAGGATGATGCTCCAACCAGCTGATCCACACCAGCCAGGGCTCCCTGCCTGGCCTTTTCTTTTTTAAACCTGCTCTCTGTGTTCTCCTTGTATGTCATGTTATTTTTAAAAATTGTACCAAGTTCCTATACATTTGCTCACTTTTTCCTTCGCCGGTTTGCACATTCATTTCCTTGTTCATTTTTTCAGGGGACCATTCGTAAGTTCCAAACACACCATACACAGGACAACATGGTAGAGGTTTGGGAAAACGGAAGCACACCGGAGTAAGTTAGCAATGTACTTCCTTCTGAGACATTAGAATTTAGAAGTGGACATAACCATATATACAACGTAGAGTATGTTGGGTATGAACAAAATACTACGGACGTTCCAAGAAGATAAAACCTTTACCTGGTGAGGAGCTTAAAAAAGATTTTGAGAGGACTCAGGCTTGGAATTTGTTTGGCAAGATGGAATAATTTTCAAGAAGCAGGGAGTATGATAATGGGAGCAGTAAGTAGGAAAGTAGGAAGAAGATGGCCCAGTTGTCAAGGGGAGGGCAACTTCCGGTTTTACATGGAGCTTAGGGCTCCAGAAGGAGGGCTGGAGGAGCAGGTGGTGGTGGCCATGCAGTGAATGTGACCTGGAATGTCTGGAGTGGGAGCCCGTCAGAGAGACTCTCTCTTATAAATGCCTTATGGATGTTATTTAGAATCATAAGGTTTTAGAGCTGAAAGGGATGTTGAAAATCTAGGCCACTCTACAGATAAGGAACCTGAGGTCCAAACAGGTCAAGTTACCTGTCTGGGGTCACACATCCAATTACAGACAGAGTCTAGACCAGAACTCTTTGGAGTCAGCTTTCCCCCCCACCCCACCCCACGCCCACCCCCCACACACACAGCTTAGAAATAATAGACTCAGTAGAAAAGAGAAAATAGCCTGAGAAGTCAAGACTAGAAGACAGAAATAAAGCCACACGGCATTTTCACTCCTGATTCGGGCTTGTTTTCTCAGTCGGGAGAGGCTTTTGTGGTTCTCGGGCCTTCAGACCCAACTGGAACAACACCCTCAGTTCCCCTGGGTCACCAGCTGGCTGACTGATGCTCCTGTGACGTGTCCTCCCCCATAAGGGAGCAGCCTCTGCATCAGATGTTCCCGGTTCAATCTCAGCTCTGCCACCTGCTACCTGTGACTCAGTTAGCCTCCCTGTGCCTGTTTCCTCACCTGTAGAACAGGGAGAATAAAAGCTATCCCATAGGGTTTTGTAAGGATTTAAGAAATGAAAACAAAACAGCACATGGCATATAGTAAGTGTTCACTAAGTATCAGGTGTAGACTTTGATCTCAGGGTGCATACAGATGATGGATCTTGTTATGTTTGCCCTTGGACCTGGTATCTCCTGGAACCCAGTCCGCTTCACAGATGGGGTTTTGAGATCTGGATCATGCTTTCTTTGCTTCTCATCCCTGCCCTTTGGGACCTTTCCCTTATTTTTCCATCTTTCAGTGACCCTAAATCACAATCATTCCTACAAATAGAGCCCTCGGCTGATTCTCTCACCATGACCAACGAATTCTAGCATAGAGATCTCAGAGCTCAGAATCTCAGAACATGTTAGGGCTAGAAAGTTGCTTAGAGAGCATCTACTGCAAACATTAAATATTTTGCTCTTTTATGAAGGTAATCAAAAATTATATGTGCTTTCAGTAGTAAATTCAGAAAGCCAAGGAAAGATCCCCTTTTCCTGAGTTTGCACAGCAGGTAACGTCGTTTCATTCTTTGGACCCTCCCTCTCCCAGAAATTTTTACAACCCTCTCTTATAACATTCAAGGTTGTGCTGTTCCTCCATGTTCCCCGAGACCGAAGCATTCAAGGAGAAGGCCCCCCTCCTATGCATCACTGTGTGCCCTGTGTCTGCCACCTTCATTCACGAGTGGATATATGACTACATTACTGACTAATTAGTTGAAGAAATGAGGGGGTGAGTGAATGAATGAAGAAAGGGGGGAATAAGATGAATAAGTATTTTTTTTTCACCACAGTCTTATCCTATGGTGCCAGATCACTTGGGACCAAAATGAAAATCCTAACTATAAGTCAGGCTAGATTGTATGTGTACACATTTTTATGACTTACATTGAAGACTAAGCACTTGATAATGACCTATTTCATTTTTATGAATGTGTAAATTAGTATAATAAAATCTGAAATTAAATTCACACCAGCGTCAATTCAGCCATAGTCAGTTTTCTTTGTTATGTCCTTCCTAGGGCACTCAACTCAGGATTGTAATTCAATATATTTTTACATTTCCTGGGTTATCTCTTTCCCTGTATTAACCTTTTCATGGAATTAAAGGACTCCTCGCACACATGACGGAATGATCCTAGGTTAGATATGGAAAATAAAGAAGTAGATTCACAAAGCATGCCTTTGAGGAGCCTCTGATAGTAGAACTTACACTAATCCTGTTCTTTGGTTTCTCAGGAATTTCATCATAATTAGCTCATATATAAAGAGCTAATAATATATAAAGAGCTAATAAAGCACCTGGACCTAATCAAATTCCTATATCCATTCATAATTTGCAGGAAATACAGAGACAGAGAAATATGGGAGTGGGTCAGAAAAGTTACAATGGCAGGAAACTCTACAAGGCAAAGATTGGTTCCTTCAAAAAAAAAATCCTATACAATAAAGAGGTAATATGCAAATTAACCCTCACACCATAACACCATTACAAGATGGCGATGCGCACAGCGGGGGCGGGGCTGGCTACTCCAAGCACCTGGCGCTGGAGTTCCCTCAGCCCCGCCAGGGGGCAGGTCCCAGCTGCTGCTCTGCGTAGCTTCCACCAGTGTTCCCTCAGCCCCGAGCATGCTGCAGGGGTAGCTCGGGGGGCGGGGGGGAGGAGAGGAGAGGTCCCGCAGTTCCCTGTGGCTTGCTGCGTGGGCACAGGCAGGTCTGGATCTCGCGGGATTTTGAGGCACACGCAGGTGGGCGGGGACTTGACTCTGGGTCTCCTGGCACAGGCGGACTTGACACTGTGTCCCCATGGGCACTGGTCCAGACTCTACAGTAGGGAGGAGGGAGTCCCATCCCCTACAGAATCCGCCAGAATCCACCATTGGTCAGCCAGCTCTCAGCGGCCTGACAGCCAGGACCTGCATCCCAGACCCTGACAGCAGGGAGGTGGGAATATGTCTAAAGAGCAACTATTGACACAATGTAGCTCTACAGCTGAAAGAAGCCTGCGTCATCGACAGACAATGTCTGAAGACCAACATGCCTCTGAAGCTGGAAGAAGGTGGTGTCAGCAAGAGAATGTATCTGAAGAGCAACTATTGGCACAACATAGCTCTGAAGCCGAAAGAAGCCAGTGTAGTCAACAGAAAATGTCTAAAGACCAACGTGCCTCTGAAGTTGAAAGAAGATGACAGAATATGTCTAAAGAACAGTCATCAACAAGTACTACCAATACTGGTAGGAACTGCCTTCTCAGTGAAAATGGAGTACATGAGGATGCAATTCTTGAACATAGTTGTGGTGGAATGACTGTTAGATGTCAATTTTGCCTATCACTAAATTTCTCTGATGAAAAACCAACTGATGGAAATTTTTTAAAAATATATTTTATTGATTTTTTACAGAGAGGAAGAGAGAGGGATAGAGAGTTAGAAACATCGATCAGCTGCCTCCTACACACCCCCTACTGGGGATGTGCCCACAACCAAGGTACATGCCCTTGACCGGAATCGAACCTGGGATCTTTCAGTCTGCAGGCCGACGCTCTATCCACTGAGCCAAACCGGTTTCGGCTACTGATGGAAAATTTACTCGATGTTGTAGCAAAGGTAAAGTTTGTCCAAATGATATACATTTTCCAGAATACCTGGCATATTTAAAAGATTAATGACAAATGAAGATTCTGACAGTAAAAATGTCATGGAAAATATTAGTTCCATAAATAGTTCTTTTGCTTTTGCTTCAATGGGTGCAAATATTGCATCACCATCAGGATATGGGCCATACTGTTTTAGAATACACAGACAAGTTTATCACTGTACTGGAACTTTACATCCTTCAGATGGTGTTTCTCGGAAGTTTGCTCAACTCTATATTTTAGATATGGCCGAAGCGACAAGTAAAAGATTAGCAATGCCAGAAAACCAGGGCTGCTCAGAAAGACTCATGATCAACATCAACAACCTCATGCATAAAATAAATGAATTAACAAAATCCTACAAGATGCTACATGAGGTAGAAAAGGAAGCCCAATCTGAAGCAGCAGCAGAAAGTATTTGCTCCCACAGAAGTAACAATGGTGATTAAATATGATCGTAACAGTGATCCAGGTAGATATAATTCTCCCCGTGTAACTGAGGTTGCCATCATATTCAGAAATGAAGATGGAGAACCTCCTTTTGAAAGGGACTTGCTCATTCATTGTAAACCAGATCCCAATAATCTGAATGCCACTAAAATGAAACAAATCAGTATCCTGTTTCCTACATTAAATGCAATGACATATCCTGTTCTTTTTCCACATGGTGAAAAAGGCTGGGGAACAGATATTGCATTAAGACTCAGAGACAACAGTGTAATTGACAATGATACTAAACAAAATGTAAGGACACAAGTCACACAAATACAGTATTATAAATTTCATCTCTCTGTGCGGGACATGTTCAGTCCTATTTTAAATGCAGGAAAATTAACTCAACAGTTTATTGTGGATTCATATTAAAAAGTGGAGGCCAATAGGATAAATTTCATTAAAGCAAACCAATCTAAGTTGAAGTTGAAAAATATAGTGGTTTGATGGATTATCTCACATCTAGATCTGAAAATGACAATGTGCTGATTGGTAAAATGATAATATTTCCATCATCTTTTGAGGGTAGTCCCAGAAATATGCAGCAGCGATATCAGGATGCTATGGCAATTGTAACAAAGTATGGCAAGCCTGATTTATTCATAACCATGACATGCAACCCCAAATGGGCAGTTATTACAAACAATTTACAACGCTGGCAAAAAGTTGAAAACAGACCTGACTTGGTAGCCAGAGTCTTTAATATTAAGCTGAATGCTCTTTTAAATGATATATGTAAATTCCATTTATTTGGCAAAGTAATAGCTAAAATTCATGTCATTGAATTTCAGAAATGCAGACTTCCTCATGCTCACATATTATTGATATTAGATAATGAATCTAAATTACGAACAGAAGATGACATTGACTATATAGTTAAGGCAGAAATTTCGGATGAAGACCAGTGTCCTTGACTTTTTCAAATTGTAAAATCAAATATGGTACATGGACCATGTGGAATACAAAATCCAAATAGTCCATGTAGTCAGACATTCCCCGAGGGGTCCCAGATTGGAGAGGGTGCAGGCTGGGCTGAGGAACACCCCCCCCCCATGCACGGATTTCATGCACCGGGCTACTAGTAGATAAATAAACAGAGAAAGTGAGGTATGGGGAGAGAGGGAGGAGATGGATGAGTAACCTACAGATGAAAAGAGATTTAAGAGCCACATCAACTACACTCAAGGTATGGACCATATTTGAATCTTGATTCAAGCAAACAAATGGTTAAAATAAAGTGACACTTTATGAGATAGTTGAACAAAGTATATTTTAAGATTATCGTCAATCTTAAAAGGTGAGATAGAGGTATTGTAGTTGTATGTTTTTATATTGTAGTTGTATGTTCTTATCTAAAGTATTTATGAGTAAAATAATTTAATTTTTCAGATTCAAAATAATGCCACTTCCAGCCAAGATGGAGGAACAGGGGCCAGATTTTCCCCCTGCCTGAAATCCCTTCTCCTCCAAAAAAGACAAAAATATACGAAGCGTTTTCTTTAAAGCACTAGACACAGGCAACAAAGGACTGTCCTCCCTGAGAGATGGGGGGAAAGAGTCACATGACTGCCACTGCTTCCTGCATGGAGAATACTTCCAGGTGACGGCACAGGAAATATGGAAACCAGGAAGAGTGCAAGGGCCTCCAGCTGAGAAGATAGAGCTGAGAATCTACGGAGGGTGTTGCTGGCAGAACAGCGCTCTGCAAATGAGAGAGCTGCTCAGAGAAAGAGTCTCAGGGGCAGCAGTCGCCACTGGTCAGTGCATGCATGCAAAGAAAGTTCCTGAGGCTGGGGAAAGAAAGCCCTACCCAAAAGGGTAAGAGGGAAGAGTACCGGGGCTCGTGCCAGGCTTGGAATAGTGCCTGCTCTCACCAACCAGACTGGAGAGCCTATAACGGAAGGGGTGTTGGGTTGAGTATTGAAGAAGGTCTTGCTTCTGTAGTGGGGGATAATTAGACCAAGCATTGCTTTGGGCCTGCTTAACAAATAAAAAGCAAGATCCAAAAGGATCAAGTAACTTAACTGCATCCCAGAACTATGCCCAAGAATATTCATAAGAATACAAAAATATCCTCTACTCAACAAGAAAAAAAAAAGTATAATGTCTGGCATCCAATAAAAAATTACCAGGTATGGAAAGAAGCTGAAAAACACTACTATTGAAGAGGATAACCAACCAATACAAACTGACAGGGAACTAGCAGAGATTATAGAAATAGCAGACAAGGACTTTAAAAGTTGTAATAATTGTATTTTTGATGTTTACTGCAGCAGCTGGAGTAGCTATACTAATAATCTGGAAACAAATAGAGTATAAGACAAAAAATGCTAGAAACAGAGAGGGACATGTTAAAATGATAAAATTGTTAATTCATTAGAAATGTAACAATTTATACATGAATGGATCTAATACCAAAGTGTAAAAATATAGAAAGCAAGAACTGACAGAATTGAAGGTGGAAATAGATAAGACAACAGTAATAGTTGGAGCTATCAGTACCCCACTCTCAATAATAGAAGAGCTAGGCAAAAAAATTAGCAAATATATAAAATAGAGAAATATGCTAATTAACCAGGACGCCATAATGGGTCGACCGGACAGGAGGAGGTTGCGCGTGCAGCGTCGGGGGCGGGGCAGCAGGGGCCTCTGCAGCACCTGCGCTGGGGGAGGGCCTGATCAATAGTGGCTTCAGCTGCTTCAAGGGCGGAGAGGGAGGCAGGGCCGGACCGGCGACTCAAGGTTGGGCGGCACTGGGCTCCTAGTGTAAAATATTAGAACATCACTATCAGTCACCTTTCCACAAGAAAACTCCAGGCCCAGATGACTTCACTGGTGAATTCTGCCAAGAGCAATATTCACAATTCTATACAAACTCCTCCAGTAAATTCAAGATGATGGAATATTTCTCAGCTTATTCTGTAAGGTCAGCATCGAACTGACCTTAGCAAAATCAGACAACAACATCCTATCTAATAATAGACAAATATGCAAATTGACCACACCTTCGCTACATCCAAGCCACGCCCACCAGTCAAGCCACACCCACCAACCAATCAGGACGAGTATGCAAATTACCCCAACAAAGATGGCGGCTAATTTGCATATCAAGACAGTGTCGAAAGAAGCCAAGAGCTGCAGAAGAGAGTAAAGCTTCGAAGAAGCAAGCAAGCCAGGGGAGGGGAGGGGTGCGGGGGGAGGAGAAGGGAGGAGCGAAGTCAGGGCCGGGGGCGAAGGGAAAAGCAGGTGGGCTGGCGGAGAAGGTGGGGCAGGTGACAAGGGTGGAGCGGAGGCGGGGCCAGGGGCAAAGGGAAAAGCAGGCGGGCTGGAGGAGAAGGCGGGGCAGGCGACAAGGGCGGAGCGGAGGCGGGGCCGGGGGAGAAGGGAAAAGCAGGCAGGCTGGTGGAGAAGGCAGGGCGGGCGACAAGGGAGGAGCGGAGGCGGGGTAGAGTGTAGCAGGAAATCCTATTGCAGGATTTTTCCTGCAACGGGAACGCTAGTTATAAGAATAAACTCACATGAAGTAAAGGTTCTTAGACAACCAATCCTCAAAACTTCTCTGTTCTCCTGTTAATTATCATCTAACTAAGACATATCTTCCCACCTCCAACAACTTCAGCACCCCAATCCTATTTTATCTGGATCACTGTCCAAACCTCCTTACTGTCTCCATATTAAAGATGGAGAAATCTTCAAATGTAAATTTTGCCCATAAAGGCCCTCCTTTCCCCCAGGTTGGAGTCTAAACTCCTTGACAAGGCTTATAAAACCCTTTCATGATCTAGCTCATTGGTCCCCAGGCTCATCTCTTATTTCCTCCCTTCTTCATGCTTCTCTCCATGATCCAGCCACTCTGACCAGCTTGCTCTTCTCCAACACATAAGTCCTGTGCTTGCTCTTTCCTCTGGGCTCTGACATCCACTGCTCCCTCTTCTTGGAATACTTCCTCTACCCTCCCCATCCCCATCTCATTTTCTTCTGATTAACAACACATATTATTTCAAGACAGATCTCAACTCTTCCATGGAATCTTTCCTAACTCCCCTTACCCACCCAGCTCTGGATCAGCTGTCCTCCTAATGCTCCCAGACATCATTTTGCTGCACCATTTATTATAATCTATGAACACTGTCTTCTCATTTCCTCACTAGGTTCTCATCTCTTTGAGGGCCAAGATCATGAATTGCTTATTGTGGTCATCCCAACACCCAGAACACTCTGAGAGACAGAAAGGGTGCTCAACAAATATTTGTTACCTGCATAACAAGTTCCACTTACTAAATGCTTATAATGTTCCAGGCATTGTGTAGGGACTTCATGGGAATTATCTTTTTCTTATCACATCCATTCAGGAGGTAGTATTCTAATATCCACTTTACAGAGGAGGAAACTAAGGTATGGAAAGTTATAAAACTCCTCTGACATTACAACAGATATACTGTAGAGCCATAATTCAAACTCAAGTCAATGGGTCTCTAGAGTCCATGCTTCTAACCACAAGAGTTTACAAATGAATAAATGAATAATGATTATTTGAACAGCTACTTACTGAGCCCCTACCACATGTCAGGACCTGTTCTAGGTGCTGAGGATACTGCAGTGAATTAAAAAACACAGTGAAACAAAATCCATGCCTTAAATGAGCCTACACTCTGGAGGGAAGGACAGTCAATGATCAAAACGCATAGTTAACTTGATGTATGATGAAGCAAAGGCAAGAAAGGAATATTGGGTCACAATTTTAAATAGGGTGGGCAGGGGAGGCAGCACTGAGAAAATGTCATTTGAGTAAGGACCTGAAAGCGAATACACGAATGAAAGTGCTTCTACTGTTTCATAATGGTTTGTGAGAAAAGACTTTCAGATAAATAGTAAATAGTTTTTTGGTCAATTATATTCCACGTATAAGACATATCTATACTAAAAACAATCTGTCATATTGTGATTTTAAATTTGGCAACTCTGCACTCATGGCAAAGCTCGCCTGCGGGTCAGACCGGAATAAACTGCTCTGTATTGCTGATGGGGGCGCCTGTGGGATCTGTTTCTTTCTGAGACCCTGAGAGATGAGTGGCAGGGCTGGTGCATCAGCCTGCAGCTTTGGCAGAGCGTGCCCTGGCAGGGCACTCAGGTGTCTCCATAAGAGGGAATATCGTTTTATAGATCTTGACCAATGGGTCTTGCCCAGGAGGGAGGACTTGGAGGATGATTCATACTAACTGGAATATCAACAGACTTTGAGAGAGAGCTATTCAACATGGGGTTGCGTTAGCTCTGACTTCTGCTGAACAAGACAAGCAAAATAAGGAACCCATTAGCGGGAAGATGTGTGCCGCGTAAGTTTGAGGACTTGGAAAGGCAGAAGAGTGCATAATTAGTTCTTATTTTGCTAAGTTGTAACATTCTGCTTTTCCAAAAAAGAGCTAAAAGTGTTATGATTTTTCGTTGAATCTAAAATGTTACCTAAACTTGGACACAGCTGGCCATGTGTGTGAGTAGATTTCCTCTTATGTGCTCGAAACTAAACAACCGTGTGGCAAACTCAAACCGAGAGCAGTTATAACAAGAATACCCGTATCATATGCCTTTCAGTTGTCTTCCTTCAACTCCAGTCTCCACAGGCTCTTACCTCACAAGTCCTTCATGTGACAAGCTTAAATGTCACTTTCTCAGCAAGCATTCCTGCACTGCTAGGACTCCATTAAAGCTCCGCGTCACCTGTCCCCTCTCATAACACTTTTCACACTGGTAACTAGGTGTAGAGTTTCCACCTTCCTCACCAGACTGGGACCATGTATTCACCTTATTCGAGATTATCTCTCCAGCACCCAGCGTGGTTTGGGCAAATTGATGCTGTTCAATAACGTGAATTGATTACAAAGCTTTCAAGAGGTTGGCAGCCTCACCAAGCTGAACCAATTAATGAGTCTGCTCTAATTAGGAATGAAATCAGGCTCAGAGCAAAGTCAAGAAGAATGGTAAGCTGCAATTCTTTAAACAACAAGTTCATATGGCATTTCTTTTATAAGGGAAAAAATTGTTCATTAAAATAAATAAGTGAAGCCTCAGGACTCAGCAGTTTGTCTTTTAAGATCAAAGGAATAAAGGGAGCTAAGTGAACATGATATCCTGGGCTCTTCTTTGTTCGTAAGCTGAGTACATGTTATAGGATAACAAGGAAACTGTGAGCAACCGATGTACACATTGCACATTGCTCCCTCATCCATGAGCATCACTTGTTTCGGTAAAATACTCACCTGATGATAGGATTGACCATTTATCATACCTCTTCCATCTATAGTGTTCTATGTTGCCATGAAGCCAATCCACTCAACCTCAGCCCTATTGAAGATAAATCTTTTTTTTTTTTTTTTTTTGAGAGGGGACTGGCCTGTGCACTGTAGGATGTTTAGTAGCATACCTGGACTCTATCTACCCACTAGATGCCAGCAGCACCACCTCCCCAAAGTGTAACAACTTTAGACACTGTCAAATGTCCCCTGGGAGCAAAACCAACCTCAGCTGAGAATCGCTGAGCTAATCTTCACTGAGTGCTTAAAACATTCCACCCCTTTACTAAATGTTCATGGGAGATATCTCATTTAATCCTTCAAACAATTACTATGTGATAGGAGTGATTAGTATGCCCATTGTATAGATGGGGGGAAACGGTAACGGTTGCTAAAGGTCATACAGCTGGTAAGTAGTGAAACGCAGGCTTGTCATCACTAGTCTATGCTTCAAGTGGTTTGGGGTGGAAAGGGGTGAACTGGGATTTGGTGAGGGAGAACAACGTCGGTCCTTGGCGTTAGCTGATACGAAGGTTTTATAACTGTTTCCAGCAAAGGCCAGCTAGGGACAGACAGCTAGGAATTCCTTACAGGACTTCATTAAGGAGATAACCTTGGGCAGCCAGAGCCAGTCTATCTTCCTTTTCTGTTTGTGAGCTTGCCAGCTGTCATCAGAGTCCGTGCTTAAGTAAACAAGAGAGATAGGAACAGGAAGATGAAAGCCTGTTAAAATTAAAGGACTGTTATTATTTGTTCTCTGACATTTAAAAATAGTGACACCACCACCCCCCCCCAAGTTTACTCTATTGCCTGGGTGTCCGATTTCAACCTGGGGTGTCTGACTTCAAATCTGGTGCCAGATTTCTGATCCCAGAGCTCCCTGGCCCGCCCCTGCCCTCTGAGTCTGGAGGAGGCAGGGGACGAGCTCAGACAGGCCAGGCTGTGCATGAAGGCTCTGTGTGTGGCAGAGCTGCTTTATAGCAGTCCCATCCGGCCTCAGGGAAAGAAAAGCAATCCCAGCGATACTGGAGGAGAATCCTGAGAGTCTCCGGCGGCAAAGAGGAGGCCTGAGACTCCTCCGGATGTCTCTCAAGAGGCTGGTCAGTAAAACGCCCTCCCAGGGGCGGGCAGGTGGCTCTGCCTGGAGAAGCTGCTCCAGCAATTTTCTGCAGAATACCCACAGGCCAAGATCCTGGTCTAACCCTTCCCCGCCGGAAGCCAGGGCGCCAGACCTGTGGGCACTTCTAGGCCTATAACTCCAGAAACACGCACCGGAGGCATGTGGAGGAATGTCCTCAGTGGCACCACTGACCAGAGAGAAACTCGGATACAAACCCAGGTGCCTCCCAGTGGAGCCATGTAAGAAAGGCTCATGCATATGAGCTCTCATCACTGGGAACTGGGAATACTTGAAACCGGGTATCTCTTTGCAGGCCACTTACAGGGCTAATGTTTTGAGATTATCTGAGCTCCTGTCTTGAGGCAGCTGGAGCCTCTCAGATAAACTGTCTAAACATCTCAAACCTTTGGAACTTTCTATCATCATCATCATCACCATCACCATCTTCATCACCATCACCATCATCTCAGGGCTCGTGGGTTCTCAGTCTTCTCTTTGACCAACATATTTATACTGGATGATACTTTGTACACATCAAAACCAGACTAACTTTTTTTCCTCTTTAAAATCATTTGCTTAAAGATGAAGAGCTTCAAACAAAGATTAAACTAATCAGGTGATCATTTATAAACAGTACTCCCAGCTACCTGCTGCCCCATTAGCATTGCCAGCTCCCATCGCTCTCCTCAGTCCTGCGTATGTCTCCACGAGCCTTATGATAACAGACAGATGTAAACAGTGAACTGCATGTGGGGCAGAGGTCAAGTCAGTCAGTGGGTTCTCCCTGGCAGGCAATATCGTCAGGAGTTCTGCCACCGCTGACTTTAAGCAGGCGTGGCCTCCAAAGTTAACAAAAGCTTATCTGGCTAATCCACCATGAAAACCAGGTTCTTGATCCTCCTGGTGTTATCTCATCATCCCTCACTTCACCCAGGCATTAGCTAAGGGCCCATGTATTATGTTGTCAGGTTTTTAAATACATCTTGGACAGTTATCAATGATGTGCACCCACAGAGAATCTCAGATAGTGGTGGAGAAGATGGTGGGAAGCGTTTATAAGACAGTCAAGGGTAAGAATGTTCTGGAAAGATATCAGCAACGGCATATACATTAGGAGACATCTGCAGAGACATTGCACATAAAGTCAGGGAGGAATTAGGATACAGAAAATGTAGGAAGGGCTTAGGACAATGGGATTTTCTTGACATTTTTGGTGTAAATATACTGGTATTTGGGCTATACTTGGATTTTGTAACAGTAGTTTTCATTTCTGTAAAATTTTTCTAAAGTAACTTTTGCCAACCAAACTCACCCCTAAAATTACTGGGAGAACCTATTCATTTCCAGGATTTATTCAAGGAGAGTTTGAATAAAATGACACTATGAGTAGGTTAAACCAACATATAAAATAGATTTTAGGTTTTGGGGACCTCAGATCCTTCTTTTCCTCATATCACTCTATTTCATTCTACTTGTAGGAGCAACTCCTGAAATGAGAATTTTAAAAATAGTATAAATAATGAAATATATATATATATATATATATATATATATATATATATATATACACACACACACACACATACACACAATGGAATACTATGCAAGCTATGAAAATTAGGTTGTAGAATCATGTTTCTTAAAGTATGGTTTGAGAAAGAATGGTATCAGAGTCAGCGAAAATACAGACTCTGGACACTCCTCCAGACCCACTGATTCAGGGTCTCCAGGCAGAACTACGAATGGGCAGTTGGACATCCTTACTAGGTGATTCTCAAGCATAGCAAATGGTTTGAGTCATTGTGGTAGAAAAATATGTAACATTGTAAGAAAACGTTTTATATCATGTACAGAATAATCCCAGTCTTGTGAAATAATAAAATGCATAAAAATGTTTAGAATATAGGCTAGAAAGTAGAATGGTATTACCAACTATGAGCAGCAGTAATCTCTGGGATGTAGGTTAATAAGTGTTTTTATTTTCTTTCCTTCCAAATTGTGACTTTCAAATTTTTCTAAATGGAAATAATATATTCAGAAAACTCTTCATTTTTCTTAAAATATCAGCATGTATGTGGATTCTGAGGAAAGCCTTACTGATTGGGCTATAATAAGCCAAGAATAAACAAAGAACCAGGAAGGTGGTGGCCTGAGGACGATGGACCATGGGAGAGAGGAAGGTCCTCCTGAGTAAGAACCAGGGCAGAGGTGAGAGGAGGACTGGGAGATGGGCAGGAAGAGCAGGCTTCAGCCCCGTGAATTACATGTTGGATAAGTACTGAAAACCATAATTTTTTAAAGTCTTGAATGTTTGGGGAAAATGTTTAAACATTTCCCAGGAGAAAGGTTAAACCACAAACTATAGATTCCGATCTCTGTGTTTTTTTTTTTTTTATTTCTACTTAAAGCTACTCATGATGTAGTCACTGAGAAAATAATTCTCATGTCTCACAGAGGAAGAATAGATCTATCTTTGTCCTTTACAGAGCAATTAGTGAGTAACTGCTCCCTGGGTACCTCCTATGTGCCTGGCTTCATGCTATAGGCCATCTATATATATAAAAGCCAAGCTACTGGAACGACGGAATGACTGGAATGGACCGGTCACTATGATGAGCACTGCAGCAGCTAACCAACCGGATCCAGGCCTCGATCTGACCCCCCCTCCCCGCAACCTCCCACTGCCCCTCCCCCCACCCGGCCCCACCCCCAATTGCCTCCCCCTACCCTGATCGGGGGTGGGGCTGGCTGGCCAACCTCCTGACACCCACCCGGATGGCCCCCGCCTCCATTGTCCCCCCTCAATTGGGGGCAGGGCCAGCCGGCCAATGTCCTGTGTCCCCTTCTCTCCCCCCTCCCCCTGCTAGCCCAGCCCAATAGCCCCCATCTGGGTGGGCTGGCCAGACCCCACCCATGCACCAATTTGTGCACCAGACCTCTAGTAAGAGATAAAAGTGAAGTGTGAGTCAGAACCCTTTCTTATGCTTGTTTTGCATCAAGGAGATTATAATCTAGTTGGAGAAATGGGAGTCCATAGGCCTTGAACAGTTAGTGCGGTGGAGATGAAGTTGTGGCTGAGGACCGTGGACACAGGGGCACCTTGGCATGGAAGACTCAGAGGGGCAGCTCACACCCGGGTCTGAAGACTGTATTCAAGACAAAGGGTGAAGTGCAGTGTTACCTGATAACTTCCTAGCAAGTTGCAGTTTTGATGAGGAGAGCATTGCCAGAGAATAGAACTGGGAGAAAGAATCGTTTCTCTGTATCTTGTTTCTGAGATATAAATGTACACATATTTCACTGAGGAAATAAATGACAGTAGTCATTCAGTACACCAAACCATCTTGGAAATGGTGCCTTATTTTAATATTTGACAAATGGCTAGCATCATATACCCAAGACTCTTTTGTGTGACATTTATAATTAATTAGTATATATGTGGTTAGGCACTGTGCTAAATATTGGAAAATGTTTGTTAAATCAGAGTTTATTTACAAATCAAATGTTTTGTATTTATTTGATCTCCTGTTCAGAAAGCTGAAAAGACTTAAACACGCATATCTCATCAATATTACCTTTCAGATTTTTCCAATCCTAAAATTAAATAGTTCTTTCTATGATTCTCTTCCCAACAGACCACAAAAACAAGCAGCAAGGATATGTAACACTTTGCACTTCAATGCACCTGTGGCAGAAGAAAATCAATGAAACAAATAAGCGTTGGGTACCGCTGTCAAACCTCACACTAATACCTGTCTATTATATAGTAATACTGGGAACATATTAAGGGAAATAGATTTATAGTTTTAAAATTGCATTACATATCCCATTAATTCTCCCAACATTATCTTGAAATAGAAAGTGAAAAAAGGGATTCAATTTTCCTGTTTTGCTGATAGAACACATGACATATTAAGATGGGGATTATTTGTGGTTATGGACAATGTGGGGGGAAATGATTATATTCAAAACAACTTGCTGATTTAGTTGAGCTAGTGAAAGAAATAGGCAACTGGATGAGGAGCAGAAGGATCTAATTCAGTGGAGAAGTTCTATCTGAGCAACCATTTCACTAATTGGACTTAGGTCATGAGAGCCGATAGAAAGCCATGTGGCAACTCAAACACTGGCCTTTTATTCAAGACATTGAAACAATTGATTGACTCAGTTAAACAACAAAAATTGGTCACTTTAATAAGAAAAAAATACAAAATCACTTGTCTTGTTTGAATAGAAAAAGGAACCAGTTAATGGTTTGAAGTTTCAAAAAAGGATGAGGAATTATATATTATTAAATGTATGTGATGCCCATCTAATCATTTATTCTACAGAACAAACATTTCTTGTTGAATAAATAAATCCACCTATAAAACACAGACTCTAATGGGCTCTGTGTTATTCTTGATGATCAGGCCTATTTTCTAGAAGTCTCCACCTCTCTTCTCTTCCCTGTGAGCAAGGAGGCCTAGACTTGGTGTCCACAACAGCTTCTTGTAGAAAAGCAGAAGAGCAGGATCATTTCCTGTGGTTTGTGGATTTTTTTGTGAAGATTGGGAACTTTTAGAGACTGTTCTCACTGGTTGCATTCCAATACACCTTCCTAGTTTTGAAGGCCAGAGGTTGTGATCTTGAGCAAGTCACTAAGCCCTTCCGTTAAAAAGGGGGATAATAACACCTATGTGGTACCCACTGGGCAAAAATGATTATCGTCTCAGAGCTTCCGTTTCCTTCTTTATAAAATGAGGATAATAAGAATACCTACCATATAGGGTTTTGGGCCAGGCACTGTACCAAGTGCTTTACATATATTATCTCACTTAATTCTCACAACAATCCCCTGAGTCAAGTGTAATTATCATTCCCATTTTATAGATGAAGAGACTGAGACACATTATTCTGCCCAAGGTCAAACACTAAGTGGTAGAGGCAAGGACTGAACCCAGGTCTGATACTCAGGTCTGTGCTCTCAACCCACACGTGGTCTATCTTCTTTACACACATGTCACATGGCAGTCCTGCTTTCATATCATAAGTAGATGGCCTGAGACAAGGGTCCAGTAAGCCTCAAGGCTGCCAACCCCACACTTTTGGAAGACAGTGGCCTAAACCAGTGGCAAACTCATTAGTCAACAGAGCCAAATATCAACAGTACAACGATTGAAATTCCTTTTGAGAGCCAAATTTTTTAAACTTAAACTTCTTCTAACACCACTTCTTCAAAATAGACTTGCCCAGGCCATGGTATTTTGTGGAAGAGCCACACTCAAGGGGCCAAAGAGCCGCATGTGGCTCACGAGCCGCAGTTTGCCAGCCACGGGCCTAAACCAACCTTTTCCCACCTCAGCTGCTATCACTCACTCAGCGTAGGTTGTTAGGAGATGAAACCTCAGGGACTTCAGCTATGGCCTGTTGACCTGGGTACTATGGGTGAGCCAGAAACTAGCCATACGTGGACAGGCATGACCTCTCTCAAAAAGAAGTTTCTGCTCTAATTGGCTGGCATCAAACCAACCTAATGAATTACAGCTTGTATGTCAAAACACGCCCGTCCTTCCCCCCCCCCCCCCCCACCCCCCGTGCTCTCTCTCTTTGTTAATCCTCATCCAAGGACATTTTTCCCATTTCTTTTCTTTTTAAGAGAGAGTGGAAGGGACAGGGGGTTGGTGGGAAGAAGGGGAAGCCATTGACGTGAGATACATTGATTGGTTGTCTCCCAAACTTGCCCCAACTGGGGCAGGGATCGAACCTGCAACCCAGGTATGTGCCCTTGATGGGGAATTGAACCCACAACCCTTCAGCTCCAGCCAACGCTCTAACCACTGAGCCATGTCAGCCAGGGCCACAGCCCCTCTCTTTAGGGAACATCACTGCAGAGCAAAAAAGAGAGGCTCTCCTCTCCCACATCCCTCCTAAGGAAGCTTAGTAATTCTTCTCACTGCTGGGAACCCCACCTCAGAGCTGGAGAAATGATGTGCCCAAGGCAACCAGAGCTCAGGGCCAGAGCCTACCCACCATGCATCCCCAGGTTTGCTTCCAGTCATTACCTTCCTCCATGGGAGATTCTCTGAGCATATACCTTTCATGTGGAATTAGTCCTGCTGGACAAGTCCAGTTATCATCATGTAGAGAACTGGTGGGGAGGGGGGCAAGGCTTCTCTCTGAGACCTCACCACCTCCCCTTTATGTCCCCTTCTCCACTTTTAGCACTGCCCCCGGTGCAGACCCCCAAAGATGTCTGTCTTCTTTGGCTGCATGCCTGTGACCTTCTGAGTGACCCCTTCCCCACATCAAAGTATAACCATCTATTGTCCCATCCCCAGCTAATCTGATAAAGAAATGTATTCTACTGTGACCATGATTTAATATGTGACGTGGAACAACCTACCAACGTTTTTCATTTTTATGATGTGCTCTTTTCCTTTATGGCCCCGAGTGCTTAGCAATATACATATGTAAAAAGAAACCATATCTTTAGCTGTTCTCACGTCCTGAAAGAGGCTTCCCTAGAACCTTGATAGAAGGTTCCCGGTATTGCACATGGGAACAGAAATTAATATCCTGTCTTTCGTTGGCATGTACTTGGGAACTCATGCCCCTGCGTCAGGGAAAACTCCCCCTGAAGAGCATCTATAAATGGTTTACTGCATGTTTAAGTGGGACTGATGGGCTAATTGTTCTTAGGGTCGGGTTATTTTTTCTTTACAGGAAGTTCATGTCCCCATGTGCTTATTTCTTCTCCTTATGTAAACCCTACACACTTGTTAAAAATTTTAAATGTATATATTATAAGCAAGACTTTCCCGAATGACATCCTGGGACTACAGGCATAATTTAAGGTTAGGTTGTGTTCACATAGGCAAAGGGAAATGGTGAATCGAAGTAATTATTGAGATAATTCGGGGAAAATGGCCCTTTCCTGCCACTAAGGGAATAGCATTTTCCTTCGGGTCAGAATTTTCCAGATTGCCTGTTAGTCTTGCTTTCCACTCTCTACTTTGCCTGTGTAAATTATTTTTCAACTTGAATTCATTTTGTTTTGCTGGTGGAGGTGGGGGCGTTGGGGAGGAAGGGCGAAGGAGGGATGGGGAAAACAGCATTTTATTCATGGGCCTGGGACCACATCCAGTTCAAGGCCGAGTAGGCTCCATCGCGAACAATTCCAAATCTTCACCTTGGTCTGGTAATTAGATAAAGCGAGACAAATGGGCCAATTGGCCCCGCGGTGCTTTAATCACACTGACTCCAGAACAAATGCTTCCTCTCTCAGGCAGGAGCGCATGCCAGATCCCGGAGACATTCATTTCCATGCGCGGGTTTTTCTGGGCCCAGGTGATTGAATTCCTCGCCCATTTGCAGCATAAATGTGCTCTCTGTCACCGGCCATTTCAGAGCAGAAATGTTGCCTTCCGTTTGGCACGACCTGGGCGAGAGCCTGCCTCATTCGGGGAGGATAGCGCCTTGCATGAGCTCTGTTATTGGCATAATCAGTCTCTCAAATGGGTCCCTGGAGGTTTTTGCCTTCCCCAGCTGCTGTGCATTTTTTTCTGATGGGTTTTAGAAATAAACAACAAAAAAGTTCCTGAAGTCAAGGAATACGTAGAGTTGGCATCACTGTCAAGATGTGTCCAGTGTCACAGGGACAGAAAGTAGAATGGTGGCTGCCAGGGGTAGGGGGCACTGGGGAGTTGGGGTTTAATGGGGATGGAGCGCCCAGTTGGGGAAGATCAAAAAGTTCTGGAGATGGATGGTGGTAGATGCACAACAAGGTGAATGTACATAACGCCACTGAACTCCACACTAAAAAGGTCAAGTTCACTTTCAGCATTGGTCAACATTTTATAAGACAGTCTCTATGGTCATGGAAATGTTTCTTAAGTCCCCCCCCCTTTTTTTTTTATACTGAGTTTTCTGTCCCCCTCAGGTTTGTTGTTGCTGCCTTTGCATATTACTATTCAAAGATCAGGTCAAAGACACAGAATGGCAGGATATAGGCTTTGTGAAAAGACATGGTTAAGGGACATGGCTCTACATTTAAATAAAGTCAAAAAAGTTTCACCGAAGAAATGTATTTCTTCGCAGATAATGTACAAGATTTTGTTTATTTTGTGGGAATGTAGTTGTTTTGTTTCCTTTTAGTTATTTGCACATCAAAACCCCTCAGCAGTATATTCTAACAAAGAGTTGGAACTGACAATAGAATAAAATAAGGGTCTCTACAAAGATTTTCGGGAATACCTTAGCATGTTCTCTAAAGCACATTTCTTTCTTTTAAAAAAAAAAAATGCAATTACATTTCTTGCAGCCCCCTAAGGAATTTTGCTTAAGTGCGGTACATTGCTCCAAATGGAAAACAAAGGGAAAATCGAGTACGCTGAACCCCCAGCAGAATACCGATCAGTGTTAATGCTCTCTCCCGCCTTCTGCTCGGCCATTATTTCCACAGTTAAGTAGTTACCCAGCAGCAGCGCTGACACCCGTACCTGTGCTCTTGCATCAAAATCTCACTTAATGAGACCAACTTGTGTGTAGCAACTGCTGTTTTGAATCATTTCTGCAGACAAGATGAAGTCATTATGGATAGGCATTGCATCTTTTTCAAATTATTAATTTGAAAAGCCAAAAAAATGGCCCCCAGCCAACTCGAAGCACAAGCATTCAGAAAGATGCACCGGCTGTTGGAGTTTTCACCGAATCCTCCGAAAAGAACGCTCTGTCTGTCTCTGAAAGATTCAAGACCTGCGGGAGAAGGAAAACTCCACACAACTGACTGTGCTCTCGGTAAATGGACGTTGCACGTGAAAAAGACACTTAGAGTGTGAGCACAAAAAGTAGGAACATTTTCAAGCCTTTAACTTTTAAATGATGCCCTCAATCACTGAGGCACAATTTCAAGGTTTTTGCACTTGTTTTAACCTATTAACTTTTAGGCTATTACCTCTATCCCATTTATCTTCTTGGGAGTACTCCCAACATATTTATATCATCATGTGCCTCATTTACATATTGTCTACCTCATGAATATTCAGCAATCTGTAATTTCCCCTGATTTGATCCTCAGAATTCTGGCTTTAAACCTCTGTTTCTCCATATCTGAATCCCCAACATCCTTCCTCCGCCCCCAAAATAAAAGTAAGAGAGGAAGAGACTTCACAATGAAGAGTTGAGATGAGTTAATAGCATATTAACTGGAACTTTAAATGAAAGAGACGCCTTTAATAACTAAGTCCATCTTCCCACAGAGGCAACGCCTGACAGTCTTGATGAGAAAAAATGTCATCTTGTTCATGAATGGGTTAGTATCCTACCTGCGTCTGAAATCTCTATGTGCTCGAAAGAAATAGATGGATTCTCTTTAAGGAAAGAAATGAGATGACAGTTTAGATGGTGTCATTGACTAACCTCCAGGAGAGATCAAGAATTGATTGCCAAACATCATTTGATAGGTTCATAATGCATTGCCTGGAAAGAAGGAAGTCAAATAAGATATCCTAATAATGTCCTGAGCTGGCCACGAGTGGGGGAGAAGAGAGAGGAGGACACAGTTGACTTCACATATGGGGTCAATGTCATCTTTTTAATTTTCTTTTTTTTTAAATATTTTTATTGATTTCAGAGAAGAAGGGAGAGGGAGGGATAGAAACATCAATGATGAGAGAGCATCATTGATTGGCTGCCTCCTTGCACACCCCCTACTGGGGATCAAGCCCACAACACCAGCATGTGCCCTTGACCGGGATTGAACTCGGGACCCTTCAGTCTCCAGGCCGACGCTCTATCTACTGAGCCAAACTGGCTAACGCTTCCATTTTCATTAAGCTGCTGAGGAAGATAAGGGATATCAAGAGCTCTTTTCAAAAGCCTCTTTTACTGCACACATAATAAGAGCAGCTGTAGTTATAGGGGCTAATTCAAACAATGAGAATGACTCTTCCTTTTAAAATCATTTTTGTCTGGTTCCTGAATGTTGCACTGTTATCTTTGGCTTTATTAACTCCTTCCTATTGCTTTGTTTCTTGGATATTTTATTTTAATGTCAGATCCTCAATTTTGTCTTCATTGTCCTAAAATCCGCACAGGCCTTTGCCACTTTCTTTGTCGTGAGCCCTTTTCAAATCTGGAATTTCATGAAAGAGAGCGTTCCAAGGGCCCATCAGGTGTAGTCAGCTGTTTGCTGAGCTTTTTCAAATGGAAAATTGATCCAAATGCACAAAGGTAGTTTTTCAGCCTTTTAAAATCTTTTCCAGGAGAAAGGAAACAAAAGGGAGGACTAAAGGAGTGTGTGTGCGCGCGTACAGAGGAAGCAAATGTGGACAGAAAATCGTTTTTCTACATTCAGGATAAATGCTCATCATAGATTGATGATTGGCTCTACTACTCCAAAAGTATTCCTAAAAACTCCACCACAGCAAGTCCACGCATGTGTCTCTATTCTGCCTGTTCTTGAGAGTTCTGCCTCAATACCTACGCATCTGTTAGGAGTTGAACTATCCCGCCTCCTCCCGCAAAACACACACATACACACCATACATTGAAGTCCTAAACCTCAGAATATGACCTTATTTCCAAATTGCAGATGTAATTAGGTAAGTGGAGATGAGGTCATACTGGATTTGGTGGACCGGTGTTCTTATAGGAAGAGGGCAATCTGGACAGAGAGGCACACAGGGAAAAGGGCCATGTGAAGATGGGGGCAGAGATGAGAGTGAGGCTGCCGACAGCTACCAGAAGCTGGAAGAGGCAAAGAAAGGGTCCTTCCCTGCAGGATTCAGAGGGAGTGTGATCCTGCCAACACCTTGATTTTGGACTCTGGCTCCCAGTAAGAGAATAACTTGCTCTTGTTTCAAACCATCCAAGTCTGTGGTGCCTTTTAAAGGCCTGAGAAAAACGCATGCACCCTTTTCCCCCCAAGAATTCTGGGAAGGCTGATACTTTCCAAGTGATACCCCTTACTTCTACTGCCGTATACCTCTTCAGCCCTACACACACGCCCTTTAACTTCTCAGGCATGATTTCAGAAACCAGGGTCTGAGGCCCCCCAAATTGCAGAGGCCATAGCTCATGTTTTCTGCGCATTCTCTTTAAGGCTCCTCTTTCTCCACTTGGGCTCCAGAAATTCCTGTGTTTATATTTGAAGCAACTAGAAGAAACAAATGAGAGCTTTTGAATCCTAATTATAATTTTCTGTGATGGAGAATCGAATGCCCAGTTCTGTGTCAGGTGCCTGGCTCCTCCAATCAACGGTGGCCTGGTTCTGCAAGTAAGCCTTCCAGAACCAACCAGTCACTGGGCGGAGAAGGCTGGGAGATTGGGGCTGTGGCTGGGCAGGCTCTCTAGAAGGGTCCTGAGCACACCCTTGAATGGAACAGATGCCAGGTTTCCTGTTCACCACACAGTTCCAGATAGTTCCAGACCTTCTGGTTCTCCAATCCCCACTTTTCATATTTCACACAGACTGCCTCCTTCTGTTGATATATTCTTTCTTTTTTAAAATTTTATCCTCACAGGAGAATATGTTTATTCATTTTTAGAGAGACAGAAACATCAATGTGAGAGAGAAACATCGATCATTTCTCCCCCACATGTGCCCCAACTGGGGATCAAACCCACAAGCTTTTGGTGTATAGGACAATGCTCCAATTAACTAAGCCAGAGCCACCTGGCCAGGGCAATCTATTCATTCTTAAATGGGCTAATGCCACTGACTTGGCTATAGTCTATTTCTCTCTACATCTCTGTTTCTGTAACGTAACTTCGCATATATTTTATTTCATGCATTAATGTGGATAAAATTAATTAAACTACATTCTGGGGGAAAGTAAGTGCTGCCACTTACAGTCATTAAATTGAAAAACCTCAGTAGCATTTAGTTCCTTAAAATTCAGTGGCTCTTAGCACCATTTATAAGAAAAATGTAACACAAGAATAAATTGCACTAGTGAGTTTGTGATTCTTCTGAGAATAAATTAATCTTTGAATTTCATAAATAAAACATGTCCTCTTACAAACAAACGGAAGTGTGCAGTGAGTATTGACCTCAGAGTCCTGATTCTCCCAGCATCTCGGTAAATCTGAGCAATGAGCACCAGTCTCATTAAGTAATTAATAACTTGGGCGTGTCTGTTAAAATTCAGAGTCTTGATATTGACCTCAGATCTACTGAGGAGAATTCCTGGGCAGGATCCTAGGACTGCATATGCACAGTAAATGTAAGAATTGCTAGGAGACCATAGGATCCCTTGTAGTTTAAGCATTCTACAAGTCTATGCTCCCAAATTAACAATGTTTCTAATTAAAATGAACTCATATGTTTTCATTGCCCCTCAAAATTTTTTTCTCCAAAGGAAGTAGGTTTTACTCAGTGCACCAGAGTTCTAGAAAGATTACAGACCACTTTGCATAAAAGAAATTTGCTTCATGAACGCACATCAGGAAGTACACTGACTGGAGAGGAATAAGCCAGAATTTGAATTCCAGCTCTGGCACTTACCAACCAGCTCTACGTTTTTGATAAATAATTTAATTTCTGTTTCAGGGAATGTTTAATCCTCAGGAAAACGGAGCCGAACATTCCCACCTTGAAGGCAGTTGTAATGCTGAGCAGCAGGTGGAACAGTGTCGTGGTTAAGAGCAGGGACTTAGGAAGCAGATTGGCTCCCAATCCTCACTCTACCACTTCCAAGATGGGGGACCCGGAGTCAATGTCCGACTCCCCCTCAGCTTCAGCTTCCTCATTTGTAAAGAGCCCCCAGAATCACAGAGCAGAGAGTCAGCATCTGGTCTCAAGTGACTTAATATGTGTGAGATGCTCAGAATGGGGCCTGGCACATAGCAAGCTCTATCTAAGTGTTGTTTAAATCAGAAACAAGATTCTGTCAATGAAGGTGTTTTGTAAAGGACTAACCAAATGTAAGGAATTAAGGGAAAAAAACACATCTATATATATCAAACCCTAATATGCAAATAGACCGAACGGCAGAACAACTAAACAACCAGTCGCTATAACATGTGCTGACCACCAGGTGGCGCGTGCAGGACATGGTGGGCATTGGTCGTGGCAGGATAGTGCAGCAGGTGAGCGGGACCGCCAGACCAAGGCGGGGTGCTGATCACTGTCATCGGGGTGAGCCTCTGGTGGTTACTGAAAATTCTTTGCTCCTGCACACCACGGTCTCACTGGGCGCTCGCACCTGCTTCTGGCGCTGGCCCCACTTGCACCCGCTGCTGGCACCCAGCGCCGGTCCCGATCACTTGGCGCCATCAGTGGGTGCAAGCAGCGGCTGCCGGCTCCGATTGCCCCTGAGGGCTTCTCCACCTCCCCCTGCTTCTGAGAGGTGATCGGGGCGGCAGCTGCTGCTCACACCCACTGACAGCGCCGGCCCCAATCATAGTCAGCAGGTGCGAAAGGGGCTGGTGCCATCAGCCCGTGGGACGGTGGTGGGAGCAGGGCTGCTGGCAGACAGGGGACGGGAGTGGGGGGGGGGCACGGCAGGAGGGGCCGGGTGGGGGCGTGGAGGATGGGCCAAGACCCACCTCTGTGCCCACCACAGCCTCACAACCCACAGTTCCTTTAAGGGTGCATGAATTCACGCACTGGGCTCCTAGTGTTATTAATAAACTTGTTTGAAAGCATTCAGGAAGTCACATTGTTCTTGAGATGTGTCTGAAGTCACAATAGAAAAGAGCTTTCGAATCCATTTTCCGAGTCATCAATTATCCCTTCTGCTATCATAATTAATTTCTATTGTTATACTTAATAATGGCCAACATCATCATCTCGGGCGTTATTGTTTTATTCTATTAAGCTATTTCATTACACTCAGATGGGCTGAGGGAATGTAAGTAATTGACTTGTGAAAATTATTCAATTTGCAAAAGAAATTCATCCAACATTAAGAGAATTGGGTCAAAGAAAAGCCACACTAACTAAATTATGAGGCACTTCTATTTGCTTTCCCACTCTCCTAGGGAACATTTATTTTTATCCGCTAAATAGACAATTGAATGCTCCCTTGTCCTTCCCTAGGACAGGATCTAGCCCACCCATGGGCTGACAGTTCAAGAAACAGACACAAGGGGTTACCACCAGTCTGCAGACAGTGAACCTAGCTTCCCTCAGCGCTCTCCTCACACTGTGTGGCAGCTAAAATGCAAAATGGATAGTATACAATGGTGACAAAATGGGTAGTACACAATGAGACACCTCCATTGCTTTTGAAAAGAAGAGAATCGGGAATATCACTTTTCATGCAGAATCCTAACCATCCAAATAAATGTGCTCGTGACCAGGACTTGTGGGACCTAGCTTTGGTTGTTACTCTGCTGCATGCCAACTATGGGGCCTTAGACAAGTCATTGCACCATTGGCAATCTCAGTGTCCTCATCTGTAAACCGGGTGAAGTGGAGAAGAGGGTCTTTGGGAATGTAAATATAGCACAGAGGACTGTGGGTAGGCAAACCCCATCCCACTCCATAAATCTCAGAGTGGGAAAAACACCTTTTCATGTCGTAAATGTGAACCAACTATGAAAATTATGTGAGACCAGCTACATAAATTGTATAACATTAGTCACGGATCTATTTGTTCTGCAACAGTGTGAAAATTGCAGATTTCCCAAGTTAGAGGGAAAAGAACCCTACTACTAGCACCTGTAAGTAACCCGAGCCTCTCCACACACACTGCATTTCGTCACACTACTTCCGTGACTGAGTAGCAGAATTCGGGGACAAGTGGGGTTCTGTGATCTCCCCTGAAATCGTCAGCAAGTTATAGCCGTCATTTCACTATAACGACCTAGATTCTTCAGGAAGCATGATCTGAAGTGTCGCCCCTTGGCGGAGCCCACCTCTGTGGCTAGGCAACACGATTTTCACTCTGGGTGAGAAAGAGGAGTGAGGACAGAGCGGTTCCTTTGTCTTTCTGCACTGGCCTGTGGTCAGCTGGCAGTTCCAGGCACTGGGGCTCACTGGAGTCCTGTTTTGAGTCATCTCTTCGGTTACCTCTAAATATGTGATTCTCCCATGCAGGCTGGTCAAGAATCCATGTGTTAAAACCTTTGCCAGGACTGTCTGTTTTCCTGTGCTAGAAGCTACTTTGAACGTTTACGTTTCTTCTTCGGTGTGAGCCCTGCAGAATGGCTTGCTCTACTGGGTAAGAACCACCGGGGTTTCGGGACAGAGTTTAGCATCTGCGTAATACTAACAAGACATTCCAACATAAACAAAAGCAAGACACAGAAGCCAATGAGCAGCGGAGGCCCCAGGACCTGAATTCAAATCAAGGTTCTCTTCAGCGCCAGGAAAATTTGGGCTTAACGTCGGCCACTAAAGGTTTTTGTAACTCAGGTTGTTCAGGTTTCAGAGTAGATGTTCAATACATATTCATGGAATTCTACATCCCGCAGCTTCTCCACGAGTTTCCAGTTTGGGTTTTGGCCATTCTCTCCTGGAAGACGGGACTGGAAGGGTGACCCAGGAGGGATTTTATCCTCACAATAAAGAAAGGACACACCTTTCCACAAGACTACAACTTTCATGTGGTTAGTCATTCCAACAAGGCAGGACCAGAATGGTACGAAGACAAATTCATAACTGAATTATAAATTCCTGCAGTGAAGTGAGAGGACAGGCAGTGCTCCCCATTTATATTCTAATCTGGTCAGAGGACAAGTCAGCGGTCCTCCATGAGAGTGTGCCCTGCATTCAGGTGTGTTTGTGTTTGGGGGTGGGGTGGATTTTTTGGTTGGCACAAATGACTGGAGTTTGTACTGACACCAGGCAGAAAATGTCTTACATCATATTGGACAATTGCACACAATAAAAAATTGTCCCATCTAAAATATTAATTACATGGGTATAGAGGGACTTAACCCAGAAGGTTAATCCATATATTCCCATCTGCCTCCTCTGTGCTCATCTTGCCTGAGTGTGAGTCCCCCAGGGCACAGGGATCTTGGAGGGCCAGGACTAGGACTATTCCTAAGTACTATACCACATCATTACTAAATTGTGTCTAAATGTATTTATTTGTTTACTCATTTAGTCAATAAGTATTTGTTGAGCAGCTCCTATGTGTGAATCACTGTTATAGGTACTAGGAATATAGTAGTAATTAAAGAAAAACACCTATTCAACATTGTTTTGAGGGGGAAGAGGTATAAAGAACAACGACAAAATTCCTCTTTATATCTAAATATAGAAGCTAGGAATTACATAAATTTATAAGTAAAAGGGAGAGAGCACTTTCACTTTACAAATGGAGAAACTGAGGCCCAGAGAGGTTCCGAGCTTGTTTAAGATCACATTGTAGCACAATAGCAGGGTTGGAGCCCATACATGCCAGTTACCTGTAGTTTTTCCAGTACTTTGTTGCTCTATATTTTATATCCAGCTCCACGAGGGAGGGCATCAAACACTCAAGAATGAGCCCGGCCGGTGTGGGTCAGTGGTTGAGCATCGACCTATACCAGTAAAGTAGGAGGTCACTAGCTCAATTCCCAGTCAGGGCACATGCCCAGTTGCGAGCTTGATACCCAGTAGGGGGAGGGCAAGAGGCAGCCAATCAATGATTCTCTCTCATAATTGATGTTCCTATCTCTCTCTCCCTCTCCCTTCCTCTCTGAAATCAATAAAAATATATGCTTAAAAACTCAAGAATGATAATCACTCTGCCTTTGGTTCATGAAGCCTAGGCTTGCTTCAAGATAGATAATCCCCCAAACTAACCTTAACAGCTGTAATAATTAATGGACAACTAAGAAGGTGAATGATTATAAAGCAGTCTCTTAAAATTTTTGAATCATTCCAATTCAACAGATATTTCTTGAGCATCTACTGTGTGCCAGGTACTCTACTATCCACTTTGGAGGATTCCAAGATAAATGGACTCTTATTCCTCCCCTCAGGTCAGTTACCGTGGTGAAAGAGACAGATGGTATGCAACTGCAATGCTGGAAGGAGTATGATAAATGCCATAATAAAATCATAAAGACCTGCGGGAGCAGAGAGGAAGAGATGAATAGCAGCCCCACCATAAAGTGTTTCCTTACATCCCCAAATAGAATGTGAAATGGAACTTGAAAGATGACGGAATGTTAATAGAGGGGAAGAGATCTGCTTCAGCTTCTCATCCAAGGTGACAATCTCCTGGAAGTCAAAGGAAAGGTCTGAGGCCCAGAGATGACAAAAAGCAAGGCAAGGCATGTTTTTGGCCACGGTTAGGCGGTCTGGCTCTGACAACCCATGGAGAGTCGTCTGTACATTAGTATGAATTTCAGGATGTCAGTAATAACAATAAACAGCAATTACGGCCACTGCAGTTACTAAGCATGCACTGTACATCAGGAGCTAAACTCTTCACATCACGCATGCAGTACCTCATTTAAAGCTCACAAAAACCCCTTGAAATAGGTGCTGCTATCATCCTCATGTTACTGGGAAAAAGTGTGCCTTAGAGGGGACATGTCACATGTCTGAGGTCAAACCCATAATAAGTGTCAGGGCCAGGCTTGAAATCTAGGGTTTGCTGGCTCAAGCCATCATTGTCCCAGGACATGGTGATGTGATAAATTCTTTTCTTCACAGTTGTGACATTCATTCTTGTCAACATTTAAGAAGCAAATAAAAAGTAGCGTTTCTCAAAAGGACTATTTAGCCAACTTGGCTGAGCAAGATCCTACCCCTGTCACACATCCTTAAGATCCTGGGCTACCATTACCAACCCCAAAGAGGCATTTTCAGCCTGGCCTGATGAGTCAGTAGTCTATTAGCCATAACATATTTATTCAAACCGGTCCTTAAGATTCTAAAAGTCACTACACACCCTAGGTCAGGGCATTGGAAAATATTACGCCAAAGATTTCATTTGTTCAGTTCCTGTTTCTTCTTCAAGACCCATGTCAACTCTTCAGCATCTATGGCACCTCCCCCTGATCACAACACCCTATCTCTTCAGTTTCAGCCTCACAGTTCCCACTTCTCCTATCATTTATATGGCACTTGCTCCAGGAAGAATTCTATCTCTCATCCCCATGCCTACTTGATTCCATTTCATCCCACAAGGGAGCAAATCATATGAAAACTGATGCTTCTAATGTTCCCTCAATTCTCACAGTTTCCCCTCCCCAAACAAGGAAGAAAGACTTATTTGACTGGTGGGAAGGGGACAGGGTTAACCATTAACTACCCTGTGTGGGTCTGGGGAGAAGACAGGGACACTGCTCTCTGGACCTAGCTACCCCCAGCACTCAGGCATGGTGGACGCGTGTTGTACCTCCACTCTTGTGCTAGCAAATGGATGGAGACCTGGCAGGCCTGATCTATTCCCTGATCTACTCAGCTTCTTGTTCTGTGTCTGCATAGTCCAATGGGGAGGTCAGGGAGGTCTGGTCTACTGGCTAGATTTGGGGAGAAGGAGGAGACCCTGCCACTTCCTCCAACCCAGCTGTATCGTAAAGAAGCTGACACTGGGTGTGGATCCCCATTTGCCTTTCTGCATATGCTTTCAAGTAATTAGTAACTTGAAGTGTTTTGGCTACTGGGATATATATATATATACTAGCGTTCCCGTTGCAGGAAGAATCCTGCAATAGGGTTTCCTGCTGCACTCTACCCTGCCCGCCTGCTCTCCTTCCTTCTCCCCCGATTCTGCCTCCACTCCTCCCTTCTCCGCCAGCCGGCCTGCTCTCCTTCCTTCTCTCCCGGCCCCGCCTGTGCTCCTCCCTTCTCCCCCGCCCCGCCTTCTCCACCAGCCCACCTGCTTTTCTCCCTTCTCTGCCAGCCCGCCTGCTCTCCTTCCTTCTCCCCTGGCCCCGCCTGCGCTCCTTCCTTCTCCCCTGCCCCGCCTCCGCTCCTCCCTTCTCCTCCCCCTGGCTTGCTTGCTTCTCTGCAGCTTTGCTCCCTTCTGCAGCTCTTCGCTTCTTTCTATGCTGTCTTGATATGCAAATTAACCGCCATCTTGGTTGGGGTAATTTGCATATGTGTCCTGATTGGTTGGTGGGTGTGGCTTGGCTGGTGGGCATGGCTTGGGCGTAGCAAAGGTGTGGTCAGTTTGCATATTTGTCTATTATTAGGTAGGATTATTAGGTAGGATATATATATATACATATATGCAAATATACACACATATATATATGTGTATACACACGTATATGCAAATATACACAAATATACACATATATGCAAATATACACATATATATTATTAGGTAGGATATATATACACATATACATATATACACACACATATATATACATATATACACACACATATGTATACATATATACACACACATATATATATACATGAATATACACACACATATACATACACATATATATATACATATATATATATATAAAAGCCTAAGCGACTGAACAACCGAAAAACTGGTCGAACAGTCACTACAATGCGCACTGACCACCAGGGGACAGACACTCAATGCACAGGATCAGGCTCTCTCCTGTCTGGATTGGGGCCTGCAGGGATTGGGCTCCCTCCTGTCTGGATTGGGCTGAAACCGGCTATCAACATCCCCCGAGGGGTCCCAGATTATGAGAGGGTGCAGGCAAGGCCGAGGGACCCCCCTGGTGCATGAATCTGTGCACCAGGCCTCTAGTACATTTATAAGCACAAATGTGTCTTCTCCCATCTGGTAGAAGCTCCTTAAGCACAGAGGCAGTGTTGCATGCTGGGAAGAACACTAAAGTAAGAGTCAGAAGTGGATTTAAATCTGCTTTAGGCCAGGCTCTGCTTGGTAAGGTCATTTACCCTTTTTAAAAAATAAGACTCTGAAAGATGGAGTAGATAATATTCATGTTCACCTCTTGGGAGAATGGTGAGGGTTTGATAAAAAATAATGGCTATAAGAGTAAACTGTAAAGTGCCATAAGTGTGTAAGGGCTTATTATTATTATTACTGTTATCATCATCATCATCAATAATTGTATCATCTTACTAATAAGAAAGGAAGCTATTATTTATTGAACAACTACTACGTGTCAGATGCTTTAAAGGCACCCATGAGCCTTAAGGTAGTATCTTGTTTGCAAAGCTCAGTCCAATGGTTCCCCAACGTTGCTGCACACTGAAATTGCCCAGGGCTATTTAAAAAAGAATAATGCCAGGCTCCCACCGCCAGACATCTGACTTGGTTGGTATGGAATACAACCAGGCATTGGAACTTTTAAAAGACCCCCAAGTCACACAATTCCCAGGTGCAGTTTGGACATCATTGTCATAGTCTTTCAACAGCTCAGGAAGGACACAGGCAGGTTTGGGTGAAGTCGGACCTGAGGATTTATTTCTCACTTCCTCACCAAACAATTCCTAGACTCTCACAGCCAGAGAGGAACATGGGCCCAGCGGGACTCTCAGATTCTGGGTAGTGGTGGGCAGGGTCATCTGAACAGCTGTGGGACCCAACAGTTGGGAGATCACTTAGCTCAAGAACAAACAGGGACTGAAGGAAAGTAGGTGTCCTTTAGACAAGGTCTCTAGCTCCCTAGGTGACCACAGGGTCACTGTTTCATTCCCCTTGGGGTGAGTCATATGTGGATAGAATAATAGGGAGACCCAGCAACCAATTTAATAGCACCAAACCCTGGTTTCCCTAATGAGGAGGACCAGCAGACCCTGCAGCTAAACCCAATTTCTCTCACTTGCCAGCTCATTGTCTCCAGTTCAACTCCATTCTTTAAAAGTCCTCTGGTGAAATTTCTAAGCAGGGAATTTCTCTACTTAAGCCTAAAACAAGTACAGATTCCTGTAAGCTTTCTAAGCCAACCTGTTAGTTCTGCAGGCTTAAACCCACTTCCTTTTAACTTAGCTTTTTAAAGAATTTTGTAACAGCAGATTCTTCAGACTCAGCAAACTGGCACCTACTGTTTTAATACAGCCTCATCAATTTCCCAATTTTATTGGTCAGCCTAAGGCGAAATTGGTCAATCTAAGGAGAAATCATCCCTAAGGGATGCTTATTACAAAATAATAGAACATACAGCCCCGCTTCCGGATGGAGAGACAACCTGGGTCCGCATTTATAGGTAGGTATTATTTTCTTCATTTTATAGATAGCGAAACTGGGGCTCAGGTTAATGAATTCTCTTACAGTAGTGCTGAGATTCAAATCCAGGTGTGTCTGATTCCCAAGTTCATTTGTGTGTGCATTTATCCCCAAAAGATTTTCCTCATTAAATGAGGGAGCACATAGAACATTTGACTACCCACCTTTCTTTCCCTAAGCCAGATCCTGTCTACATCGATTGACCTAGTACTTGACAATATGATATTCCCCAGTTGTTTGGTGAGGATGTTGGGAATGAAAAAAAGTTGGCAACTTTAATTCATTGCCTAATTTGAAAGATTTCACATCATAGAAAATTCTTAAGTCTTTCCTCTGTTGGTGTGTTGACACATCAGTAGAGTTTGCTTGTGGGTAAGAATTCTACTGGGTGAGAGGATGAATTGCACAGACACCACTTGGGCATATTTCTTCAGGCCCTAGAAAGACCCTTTGTCAGTATGGACACTGCTCTTCCCTACCACCCAAAGACCTCCATACGCCATGGTGTCCTCAGCAGTCAATCACTAGAAGCTCTATGCACCAGGCGAGCCTAGACATGCAATACAAAAGGACAACCCAGAAGATGCCTTCCATTGTGTTAGACTGATTTACTGCTTTTGATCATCGAGAAGAAAATAAGATTTAGGAAGTCTTCCTCGTATCGAGACAAAACCCAAAGAAGAAAACAAACCCCCCAACAAACCCTGGACTGTCCCCTGGCATTCATTCTGCCTCGATCAACAAGACTTTATTTCACAGCACTCTTTCCCTCAGAGTCTTGGAAATGTCCCTTTGAAGAATAACGTGGTCAGCTTTGACATGGTAGGAACAAAGTCTTTGGCCTGAAAACCCTTCTCCAGGTGCAGAGATCCAGAGCAAGGGCACCTTGGTGTTGTCGTCCCTGAGTAAGAGAGTGGTAAGGGGATCAGTGGAAAAGCTGCCAAGTGACAGTTTTAAATAAACAGAGCCAGAACTCTCACACGAGGAAATGAAAGTCATTCAGAGCCCTTTTCACAAAAGACAGGGTCTTTCCCTTCGGTATCTCAAAGTTAGAGTAAAAGCACCTTCCATTGCACGTCTAGGTCATTGTCAAGCTGACACTGTGATTATTTACTGTTTTATCCTTGCCTCTGGACATCAGCTTTTATCCCCAAATACGAGAGCAACAGAGAAGGGAACTAACTGAACAGAATGCCTGCTCTACATGAATGTTGTTTTACATGGGTGTTTCACGTGCATTATCTCATCTAATTTAACTAAGTGTTCGACCTCCACCCATTTTACAGGTGAGAAAACTGAGCCACATGGAGTTTATGTGACTGAGTCAGGACCACACAGCCTTTAAGTGGCAGATCTGAGACTCACATTCACTGTTTGCTCCAGAACCTGTCCTTTGTCATCACATCAGTATCAAGAAGGCTTTTGTTCTTGTTTTGCTTTGTTTGAACAAACTTACCAGAATTTATTCAACAAAATAAGCTCTGCCTTCCTGTGGATGAAAATAATCTGCCTCCAAAGATTTGTAAGAATAAAGTAAAATAAACTTGAGAGCAAGGTACTCCCCTAGAAGGCCAGCCTCCTGCTCTACGAGGGTCCCCTGGCCAATTATGGCCCAGGCTACAATTTTAGAATAATCTTCTGAGATGGCTGTAAATCCCATAAGCCTTATCACTGCACTTCTACACCCTGTGGTTAACCCAAACCATGGTAACCTACTTCTAATTATCAGCTTGATTCCTAGACTTGTTCTGATTGCTCTGAACAACTTATACATGTAAAAAAAAAAAGAAGAAGAAAAAAGAAAAGAAAAGAAAGAAATTAAATTATCTTTAAAAACAAGAACAAGTCACTACTGAAGCTATTCAAGGATAACTTGCTGACTCTGAATTGTGAGACTCTCCAACAGGATTCCCAGCAAAGTGGCCATCACTGGGATTACACTGGTCTTCTGAGTAAACTGCCGTAAAGAGAACTGCTTTCGTTTGCACGGGTATTTTAATGTTTCATAAAATCAATCTTATTACCCTATACTGATGCCTCCAGGGGAACTGCAAGAATGCCATGCCTGGAATGTGATTATCAGGGTACTTTACTTTGATGGAGAATCTACGTTAATGAATCAGCTTGGGCTGCCATAAAATATCATCGATTGGGTGGATTAAACAACAGACATTTATTTCTCACAGTTCTGGAGGCTGCAGGTCTAGACCAAGTGCCAGCTGATTCAGTTTCCAGTGACTACTCTCTGTCTGCACTGCAGATGGCTACCTTTGTACTATGTCCTCACAGCGGGGAGAGAGAGAGAGAGAGAGAGAGAGAGAGACAGAGAGAGAGAGAGAGAGAGAGAGAGACAGAGAAGGAGAGAGAGAGAGATCTCATCCTTCTTATAAAGTCAAAGTCCTACTGCATTATGGCCCCACCGTTATTACCTCCTTTAATCTTAATTACCCCCTTAAGTCCCTATCTGTAGATACACTCACATATTGGGTATTAAGCCTTTAGCATGTGAATTTGGTGAGGGGTTAAGTGGGGGGGCACAATTTAGTTTATAACAACATGTTATAATATTTTAAGCTAATTGTCTTCCTTTAATCAAGAAAATTTTTTTAATGGCTTTTGGATTTTGGATCCTGCAAACACATTCCCTGGCCTCAAGGTTGGACTATTAATTGACAAGATATTCCATCCTGATATTTTTTGCTTTCACATATTTCCTAAAATATATATATCTGACAATTAACTATCAATACCACCTTTGTCTTTAAGTTGGATATTATTTGCTTTCTAATGCCAAAATCTGGGTGTACCTTAAGAACAAAGGCGTTTATTTTCTAGAGCATTGCCTCTCCTTAAGGCAAGAAGAAGCAAAGGAGAGAGGTGCAAATTGCCAAGAAGTTATCAATTTTTCTTTAAGGTCTCCCTTGTTAATGTCAGCATTTGCTCCCTTGCACCAATCTAACAAAATTACTGGTCTTGGAGATTCCCCAAGCATGAAAAGCCATAACAATAATTTGGACTAACTAAAGTTGGAGATACAAGAGTTGATTAAGATTAATTTCCTAATTTAAAAATTATTTTGGTGGGGTGGGAAAGGGCACTTTAGTCCTGTGACCTCGACACACTCCCAGGCCCCACGCATGACCGATCTGATTACCGTGGCCAGCCTGCCCATATGTGTTTGTGTCAGCACGGGGGCACAGTGGAGTGAGGCAGAGACGGCAGCCTGCCCTGCCACCACGGTTCACCCTCTGGTTACATTTCCCTCCGGAGAAAAGATGAAAATCATCATTCCCACTTCATTCCTCCTTTGAGATGACCTGCTCCTCCCTCTGACCAGCCGACCAGCAAGAAACATCTGCAGCTCAAAAGAAACATATAAATAGCTGCACTCTCAGATTAAGGGTCAATAGACTTCCTGATACAGGAGATCCTCTCCGCGTGCGGGGTGTCTGGCTGCTTTTGCACGCCGCTGGCAGGAACTCCATGCTTCGTCCCTAGCCCTGCCGTTATATTCGGCCCCACTTGTGCAGAGCATCAGCAAGATGCCCACTGTTTCCCCCAGTGACTCCCTATCGTCCCCCGACACACATCAGGCCCTTCTCTGGGCTTCCCTTTGCAAAGCCCAAGAGAAAGATGCAGAGGAGGACAACAGCTGCAGTGCTGGGTTGTTCTTGACAAATGGGCCTGTCACTCTTCCTATTGATTAGCAATATTATGACATTTCCTTTCAAAAACGCAGATGTGGCAGGGCGAGTGACAAGGCCATGGCTCTAGGTAGAAAATACGGTTGGCCATTGTCGGCTCTTCCCCCTCTACATCTGTTCAGCTTCAGAGGGATGAGGAAACTGAGGTTCTGAGGGTGTTTAAAAGATCTGAAAAAGTAGAAGTTCTGACACTCTTAGAAACAGACGTTAATGAGGCACCACTGTATACCTGGGAGACAGAGCATAGGGTAGATGCGTCTGGGAAACTGCAGAAAGCAAGTGGGGGGAGTTCCAGGAGATTAGAAAATGGGCCTCCCTCTGTCTTGGCAGAGCCACTCCTCAAGTCTCCTGACTTCATAAATCAAGCCACGGAGAGGCCTGTCACGTCTGTCCCTTTGCTTGAAATGCATGAAGGAATGAGCGAGTTGGTGGTTCACCGCCTTCTCTCCTCCAAAAGTGTCTTTAATCTTCTCATCCTGACCCTGTGGGGCTGACAGTGTATTAAGGAGGGACATGCTCCTAATTCCGCCTTCTTTCCCTTGTACAAAGCATCCAGATGATAGCATGTGCCTACTTTAATTTGTGAAACTTCTACAGGGCACTTCCCCCCAACCTAGTCCCAACATCCATTTCCATGTCGGGGGGCGGGGGGGTGGAAAGTGTTCTGAATAGCAGTCCATTTAAGCAAAAAAAAAAAAAAAATGGAAAAGTGCATCTTGCAGTCCAACATATGGTACATGTTGAGGTAAATTACAGGTAATTCATGAACATTTCCAGCAGCGAGATTGCCATCGTGGGACTCTTGTAGATCCATTACCTTCTATTCTCATTTTTGTGGTTAAAGGCATCTCTCAAGCCTTTGAAGCACAAAAGGCAGCCCTCGCTCTGCACCATTCTGTCCTGCTCAGGAAAGTTATTATCCTGCGAACACACGGGACTGATCCAGCAACTTGATTTAGGCAAAGCTGATGGAAAGCAGGCTGCGAGGGGACATGTGTAGCACGGGTTTTACAATGTGAAAGATCTGGGGGTTGGCAAGCGCAACAGTTAAATAGGAAAATAAAAATTGAGCAAACTCGAAACAGTCAGGCCAACACTATTGGATGAAAGAGAAAAGACGAGAGGAAGTCACTTGGGGGATGGGGAGAAGAAACCAAAGGAAGAAAAACACTGCCTGTTAGCCCCGGGGGTGGTGATGTAAATTAATATGAGCTAAATGGGATGTGACCAATTTGTAAGGCATTTGTTTCCCTCTCCGAGGGGGTCACCTTAGGCTACCCTCTCACCCCCCCCCCCCCACTCGTCACTGTGCCGGTGTTGACCACCTCTCCTCATATACAGAACCTTTTATGGTCCCTGTTACATCCCAAGTCCAAGAGCCTTGAACATTTACTCCTGCGACACTAATGTTCCTCTTCTTGGAATAAAACCTACATGTTGGATCCTGGGTCGCTGGGAAAGATGAAGGGGAAGGGAGCAGGGGAGAAAGGAAAAACAAAACAAGCTTTTGGTGCACTGGCCCCTCTGCATTGTCTGAGCAGCCTTTGTGTCTGGACCGCCTGCAAGAATTACGCAACTTCCAACATCTCCTTCACATCAAAGAGCTTCGGGAAGAGCTCTCCAAGCTCTGAGGCTGAGCTGCCCTGCGCCTCCCCTACCAGCGTCCTAAATCAGGCTTTTATCTGCCTTCCCATCGGAACTGATGCTAAGTGTCCCTGACACACACATCCTCCAAATAATTTGAACTTGATCTGAGGCTTTCGGCCCTCTTGACTCAAAAAAATTGCCTATGATTTGCTTGGCAGCCATCCACCTCAGCATAGGCAATTGTGGACAGAGATGTTGATGTTCATGAAGGAGCAGTTGCCACGGCAACGCAGAGTTCAAAGGAAGGGCCCTCGGTGGTATCAGAATAGGGGAGAGTGATCATGTAATGAAGGCTTGTGTCTTCTCAGGCAGGGACAGGAGCTGGCCAAGTGGATGGGGAGAAGGAGGGGGCAGCAATTCACATTATAGTTATGTCTGAAATATGCATTTATTTGGTATTTTGGACATCTACTAGCTTGATTGCATGATAGGGATTTTGAAGACTGTATCTGGCCTTGGCTCTATAGTAAATAGTTGAACGACCTTACCCCTGTTGCTCATTAGTTTCCTCATCTATAAAATGAAGAGATTGGACTAATAAAATCCAACATCCTTTCCATTGCTAGAATGTTCTGATTCTATTACTCTAAGCAAGCTAGGGACTTTCTGGATCCATCAGATAGTATGCTGATGTGGGCCACATTTTATTTATCAAGTCCTTACAAGATGGAGAAATGGGTGAATATCTGTGGACATGAATTCTGACATTCATGGAGCAATGTTTATTCATTAAACACCTAGTCAGTTCTGAGCACTGTTTAAGGTGCTGAGAGGATGGAAAAGACAGACAAAGCCCAGATTCTCAGTGAACACACATTCTGGCAAGAGAGACAAACAGAATACAAGCAAACACAATGGATCATTTAATGGTGGTTGCAGAAAGGGCCACCACATTGAAGACAGCATGTTACTGGAAAATCCCTAGGTGGTCTCGGTGGGTTGGGGAGTGTTAAGGAGGCTTCTCAGAACAAGTGGTGTTTGGGATAAGATCCAAAGGATGAGTAGGAGTTAATGAGACAAAGGGAAGAAGGAGAAGGCTTTGCAGACAGAGGGAAAGACACGTGGAGCTTGGAAGTCAGAAGGAACTCAGATGAGCTGTGCAGTGGGCCTGGGGCGGTGGGCATGGCCCCATCAGGTCAGGTCAGGAAGACCATATTCATCTGTTCTGTTTTAACCTAAAAGCAATGAAAGGTCACTGAGGTTTTATAAATAAGGCTGGCTACTCAGATTTGCATTCTTTAAAAAAAAATTACTCTTGCTACATCATGGAGGATGATGGCAATTGGGGGGCTGGGGGTGGCACTTAGATTTCAGAGATGAGAACATCCTCAAGACAATTGTAAATGATTCAGGAATCAACTTTCTTTTACTCTAGGTTACCTATTTTGACAGTTGGAAGCAATTCAAAAAATAATTCGACAATCATTTCTTCTTTGCCTTGCCTGGGTGGACACATCCTGTAATGAATTTCCTGGACCCCAATTGGTTGGAACTGCCAAGGGAATTTGTGTGACCAGTGGTGAATTATTATTGATCTAGTATTCTTCCAGTGTACCTCCACTGGCCTGCAGACATTTCCTATTCCAAACAGGGTGGGAGTTACGGGAAGGTACATATGAAATGTTCATTTTTAAATTTTGAAATGCTTCCTCCTAAAATTCAGAAGCTTCTACATAGACATCCATGGAGTTGTACCCAATAATATGAAATGGAACAAATCTCAGCTTTAAAAAGGCAAAACTTAGGCCTGGAAAGACTTATTTTAATACATATGTGTAGTGGGTTTTTTGGGGGGCAGGTATCAGCCTGCCCATTGCAGGGAGTTCTGGGAAGCCAGGTTTTTGGGGTGAGGACATCTGCAGAGTCAGCTAGGTGACTATTTTTGGATGCCTGGGAGACAGGAGCAGGGCAGTGGATGGATAGCACAGAAGACCCTTAACACTTTTTCTCACTTAAAATGCATTGCATTTTTGCTATTTTCTAAGGCCCATGTTAAATGTGTGATGTTCCTTACTTTCTTTGATCCTCGGGACAACCTATCATTATCTCCATTTAACATATGATGAAAGAGAGATTTAGAACATTTATCTGACCTGCCCACAGTGGTCAGCTTTCATGGCCTCACATATACCCTCTCTGCTCTGCTGTCCAACTGATCCCAAGGGAGGGGAATAATGGAGAGAAGCTCAAAAAGGGGAGCCTCATGCTTCTAATAATTCTCTCGCTTCAAGTTGGTACACCCTTCCTATCTAGTTCCGCTCCCTTCTTTCCCACTCCTAGAGGGAGGCCATAGGGAAAGATTTATGAACAAAGAAAAGCTCTCTAACCCCTCTATAAACTTTATGGGCCATGTGGACATGTACAAATCAGATATAAACATGATGTCCAGGGCCAGTGTTCTGTAAATAGTGATATCACTGAGGAAAATCTCCAGGAGAATCTGGTTCCCGGGAGAGAACAGACGAGGGTCCCAAAAACAGCGTGTGAAGAATGATGAAAGCTGCTTTGAAGTGAGGCCCAGGGCCTGTGGTGTTTTCAGCAGCTTTTCCCCTGCAGCCCTTGGAATTTTAGCTGCAATAAAAAGATACCAAAAGAAAACAGCTGGTCTGGTCGGACTTGTTCAAGTAGGAGCCATGTGTGGCCATGTAGAGAGCAGCACGATGGTGGGAAAGCAGGTGTGATGAGAAAGAGGACCGAGGGGAGGTGTTCATAATGAGTATATTAGGCCCACCAAGGTCTCACCATGCACGTCAAGTGCCTTCTGGGTTACTAAATTCTCTTGTTGGGTCCACACCAGGCCTGTTGGGTAACACAGAAGTATTAGTATACCCATTTGATAGGTAAGGAAGCTAGAGTGTTGGCTTTGGCCAAGGGAAACCAGACAGAAATTATACTATCTGCGCAGTGTCATCTGGTGACAACGATGCAGATCTAAAGACAAGACAAGGGTCCTGAGCCCAATTCTACCGCTGCCCATAAGTTTCCTCATCTGTGTCCACATTCAAGAAGGTTGTGAGTCAGAGGTGGTTGCTGGGGGCCTGACACCTAAAGAAACATTAGGGAGCATTCCCACTCGTTGATTCCAGCACTATTACTGAGGTCCGGAGACCCTTAAGTTAGAATCATACTGCATACAGTGCCATTGAAGTAGAACCCCACCTCTTGCCATTCATAGCCTTGTGTATCCCTCCCTCATTGTACAAGGCACGGTCTGGATGTCCAAGAGAATACGGCAAAAGGGAACGCATGTCATTTCTGAGACACAGAAGACTGGGCCTCCATCTTGGGTTCCTCTCTCTCTCTCTCTCTCTCTCTCTCTCTCTCTCTCTCTTTCTCTTTCTCTCTCTCTCTCTCTCTCTCTTTCTCTCTCTCTGTGTGTGTGTGTGTGTGTGTGTGTGTGTGTGTGTGTGTGTGCAGCCAGCTTGCATATTATGAGGGTAGCCTACTGAAAGGCCCCATGACAAGAAACTGAGTTCTGTAGTCAACAGCCAATGTGAAGCTGAGGCCCTCCCATGACCTCATGGACAAGCTTGGAAATGGATCTTTCCCCAGTCACACCTTTAGACCAGTGGTTCTCAACCTTTCTAATGCCGCGACCCTTTAATACAGTTCCTCATGTTGTGGTGACCCCCAACCATAAAATTATTTTTGTTGCTACTTCATAACTGTAATTTTGCTACTGTTAATGAATCGTTATGTAAATATCTGTGTTTTTCGATGGTCTTAGGCTCTACAGCAGCGGTTCTCAACCTGTGGGTCGGGACCCACAGGTTGAGAACCGCTAGCAGGGTCACCTAAGACCAGGCGTCCTCAAACTACGGCCTGCGGGCCACATGCAGGTGTTTTTGCCGTTTTGGTTTTTTTTACTTCAAAATAAGATATGTGCAGTGTGCATAGGAATTTGTTCATAGTTATTTTTTAAACTATAGTCCGGCCCTCCAATGGTCTGAGGGACAGTGAACTGGCCCCCTGTTTAAAAAGTTTGAGGACCCCTGCCTAAGACCATCGGAAAACACAGATATTTACATTACAATTCATTAACAGTAGCAAAATTACAGTTATGAAGTAGCAACAAAAATAATTTTATGTTTGGGGGGGGTCACCACAACATGAGGAACTGTATTAAAGGGTCGCGGCATTAGAAAGGTTGAGAATGACTGCTTTAGACAATAGCAGCCCCAGCTGATAGCTTCCTGCAACCTCATGAGAAACTGTGAACCAGAACCACCCAGCAATGCTGCTCCTAAATTTCTGAGCCACTGACACTGAGATCATAAAGGTGTGTTGTTTTAACCAGCTAAGTGTAGGGGTAATGTTTTACAGACCAATAGATAGCTAATATATTGTGTGTGCCACAGCATTTCTGCTCTGAGGCACTAAGGGATCATGGCAGGGGAAGAGGACTGTTCTAATTTCTAATACTTTAGTGCTGTTCATCTAAGAAAGATGCTTGACAAAAACCCTACAAAGAATGCCACCACCACCAACAACAAAATTCTTATCATACATAGATTACGGTTTTACTGAAGGTACTAAATAGGCATTCTGCTAAGAACTGAGGATACACACAGCAAAAAAATAGAAGTACTATAATGGCAGAAAACTTAAGAGACCTGAGCTGAATCACAAGAATGAGTAGGGGAAGGAGGAGACAAGAAGGGAGGGAAGTGAGCAAATGGAATAAGGAAAGAAGTAGCAGAGTATATATGAAGAATAAGAAAGGCTCCAATATAACTAAAGCACAGCAGGAAAAGAACATGAGATGAAGCTGGTTTGCCAAGGGAACATTAGCCTGGACTAAAGGAGATAGCAACAATGGTCACCCAGCTAAATCCGCTGCTGCAAGAAAAGATCAAATGGGAATTCACACAGTTCATCTACAGCTGGGATGTCCAATGATATAGTCACCAGACCACACAGAGCTATTCATGTTTAATTGATTAAAATCAAATTTAAAAATCAGTTCCTCCCCTGCCCTGAGCACATTTCAAGTGCTCAGCAGCCACGCACAGCTGATGGCTCCTGCATTGGACTGTGCAGATCTAGAAAATTTCCCCATGACAGCAAGTTGGATTGGACAGCTCTCATGTACAATATCACTAGATAACATCCCAAGTGTCTACTGAAATGTTGAGACATGTTGTGTAAAAAGATCTCTGGGGGCATCACATTAAATGACATCCAGTACCACTATGAGGAGGCAAATGCTGTGTTGGCATGAAGGCTTGGGTAGCACCTCTGCCATTTTCTGCTCTGCTTCCGTTATATGGGAGCCTAACTGTAATGTCCTTTTTCAGGGCCTTCCTCACACTCTGGGGCATCTACATTTCTTAAAGGTAACTAACTGCATAATAAGAACTCTATAAATGTGCTTAATATCATGGTTTTGTATATCCTGGTAAATTTCATCCAAAAAAAAAGCCACTCCTGGTACTTTTTAACCCCCTGGAATTCTGGCGGTGCTTCACAGAGCAGGGGTGTCCTGCGGACACAATGGGAGAAACCTTGCGGGCCATCAGGGCTTTGAGGGGAGTGATATAACTAGCTTCACACTGTAATCGTTTCTGTGACAAAACATCAAGCAGGATGTTTTCAGGCGAGGGTTTTCATTAAAAAAGTAAACAGCTGCCAGAGTTCAGAGCTTCCTCAGTATCTCGTCTAAATATCTGAATTTACGTCTGGATGACTCAAGTGGCCGTTTTCTGACTAGACTGCCATACTTGTCAGGAAACTTTTGGACAAGTCTATCCAACATAGATCAGGCAACACAGCGCCAAGTAAATGCTCTGGCATCAATATCCCACTTGCCTCTAGGACATAAAAATTAAATCATTCTAATCAATTACTAAGGTCCATGGTCCAAATAGACATGTTACATACATAATCATATATGACTTAATATGTCATTTAATAACAGCTCTCTTAGTCCCCCTTGTAAATAAAGAATACAAGAGTTCTAATTTGCTCGTGTTATGGATCAGATGAAGGATTCACACTTAGGTACATACATCTGGTATACCACCTGACTTCTCCGTTAAATGAAATGGCTGCTTGTAGTTAGAATGGAGAGAAAAGCAAAGGGTAGTTTGCATCATTTTCTTTTTTGTTCTGGGATTTGTTTCTGTGCACTTAATATTTATCTAAAAATAATTAGTTGCAAGTTTGTTGGTTTTGTCCCAACACCCACTTTTTACCTCTGATAACAAATTGTTAGCAGTACACTACCCACTTATACCCCACATATTTTATCCAAATAATTTCACTGAATGGATAATGCCAACCCAAGTTATTATAGATAATTTGGGAATGGTCCATTGCCTTGTTGGAAAACTGGCCAATTCCATTTCGTACTCGGGGCTGTCACAGCAGACTGCAGACCTGGAGGCCACCTTTCTCAGTCTCCCCATGTAACTTCGCATCCTTTGCTGATCCATCCAGCTGCTGGCTGGTTACAATTCGCCTTAGGCAGTCTGCTGCAATTTTCCATGTCCCAATCTTACCCTTCATTACAAAAAAAAGATGGGAAATATAATGGGCCGAAAAAATTCCGATCGCAGATGCCAGACATCAAATTACACAGGTAGTAATCACACAGATTAGGAAACATAATGAATACAATATTCAAGCTGCACGCAGACAATGAATTTCTCAGGATGATACAAGCTTCTTGTTAATAAAATGAAATAACAATTTTCTCCTTATTAAAGCGAAAGCAATCTCTATTTTCTAAAGGGACACATGTCACCCAGACTTGTGGGCTGAAATGATTTGAAACTCAATACACACAGGACCAAACAGGCGTTTTGGCTGACGCTTATGCTTCAGATCGCGTTGCTGTTACTGTTCATTATAGAGTGGTTTGGAAGTTTCCCCTAATGTTTCTGAGCCCTTTTCAGAAACAAATGCTTTCTGCACAAACGTGTTGGTCACAGCAAAGCGCTGAGGTGGGAATCAGGACACCTGGGTTTTAGCTGCAACTTCCCCTGTTGGACCTGGTGCCCTTGGATCTACAGAGGGACGAACCAGGGTGAAGGGTGGGGAGCGAGTTCTGTCCTGGGGGTAAGGAACAAGGGGGCGCATTGCCTGTAGAGAATTTCAAACAATCATAAAACTGACTAAAGTCAGCCTGCTTTTTATTACCACGCTCAACAATGTCAGTGATAAAATGCTCCTCCTCCCCCTCCTATCTTTTGTTGGTCTAACTCTAAGCAACTGATACAAACAAACAAACAAACAAATAAAAATTTATCTAACTCCTTCAAGTCAGCACACTTTATTACTTATCTTTACTAAACATTGTCTTCTCCATGGAAGTCCATTTTAAAAATTCCCAGTCACAGAGCTGGGCCCCACATTTGTGAGCTCAGCTACATGCTATGTGCATTTGTTCCCAGAATAAATTTGCAATGACTTAGAATCCTTCAAGTTAGCTATGAATTCAGTTTGTGTCTTCAGCCCCATGATACCATAGACCCCTAAACAGCAGAGTTGGAATAAACAAAAATAGCAAGGTACTATAAAGACAAAAAACAGAACTCTAGCTACTTCCATTCTGTCATTATATGTGACTACTTGGCGTTTCGATTTGTTTAAAATGTACAAGAGCGAAACAGGATGCATTGTGAAGTGTAAAATGTTTGCTTGGTAAGGGCAGATTTTAGTTCATTCATGAAATATTTAGTTGAATTTGAATCATATTTTTCAAGGGAAATTTACCCTTTTAAAATTTGTAATTATTTTACAACTAAAGAAAAATCAACAAAATAAAAAATGATTATTAAATATACATGTTTATTACTGAAAAAATTGCTGCATGGAGAAGGGAGGTGTTCAAAGTGAGCCACTGGATGTGTCAATAACGCCAGGCACACCCTCGGGGTGTGAACTCAGCTAGCTGTTCAGTCCCTGCTTTAGATTAGAAGCAGCATTTCCCAAGGAGAGGATTTGCAGGCCACCAGTTCCCTAGTTCCCTGAGTTCTTCCAAGAAATTAGGGGTGCAATAGATGGGAGACATGCTCCCCTCGCTGAACACTCTCAGGGATTAACAATGGGCATTATTGTATTCAACGCTCTGAAAGATCCTGCCTGCATAAAACGAAGCAAAAATGCCTTTAACCTAGTTTGTTAACCCACCGATCACTGGGCCTTTTTGGTTTTATTTTGGAGTAGGAGTTGGTGAAGGACCATGGGAGGCGGGGAGGACAGTCAATGGATATTCAGGAGAGGGAGGCATCTATTTTCTCCATGGAACTGCAGAATTCACTCTGGCTTAGACCAGCGGTTCTCAAACTTGGCTGCACATTGGAACCCCCCCAGGGAGAGTTCTTTGAAACCTCCTTCCCCGGGCTGCACCCCCGTCCAATTAAGTCAGAATCTCAGGGGGGCAGACCTAGGAGCAGTGCTTTGAAAACTCCCAGGTGATCCTGGTGTGTAGCTAGGCCTGAGGACCTGTAGGCTCAATCATCTTATGGTGTTGTTCAGATCTTAAGTAGTACGGCCCTAGGCCTTTTCAGTGCCCGCCATATCCCATTCCCATGCTCGCACCGGACGTAGGAAGCTGAAGGAAGGGGCGACGTGACCTTTGAGCTTCAGTCAGGCGAGGGATCAGGCTGGACGCCCACCTCCCAGCTCACCTTGGTGACCTGAACTGGCAAGGCTGTCTGGAGTCTGTCAAGAAGAGGATGCCATTAATAATAATAAAAAACAAATGGCTCCTTTAGCTCAAAACCCCCCAGAAGTTGAAAAATGGGATATTTGTGCACTAAGATGGTGCCCAGATGCCTTGAATTGTAAGAAAAGCAAGGAAGAGAAGAACTACAGCTGGTGTCTCTGTTGCTGGGCTGATTCGGCTATTAACCTCCTGGAATTCTGAGCAGCGCTTCGTTTAGCCGCTTCTCTCCACAGCCCCACACAGGCCCTGCCTCTGGGACCCAGTGTGCGAGGCTTTTCATTAGAAAGTTAACTTTTGCCACCGAGCTCAGAACGCCCTCAATATCTCATTGCAAAGAGAGGAAAACAGCTCAGCTTCAGTGAGGCAAATGTCGCAGTAAGACAAATGCTAACATTTTCTCTCTTCTTTTTTTTTTCTGTGTCTATGAGTTTATTGTTTATTTTGCATAATCCATCCACCTTTTTCACCCAACCTCCTCCCCTCTGACAGCTGTCAGTTTGCTCTCTGTGTCTTTGCATCTGTCTCTATCTTGTTTGTTAGTTTATTTTGTTCATTAGATTCCACCTATAAGTGAAATCATATGGTACTTCTTTCTCTGACCGGCTTATCTCACTTAATGCTAACATCTTCTTGAAAGCCACTGTAATTACTCAAAGAACAGCCCCACCCTCCCACGCCTCACTCCCACGTCTTGCTTCTTCCAAGGCTCTGTTCCTACTGTCATTCGGCAAAACTCCCAGGGCCATTTTTAATTTCACAACCTTGTGGGTGCCACCGCCACCATCAGGGGGTGACCCGTGAGCTTTCTCAGCAGGCAACATCAGGCCCAGCCTCTCAAGAACACACTTGCATTAGATCCAACCTCACAGACTGTTCCCAACCTGAGCTCTTCCACCAGACTGAGGAAGCTGAGACCTGACTGGAAGGCCAGCGAGTTGCCCCTGAGGCTCCAGGGTTCCTGCCTCACCCGGTTCCATGCGGAGCCTCATGTTCCGGAAGAGGTCATGCCAACGGGCAGCATGAAATCCAATGGAAGTGTGCTTCCTCCCTGAGCCTGGCTGCTGAGGGCAGAGGCAAAAGGCCTTATGACTATTTCCCAAAGTGGTTTCTGCAAAATATTAAGAACACTTATATCTGAGAGGGTTTCTGTGATATGTAAATTTGAGGAACATTGAGTGAAACAAAATTAAGCAGGATTGTTATAGGATTTCTCAGAACAACTGAGCAGGGTGAATCTTCACTAAGGAGCTAGAATAAGCAGCATTGCTAAGTTTATTTGACCATGAAATTCTTTTTATTGCAGAATATATGTTGGTACATAATGGCTTAGAACTGCACAGTGGCACGTGTATATGCTTCGGTTTCCTTATCTGTAAAATGGGATCATCAGGATCATTTTTGTAAATCACTTAGAACAGAATTTGGTAGAAATGTTACCCCTAATCTGAGTTCAGATTTCAGCTGCTTATTAGCAGTGCCATATTGAACACGTTACTTGGGCGCCCGAAGCCTCAGTTTACTCATGTGTAACATACAGATACAACTCGTTTCTAACTCAAAGTTTCTAAAGATTACATTGACACACTGCATTTAAGTTGCTCGGCAAACGTTTAGCATATAGCAAGCGCTCAAACCCTGCTGGCAAAGAGAAGCAGAAAAAGAAAAACATCGCCCTGTGCAGTGAAGGGCAGGTTGTCCTTCCATGAATCTGAAACTTCACAGACTGTCTTACTGACTCCGGGGAAAGGAACAGTTTACATTCTGAAACCTGACCAGGAGCTGGCCCCTATTTTCATATAGCAATTCTAAAACTGACAACTATCATCCCACAGAGGGGGGTGCAGATTTATGCTATATTTAGTCTGGTAAAATAAAACAAACTAAAATAAAATAAAATTTAAAAAATTAAATTAAATTAAAAGGAGTGTTATTATGAAACCTTAAAGAAAGACCTTATTTCTGAAAAATAATTAATTTGGAAATGATCAAAGCTGATCAAATTCAGATTAAAATTGCAAAAGATCTCTGAAGATTGACCATATTCCATCAGTTTTTTGTTTTGTTTTTAAGATTTGAATGTTTTGGTAACCTTAAGAAAATGGGATGGGGAATTTGTTTCAACTTTACTGAGGTATAATTAATTGGTATACAGAAAACTGCACATAATGTAAGCAAATTTGTGCAATTGCACATATGTATGTATACACTTGTGTTACGATCACCAAAATCCAGGTAACAAACACGCGAGGATCAGGACTTTTGAAAGAGCTCGCAAACTTAAGTGGAACAAGCACCCCCATGCGTCTGATTTCATTTCCAATCTCATTCTTCTCACCCCAAAATAAAGGAGTCAGTACGTCTTGATGAATGGGGAGGTGCAGAGGGGCCCATGGACTGCTGTTTTTACCGTTATACCTTTGGATGCCATTCTCTCTCCTTAACCCAACCCAGATCTCAAAACAGTCCTGCCAAAGCCGATGGGAGAAGGGCAATTAGAGGATAAGCTATTTAAAAATTCTAATATTTGGCCATTTTAAGCAAAAAACAGCAATTACACATAGCCAGATTGTCTACTAAATTACACTGTAAGCGATGATTTGGTAACATTTTCCTAAGCTCTTAAAAAAAGCTTTTTTAAAAAAGAAAAGGATCAAGAAGAAAGAAACTTAGGTCCTATTGGAATCAAGCAAACCCAGTGTTCGAGATAGGACTCAAGTCCTGTTTCCTATTTATTTTTAACAACTTGCCGTCTGGTAACATTTTTCTGTTCTATTTTTAATGGCTATAAAGTTTCTATCATATTCAGTAATTATCTTCAATCTGAAAAGGAGAAAGGAAATTCCATAATAAGAACTACATGAGACGTTGAGTGTACAGGTGCCAGGAAATATTGTTTTGTTTAGTGGAGATGAGATTGTAAAAATATGGCTCTTTATAAGGCATGTTCTCGAGTTTATTTATAGACACTACGACACCCACTCTTAAACTCCTCTTTTAATCACTAACAGGAACACTATTTTGAAAGGGAATTAAGGTGGTAAAAATATATTATTATATGGTATGTTCTCTAGAGCAATCTCATTTTTTTCTTACTATTGTCAGCTACAACTACATAGGAAAAAAAAAAATGTCAGGAGGCAATTTAAGCCACAACAAACAAAGGCATTTAAATTTCTCAGGGGCAAGCCACATTCCAGCATGAAGGAAATTGGAAGGGATTTCAAAGAGAATTTATTGTCTGATGACCACCCCTAGTTAGTTAGTGAAAGCTGGGAGAGAAAAATCCAGCAGCAGTTAAGAGAGCTCATGTAAACTTTAAGTGCAGACAACGAAGAGAAAGCTTGAGATTTCGCTAATTTTATACTTTGGGGCCATGGATATTTTTGATGACACAGAGTTAATTCATTGTTGCATGTTTAAATGTCATATTAAGCAATTATACCAGGTTATTATGATCACTTTGAAAGGACAAAATAATGACCTCACTAATCATAAATTCCATTCAATGCAACTACGAGTGTCTGCCACCATCACTGCTCATAACGAAATCATTAATAATTACTTCTTTCCACTTATGGAAAATGTGCGTTAACTGGAAGATAGAACAGGAAGTACATTCTGTCTGCTAGAATGTATTTTCCCAAAAGGAAAAAAAATTAGAATACGAAATGCTATATTTTACTTCTATCAAAGTCCTTCATTATCAAATAAGGATCTCCCTAAATAGGGTTAGCCATCTTTATTTTTTTGCTCAAATCCCAATGTCCTAAGTCTATGTTCTACCTGGAAGGTAGGCTTACAAGGGTTTATCCCAGAACGGACATTGAAATAAATGGTTGTACTGCAGAATATTCATAGTGGAAAAATTTCACGTGCTCACTGATAAATAAAAGGAAATTTTCAGCGTACCTATTGCTTTTAATGAAGGGGGATGGGATGGGGGAGAACGTTAGGAGAGAAGAATATCCGCAGACGTTCCTCATGAACCCACTTTGGATTTCTTCACTTAGTTGATAAAGCAAGTGAGGCGGCCACGTCCCTGTGTTTAATTATTTTCCTGGTAGAGACGGAAGTACAAAATAGCTCACCAAGCCCACCCCCGACTTTCACCAGAAGCCTGGCAGCTGTTGAATTTGATTTCAATGAGATCCACTGCAGGACCACAGAGGCCGATGGCCCTGTGACATGTTAACGCCCTGGGTTTTCTTCGGCTGCCCCACGACCTGGGTAAATAAAGATGACCTTCACCACGAAACATAAACCGCTCCCAGGGGGCCACTGGGGGATCCTGGCAAAGAGAGCAAACGCCCCACTAGCACCAGCTGCCACCCTCATGAACGTGAAGAGAGAGCATCGGCTAGAGCGTGGACAGGAATTCTGGAAACCTGGCTGCTGATAACAGTTACCTGACCGCCAAGCACGGCTGGGGGGAGCCCTACACAAAATCTCTTTGTTAGCCAATTCGGAAGAGTGGTTTTCTCAGCTTTGTTTCTCATTAGACATTTAGAAAAGGATTATCCCACGTTCTGCCTATTTAGTTGTTTTTGTTTTCTGGCATAACGTACAACACATTCCCTAATAAAAGTCACACCACATTAAACAGGCCGTGTTGAGTAAGCTGCAGTTAGTGTGGCTTTACTGGTGTTATTTTAAGTGTCTGTTCCCTGAATTCCCTTGGAATTTATGCTGTTAACTCCCACGAATACGAACAGACCTCCCAGGCCTGCCGTTCCACACGCTGTATATTTATTGGGGGAGGGGGGGGGCAACTTCACTTCTAGACGCTGCGTGGAGGGCTGTATTTTGTCGCTGGACACTTCGGCTCCTGAACACACTTGTTTGAACGTGTCTCTTAAAATATACGGTTTAGCTGGACAGACTAAAAATTTTGTGTAATCGGAGAGAACGTTTAGAAAACATTGCTTGAGGAGGGAAATAAAGCTTTAATGCTACTTCTAAGAGAATAAATAATGCAATTGCCCTTCTCCAGGCAGCGGGCATGCTGGCTTTAGTATTGCTAATAAAACAAAGGAGAGACGCGGGCCTCAGAGGGGGGTGATACAAAAACATCAAATATTTAACCATTTGGCCTGGAAACGTGTGCAGGGACTAAATCAGGTCCTTTCACTAATACAACAACTACTGAAATAGCCATTTCGAAGTCTTTTCAAGGGAAAGATAAGGTTAAAATCAAAGAGAAGAATCTCTTGGTGAAGTCTGTGGCTGCATATCTGAGGAGAAAGCTTTCATTTTGTCAAGAAAGTTTTCATCTCTTTAAAAGATTAGAATTTATTTTATACTTAGCCTGAGGGAGTTGATATCCTCCCTCTTTCATTTATGTCATTTGTTTGGCATTGTTTCTTATGTTCCAACATTATAATTTTGTTCTATATGAAACTCCATCCTAATAAGAGAAAATTCACCCCGAACCGTGATGTTTTTAAATTGTAACAGTAGCTTCAGTACAGTTCTGCACAATTAGCTGAATATTGTTGAAAATGGGTTTAATTTTTTTAAAGTTCCCAATTTATTCTAATTTTTCCCATTTAATGAAATCCAGTCATGAAAAAAAATCATAGATCCTGATAAAATCATAGATTAGAAAATATGTGCCTGTTAAGGTTTCCTGAACTTTCAATTTCACCCAAACCCACCTAAAACCACTAGCAAAGGGTGTAGAATTACTGATGAAGTAGCGCCACCCTCTGGAAATTTTCAGAATGGCAGTCATAGTTCCTTTTCCTTACAAAGGTGAGCTCTTTCCCACTGCACACTAATCTTTGGACATGAACTTGTTCGGTTTACCTAAGTGTCCCAAGAATACTCAGTGTGACACTTAACCCAATTCCTGCACTATTGCCTCGACAGAGAAAAGAAAGATTCATCTCACATCGGAGATGATGCTTTTCTACACGTCTGAAGTGAATGACCTGGCATAAAGCACAGAGGGTACGGTGAAGGGAAGCTGGGCTCCCACATTTTAGACTTTCAATGCAGACACCTATATGCTTAGTGCACGTGTGTGTGTGTGTGTTCTGGGACATTAAAATTCCTCACCTGTACAATGAGGGTGATCATAGTATCTACTTCCCAGGAAAGCTGGAGGTGGAACATGACATAATGCCTGCAAAGTGCTTAGCGCAGTGCCTGGCACATCCCAGCAAGCTGTAATGCGAGGTGTTATGGAAGCTAAGAGTTATTTCCCTTCCTTCTGAACATCTGAATTAACACCCATCGTGGTGTCAAGGACCGTAAGACGTTGTCAGGCCTAGCTCCTGTTCCAGAAAGAATGCTTCCACCCTTTCCTTTAAATTCATGAGAAAGAGAAGGATTACCATCCTCTTAGTGAAGTAATCTCCCCTTACAGTCCAGCCTCAGCCTCCCCAACCAGCCTCCGTGACCTGCACCCCCAGGTCTACTTCCAGCTCCCCAGGTGGGCCGCTGGCCGCTAGTGTCCTATATTTCCTCATCTCACCCCTCTGTGCGCACATTCCACCTCTTTGCTTACTTAGCACTCCCCTTCCTGGGGGTTTAGGTTCCACCTTTCTTGTGACTCTATCTCCTCTCTTCTCCACCACCTGTCCCACACCTGGAAAGTGTTCGGGTTAGGCCACTCCTTCCCCCCGGTTTGTAACTTGACTTCATAAGCTGTAAAACCCGACAGGCAGGCACAAGATGCTAAACATCATTGTACCCAGAAAAGCAGCTGGGTATTTGTCTTCATGAGGTTAATCTCCAGGCTGAAAATACATTTCCAGACCCACAGCTTCACAGTCAACACATGATCCGCCAACAATTTGAGCCAAATTGGTCATGGAAATAAAACCCCAATCCCTGACCTAAATTAAGAGAACAACCGTTCACAACTTAGCACACAGGAGGGCTTAGCTCCCGGGCCACACTGGAAGGAGGACAAGGGGAGATCGGAGCTGTTTTATTGTGGAGATAATACGATGGTAGTTACATCTCATGCCCATTAGAACCTCTTTTACACGAGCAGCCTCCATGGAAGGACCAGTTTGCACATCCTTACCATCCCAGCATCTCTCTGTGGTGGTCGAGGAGACCAGCTCAGGCAAGCCTGGGCTGTGGATGGAATGGCCCTAAGTTGGAATCCTGCCACTGCTTACTAGCTGTGTGACCCAGGTAAGTTGTGCAACCTCAGTTCCCTCCGCTGTGAGATGTTCACAATAACCCCGCACAGGGTTGTGTGAGAAGCAATGATTTGTGAGATGCCTGAGCACACACACTCAGGGCCAAACACAGTGTCTAGCATTTTTGTATTTTTCAGTCTGAAGGTTTAAACTCAACTTCAACCTAGAATCACCAGCAGAGGTCACTCAAGGACAGACTGAATTCTTACTGACCCCAGGCCTGACTCCTAAATTGAGGATTGCAGCACTCTAGCTAAAATAGCAGAACATCTTACGGTAGAGCTTCGTTTTAATGTTATTATTCTGTATTGTCCATTAAGAGCTACACTGCAACAATTTGATTAATGTTCTACTTACAGTTTTCTTTCCCTAAATTCTGGGTGGAGAGACCCAGCTCACACCCTCCAGGTAGAGAAGCGGAAGTACAGTGTGTGGAAGAGGAACAGGATAACGGCACCAAGTTTTCAATGACATAGAAAGAGAGTCTAAAATGATAATCCGAGCAGCAGAAAGAGACCGGGACCTGGGCCTGCACCCGCATAAGCAGGGACGGGGAGGCTGATGGGAGAGAAGTTTCAGAGAGACTCAGGGGTAAGATTAAATGCTCTGGGTGGTCTGGTGATATTAGGAAAGGGAAAATGGGAGCCCCAGCCCCTGGTTGCGGTATATATACAATAAATATGTGTGAATAAACGAAGGCCACTTAAAATGGCCATTATTGAAACACAGAAAGGTTACAAACACCACACTTTTCTATTTAGATTTCCTAGTGACCAATAAAAGCTGTATCTTATGCAGCTTCACATTTAAAAATGCTTTCCTATCCCTGGTTATCTCGCCTCCAAAATAATCCCAGGAGTGCACGAGACCACAAACCCCTCTTGGGGACAGCAGCCACATTTCATGTTGCTCTGAATCTGCCCCGGATCATTGGACATAAGCAGCACTCTGTTAATATTTGTGGAATGACTGATCAAAATGGATAAAACCATACCATCAATTACTTACTTATTTATTACACAGATGACACAATTTTGTCATCTGTGTAATAAATGTATCATACCAATCGATCCGTTCATTTGGCCAACATTCTAAGTTGCAATGGTAGCTGAGTGAGCTATAGTTTTAGTCAAAATTGGTGAAATCCAGCATGGGGTCTTGGTGTTGCCTCCCTTCCTCTGTGAAATCTGAAACTAACAATCTTGCAATGGCTTTGACAGCTAGAAGGCTGAAGATTCTACCTCAGATATCAGAGTTCCTACAGAATTTAGCCCCGGCCACATCTCCTGGAGGAGTCGGGGCGGGGTGAGCAGATGTCCTATCCACAGCAGCACTCAACGGAGTAAACAGAGTCAACCAGCCCACGTGGCAACCAGGTACACGCAACACTAAACTGAATGGCTGTGGAGGTGCCGCAGGGAAATTAAGCAAGTGGAAATCACTAGGGTTAAAGCAAAGTTTTAAAGCAGAATCTAAAAGTCACATTTCAAAGGTGCACAGGCATTCCTGGTCAAGAGTACAGGAATGGACAGAGTCGGGAATGATTAAACTTTGGCAGAGGAGGCAGCAAAGTGTCTTGAGGAATAAAGATGGAGACTACTTGTCAGATGGATGGCAATTTGAATATAGTTATTGTGAGGTTTAGGTTTCACACAGAAAACCATAGAATTATGACTCATGGATATCAAGATTTTATTCATCTTTGATTAGTCAGTGTTTAATTCATATTCATTTGAATTAAGTTGGACACTTGAATAATTCTAATTGTTAGAAATGTCTTCCTTTATTTTTTTTTTAAGTTTGGCTTCTTTCAGCTTTTACTCATCAATGATTACTTGAAAACAATGCTAATCTTTCTTCTAAGAAGCAGTCCTTCAAATGCTTATGTACCTACATACCAGTCCTTGCCTTACTCTCATCTCTCACAGAACAAACACCCTCATTTCCTTAGTGTCTGCACATTTCTTCTGTGCTGCCATGGGGGGTCAGTGGTCCCTTTGAACAGGTGTCCCACAAGGATGTCCAAAAGTATGGGCCTTCATGAAGCCAAGCCTCACCTCGTGAGCATTGTTAAGTGTGTCCCCTTTCAGCAGGAGAACTGACCTGTCACCATGGTCTCCCAGTGATGAGATCTGAATTTGCAGTGTGTTTCCTTTATGGGAAGCCAAATGCACCAACCGCAGAACCCATGTCATCACATTCTCATTAGGAAGCGTTCGCTGCCACCACTTTGCTGGGGTGAGTGGGGATCGAACGGAGCAGACACTGGAGAAAAACTGAAACATAAATGTGGAAAATAGTTTTCCTGGCTGCCACTGAGAGCCAATGGCCAAGGAATTAATAATTAACATACAGTCCTCCCAACTTCTTGCCCAGGGGGACCTATGTTTCTCCTTAAACAAGACCACGCTGCCTGGCAATTGGAGATTGGAGGGACAGAGCCTGAACGTTTCCTGAACCCCTACGAGGCCTTGGCCTTCCTCTCCATGCAGGCTCTCTCCATTCACCTAGCAACAATCGAGGGCCTGCCTCCCAGCTGGGTCAGAGAGAGAGCAACCCGGCCAGGGGGATCTGGCCACCAGGTGTGGGTTTTATTTGCCAGTTCCCTTTCAGCAGCAGCCAGGATGTGAGCCATGCCCTTGATGGGCATAAATGGATACGGTACATGCTATCTTTCATTAGGGAAGAAGGAGGCAGCTTGTGCCTTGGAAAGCAGGTGGAGGGGGTGGGGGTAATGCCCGATGGGTGAGGGTAAGAACTGAGAGCAGTGAGAGAGGGCCTGAAGCCAGGCCAGACAGAGACCAGAACCTGGCAGGGTTAGTCCAGTGCCAATGGTTTGATTGCAGCCTACTCTGTATATTTTACATCAAATTTAGGGGGTTGGGAAATGCTTGGGCTAAGAATCCCAGCAACCCACACACCATCATTTTCTCTTTGTCTATCTCTGTCTCTTTCACACATAACACACACACACACACACACACACACACACACACACAATGTACACACAATGTATACAATGAAACTTTCCCTCTAGGAGGAAAATTCTATTTTCAATCTCCTGGCAGCCTCCCATTAGAGGAACAGCACCACCTGGGAAGGGCAGATACCAGATGCCACCCTGGGGCCTGGGTGACGCCTCTGTGCCCACAGCTTCTGGCCACTGAGTGACTGGCCTACCCTTGGGGCCATAGCCGCCTCTTCTGGACAATGAAGTACAGGCTGCGAAGTGATGATTTCTCACAGAGGAGCTGAGAATATGGAGCTGGGCTCGCAGCTGTAACTTACCCTGTGGCCAATACCCCTCATCACCCTTCCCCACCCCAGCCACCTCCCCGGTCACTCTCTGCTCTCCCTCAGGACAGTTTAGCCCCAAAGGTGTCTCTGCCCAGAACTAGAGAGACATCTTGGCAGAACTTCCAAGATACAAGCAAATTCCTAATGGGGTTTGGCAGACTGCACCCCATAAGCCACCCACGGGGACGCCGGCCAGATTTCTGGTACAATGTTGCTTTTCCTTTGGTGTCCCTGGGCCTTGAGGAGGCTGGACAGAATGTCAGGACTTCTTATTCTGGGCAAACTGACACGTCACTGTTTACAGAGGAGCTGCAAGCTGCAACCACAATATGTCTAGGAGGTCCCCTAAATCCACCGGAATTGTCTGTCTGGAGAGGGGCAGTCATGCTTGTAGGAAAAGAGCCCCTTACTTTTGGTTCCAAATCTGGGGGAGCTGTTAGGCCTGGTGGTTGATCCACGAGGAAGAAGTGAGCGTGAAGATGCGCGGGCCTGGCGCCTGCCTCCCAGTCACCGGGAATCAGACACAAATGGAGTGGCTTCTGACCGAGGCCATGGGAAGGGAGCAGGCTTTCCAGAGGCTCCGTCCCTGCCTGGGTGGGGTCGAGGCGGCTGTCCGCCATCTGTGAGGCGGTGGGCGTGCCTCAGCTGGGCTTCTCCAAGGGGCAGCCCCACAGCGGGCCTCAGAGACCGGAGCAGAAGGCCCACCTGGGTACCCTGGCCTCGGGCCTGTCCTCAGCCGTCGGCGCTCTCTGCATGCAGCAGATCTGCTGCACAGATGTGAAAGCAAGAACTGGTGGCCCCACACTCCCCAGACGGTGGGAAACCTGGGGCTCTGGGGCTTCTTGAAAAGGCCATCCTGTCCCCTGGGGCCTGGGAGGGCAGCCCCTGGTGGAGGGCAGCCCCGGATGGAACACAGACACCAACAAAGAAGGAAGCTGTGGTTCGGCTAATGGGGAAGAGCTTCCAAACGGGCTCCAAGTCAGTTTACAAAAATGGAGAAAAAAAAAAAAATCTATTTGGCTGCAATCTCTTTTGGGGAAGCATGTTTTTTTTCTACAGGGAATTTACATGTCTTGGAGGCAAATCCCCGAGGCCCAGTTGCAGCTCATTAGCACTCAATTGGCCACAGCAAATGAGCAGTGCGACTGTCAGCGACCTGAGGTTTTATAAGTGCGCAGGGACTGTTCGCAGAGATTTTACAGGCGCCCCACGGACCAGCTGAGGGGAGCACCGCGACCCACGATTCCATTTCCAGAGCCCACGACAGCAACGGAGCCACCCCCACGCCTCCACGCAGGGATCTCCGGGGTCTGGACCTTCCTTGGGATCTTTGCACTGCACTTGGCTTTATTGAAAGAGCAAGAGCTGGATGTAAAAGGCACAGTTAAACCATGTACCTGGGGAAGGAGCCCTCATCTCCCGCTGTTTAACAGATTTGAGGAGCCCTGTCCTGTCAGAGAAGTGGTGACTGTGGCCTGTGCAAATCACTGGTCACGGGAACTGTAGGGGGACCAGTTCCCAGCCCTGCAGGAGACAGGCAGGGGTGGTGGAGTGAGCAGGAAAACATCCTCTCGCCAAGTACACAGCGCTGGCGGGGAACTAGGTGCAAATCTGCCTTCTTTTATTATTACTTTCTATCTTTTTCTCTCACCGGGTCTCATCCTACAAGCTAGGGACAGACAGGAAAAAAAAAAAGAAATATTTGTATGCATGACTACAATAATTAAGAAACTGGTCAGTTCTGTGAAGGAAATAAGCAGGAGGCTGCAAAGGAGAGTACAGTGGGACCTCATGCTGGGGAGGGTGGTGAGGACAGCCTCTGAGGGGGCGCATTTCTGAGACGGCCTCAGAAGACAGAACTGAGGTCGCTGAGAGAAGCAGGAGGGGTCGGGCCAGGCAGGGGGACAGTGCGTGCCCAATTTGTGAGGCTGGAGAGAACTCCAGATACTTCTGGGAGTGAAAAGAAAAGGCCAGTGAGTGAGGAAAAGGGGCGTGGTATTAAGTTGCAGGGATAGGCAGGGACTCACACACACAGATACCTGTTATGGGATATGGATTTTATTTTTTAAATCTTTCTTCACCTCTGTAAAATAACAATAACATGGTGCTTCTCCAGGCACTCTGACCAGGCATGGCTTCCTTTGCCAGCTTCCTTTCCTGCACACACACATGCACACACACACATGCGCACACACACACACCACTGTGGGTTTGTTGTGGTTGGATTCTTGGCCATTTGCTCTCTCTCTCTCTCCTCTGAGCCACTCTTGTGGCATCTTGCAGCATAACATGACTCTATGTTAGTGACTTTCAATTTTGTCTCCTCTCCAAACTACAGTATTTAATTAATTGGTTAGTGAATTAATTCGGTAAACATTTAAGAAATTCTACTATAAGCCAAGTATTCTGTTAACTTCTGGAAATACAAAAAAAAATTAAATAAAGCTTTTGTCTTGTCCTCTCAGACCTCCACTTGGGGCGTCTGCAGAAATAGAAAGTGGAGAGCAGTATGTCATCCCTCACAGGGGTTTAATGAGATGCCATTTGAGCTGGGTCCCCAAGAAAGAATAGAAGATTCCCATTGAGAAGAAGGGGCTGTGGGTGAAAGCCCAAAACAAAGAAATAGCACACACAAGGCACAGAAAAGGAACTCATCTTTAAGGGACCAGGAGTAGCTCTTTGCATCCTCCCCACCAGGTCCCAAACCTGTTGGGTGGGTGTGCCAAGGTCTCAGGAGGAACCATGACATGCCATTCCCATTATGGTAAGCACTCTACCTGTGAAGAAAAGGTTCAGACTGGAAACCAGTGTTCACTCATGAAAAGAATATGGGTTTGAACCTAGGGGAGTACCAAGGAGATCATGGTAATGATCTCATGCTAGTTTATCAGGATAGATAAAACACAGATGAGCAAAACTGAGAACTTAGAGCCATGGATTGGATGGACATCCAGCTCTTGGTAGTTATTAGCACTTTTCTAGAATCCCCTGGCCCTGATAGGCGATCCTCAATATGAAAGGGAGTGAAATATGGGGTGAATCCACTCATGGGAGTGTTCAATAGGTGATTACACACTTGCAAAATAGCTCCTTTCAGGAAATATTAACAAAACAGGGATTGTGGAGCTTGGGGAAGATGGGAGAGCCATGAAAAAGATGGTAGATCCTCTTTATATTTTATTTTCAATGGGGACAGAAGGTAAGTGGTTTACTTGTAACCAAAAAGGTTTTGATGGATATAAGAGAGTTTTCCAGACAAGGAGGTATTTTAAAAATATAGCCAATGTGCCAGCCAGTGTGGCTCAGTGGAGGTCACGGTTCGATTCCTGGTCAGGGCACATGCCTGGGTTGCTGCAGGCTTGATCCCCAATAGGGACATGCAGGAAGCAGCCAATCAATGATTCTCTCTCATCATTGATGTTTCTATCCCTCCCTTCCTCTCCCTTCCTCTCTCTGAAATCAATAAAAACATATTTTTTAAAAATACCGCCAATACTTGTATCTCTGACAATTTACAAGTGGATTTGCCTAAAGCATGGTGAAACAGACCAAGCGACCCCCTCTCAAGGTAGAGATTTTATTCCTGGGCTGAGGAGGCCAAATTGTCCATGTACAATCCAGAATTGCCTATTTCGGCCCAAGTAGACATTTCAGATTCTTTTTCCAGTGTTTTTTAATCTAAATTCTGTTTACTCTACACCTGCTCACACTCTCTTCCTTAATTCTCAACCAGTTAAAGAGAAGGTGGAACTGCCAAATGGACCCTGCTTCCTCCTATCTGCACACTCTATTGCAGACCGAGGCAGCTGAATAGTTCACATTTTCATTTGCTGTCTTGCTGGGATTATCAAAGGCTTTTCCCCCTTAATTCCTAAGAAAAGCTCTGTTTATTTGTGCCTTAATTGTGAGCCCTTATTACCACGAGAGACAGAATTCTTGTGCAATCCACATTCTATAAACTTGTACAACAAATAAAATTCAAACATTACCATGCCTTTTGGATAGAGATTTAAGGAGGTCAGAGAAGATAGAGCAAGAAATGAAGTATTTGCCTAGGAAGTCCCTAAGAGTCTGTTGAGGGTTAGAAGAACAAATCTCCTCCTAGAACATGAACATTGCAGCTTAAATCTGAGGCCCTGTCAAAAGCAGTGAAAACAATAAGTATCTGGGCCGCAGATGACGAGGAGTTCTTCATGTACCTTTCACTTCATATAACCACACCCCTGGCCTTCCATTCTCTCCCTCCTCTCACATTTCCCCCGAGGGTGCCCTCCAACAGCTTGTGTATTGGCAGAGGGTGAGCTGCTTGCCTCCGTCAACCAGAAGGCAGCCCTGACCATGATCATACCACATACTCAGTGAATCTGAACTGGGCTCTTGCCTGAGCCAAGGTTGTCAGAGTGCCAAGCACTGCAGGAAACACCAGATTCCAAGCACCATCCTGTAGGACCCACTAAATAGACCTGCCACCTCGACTATCAATCAAGCTGCAAAGCTGTCCGATGCTCTGGTGCTCTATGTGGGAAAGCTATGCTGCCTCAGAAGCTTCCTTGTCACCAGCCTGAGTAGAGCTACTAATTTGTATCTAACTTATTTTTCAAAACTCCTCCAAGCTCTCCAACTTTGATGTCAAACTATGTTAACAACGGCTGGCTTGGAAAGTCCCTGTAGGATTTGTAAGAAATTAATGTTAGCTTCCTCTCAACAGAAAGCTAGGGCTTTGCAAAACACACCATATGCTTGTCACTTTGCCAATGAATCAAGATGTTGTTGCAGCCTTCTGAGTCTAAATAATTAATGGTAATGTCTAAAGATTACCCCAAGGTTCAGGGAGTATGGATAGGGTCTTTGCAGTGTCCAAAGTTACCCAACCTCGGATCAGTCCAATATTGCATGTGATAAATGGTCAGACTTCATGACCTCCCCCCCATACACATCCCACTCATCACCATTGTTCATTCCCTTTTTCTTTACCCTTCCTCTTCTGTAATTAGACTATCTAGGTTGCTTCAAGTACAGGCCACTGGCTCTTCCCAACCCTTAAATGATACACTTTTACCCAGGTTTCTCCAGCTTCCCTTGGTGGATAAAAGTGTGTATCAGTTTAGCTATTAATATTAGCACTGTTCTTGTCAAGAAATTAATTTCCTCTTGATAGATTCTCATCACCAATTAATCCAAACCAACAAACAAGTTAAATAAATCAATAACCCCACTAATTTTGCCAATTGTAGGTATTATAGGTTTTGCTAAAATTTCTTGAAAGAGTAGATATTGCGTCCTTGATCTAAAATAAAAGGATGCCTCCACAATTCTTGTAGATATTTCCTCTTAATATTTAAGTGCAAGATTTCATCATGCTACTTAGAACAATGTGAAATTTAAAACTTACGAATTGCTTATTTCTGGAATTTTCCATCTTATATTTTCAGACCACTATTGACCATGGGTAACTAAAACTGCAGAAAGTAAATCTGAGGATAAGGGGGAATAACTGTAGATTATTATTATTATTGTACTAGTAAAAATGGAGAAAGTGGCTTGTAGGAGCATAAAAATTGAGAAGTGATTTGTTATCATTTTTCTTTTTTTTAAGGGTGGGTGTGAGCCACTTAAATTTCTGGAAGTAGTTATTCCAAAATTCATTTTCATTTTGAAACTATTTTCTTGATAAAAAAAATCTTCAATTAACTAGAGAAAATATTAATTTTAAAATATTAGAAAAACATCAAAAATACTATGCATTATAGTCACTATAATTTTATGAAGTTAAGTGACTGGGGAAAGTATACAATTTCACTGAATCAATCTATCACCTTATATGGCATCACCCAATAGGCACTTTGTATAGCTGATATAAGGATTAAAAAGATATTTTTCCACCTCAAAGGGTCTATACTCCAGTTAGAGAAACAAATATATATACAAAGTCCTTATGATACAAAGCAGAAAGTAAGTGCTTTAACTAAAGCACCAAGACCCAAGGGAGAAGGAGGTTTTGGGGGTGCTGTGGGATGGTGGCAGCAGTGGTGATGATGGCAATGAAGCAAAATTGATCTTGGAGGATTAAGATCTTGACAAGAAGAGAATTGAGCCCTCCGTTGAAACCAAAACATATCATTTCGATGCTTGGACAGAAAGCAAGATTATTTCTCCTGGGAATCCTACTTATAATTCTACTTGATCACTTTTATGTCACTAAATTACCTAAATACTAGTGGCATAATATTGTTGAAGCTTCCCCTAGGACTATAAAACAGTCCTCAGAAGACATGTGAATGATTCTTTTGAGCACAAGCTCATTCCCATGCTAGGAAAGCTTCATATTATTCTTAAAGAAATGCCAACTCATTCGCCAAGAGCAGGTCCCATGCTGCTGGGGTTAATGAGAAGGGAACATGCTCATGGGATTCCATCATAAGTGGACTTTTTGGATCCTGGGAACCCAGTCTCTAGACTGGTTTTCTCTGAGATGAAACTATATGTTAAATATGCAGACAATTGAGCTTCAATTCATATCCACTGAATCAGACCTTCTGCAGCTGAGGCAGGAATCTGTATATGTGTGTATATTTGTGTGTGTTTTTAAATATCCCCAGATTATTTTTTGTGCAAAAGGTAGCAAACCTTTACTCCAGAAAGGAGTTGATCTGAAGAGGTAGAGAGGCAGCTGTTTCATATTATCTGATCTGACTCTTCTGATGTCATTCTCCCCAGATTGCCTTGGAAAGGTAACTGTAAAGGATACTTGGCTGCTCTCAGGGAGTGGGGTTGCCAAAGAATCCAGGAGTCTGGACAGGCTCTAAGAACTTTGGGGACCAAGGAAGGAGCCTCTTGACGCATGGCTGGATTTGTATTTCACTTTGGTTTTCCCCCTTTTTTTCCATGTCAGTGATTTAAGAGCTGAAAGAAAAAAATGTGTGGCCAGTGACTCTAGACAGGGAAATGCATTTGTTTTTCAAATGGTAATAAAGAAAACAAGTCCAAATCTATGGTGTTATTTTCCTTTTCACCCCATGAGCATCTGTGTAGGATAGGAACATTTCTAGCTGTCCTCCTGGCAATCTCCCTTCACCGTCATCCTGGTTCATCTTTGTCTCCTCTTTTTCTCCTATTGTATGCCTTCCTCTTTGTTTTCTCCCTCAGTATGGTGGAACACATCACCCAATAGCTTCCTCTGAAAAGGTGCATGTAAAGAAAACTGTTTGAGCTCTTCTAAGATGAACAGGATAACTTGTCCAAGATGGATACCCTACAAACTGACCTCCTAGGAAGTGCTGACTTCCCTCAAAGCTCAGTTTAAACAGGGTATGCCTCCTGCTTCAGGCAATCAATTCTGATCATCAATAACGTTGGACCCTAGTTCTCCAGTCACTCCAGGGCAAGGGCTGGTGCTTTACTAACTACAAATGCTAATGATATAAGGTCCACCACCACTTGCTTCTTCAGACAGTTGCAACTTCGAGGCTTGAATCCTAGCCCACTGATTACTCCAGGGAGGGTCTGATGCTATCTTTAATTAAAAATAGTGTCTTGGCAGAAAAGGTCTGAAGATAAGTTCTGCCAAGTACTATTACCATTGTACCCCAACCTCTGATTACACAGAGGATATATTGATGCTTCCCTAATTATGCAGTTAAAAGCCCCACCCCACCCCCAAGTCTAAGTATATGAGTACCTTCTTCAGAGTCTGACATCTAGCTCTGTCAGATTGTGATCGTCTCCTGGGTGTAGTGGGCAGTGGGTAAACTTCCTGGATGTGTTAGACACTGGGAAAAATTCATGCTGTTTCTATGAATTTCCCCTGTGAACATTGCTCCAGCATCCCTGGTGTGTATGCTATCTAGAGTTTGCCATTGTTTACATAGTATCTTGAATGTGTGGAAAAGTATCTATCCTCCTGCCCCCACCTCAACTGTACTAGCTCCAATACTCACACCACTCCTACTACTATCTAATTGATAGCTTGACTGGGTATAAAATTCTGGGTTGCAATAACTTCCCCTTTATAATAAACTAGAGGCCCGGTGCACGAAATTCGTGCACGGAGGGGGGTTATCCCTCAGCCCAGACTGCACTCTCTCCAATCTGGGACCCCTCAAGGGATGTCCGACTGCCCGTTTAGGCCCGATCCCTGGGATCGGGCCTAAACGGGCAGTCGGACATCCCTCTCACAATCCAGGACTGTTGGCTCCCAACTGCTTGCCTGCCTGCCTTCCTGATTGCCCCTAACCGCTTCTGCCTGCCAACCTGATCACCCCCTAAACCACTCTGCTGCCAGCCTGTTTTCCCCCAACTTCCCTCCTCTGCCGGCCTGGTCACCCCTAACTGCCCTCTCCTGCAGGGTTGATCACCTCCAACTGCCCTCCCTTGCAGGCTTGGTCCCTCTCAACTGCCCTCCCTTGCAAGCCAGGTGCCTCCCAACTGCCCTCTCCTGCTGGCCATCTTGTGGTGGCCATCTTGTGTCCACATGGGGGCAGGATCTTTGACCACATGGGGGCAGCTATATTGTGTGTTGCAGTGATGATCAATCTGCATAGTACTCTTTTATTAGATAGGATAGAGGCCTGGTACAGGGGTGGGGGCCAGCTGGTTTGCCCTGAAGGGTGTCCCTGATCAGGGTGGGGTACCCTTGGGGCGTGGGGCGGCCTGAGTGAGGGGCCTGTGGTGGTTTGCAGGCCGGCCACGCCCCCTGGCAACTCATGCGGAGGCCCTGGTATCTGGAATTTATTTTCCTTCTACAATTGAAACTTTGTAGCCTGGAGCGGAGCCAAGCCTGGGGCTCCCTCCGAGGCCCGAAGCCATTTGTGTTGGGGTTATAATTGAAACTTTGTTGCCTTAAGCAGGTGGGCCTGGCCAGGGTGTGTGGAAAGCTTTGCTTCCCCTGTTGCTGGCGGCAACCCTGGCCTGCTCTCTCAAGCTCCATTCTGCCGCCATTTGTTTGAATTTGTTTACCTTCTATAATTGAAACTTTGTAGCTTGAGTGGAGGCTTAGGCCTGCAACGGCTGGCAGAAAGCTTGGCTTCCTCTGTTACCTAGGAAACCTTGCTCTCTGTGGCTGTAGCCATCTTGGTTTGGGTTAATTTGCATGCTCGCTCTGATTGGATGGTGGGCGTGGGTTGTGGGCGTGGCTTGTGGGTGTGTCGGAGGTATGGTCAATTTGCATATTTGTCTATTATTAGATTAGATTGTTTACTCAGTTCTACTGTTCAAGAGTTCTGACTTCCAGTCTTTTGTATATGACCTATTTATTTGGTCTTCATTTCCTTGTTTGATTCTATCTTCCTTCTTTCTTTCCTTCCTTCATTCCTTCCTTCCTTTCTCTTTAGAAATTTAGAATCTCGCCAAAACCGGTTTGGCTCAGTGGATAGAGCGTCGGCCTGCGGACTCAAGGGTCCCGGGTTCGATTCCGGTCAAGGCATATACCTTGGTTGCGGGCACATCCCCAGTAGGGGGTGAGCAAGAGGCAGCTGATCGATGTTTCTCTCTCATCGATGTTTATAACTCTCTATCCCTCTCTCTTCCTCTCTGTACAAAATCAATATATTTTTAAAAAAAAAGAAAGAAATTTAGAATCTCCTCTTTGATCCAGTATTATAAAATTGCATACTTCTATACCTTGACATGAGTATTTTTTAAATCTATTAAGAAACATATTAGAGGGCATAGTTGTTAGTCCCGAAAATTTTCCTTGAATTATTTCTCTGATAACATCCTCTATGCTATACAGGTCTCCCTTTTATTCAAATGTTTCTTTGTTCTCTCTTTCAACTTTCTCAGGATTTCCTCAATTTGTCTTCAAATTCTTCTTGTGAATTTTTCATATCTGCCCTCACAATTTTAATTTCAAAGAGCTCCATTTTGTCTTCTGAATGTTCCTTTTATATAGTCCCCAGCCCATTGTGTCATTAAATATCTTCTTAGTTCTTCTAGTTCTCTGGGTTGTGTGTGTGTGTGTGTGTGTGTGTGTGTGTGTTGTGTGTGTGTGTGTTATTATTGCTTTATCTTTTTCTTCTCCCTGCATCATTGTCTCTATTCTCTTTTTTTAATTGTTATTTCCATCTTTCATATTAGAAATTATCCTCAAATGTCTGTTGATCCTTATCAGACTAATTACATTTAAGGATGGAGCTGTAAAGACCTAATTGAAAGCTTTACTTGGAGAGGTTAACTCTTTACATGGAGAGCCAATCAATAATTGATTTATCATGTAAAAGGGTTGTGATTTAAAAAAAGAAAGAAGAAACAAGGAGGCATCGATCGGACTATCGGGCCTCAGAGGGAGATAGGGGAGGGTGGGGGGAAGAGATCAACCAAAGGACTTGTGTGCATGCATATGATCCTAACCAATTGTTAAGTTCAACAGGGGGTTGGGGCATCCGTGGGGAGGGGTGTGGGATGGGAATGGGGGGATGAGGACAAATATGTGACACCTTAATCAATAAAGAAATTTAAAAAATAAGAAAGAAAGAAAGAAAGAAAGAAAGAAAGAAAGAAAGAAAGAAAGAAAGAAAGAAGAAAAGAAAAAACTATCTCCCCAAAAAATGTGCATTAAAAATAATTCTACATTCCATTTTAGGGGCTCACAGATTAATGACTCTTTTAGTTAATGAAGTATAATGCTCACAGCTGTCTGTGCACCTTAAAACTAGTTAATAAACAAGTACTTCTCTAGACTATGCTTGAACACCTTGACTGTAGGAAGCCCAATACCAGCCAGTCAGTCCATGTTCATCTTGGAACAGCTCTATTATCAATATCTTTGCTTGATCCAAAATATGTCTCTGTATATTTCTATTTGTTTGCCTTATTTAAACTTACTGGAGATATTAAAATCCAATCAAAGAATTTTTTTAATTTGGAGCTTTTTAACATAATTGATATTGATTCTACATCAGTAATTCAACCTTTCTGGTATAAAGGTAATTCAAGCTTTATTAGTATAAAACCAATACCTCTTTTTCTGAAAATAATCTGTTTTAAAATGTATGCTTCATCCACCCTTTCAAAGACAAACCTGGGTTACTAGATACTTAGATATGTGTTCTGTTTAAGATGTAGAGATGCCAATTGAATAGAGAATATAAATTTATATTGGAAAGAGTTAACTCCTGAGAGTGGGTAGCAGGTCAAGACTAGACCTGGTTAAGCTGAGGCCAGAGAAGAGCCTGCATCATGTTGGGAGTTTTGAAAGAGATAGAGTTATCCTGACTGGTTAGACCCTTATCATCAATTCTCCAGTGATACCAAAAAGCTCTTTAGCTTTTGTTATTTTATAACAGCTTAATACATGGCTTTATTCCCTATCTACCCAACACTAATATGGTCAAAGAGATCAAGCCTGTTCTTTTACAGCAACTCCACACAAATCCTGGGGTACTGTCCTTTTCCAACAGGGTGGCCAAGGAGCTTGATAAATCTTTCCCAAGCAACAAAAGCCATTTGTTTCTCCTTCATGCAGCCCAAGAGGAGCTAACAGCAAACATCCCCCAATACACAGGGGTGTGTTGCTTTGGCAGAGGAAGGAAATCCCCAACTTTCAAAAAACCATTCTTTAAACCACCATCTTGTTCTCTTAAATGCCAGTTCCTTCACAGCTCATCCTCAGAGTGAATTCAGCTTGAAGCTTTCTATCTCACACTTTCCCCCTGAGCTTTCATATCACAAAGGTGGATGAACTTCCAGGCTGTAACCTGGCTCCACCCCAGCACCTGGCTCTCTTGCCTTTGAGTGAGGACCAGCCAAGAATGAACTCAGCTAGAGACAATGTGCAGAGAGGGTGGGAGCCAGCAAGCCAGGGACGGAACAAACCCTCCCTCCGGAGGTGATGGGCTCCACAGCTGTCCCAGGCCTCAGAACCCTGCAGTGACAGTCGGGAGGCTGGCTCTGCTGTCTCCTCCTCTACACTCCTGGCAAGGGGTCTTTTTGTTGTTATTCCCCCTCCTTCTCTCCTGATTCCGGGCCCAGTGTTTGCTTGTCTTGCAGCCAAAGATAAACTCCAGGCACTGAGAAAGCTGCTCTTCAGATATCCAAACAGAGCACTGCCTAAGGGAGAGGAACAATGTGGCTCAGGAACTGCTTTTCCATTTGCTTTTTCCTTCTGGGCTCATTTCGACTAGGCTACACAGTCACATGGACTTATAGAATCTCAGGGTTGAAAACTATCATCAAATGCACTGAGACGAAATCTATTTAACCCTTGAACCCCAGACCCACACCATTCCAGATCTTTCTTCCCTCCGCTGACACCAAATTTACTGTCTCCTGAAGAAGTGCCCATATTTGCAGACTGTACAATTAGAATTCTCTTCTTCCACTGCATTCACCAAAGGCAAGGCATATGAGGAAAACCGTCAAATCTGTGGATGAGTACACTATGGACAGAAACTCTGTCTCCATTCCTGGTGTTTGTGTTCAAATCAAGAATCCTGCAGTTTGGGCAGCCTTTCTTTGACTTTCTGGTATATTAAAAAAACACTGGAATTTGCCTCTTTAGAGGACTCGACTGAAAACAAAGTGCTAAAGGATACTGTTGTGCTTTAGAGTTGTGTTCATTTTGGGCGAGTCCAGCGGACAGCAGGAGACAAGAGGGTTAATCACTGCCTTCAGGGGAGGTTGGTCGATCTAGCAAACACCACAGTCCACGCCAGCTCAGTAAGGAGCCTTGTGCGTGCAGTGGCTTATTAAATGCAAAACATGTACACTCTTTAGTAAATAATAAATAGAAGCAAACAACCCCTGAAGCTGACTAGGAAAGGAGACAGCAGGGACAGTGAGCATGGGACACAGGCTAAAGATAAAGCATGGTGCATTGCCAGAGGTGGCTGTTGGCTGTGCAAACCTGGGGCTGCACACAAAGGTGACCTCCCTGCAAGCTGAGCAAAGGGGGTTCAGTGGGGGCATACTGGGGGTGTACTTGGAAGTCAAACCACACTTGCAAGATAAAGAAAAGCATGGATTGTTATTGTCTGTGAATAACTGACTCTCTACACATTGAAAGTGAATGCAGAATAGAGACAATTAGAAAACCAAGGGCAGGGCAGCCACGAAGCTTTATGAATGTTCCCCCACCTCTGGGCAGACACCTGTGGGCCCGGTGAGGACATAATGGATGGTGACTGCGCTTCACACCCTCCTCAGCACAGGAGGTGATGCCACGAGCCAAGGGCCAGAAGCACATGGGGGGTTAGAGGATGGACATTTTCCTTCTGTTCTTAAACCATCCAGTGAACAGCTGGGTACCGAGAAAATGAGCAGGTGATTTCAGATTTACGAGGCTGCAGCCTGACCCCCCAGGCAGAGCCTTTGAGAACAGAAGGTGGGAGGCTGACAGAGATAGGTAGATGTGGGCATGTGAACCCAAAACACTGGCTCTGATTACATATGGAACCAGCTGCTAGAAAGGACTGCCATGGTGCCAGGAAACTGCCCCTCTCTCAGCGTGGAGAAGCCAGGTAAGGATCACCATTTGTTGAAGGTTTCTGTTGAATAAGTTAATCCTTGAATTGAGAAAGTACAGAGTGTCCTCGAATAACTTCATTTTGTTCAAAGTCCTTTCATTATGACAACGGGGGGAAAAATCAATTCCTGGGCTGGGCCACCATCTGGGTGGGGTCTGCGCATTCTCCCCATGTCTGCATGGGTTTGCTCCAGGAACCCTGGCTTCCCCCCACACCCCAGAGATGTGCATGTTAGATGAATTGGTGCATCTAAATCATCCCAGTCTGAGGGATTGTGTGTGTGAGTAGCCCTGTAACAGAAGGGCTCCAGCCACTTGTGACCCTGAACTGGAATAAACACGTTGGAAAAGAATTATTTTTATTCATCTTTCTTAAATGCATGTAGAGTTCACATCTATTTCAATGTTAAATATTAGAAGTGTTCTGGGTCTTTACTTAGCAGTTTGGTGATGTTTTTGTGACCAGAAATATGCTGTAGGAACTTAACTACTGTTTATGTCAATTAGCCTATGGGAAAACTGGTTTCCTTATGAGTCATTTCACTTAAAGTCGCAGTTTCCAAGAACTTATTGAGGAGAGTGAGGATTTACTGTGATTTAAATTTTCTGCTGGTACTATTTTTATGGTTTGGATTTACTTTTATAAACTTCTAGAATTTTTCTTTAGATAGTGTTGCTATTTATCGATAGCAAATTCATTTCCACTGGTGGTAGTGTCTCCAACCCATCCACTATTCCCTGCCCACAGAATGAGAACAAAGATGGAGATGTGCAAAAACTCTCACAGTGAGAAAGCAACACCCCATTGATTTTATAACAATTTCAGTACTTGCAAAGGAGTGTGGAACATTAAATTAGCTAAGCGGCATAAGTATTATTGTTCATAGATATTTTCTACCCCTTCCTGAGAGGATGATATTTTTTATCCACTTGATATTAAACTTGGCCAAATGACTTGCTTTCCAAAATGAAATGAAAGCAAAAATAACATGTGTCACATGTCACTTCCATGCAGAAGCTTAATGGCCAGTGCATGATCTGCCATATTCTCTATTCCCTCTTCCAGGAGATTGCTCCAAACAGAGGCTACTCTTTCACGGTGGGTCCCTGGAATGAAGATGATGTGAAGCACAGCTGGGACTAATTGCAATGGGCCCGAAGGAGAAACTTTTGATATTATAAACCACTGAAAACTGAGGATCTTTTGTTACAGTAGCATAACCTGGCCTATACTAATTAATGCAAAGTACCCTTAAAGGATATACATCAACTGTGTTTTTTAAATATAGTATGTGTACATTAATTTAAAAGATTGATAAGAATCAAAACAAAACAATAGTGATTATTTCCTGGGTTGGGCATTATGATTTTTTTTCCTGCTTTATGCTTTTCTATAATTCTTGAATCTTCTACAGTTAACAAATGTTACGTTTACTATTAAGGAAAACATAAATGTTGTGGTCTTTAAAAGGTAAGGTACCAGTTGGTCCAGGGTGGAAGGACAATGCAAAGTTCTACCTACTCATGGAGCCCAAAGTACAAGTCTTGGATCTCTGGGAGATGTGCAGATGTCTCCATCAGATCCAAATGAGACTCCTCCTGATCTGATAACCTATGAACTGAAGAGTAAAGCGGCCTGCACCCCCACCACCACCACCACCATACACACCCCAACAATGAGGAAACTCATCAAGAATAGCCTCAATAAACCCTCCCACTTGGAAGAGGAGAAAGGCAAGTCCCATGCCAGTCACTGCAATATAAGAATCCATTGAGCAGATACTCTGAGGGACCCCCAACCCTGAAGTGGGGATAGTCCCTCTACGAGGCCAGTTCTGTTTCCTGGAACATTGTTCTGTCCTCTGTCCATTGTGTCCCAGGGCCTCTGGCTCTGCCCAGGGAGGCTCCTCTTGGTTTATTATTCTCTTTGGCCACATCACATGAGGATGGCCTCGTGGGAATTAAAAACATCTGAGGCTGTCTCCTCCAGCTTCAGATATCCATTTCCTTGCCACCCACCTACATCCCCCTTATGTCATGTTCCTGGAAGAAATAAATTTCTGAAACTACCAGGGCTCCATCCAGAAAACAGAAACTACGCTGTTTAATACAGGGAATAAGAGAACACGCAGCCATTGGAGAGTCAAGAGAGCAGGAAGGCCACTTTTCAGAAATCGGTAAATACTGATTATTGGGAAGCCACCACCAATGGCCTCAGCTTCCGTAGCACTAACATGGTTGATTCTCAGAAAGACCTACAATGAAATGATCTTAGCTGCCCACAGCACAGAAGGGGATTTTCTTAGGACGATATTCTAATCTAAGCCACCAGCAAAATACCTCAGCTCTCTGTCCTTGCTAATAAGAGAATAATGTCTTCTCCTTCCCTTCTGCTGTCTAAATCTCCAGGGAGTGTCCCCTCTGGTGAAATCTAACCAAGACTCTCCCAACAAGGGAAACTGGGAAATGTCATTGCCACATTTTAGCACTCTGCAGTTCAGAGAAGCCTGCTTAGAAAGGGTGGCGGTGGTATTGAAAATGAAAAGTAATTATTTTGCGCACTGAAAATCATAGAAATTATTAAAATTCAAAGCCACTTTGACCAGTTTCCTTTTCCTGACCCATCTTACCCAGCTCTGTGTATCTTGTATAATTTGTCAACAGTGAATATGAGCAATCATTTGTGGGCAATATCATAAAAAAAACAACTAAAAGTTCCTTCAGGGTCTAAAATTTTGTGACTGACTCAAACTTCAAATAAATCTGACCTTGATAAACATTATTGCTGAGTGGGAAGACGATGAAATAGGGAGTGGACACAGTGAGGGACATTGCTACTCACATTCCACCTGAAAGGAAGTATATGCCTCCTTTTCTTTCTCATCTGAAATAAGAGAATAGACTAGGTATGTGGTTTCCAGACTTTTATATAGCTATGGAGCGCTCCTTAAAGTAAAATCTTACAAGCAGTTCTGATAACTAAAATCCATGATGAAGGAGCTGCTTGGAGTAGGACAGAGGCCTGGAGCCCAGTATTTCCTGTGGCAGGCAGCTACGGACAACTCTTGGGCTCCATGGGGCACAGTTTAAAAACTCCTCAGTGAGACTATCTGTAAAATATCCCATCTACTTCTGAAGTCATATGATGCAATCATTTTCCATGCCTTGACTGTTGGAGGTAATGCTGAATTCTCATTTTAAAAAAACCAGTATTTTTGTTACAAATCAGATTTGTATTTGTAGGCATACACGATATAAGAGTGGAGGAGAAAGCAGGCATGTTCAACATTGTGCAAACAATGTATTTGTGACCCAGAATTCAGAATCCAAATGCTGGATGACTTACTGTTCCTTTCCTTGGTTACTTTTCTGAGAGACTTGATGTGTCATTAGTCAAGTGATACTCTGATGGCTGGAGTAAGGCCACAGAAGAATGCCCACAAGCACTATAAGAAAACATGAACAGGTGCTGCTTAGGGGACAGCAATTAGACTTAACTAGAACCTGCTGACGTCATCAGATGGAACGTTAAAACCAATACCACTTCCAAGGTGGGGGGAGAAAGAATTCCATAGCATTCACCAGACCTTTTCAGCTATATTAATGGAAGACCAGCTATGGTTAGGATCTATTTGGAGTAGTTTAAAATATAGTGAACTCAAGAAAGCAGAGGGAACAGAAATGGATGATTACTAGAGCTTTCTTGAAAATTCTGTCATTTTGCCCATTTTCTAATTGAGCTTCCATTCAATTAGACTTTCTTTCACTATATAAAGACCTTATAATTTAAGCCACTACAAAGATCAGATCATGAAATCTGCCACAGAGCAGCAACATCAGGGAGCCCAGGAATATCTATAATCTTATTACTTTCCTAGTCCATTCAAGCTGCTATATCAAAAATACCGTAGATGAGACAGCTTATGCACAACAGAAATTTATATCTCACAGTTCTGGAGGCTGGGAAGTCCAAGATCAAAGCACCAGAAGATTGGTGTCTGGTGAGAGCCTACTTCTCTGTGTCCTCACATGACCAAAATGACAAGGGAGCTCTCTGGATCTTTTTTTTTTTTTTTTAGTTTTTAGTTTTTAGTTTTTTTTTTTTTTTTTTTAGAGGAAGAGAGAAACATCAATGAGAGAGAAACATTATCGATCAGTTACCTCCCAACTGGGGATCGAGCCCACAATCCAAGCATATGCCCTGACAAGGAATCAAACTGAGACCTCTTGGTTCAGGGTCAACATTCAACCATTGGGTCACACCGGTTGGTCTGGGGTCTCTTTAATAAGAGCACTACCCCTATTCATGAGGGCTCCACCCTCATGACCTAAGCACCTCCCAAAGCCTCCACTTCCAAATACCAACACATTAGGGATTAATTTTCAACACAGGAATTTGGCAGGCGGTGGGAAGGGGGAGTGAGGGGGGACAAAAATTTCAGACTATGCTTACTCATGGGACTCTGAGTATTCCTGTTTCATTTCGTTTTACACAGTTATTGGTTGATTTTTGGTTGTTCCAGAAGAGTTATTAATACACTGTAGACATAGGTGTCCATTAGGACACAATTTGGGAAAAGGTGATCTGGCTGAAACACCTCATTTTAGATGTGAGTTTATTGAGACTCAGAGATGGAGTCTATCTAGTGACAGAAAACCCAAGTTCCAGGTCTTCAGTGCTATTCCTCGTCCCCCGCAACCTACTTGCTGCTAGATGTGACTCTCATCAGAATCTGTTCCTTTCCTTGGTTACTTTTCTGTTGTATTATTCTCTTGATGTGCGTGCAAATGAGACCATCCTCTTGAGAAATGCTGGCTCTCTCATCCTTAAGTGGACACTTAGGCATTCACCCCACAGAACTGCAAACAGACACAAATGTGAGGGGCTGCTGCAATGGCAATACAATCAAAGGACAGAAGGCCTAATTCCACTCAGGAGCGTGGTTATGACAATTCACTTGTTCGTTATTTATTCCACAAAGGTTTCCCGAACGCCTGCTGTGCCAGAAACCGTGCTAGGTGCTGTGGACACAAAGATGAGTAAGACTCAATCACTACTTTCAAGCTGTGACAGACGTGCGGCAACAAATGAACCCAGCGAAGTGATGAGGTGCCTTTCTTCCTGTCTCACTCAGGACGTCAGGGAGGGTGTTTCAGGCAATAGTCACACATTGACTCGTTTCCTAAGCACTTGGAGAGCTTGTCTCAAAAACTGGAAGTGTCTCAAGTTTCAATTGTTCAAATCAATCAGAGCAGCAGCACAGATAATACAAAACAGAGACTAAGAAAAAGCCAGTTCTCTGCGTTAGCACTAATATGAATATCCACCTCCCCCCACCCGCCTCCTGCCTGGTCCCCAGCAGCAGCTTGCCTTGCTAATTGTGTTTTCCTAAAGCCAATGCTAACATTGGTTCAGATCCCTTGAGCACACACCAGCTGCATAGTAAGAGGAAGCCAGTTCAGCATTAAAAACTGACCGCAGGTAATTTAGAGGGCAGACAAGCCACAGGCAGATAACCAAGTGGACTATGTCGTTATTTTTAACCAGTGAGGAATTGTACCCGCCCACCCTGCGGGGCCATCTCCCGTCTCTGCTGAGCTTGTAGTCTTGTTGTAAGTCTTAATAGACCCTTTTAGAATATATCGGGTAGCAGCATAAACAAGGTCATGTGAAATTTAGAGGACGTTAATGAGACCTGTGTCAATTTAGACGGCCTGGAATGCAGTTGTTAGATCGTTTTCAAGTGAATAAAACCTGAAATTTGCTTTTCACTTTGCAAATCATCTCACCAGCAACTGCCTGCTGTAAGCGCTCTCCAAAGCCCATAAAGCAATGGGCTTTTAAGGGATGCTTCGTGGAATAACTGAATCAAATTAAACTGCTGTTTACTTTTGCCGTAGAAACTCTGACAAATAAAATAGAAGACACTGTTGGCATTTTCATCTACTAAAACAAATCTTTACAAGGGAGAAAAAGAGGCGAAAGAAACAAAAATGTCAGTTGCTGACACTGTCATTCCCTGCCACTCAGTAAATAAACATAACATCTATTAGTTGTCATGGAAACGTTCTGCCTGATTCTGAGCATCAAAGCTCAACAATGAAGAAACCCTGATATTTGTGGCTGGATACAAACAACTCTTTTGGCATTTCTCATGAGCTCACCAGCATAAGAGCTAACATTTTCCCTGTTTGTTTTCTTTCTTAGGCATGAATGCATTTGCTTTGGAAAAAGAGACATGTATCTTAGAAACCTATCAAAAATATTTGAATACAGCTACCTCGCCAATCTTGGCTTTCCCCGCTCCTCCCCCCACCTCTCTTTTAACCTTTGCCTGAGAAGAATTTAAATGGCATATTTAGTCACTATGTATTGTGCTTCCTGTACCGATGCTGCATAAAAGGGATTGATTTAAACCATTTACAGTAACTGTGTGGGGGAGGAGGGTCCAGTTTTTTTGCACCAAATGCTCTTGGATCCATAATGAGCAGCCACAAATGCACACAACAAATGAGTGTGTTTGTATTTGTCTCTTCCGGGGGTAAAGAATTATCCTATAGTCAATCCTTTCAGCATTCAACAAGAAAGCTCTTCAGATATGTGAACAGAGATAAAGGATGCTTAACCCTCTGGCTCCCAGGTAACCAGTTTCAGAAATGTTGGCTAACAAAGTCAAAGAATGTTCTTATAAATTTATAACACCTCACAAAGCAGGAATGGACCAAGTGTCAAGGTTACAGTTGAGAGCAACTTATACTTTTGGGGGTGCCCATTGTTAATAATCATCATCTGCAAAGCAGAACACAGCTCACCCTCACAGGTGGGCTCAAACATTTAGCATTTTTAAGGCTCTAGCCTTGACAAGCTGGGCATAAATCAGGGGGGATTTAAATTCCTGATTTTCTGGCATTTTTCAAGCTATAAATCCCACACATTCTCAAAACCACATTGTCCCATAAATAGAGCTGAGGGCCAAAGCAGGTTCTGACGACAGCTCAAGTCAGACTAGAATAAGGGGCTCCCGCTTCCCTCCAGGCCTTAAAACAATTCTTTCTGAAGGACAGTAAAATATTTTTTTAAAGCTTTCTGAAGTGAGGCCAAGAAGGGATTACATTGATCCCAACACTCTACCAGGCCTTTCACATCTTTGGATATGACCATGTCTGAATTTTTCTAGAAGTTCCTATTAATGCATGAGTACTTATATGAAATTATTTGAATAGTCAGAGGTAAGGAACCAATTGCAAAGAGGAAACCAAATGGTCTATACATGAATAAAGTTGATCCACAGTTTCTCAAAGTGGACTCAAGTGCTGGCGAGGATGTGGAGAAAAGGGAACCCTAGTGCACTGCTGGTAGGAATGCAGATTGGTGCAGCCACTGTGGAGAACAGCGTGGAGTTTCCTCAAAAAATTAAAAATGCAATTGCTATTTGACCCAATGATCCCACTTCTAGAAATATATCCTAAGAAACTAGAAACACCCATCAGAAAGACTATATGCACCTATGTTCATAGCAACATTATTTACAATAGCCAAGATCTGAAAACAGTACAAGTGCCCATCTATAGATGAGTGGATAAAAAAGTTGTGGGACATTTACACAATGGAATACTGCGCATCTGTAAAAAAAACAAAACACACAAGGATCTCTTACCCTTTGAGACAGCATGGATGAACCTGGATATTATTATAATAAACCCATCAGAGAAAGACAAATATCACATGAGCTCACTTATATGTGGAATCTAATTGACAAAATAAACTGACAAACAAAATAGATCCAGAGACACGGAAGCATGGAACAGACTGACAGATCTCAAAGGGGTTGAGGGGGCGGAGAGAGATTAACCGAAAAACTTATATGTATATATGCATAACCCACAGACAATAGTGAGGTGACAGCCTGGGGTGGTGCAGGAGTTGGGTGAAGAAGGGTAAAGGGGGGAATTTGGGGACATCTGTAATACTCTCAACAATAAAAATAAAATTATATATATATATATTTATATATATATATATATATATTTCTTTTTTCATTTCCAAGAAATAACTAAAAAAGCACATGTTGCCAATGATAAAAGTTAAGCATTCAAGCAAGAATTAGAACTGTAGAAAATTTGCAGCTACCACCATGAGCTTTACAGCTTTCCAATACTTAAAGACCTTTATGATGAGCTTAGTGGCAATATTAATTAATGTGATTTGTTGCTTTTGTATGATGAAATATGTCAACATTTGAAAGATCTATATAACTCAGTGAGCCAATACTTTACAAATGGCCAATGCCTGATGTTACAAAAGTATGCATGGAAAAAGATCCACTTAAAGTGCAAGATAGATTAATGGATTTCAATATAACAGAGTACAAGACATTCATTGATATAATTTCAGGTTCTACATTGCAATAGCTTTTAAGAAACTATCACTTGTTGAGTTTTGTGTCTCATCAAAGAACATTATCCACAATGGAAAATCTATTATAACACTTTTGCCTTTTCCAACTACCTATCTAGGTATGGCTGCGTTTTCTTCAAATGCTTCCAGCAAAATACCACATCACAAGAAATGGAATACAGAAGCAAATATAAGAACCTAGCTGTCTCCAATTAAGCCAGACATTTCAAAGGTTTGTAAAACTGTCAAACAATGCCGCTCTTTTCAACAAACTATCTTTTGTTTTGAAAGACATTTTTAATGAAAATGTTATTTATGTTAACATGTAATAAGATTATTGTTTTTAAATAAATAAATGTTATTAAAATTTCTCAGTTTTAATTTCTAATGCAGTAAGTATCAATATCAAATAACCCACATGAACAATGTTCTTGAGTTCCTCAATAATTTTTAAGAGTGTAAAGGGGTTCTGAGATAAAAAATAAATAATGTGAGAACCACTGATGTAGGAAAAAATCAATGATCTAAGCTCAGAGCCTAATTCTATGTTACATATAAATGCAAAGTGCTTTTGTAACTCCAACAATATACCAACTTTCCAGAATGCAGCTGCTGTTTTAGTCAAATGGTAGATTGTATGTTGCTTGGTTTAAAACTTGACCAAGAACTGGTGACCATTTCATAAGGTCACACCACCAATGGCAACACTAGTCATGACATTAGAGTTGCTGCTACAGTACACCTGTATTTCCTGGCTTTGTCACTGTGTCATCCCTGTATTGTTTGTAAGGTGCAAACATCTGACCCTTTGTCTTGTCCCCTGGTATAGTTGTGCCCAAGGATTTGCATGCTGAAATATATGTTGTATTAATAACTTCTTCATTTTTATAGCATTTTTATTATGTGTATAGGTGATTTACATTACATATGAATTTCATAATAATGAAAAGGAAATTAAAAATATTTGTTATGAAAGGGGCATTGGGTCTGATATGGTTGAAATCACTGCTGCAGGAGGTAGAGTCGGAGATGAGAGGCTTGAGAGTAATCTACATAGAGGTGACAGCTGAAGCCACGGGGAGAAGTCAGCTTGAGATGGCTGTTCAGAGTGACATGCCTTTAAAAGTGACGGAGGAATAACCACGGGATGGCAGACATCCCCAAAGAACACTGCTCATGAACATTTGTCCAAAGTTCTGCCAGCAAAGTGCTACCTCCTTGTCAGTCTCAGACTCTAATCTCCCATTTGCCCACTAACTTTGGTTCATAGGCTTTTCCTCCTTGGACTTTTCTTATCTGCTTACATGAATCAATAGATATTGTAGCCCACCTCCAAAATCCATCCTACTGGCCACATTTTCTCAGATACCTGACTTTAATCCACCCTGGTCTGGAGTTCTACTACTGCTGGACTTTAACTCCTAAAAACATCTGTATTTTCTTTGGCCAGAAAATACAGAGGTCAGCCCTAGCTGGTTTACTCAGAGATTAAAGGGTCAGTTCTCAGACTGAAGGGTCTGGGGTTCAAGTCAGGTCAAAGGCATGTACTTCAGTTACAGGCTTGATCCCCAGCCATGGTCAGGGCGAGTGCGGGAGGCAGCCGATCAATTTGTCTCACATTAATGTTTCTCTCTCTGTGTCCCCCTCCCTTCCATTCTTTCTAAAAATCCATGGAAAAAATATATACTCAGGTGAGGATTAACAGAAAAAGGAAATACAGAGATCAAACAGGGCATGTGTAAAAATATTAAAAATGAACTTTTTGATAAGACAAAGAGGTTAATTAAGCTCTTGCTACCCAGAACCTTCCGTCACAGCTAAGCCTTTATTATCTCCCTCCTAAGAATTCTGAAATTTATTCAATTTCACATTTTTGTAAAGTGGCAAAATGTCTCACTTTCTTAGCCCATGATTAAAATCCATTTGCTTATTTATAGGGCCATTTGTTGCTGAAACCTCTCCTTTAAAAAAAATAATAATTGCTTCTTCAGATGGTTTTCTTCTTTCTGCCAGAAGATATCATTTTGGGTTGAGGCCATTCAAACTTGTTCAAATCTGAGTGATAACTCAACTAAAATGAGGTCAATGTAAATGACTACCCACAACAGGGGGAAAAATCTGTTAAATTAAATCTAGAGTAAGTACCAACATATCATGTTGTGAGAGTTACATGTGTCAGATGAAGGAGTGTTATGAGGATTAATGAGTCCATTATTAAAAAAACGCTTTGGGATTCTTGGATGAATGGCATTGTTGAAAATGGAGGTAGGGCTGCCATTTACAGATTGTAGTTATATCAAGGCCTTGTAACAGACTCTGGGGAAATATAGAGAAAGCAGTGAAAGAACTTAAAACATAATTTTATATTGATTTTTCTATTTTATACTACATTTAGCAGTCCAAACACTGAATTCAGCAAAATGTATAGGCAGATGCTAGTGTCTAATTTGCAAAGTTCTGTAAAGAATAATGTAAATAAACTCATCCGAGGATCTCAACATAGCATCATAGTCTATGAAAGAAACACAGGGCCAATAGCAAGAAACAATTCAGAACAAGTTTATTCTTACTACCTACAATGGTTTGTTTAATAGATGTTGAAGATGGAGAGTGTCAAGAAATTCTCTGTTGGGTGAAGTACAGATCTAGCCAGAGACAGTAACATGATTCTGGGCTGTTTCTCTACAATGCTTGATGTTGTCATGGATAGTGGAAAATGCACATTGTAAACTGTGCCTCTGAGATCATTCTATCCTTTGAGATCCGTATAAAATTGTCACGAGTTTCCTATCACCTCTCTTGCAAAGTCTGACACTCGCCACAGCTCTCTGGACTGTCTTCATGCTCTTTCTTGGCCATGAGCTCATGTTGGAGCTGGATCCTCCCTCCCTGTCTCCTGCAACTGTGGGGTCCTCCCATCCTCACCAGAGGAGCCACGAAGCCCAGGCCTTCTCCTGGACTTAAAGCATTTGGTGTGTGGCAGCACATTTTACTGAACACTTGGGAAAACAAATGGCACTTAATTCACAGAAACAAAACCACTTCAAAATATAGTAATGGCTATTCCTGTTCTCAAGAGTCTCCCCAATCACCCCAGCACCAAGTATTGCTCATTGGACACTGTCCCCTTGAAGTTTTAGTCTCCACCAGCACCCAGATCCAGGATTCCTCTGTTTCCTCCTCCTTGCTTCTCCTCCACTCTTCCCTACTTCCAAATTCCAATACATTTTCTATGCATAGTTATTAGCTATTTCATTGTGATTTCCTTCCGATCCATGTCCTCAGAGCATCACCTTCCATCCTTGATGCAGGTTACCAAGGTGTTTTCTTGACTATAAACATTTGTTCAGGAAAGGAATGAAAATAATATTTTCCTCAAGAAGGAATTCTTTTGCCTGCCAAATGAAAACCTAGGTCACACTGTAACTACATAGGACCTTCAGAAGAAGCCCCAGGCATCAACTATGCAGGGGGAATCATGTTAGCATCCTTCCCTGCCACTTCCTGGTGAGGGCCTTCCCCCTCCACCAACTACTGCCCACTTGTCATCCATGGTGTCCAGCAGAAGTGACATTATCCATGCTGAACTCCATCAAAATTATACTATATGAACCCCTCCTTAATATTGACACACAATTTTATTTTTTTGTTAATCCTCACCTGAGGATATTTTTCCATTGATTTTTAGAGAGAGGGAGAGCGAGAGGGAGAGACAGAGAGAGAAACATCAATGTGAGAGAGACACATCAATTGGTTGCCTACTGCAGTGGTCGCCAACCGGTGGTCTGCGGACCACTGGTGGTCCGTGAGGTTCGAAAGGTTAGAGACAGCTGGCCTACTGCATGCCCCTGAGCAGGGCCAGAGCCTGCAACCTAGGTACATGCCCTTGACCGGAATCGAGCCCAGGACCCTTCAGTCTGCAAACTGACGCTCTATCCACTGAGCCAAACCAGCTAAGGAGACATTCTTTTAACTGTTTCAACAGTAAAAGAGAGCTCTCATGGAGAGAAATTACAGATCCTCCCTCACAGTCTTGTTTGTTTCAGGTTGTTGTTTTTCTTTTAGTCACAATTTTTACAATCAAATCAAACTTATTATTTTGAATAGATAATATATGCACAAAGTATAAAATTCAAAAGGGCCCTGTCAGCAAGGCTCAGTGGTTGAGCGTTGACTTATGAACCAGGAGGTCATGGTTCGATTCCCAGTGTGGGGCATGCAGGAGTCAGCCAATCAATGATTCTCTCTCATCATTGATGATTCTCTCTCTCTCTCTCTCTCTCTCTCTCTCTCTCTCTCTCTCTCTCTCCTCCTCCTCCTCCTCCTCCTCCTCCTCCTCCCCTCCCCCTCCCTTCACCTCTGAAATCAACAAAAATATATATTTAAAAATTCAAAAGGAACTAAAGGCATAGAGTCAAAAGTTAATCTTCTGCCCTCTCTTGTCCCTTAACTACCATGCCCCCCTGCCCAGAGGCAGTCACAGAGGTAACAATTTCCTCTGGATCCTTGTGGGTTCAGAATGAGCCAACCCAACATGTGCCTCGGTGGTATGTGGACTATTTCTAGAGCGGTATGGGTGTACCTCATTACATTCTACCCAGGCGCTGTCCCTATATTATTGCTAGACTTTACAACTCTAGATGTAAGTGTTACTGTCCTATTTTACAGGCAAGGAAGCTGAAGTCTAGATGGGTGAATGATCATTCAGCTAATAAAGTGAGGAAGTGGGAATTCCAACCTAAGTACATGAGGCTCTAATACATCCATATTTCTATTATGCCATGAGACTCAAATTGCAAGTATGAACTAATGCCATGAGTCAGTCACCACTCGTGCCACATTTCTTTCTTCAGGCTGTCTCACTAAGTCAGGGAGATGGCAGCGTTTATGACATGCGATTAAATCTCAGTCTCACTCACATGCAGGCCAACCCCTGTAAGTAATTGCACACACACACACACACACACACACACACACACACACACACACACGGATTAAGCTTCAGATCTAGAAATGGCACATTTGTAGTGCATGACTTTCTTTCCAGAACACATCTGATCGCCCTGAGTATTGGGGATACTTTGGTATTTGGACCCCACATTTATCATAGTGTGTTGCCTGCAACACTTTTCCTTTTCCTTTTTCTTGTTTAGTACCTGGCTTGTTAGATCACTAGTCATTTTAAAACCAAATTAAGTTTAAATACATTTCCTTGACACATCTGTTTTGTTAAATGTATCCCACGAAACCAACATTAAAAGCCAATGCCATTAAGAGGGCATAAGGTAAGCTCATTTAGTTGACCAAATTGTATAACACAATGAATTAATATGGTAATACGCCTTCGGAGACCCACAGCAGATAATAGAGGTGAACAGAGGCGCGCGAGCCTGGTTTTGGGAAAGCACAAGCAATTCATCATTATGCTGTTACAATGTGGGAGAACATTGCTCATTTCCCACTCGCCTGCCCCCATCCTGAAAACGTTGTGGTTGTACTTTTTCAGCACCAACTTTGACCAGTGATAATTTCGCTCACCCAGGCTGCTGCATGTTGGCTGCCCAAAGAATTCCCTTGTTTGTATTTTGAAACAGTGGTAAATAAGTGGAGATTTCATTTATAAGTGAGAGCTGGCAGGGCATGAAGCTGCGAAAGCCTTGCCTTTGTCACCGCAGAACGACGGAGCAACATACTCTTCCAATAGACAGAAGGCAAAGGAGGGGCAGAGGACAGGTAAGACAGAAACGCCAGCAAGGATTCCAGCTGTCCTTCCCTCGGAGTTAAACATCGAAATGATGAACTATATCAATTATATCAATTGACGGTCATTTCTTGGACTTGGTTTTGCTCTCAGTGGCTTGGGTTTCTGTTTCTATCATGTCAGAAAGAACCTAATTAAAGCTTATTGTGCCTGGTCAGCAAACGTGTATCCCCTAGCCACTTAAAAAAAAAAAGACACAACAACCACCTAAATAATGTTTTCCCTCAACTATAAAATTAGATATGCTCATTACAGAAAATTTTAGAAAACTCAGAAAAGCATAAAAGAAAATACAAAATTATCTATAACCTCAATACTCAGAGATACAACCATTAATATTTTAGTGCATTTATATCTATTTCACGTACCATTAAATAGTTTTCAAAAACAGGATTTTAGTTGCTGAAACTCAGTACATAAAATGATTTAGAAGTACTTCTGAGGTTGAATATTTAGCTTTTCAATTTTTTTTCAATTACAAACAAAGCAATAACAAACACTTTCACATAAACCTTTCTCTCACACACACACACACACACACACACACACACACACACACACGCCGCTTTAGTTTCTTTTAGGAGGACGTATTCCTGGAGGAGAATTCCTGGGCCTGGGGGGTCTGAATAATTTTAAAGCTCTGAGGTTGAATCCACCAAACACTTTTCAATCCTCATCTCCCTTGACCTCTTGGCAACTTTCAACACACTGACGGCCACCCCTTTCCGGACGCCCTTTCTCCTTTGCTCCGTGACTCCCTGTTTTCCCAGTTCCTTCCCGCCTCCCGGGCTCTGTGAACACAGCCCCTGCCTGGGCCCCTCCTCTGTTTAACCGTCGGTGTTGAAGTTCCCAAGGGGTCCATCTTGTGTCCTCTCCTCTGCTCCTACAAGCTTTCTCTAAGTGCTCTCATCTACTCTCAGGGTTTCACTTGCTGTTTCTACCGCTACAATTCCCAGTTTTAAAATCTGTCCCGGCCTCTTTTCAAGCTCTAGGATGTACACCTCAGACTCCTGGACTTCTCTCCCCTCGGTGCTCACAGGCATTTCAATCACATGATCTCACCACACCTGTTCCCTGTTTTCGAAGAAGGATAAATAAGGCCATAGTGTGCATCATTTTCCTGTCCCTGGTTTTCATGGGAATGGCTTCTGTGTAGCACATGTAGCAGGATACTGCCTGTTGGTCTCAGAGAGACATTGCGATCGTGTGAGGCTATACAGAGGAAGACCTCTCCCTCCTGGTCTCTGGACCCCACCTTGCGTCAGAAGTGTTAGTCTGCCCATGCAGCCTTTGTCTTAACAAGGGTCTTTGCTTTGGGTGCGAACACTACCCCATTCATAATAAATATACAAAGTTGAAAAAGGAACAAACTGCACAGTAAAGTAAACCAAAATATTCAATAAAGGATTGCATCTTGTAAACGACACCAACAATTAACAAGTTGAAGACAATAGTCTGTAGAAGTATTGAAAACAAAATCAACAAATCGTTCAAGTGCACGTGGCAATAATAGTGTCGACTTAAACTGATGGAAGAATGAAATCTCCTCCTCAGATTAGGATCTGCAAAATTCAATCCATAAAATTAGAACTGGAAAAAATAATGGCCACAAAGGCGGAAATCATGATCTGTAAGATCTGATACAGGACAAAGGAAGGGGGGGAACCCAACTGAATAATGAATCAATCCTTTGTTGAGATCAATAAAAATAATTTCAGAAAAATAAAAATGAAAAAAATTAGATCAGTTTAACTGTGCCGTAAGAAATTAAGGAATTAAATCTTATCAGTGAACTCTTCGTGGGACAATGGATAAATGATTTCCTCTGAAGAGTTGTCATATATTGAGTATGATGGTGTCTCTTCTTCCTCTCCACACTTTACACAGAAGTAGGCAACTAAGCTGCACTCCATATCCTTAGGCTCACAGCATCACACCTGAGCCCACTGAGAAGAGAATCTCAAAATTGAAGACTTTTAAAGTATCCAGACAAAAAATAAAAATGTATCCAGGAGTCTTGAAAGACATGTGCTTCAGTTGTTCCCAGCCTGGGACCACAGCATCCTCAAAACTAAATGCAGACTAAATAAACAATAGATGTTCTACCATTTATTTTTAAATGCCACTAATTTAATTCTAGTGTTTTCCCATTCTGTGTCTTTTCTGTTAACAGATTCCAAAAGCTCAAGAATCATCATGTGGGAGCACATGACATCTTTTCAAGATGGAATGAAATCTTTAAAGTCAAAATTGATCCAGTCCAATCCCTTCATTTTATAGACTAGAAGCCCAGTGCATGAAATTCGTGCACGGGTAGGGTCCCTAGGCCTGGCTGACAATCAGGGCCAATCTGTGGGGTGACCAGCGGGGCAATCGTGGGTGGGCCCCTGTTCGCACCCACCTTGGCCTGGCACCACCCGCTCACCTGCTCCACCATCCTGCCACGATCCCATGCTTCTCAGGGCCCATTGGGGCTGGCAGTGCCTCCACTGCTGTCAGGAGCCAAGAGTTGGTCAAAGGATTAACTCTGACCTTACTTCAGTAAGTTACTGAAACTAGGCCCACTTCCTCTTGCCTGAGGACAAAGCATTCCTTCTGTAGCCGCCCTTCAACCGATCTATAGTCAGCACCCTTTACGACTTTAGCCGATTATCTAAGGGTCAGCCCCCACCCCTCTAGAAACCACATATAAGGAACGCTGTAAAAAATAAAATTTTGAGGCTTGATCAGAAACCTCTTTGTCTTGCCTCCATTCTTTGCGTCCCTTGTCTGTCTCTCATGCTCTTAGGTGCGCCGCCTCGGTACCCCCGTTAGAAGACCCCGCTGGCCGGGGCATTTCTGGCGCCCAACATGGGGCCCGAGGGTTGGCTCTCCGGGGAACATCTGCACATCGGTCCGGCCGGACACCCTCTTGAGTCGCCGCGGAACTCGCCGTGAGTGAAGACTCGTCCCTTGGGTCGCCACGGAAATCCCGTGAGTGAAGACTTGTCCCTTGAGTCGCCACGGAACGCCCGTGAGTGAAGACTCGTCCCTTGATCGCCGCGGAGCTGCCCGTCCGTGAGTATGATCGCAGTTGAGTTTTGCAGATGATTTTTTCAGACAAAGATTTAAGAGTGAATTCCTTGTGAGAACGAAATTTTATGCCCTTTGACGGATTTCCTACACTTTGAGCTTCTCGATTCAACCCCCAGTCCGCTAATAAGCGCTCGTATCGCCGATCCGGGAAGAGTTAAGGGTACCGGAATCTGGCTGAGCGAGAACTCTGAATCACCCTGAGGAGTATTTTGTCTCTGGTTGGTTCCTCGTCACGTCTCTCGCAAACCCTGAGCTTGCTTTGTCTTAGTGGTCGTTAACCTGGCATGGGGCTTATACATCCCGACCTATGATACGCGAGCAGGGGCCTTTGGGCAAACAGAGATCGTTGACGAGACAACTGTCCTAGGCAACGGAAACTCAGGGCTGACCTGGTACGGGGTTTATACGTCCCAGAGGCTTACGCGGAGGAGGCAAAAAATTGAGAAGCTCCCACATCGACATGGGCACCTCTCTCAGTTCTCACAAGGTATTCCTCAGTGGGCTCAAGGAGTCCCTCAGGACGCGAGGAGTAAGGGTAAAAAGCATGAAACATGTCCCTGGTTTCCACTAGAGGGCACCATCGATTCAAAGCGATGGAAAAGAGTGGGTGACGCCCTTCAGGATTATTATGAGACTTTTGGCCCAGAGAAAATCCCTAAAGGTTTAAATAAGACCCCCTTAGATGATAAACTCTCCCCGGAAGATCAAGAAACCCTTGATGAACAGGCTGCTCATTGCCACGACAGTGAAGATCCCTGGGGTCTCACTGCTCCTGCTCTTCAAGAGCCTCCTAATAAAGCTTAAATCAAAAACCACCCTCCACGCTTTTCCCGTCACCCGCAGTCAGGGTTCCAGCCCTACGGTCGTTGAGGAAGAAGAAGAAGGCTCTGACTCTCAAACTCAAAATCCAGACTCAGACAATGAAGCTTCAGACACTGAAGACACCAACCCTAGCCAGAGTAACACATCTGAACAAAAATACCGCTGCCTTAATCTTAAACATCTTAAAGATCTTAAAGCCGCGGTCAGTAATTATGGCCCTACGGCCCCATTTACCATCACCCTTCTCGAAAGCTTACGTGACAAATGGCTCACACCTAATGACTGGCTATCCTTAGCTCGAGCCACGCTTTCAGGAGGTGATTATGTCCTTTGGCATACAGACTTTGTTGAAAACTGCCGAGAAACAGCCCAACGTAATAATGAAAGTAAAAACTCCCGCTCGTGGACCAGAGATAAACTTCTTGGCAGACCCCCCTATGAAACCAATGAAGTCCAGGCCAAATTTCCCCCTGGTTTACTAGCCCAAATCCAAGTCACCGGTCTTAAGTCTTGGCGCCGTCTCCCCCCTAAGGATTCTGCCACTACCTCGCTAGCCAAAATTCGCCAAGGGGCTGACGAGCCTTACAGTGATTTTATCAGCCGCCTCACGGACGCCGCTGAAAGATTAGTAGGGGGAGGATTCAAGCAAGGATGGAGATGTGTTGGGAAGCCCAAGGTTATACCTACAATTGAGGGCAAACCAGGGCAGTGTCCCAGTAATTGCCAACACGTCGTAGAACTCCACTCGACCTGCTACAACAGTGTCCAGCAGTGTACCCACACAGATGGTAAAATATATCTAACAGCCATTCTCCAGAAAACTAAACTAGGAACCATGGGAGGTGAGCTTGATTTCTCCAGCTCAACAGGTCACACTAAATATGCCCAAGCCTCCTGCTCTGGCGATGTTGGAAAAGATACTTGTTGGCCGCCACAAGATATCTGATGGTGGTGGGCCAACAGACAGAGTAAGAGAATCCATAGTTCAAAAACAAATCGAAGAAATTATTAAACTCATGTATCCTCCCCTCCAATACCATCCATTGGCTCTCCCAAAGTCTCGGGATGTAGATCTTGACACCCAGACAAGTAACATCCTAGAAGCCACTCTCATAGCTTTAAATGCCTCCAACCCTCACCTTGCTGGAGACTGCTGGCTATGCATGACTATTGGAACTCCCATGCCTACAGCTATTCTGGCATCCAATTCCTCCATCACTGAAGGTACCAATTGTAGTCTTAATGTCCCCTTCAGGGTTCAACCCGTAGGTTTCAACCTTTCTATCTGCTATCAAAGAACATTCCAAAATGACAGTTATGATCTAGATGTGGGATTTATAACCTTTTCTAACTGCTCCAAAATCACTAACTACTCTGAGCCCCTATGTCCTGCCCCCGGGCAAGTTTTCCTTTGTGGCAATAATCTAGCCTATACAGCCCTGCCAACAAATTGGACTGGACTTTGCTTACAAGCTAACATTCTCCCAGACATCTCCATTATTCCAGGGGATGAGCCTGTTCCCTTACCCAGTCTTGATTACATTGCTGGGCGTAGTAAACGGGCTGTCCAATTCATCCCCTTACTCATTGGTCTAGGGATCTCTGGAGCCGTAGCTTCCGGCACAGCAGGTCTAGGAGTAGCAATACACTCCTACACAAAACTCTCTAATCAATTAATTGACGATGTCCAAGCTCTTTCAGGGACCATTAGTGATCTTCAGGACCAAGTTGATTCTTTAGCAGAAGTCGTATTACAAAATAGAAGAGAGTTAGATTTGCTCACGGCAGAACAGGGAGGGATATGTTTGGCTCTACAGGAACGATGCTGCTTCTACGCCAACAAGTCTGGCATCGTCAGAGACAAGATCAAGAAGCTACAAGAAGACCTCGTCAAGAGACGAAAAGAGCTATTTGAGAACCCGCTCTGGAATGGACTTAATGGACTCCTCCCCTACCTCCTCCCCATTGGTCCCCTTGTTGGTTTTCTCCTTATTCTTACATTTGGCCCTTGGGCATTTAGCAAAACCCATTTAGATTCATTATCAACGCCTGGAAATGGCCGATAGGTGGGACTCGGATTACCAAGAGCTCGAGCACCTCCGGACCCAGACTCGCTCCTTCCCTACGGGGACAGCATCTTAACCAGAGGGATGCTTACCTATGCTCTAGCCAGAGCCAGAGGTATGGGTATCGAACCGGGTGCAGAGCAAAGCATTGCAAGGGAAGGTTGGGATATTTTTCCAACCTCCTCTGGATTTCCCTGAGAGTATACCTGGTTTGCATAGAGGTTGACATCGATAAAAGTAATGGCTCTGCCTCTCCTCCCCAAAAGATGTCAAGAACCACACACGGTGGGTATGCAAAGCCCACGGGAGGAACCAGGTCAATGTCTCCTCGGTCGATTAATGCCCACTCCCGTTTCTTAAACAGAGAGGGAGGAGATGTCAGGAGCCAAGAGTTGGTCAAAGGATTAACTCTGACCTTACTTCAGTAAGTTACTGAAACTAGGCCCACTTCCTCTTGCCTGAGGACAAAGCATTCCTTCTGTAGCCGCCCTTCAACCGATCTATAGTCAGCACCCTTTACGACTTTAGCCGATTATCTAAGGGTCAGCCCCCACCCCTCTAGAAACCACATATAAGGAACGCTGTAAAAAATAAAATTTCGAGGCTTGATCAGAAACCCCTTTGTCTTGCCTCCATTCTTTGCGTCCCTTGTCTGTCTCTCATTCTCTTAGGTGCGCCGCCTTGGTACCCCCGTTAGAAGACCCCGCTGGCCGGGGCACACTGCCACCCGCTGCCAGTGCCGCGTCACTAACGCCCACCATGTTCCACGCTGCCCCCTGGTGGTCAGCACACATCTAACTCCTGGCTGGTCGAACTCCCGCCCATGGGGACAATTTGCATACCAGTATTAGACTTTTATTATATAGGATGAAGAACGGGTAAGTTAAGTGACCTACTCAGGGTCACTTATCTATACTAATAAAAGAGTAATATGCAAATTGGTCACGACACCCTCACAGTAATGACCGAACAGCAGGCTGCGTGGGGTGACCAGGCCGGCAGGGGGGTTAGTGAAGGACAACCAAACGACTGAACAGCAGGCTGTGTGGGGTGACCAGACCAGCAGGGGGGGCAGTGAGGGGTGACCAGGCCAGCAGGGGGGGCAGTGAGGGGCAACCAGGCTGGCAGAGGGGGGCAGTTGAGGCGACCAGGCTGGCAGGGGGGTAGTGAGGGGCAACCTGGCAGGCAGGCAAGTGAACAGTTAGGAGCCAGCGGTCCCGGATTGTGAGAGGGATGTCCAACTGCCGGTTTAGGCCCGATCCTCCGGATCGGGCCTAAACCGGCAGTCGAACATCCCTTGAGGGGTCCCAGATTGGAGAGGGTACAGGCTGGGCTAAGGGGACTCCCCACCCCACCCCCCTGCACGAATTTCATGTACCAGGCCTCTAGTTGAATTAATAACAGGGTTGATCTAAATATTTGTACTCCTGATTACACACCAAGGGCTCTTTCCACTATATTCCTTCAAATTTGCCTCTTGGGAGTTTTTTGTTTGTTTGTTTTATGGTGTATATGTATGTGAGTATGTGTGTAATCAATCAGTGGTAGCTAAGTCCACAAACTGTAGAGAATCTGGAAAATAGAAAATCAAGATGATCTTCAGAGAATAATTATAGTAAGACAATCACACATAATTTAATTGAAATATTATCATTGATATAAACAAAAAAAAAAAAACACATCTTTTTTCTTCGTAAGCCACCTTAGGACAATGACAACAAGGTCTCAATGATTGTGACTTACTGTTCTCTCTTCCTGGACACAGGCTCCCCTGCTAAAAACCACATCCCCCAGACTCCTTTTCAGCCAGGTGTGTCTATGTGGCTCGTGTGACTAAGTACTCGCCAACAGAATGTGAACTGCAGTGGGGAGAGCAAGGTATGCCTCACCTGCATAGAAGGTTTCTTGCCTTGGATTTTTTTCTGTCTTTTCTCCTTCCCATTAGCTGAAATATGAACGTGTCTATGACTAGCTTTGATTTAGTAGGCAAAGATAATGCTCCCACATGATGGTGGAACAAAAATAGGGCAGGCCCTGAGGTCTCTGAGTGACTGCATGGAGCACAACTGCCCATCAGCCCAAATCATAAAGGCACTGGTCCACATCACCCACTGTACTTTAGGGACTCTTGGTTACGGTCACTCTGCCTTTCCTAGAACTCATACAGTGAACAAACATATTTTTTTTTGCCATTTGGAGGCATTGAGAGAGAAAACTAAGATCGTCAGCTTGACACATTGGCCAAGATATATTTAATTCTAGATTAGTCTGTACAGTGTCTGACTAAGGGGGAAAAATGCCAACTCTGTGTTTTGGGATCAAAAGGGTGGGTCTGGTTCATGTTATAAAAGCAAGCCATAAATGTCTGACCCATATTTTAGGGATCTCTATCTCCTAACAAATATTAACCAAAAAAAACTCCTTCTGTTTTCATTATTCCTAGTGAAAGAATTATGTGAGCAGGCAGAAAGGGTAAAACATGAGAACTGTGCTGTGGATTTCATTGAAAAAATATTTATACTTCTGAACTCTTAATAGGAGAGCATTAACTTAAATCATATTTGACATTATTAAAATATTTCCAGGTTGATCTTTTTAACCATCTTGCTATTCTCCTCCTTATACTAAGGGAGCCCTGTATGGTGCCTTCTGGCATATAAGGGGAGAAAGGGAATTCTAAGTTCCTTTCACCTTTTTGCCACATCCTGTCATTGTATCTGAACTCATCCAGTTGCAGCAGAATTGGGAGAAGGGTCTGTAAGTTTGGGTGCCTGGGTCCTCCTGAGAAATAAAGTGTTCCCTAGGGACACCCACTTTCCAGAGAAACAAGAGCCTGAAAACAATGCTATCAACACTCCTGCCAACCACTCCATTGATGTGAGCATGGGGTAGAGCCACACAGAGGGAACTGATGTTCACCTCTTCCTTCCTCTTTCCCCATCCTGCGAAGCAAGACCCAGCCACCCCTGTCCTGGGAAGTACCACCTCCTCCCCTCAGGCATCTCCATGGACAATGGATTAAATGAAGCCTCCTGTTCCTTTTTGGTTTACAAATCTCATAATTCCTTTATTCTAATTGGATTTTTTTTCCCAATGGGAAAACAAAGTACTTTATTCCCAGTCTGCTCTATCTACCTGAATCTCTCTTTTTCAACCTATTTTATAACTCCCATTGTTCCCCCAAAACCTCAAGGTGGCTGACTACCCTCTTTAACATGGAGTGCATCATTTTGTCCTGACTAACCATTCAAGTCAAGCAATGTCCTGTTTTTAAATTAGTGATTGGGAAAGTCTGAAACCCACAGTCTGTCTTTACCATTTTTTTAAAAGTTACAATGTAACCCCAACCCAACCCCCAACATGTGAGAAAGAGACTGAATCAGGTTTGGTCCACTGCATCAATCCAAGTCCAGAAACATGTAGTCAAGTACCCTCCCAAAGCACAGGGAAAGCATTTCTTAGAATTTCCTGTTTTTCTGCTCTGATCTGCAGATATCTATAGACTTTCCAATCACTGCCCAAAGGAATTGAAATTTCTTCACAGAATATAACCTTCTCCTGCTGTTATTCCTGGCTCAGGACCCAACAATAATCACCATTTCAGTCTTGTGAGGATGAGATAATATTGAAAAAATATTTTAATTCTGTGGTATGATATGTAATAAATACCTAGGAATTTGAAATATATTTTTGTTAATGATATATTTTTTTATTTTTTTATTGATTTCAAAGTGGAATGGGAAGGGAGAGAGAGATAGAAACATCCATGATGAGAGAAAATCATTGATTGGCTGCCTCCTGCACATCCCCTGCTGGGGATCGAGCCCCCACCAGGGCATGTGTCCTGAAGGAGAATGGAACCATGACCTTCTAGTTCATAGGTTGATGCTCAACCACTGAGCAACACTGGCTAAACCTTGATAATGATCTTCTTCATATTTATTTAAAAGTTGAATTCACCTAGCATAGCTTAAAAAAACACACCAGGAATTAAAGATACTGGGATGTTATTGCTTTGTAATAGTAAGCTGAGTTGTGAAAAACTTTTTCTTCATTCAATTCTAACTTAAAACCATCTCTTATGTTGAGACAACATCTTTGACTGACTTTAATCGGGACAATTACTCTCCCAAAATTTAATTATTGGATTTTGCATAATATAAAGATCTAACATAACCTAAATATCATACCATACACTGATACTGGGCAGATGAGAAATATTAGAATTTTGGGTGGTGGTACATTGGGCTGATGGTGTCAAAGGTCATGTAAATACAGAGTTCTAGTTTATTTACTTTTAAGCTCATCCTCTCCATCTAATCCAGACTCCAACTTAGATCATAGCAATCTCTTCCTTCCTCTTCTGGCAGAAACAAAAGTCAACACAGCTTCTCTCCCAGCCTTAAAACAGACAGAGAAACCAATATATTTTTAAAGACTCTATTCAGTGACATTTAAGTTTAGAGACGGTGCTTTATTGCAATCACAGGTTATAACTAGTGCATTAATTCAATCATTCACTTTCCTTCCATTGTTTGACCCCAAAATGTTAAATATAAATACATGATACTCCTTCTGGACAAATGATATTTCTGGAAGCAAAACTGCCTTGTGATCAAACTAAAACCTAATTAATAAAAAGCCTTTAATAGAGCTGTGGTTTAAAGCCAGACAGAAGCAGTGATATATGATAAATATTCCACTTCAAACATGCACATTATAATCTGATCATAAGGATAATCCAACCCAATGATCACATTGTTCCTGTGGAGGAATCAACATATTAAAAAAAGAAAGAGAGAGAGAGAATTTTCATGTTCCTTACTTCAGATGGAGAGACACGAGTGGCTACCCTTATTCACATTGTGCGTGCGCACCCCATAGCTAAATATATACACTTCCCAAATGGCTCTGGAGCTCATTTTAAATGAATCCTTTAGAAAGATGTTTTAAAGAACTCATCCACTCTTCAGGAGAAAACTCTGAGCCCTCTATTTTTAATGGTTAAGAGATCCTTCTTTCTAAAGTCAACTGTGGATACTTGTGCTGCTTCAAGTTAGTCTTAAAGAGAAACATTTGCTAAGTCCCTGTCATCACATCAATGAAGTCTGGATTCATCTCAATGACTTGAAATATCTTAAGTGATTCATTTAAGTGATCAATTAATCCTCAAGGACAGAGGTTGGACTAGGTAGTGTTCCGAAATCCCTGACAGATATTAATCAGAATTCAGGATACAAAATTGGAATTCCTGGAAACTCTTTGGAAATCCCAAAATTATAAACTATTCTTAAATTTTTCAATATTCCTCATCCTCTTAACTCACAATCATGGATGCCTAAAAAATGTTTAACTAATAATGAGTATTAACTTTAGCAGATGTATAGAGAACTATAGCATACAGAAAATATTCAAACATTGGAAAAGACCAGCAAACATTATTGGGTAGTATTCAAAAAGCATTTGGATCTCTTAGCAAAGTTAATAGCACTACATAGAATCAAAGTCTAAATTGCCAATTTAATATCTTATTATGTTTCTAAAACTCATTATTTCTTGGATCACTACTCATAAGATTTGTATAAAGTACATTATGCATATAAGTTTATTAATAAGTATTTTATTTGCAAGAATGAGTCACCGCTAGCAGCGACTGGCCCATGAACAGTAACATTGGCCTCAGTGATCAGCAAGGCTGGCTAATTAGATGGTGACACTTTTTTCATCTGCCTTAACCTCAGAATCTACATGTTAACATTTCCTGCTCTTGCTTTAAGCTTTAGTTAGTGGATTCCTTCTTTTTTTTTTTATTAAGGTATTATATGTGTACATATCTTACCATTGCCCCCCCACCCCATTCCCATACATGCCCTCACCCCCCAGTGTTATGCTTATATACATGCATACAAGTCCTTCGGTTGATCTCTTATCTCCCCCACCTCTCCCTAACCTTCCCACTGTAATTTGGCAGTCTGTTTGATGCTTTACTGCCTCTGTATCTCTCTTTTTGTTCATCAGTTTATACTGCTCTTTATTATCTAGTGGATTCCTTCTGATCAGTAGTTGCTCTGTGTTGATCATCAAGCTTTAATTCTCATAGGAGAACTATTCTTTCCCAATTTCTTGACAGGTTTTTTCTTGGGATTTCGAAAAAAAAAAAAAGAAAGAAAGAAAGAAAGAAACATGTTTCCTGAAAAATGTTGGGATTGAATTCTCAAGTGGCCACACTAAGATTGACAGGAGAAACAGATCAGTGTTATAATAGCATTTTGCTGTATTTTCAAATGGTACCCAGCAAAGATACTATAAGCTTGGAAAATGGTTCTTCAGCCATCTTTTCTCTTAAAACCTCACCACTAGCTCTTCATCTCTCAGCCCCCTTGGCCCCACATAGACACCATCTCCCTTCCCTAATTTCAAATCCCCTAGTAACTTAGTTTCGAACCAGTTCATCTCTGGTCACTGATTCTAGCAAGACTGGGCTTAGGGTGTTCGAACCATGTTCCAGGGAACCCTCTGGGGTTAGAGGACACGGAGGAGTGCCTGAGGGGTGGGCTGGTGCATCCCTTCATCTCTGCTTTCAACCTCAGCAGCTCCACATCTGTCAGCTTAACACAGCTGGCTTTTTCCAAAAGGATTTTCTGTTTGTTTTAAATAATAGTTCCGCTACTAAAAATGAAATAGAAAAAGTTGACAATTGCTGACTTAGACAGCCCCTCAAGGTCTCCGTGACCCTTCGTAGTGCAAATCCCTGGGAGACTGAAGTCAGTTTCAGGCCAGGGCCTAAACACCCAGGGCAGGATGGGACCTCGGAAAGGAGTGTCTGAGACACCAGAGGGAGGCCAGGTTGACCTCCTCTATGCTCAAACCTGGGTGATAACCATAGAAGGACTCAGCCTTCAGAAACCCAACCATGGACTGACCAGACCTTCTTGATCTTTCTGGCCACGCATAATCCATCTGAACCACTCGACAATCAGACAAAGCCAGAAATGGAAAGGCCTGCAAACTCTCAATTGCTTTGTATTATTTTAGGCTTTTACCCCTAAAGTGAATATCCTATGATATTGCAAACACTTCCATGGAAATTGCAAACTGGGCAGGACGCCTCCTCCTCCTCCCTCTTTCTTTTCCCCCTTCTTCTTTTTGCTGTGGCTGCAGCTTATTCTGCTTCCATGTCGACTTCATTTCCTAAAGAACAGAATCATTTCACTTTCTGGTCACAGCTTTTGATTTCTCCCCATTTTGTTACAGAACAAAATTCCTAAACCGTCACTGAGGACACAGTCTACTTTGCCAGCCAATCAGCTCAGACCCTCTCCCTTCCTCCTCAGTCCCATGCCCGCCCTCAAGGCTCTAGGCTTGCTACCACACTGAACACACGTGGCACTTTCCCTCCTCCATGCTTGGGCTGACACTGAGCCCTCAGAAAGGTGTCCAACTGCATAACATCTCTACTGCTGAGATCCAACTTGCTCTCAAGTCCCTGCTCCGACACACTTGAGCTGCCAGTATTTCCCAAAGTCACTGTCAATCCCCTGAAGGTGGAATGATCCATCAGAGCACATAACACTCTGCCCCACATGTAATACATTCTCAATAAATATGAGAAAGGAATTAAACTAAACCCTTGCTCCCAAAGCACACATAACGTGCTTTGCAGAGCCAGCGTGGAAAATTAGGTTATTGACTAGCTAAACAAATAGAAGATGAGGCAAACATCCCAGAATATTTATGTTGCCTTTGGTCTTAATTTCATGGCATGCATTTTTTCATATTAAATGAAAAGAAACAAAAAGATCCTGGATTTTATTCAAGTGGGAAATGTTTCCAGACTTTTTTTTCATAATTTCACATGTGCTCATTTTATAAATTTTTCACATCTTATGCTCAGTGTTGTCAGAATAAATCTCAGCAATAACTCGATAGCCCCCTAGGGTAGCAAATTCATAGGGTGTGTTAGCAACAAGAACATGAGGTGGGGAACACTAAATGGGACATTCAGGACTGCACACCTTGGGACTTATCTTACCATCTGCCTCAGTGACTTGGAACGCTGGATCTCCATGACAGAAAGTGGATGGAAGGGTGACTCATAGAGAATAGATTAGACTAGGGAAACATATGTGCTGAATAACTCAAAACAAAAGCTGTCTTGCTGAATAAACTGCAACTTTGATGATAAGGAGGGATACAATGGACCAGTGTCCATGGCTACCTCAATTGCTTCTTCTATAAAATGGGAATAATAACTACTTGGAGGATTACCATGAAGATTAAATGACATCTTGTAAACTCTGTGAAAACAGCGATATGTCTTGTTTATAACCTTTGCTCCAGTGCTCAGCAAAGTGCCTGATACATAATAGGCACTCAACATATTTCTGGGGATTCAGAAAAACATACAAATGTCCCAAGAAATGACACAAAGAAATTCCCAATTGGAAGTACTAGGTTTAACAAGAGAACAGATCAGTGAAATAAGGCAGAATTTCATAATAGCATTTGGATGTACTTTCAAATGGGACCTAGCAGAAGTCCTAGGAACACTGAAAATAAGTAAGTAGGTTAATTAACTAAACCCTCAGCACAAAGCTTGGTATCTATTAAAAATACAATAAAAGGAAACTTTAAAAGTAGACTTTATAAAGAGAATCATTCAATCAGCAGAGCACATGCTGCACACTCTCAGGCCAGATCAGGAGGATGCCTGTATTTATTGCCTTGTGTGAGGAAGGGGGAAGGACGTGACCTTCAAAGCTATATGGTCCTGTCTGCAGCATACTTCATGATGAGCTCTTACCAAACTTAGCTGCTGTATCTGAAGAGCTCCAAGAACTGTCCCTAAACCTGTGGAAAATCAGGACATTCTGAAAAGTTTGGGAGCAAGTTACACTTAATCTAAGCCCCAGAGACCTGTTTTCCAACTCCTATATGACCTCAGCCCTAGACGTAGCACCTTCCTCCTCCTGAGAGTTAACAAGACAAGGGAGTGAAATGGGAGTCCAGGGACCGCCCTTCCTTCTGGACGATCATGTGTGGTTTACTATGTTCATTGATCAAATACTTACTGAGCACCTACTAAGTGATGGCCCTGAGAATACCATGTAGACATGCTCTCAGGCAAGGAGGCGCCAAAAGTGCTGAGGTGGGATGTGGGGACAGCTGAGTGATGGGATCGGAGAGGGCAGCTCTGTAGGTTCTCCCAAGCTGCCCCTGTGGGATGGATTCAGTAGGCAGTGTTTGACATAGGCTGAGAAGCATCTGCCCCCAAATACCTCCTCACGGGTCTGACATCTGAATGTTATCATTTTGTTAGAAAAGAGCACCAAGAAACTGTGGCCAACAAGCCTGACCCCCCCTCCTTTAACAGATGTGACATTGAAGTCCACAGAGACGTAGTGACTTATTCAACACTATGGAGCTAATTCAGGGAAAGTCTAAACCCAGACTCAAGGCCCTGGGCTTCCATTCAGTGTTAATGAAACCACGGAGTGTTCCCTCTGACTTAGAAGGGTAGGGACTGGGAGGAATCACAGGCCTTCCTTCAAGCACAGCTAGCACACCAACTCCAGGGAGTTGTCAACTGGCTTCCATCCCCATATGCTGCTAGAGGAGCTATTTGATTCTCTACTGCTTTATTTCCTCAATTTTAAGTTTTACTGATTGAGACAAAAATGTCATTCTAAGTTTGAATTCTCAGAGCAGTTCAGGACCTAATTTCTCACCTAAAACTTATCTAAATTAACCATATAGAACAGGTACTTCAATTATAATTATACTAGAGGCCCAGTGCATGGATTCATACACCAGTGGGGTCCCTAGGCCTGGCCTGCAGAGATCGGGCCAAAACCAGCTCTCTGACATCCCCCAAGGGGTCCCAGATTGGGAGAGGGCACAGGCCAGACGGAGGGACCCCACTAGTGCATGATCAGGGTGGGAGAGGGACCACGGGAGGGCTCCAGGGAGTGTCTGGCCCGTCTTGCCCAGTCCGGATTGGCCAGACCCCAGCAGCAAGCTAACCTATCGGTCAGAGCATCTGCCCCCTGGTGGTCAGTGTGTGTCATAGCTATTGGCCGAACAGTAGAATGGTCAGACACTTAGCATATTAGGCTTTTATTATATAGAATGTTCAGTTCTCAAACAGGCACGTTTTTATCACTGCTAGAAGCATCATTTTAGCATATGAACTACTAATATGTACATTTATCTATATTGTGTATTGATGAGTATAAACTTGTATTTATTCTATTCTGAAGTGTAACTAAGGTTTCAGGAGGCAGTTGAGGCAAAGATGGAAACCAGCACACAGAATGATCTGTGTGTTCAGCACTCACTTTCCCCATACAGTCATGCAAAGATAAAAGTGCACACCCTTCAAAATATGGAGCAGTTGAGTTCAATTTTGTTTACTTTTAGCCAGTTAATTAGAAAGAATTCACTTGGCGATGTCATTATGTCACCCTTGGGGTAAAATACATCAGGGCAACCAGACAAAATGTGGCAGCCAGAATTTCCAGGGCTGAAGAGCGATGTCATGGTATTTTTCAGAGAGCTTTCCCAGATCAGTGTGCAGAAACTCTTGAGTCATTTTCAACCACTAACTCTTCTAATGGGAGGGCCTGTTGCCAGTAAGTGCATAGAAGATCATAATTCACCACGATTTCCCTTCAGAAACTGAGTAATCTGTGGTGATTTACAGCTCTCAAAATATAAAAGAAACGTGCAATTTTTGTAAGAGCCTTGGACTCTGTACTTCTTGAAATGGAGACGTGTCTAAGTTCACACTGCCAATTTCTAGAGTTCAAGTAAGATAGGCCAAAGCCACACGCAGAATGAAGGACTTTTTAAGGGTTCTCTATTAGTGTTCTTACATGTATTTTGGTAAAACGTAAGTCATTGGAGAGAGACTTCTAATTCATACCTGCTAGAAAATGTGATAACCCTCACGCCACCAAAGCAATCTACATGTTACAAAGGGCTTCCGGATGCGTGGTCTCATCTGCTTCACGTTATCTATGCTTGAAGGTGGGTACTGGAGTCCACATTTTGAGGAGAGGAACACAGGATGAGAGAATTTTGAGTGATGTGAGTGGCAGTGCTGCAACTTGATCTGAAGTCACACCATGCTCTATGGTGCTCTTTACACCAGACAGAGCCTCTCCCTGCCATTCCCTCTGTCTCCCTTTGGTTCTTAAAAGTGTTCTCAAAAGATCATCCCCATTGCTGAAAGCTCCTGACTCTCGTATCTAGTCAACGCTCCATATCCTGGAGTAGTGGTAAGTGTTTTAGAAGAAGAAATGCCCTGAAGTGGGAATTTCATCATGTAGCACTTACTTGCCTGAGGACGTTCTGCAGAAATGTTGAGGCCAGTTGCATTACAGTGACTACTCCAGTCTCTTAGAGCTGTAAGAGTCAGAGACCCTGACCTCCTCAGGTCCAGGTTTTCTCACCAGTACAGAGGGTCTCGACTAGACTTCTCCGGCCCATAGAGCCTACGATTCCCACCTTCTCTACCCCAGCCAGAAATAATTGCTATCAGGCTGTTTTCCTTTTTGGGAAAAGCTATCCAGAAGAGGGCTCACAACAAGGAAGAGAGTGAACCTTTATAACTGCCCACCCTGCCGTGGTCTTATATATGATATCCCACTCAATCTAACCCTCACAGGCATCCTATTATACTTATACTAGAGAGGAGGGAAAGCAGGTGCAGAGAAGCTGACTAGTTTGCACAAGGCTGGAAAATAACAACAGTAATCCTAATAGCATTTAACGTTCTCAGGGTGCTTATGTAGTGCTGGGCACTGTTTGTAGCACTTGACGGGGCATTGCCTCATTTTCATCTTTATGATAACCCTGAAAGGTAAACATCTGATTATCCATCTTTTACAGATGAGAAAACCAAAGCACGTAAAAGTGGTTGGCCTCCCCAAGCCTGCATGCTGAGTGGTAGAGCTGAGAGGCAAAACTGAGGACCCTGACTCCAGTGCCCAGGTGCTGAGCCATCCTGCCTAGAGCACAAGGCGTGGCTATGTGTGGCTAGACAAGCACTTTGAAATGCAAATCCAAAAGTCAGATTGGAGGAGAAAGATTTCAATGTAACACCAGATGTTCCACCAGGTGAAAGTCCTACATAGTGTCGTGATTATATTATCCAACTTTCTCTTCAAGAATTGGCTCTGCCAGAGGTTACACTTGAGTATCTGAACGTTTTGGTCAGAGCACCTGGGATGATCACATAAACCTGCATTTAACAGAAACCCAACAACTCCGGCTGAACTGAATCAGGGTCTATTTTTCTCACATAACCAGCAATCCAGGCCTGCACAGCGGCCATGTGGACGTGGAGACCTACCCAGGGCTCCTCTTGCCTTTCTGGGCCACTGCCTTGGAGTATTGCTTTCATCCGTTTGCTGGAAAGATGGATGCTGCACTTCCCTATGCCCTCCTAGCCACATGTGGCTATTTAAATTAAGTTAAACCAAAAATTCAGTTCCTTGGTCACAGTAGCCACATTTCTAGTGCTCAATAGTCACATGGGACAAGTGTGGCTGCTATACTGACCGGTGCAGATATAGCGCATTCCCATCATCACAGGATGTTTTATTACACAGCACTGCCCTAGACGTCACATCTGCAAACTTGACAGGAAGATGGAGAAGAGGGGAAACTGAGGACCAACTGAGACTGTGTCCTTTTAGAGAGAAAACAACAGCTTTCATGGAGTCCTTACTCCACAGAATTTTCCTTTCATCTCTTTGATCAGCTTCCATCACTTGACCACTCCTAGATAGAAGAGAGTTTTGTTAAGTGGGCTTCTTGCTGCCCTGAACTAAAATGGGAAATGTGGGTATGGAAGAGGTAAGAATATGTAATTAGCGAAGTAAGTAGCGGTCTCACTAGCCTCAACATCACGTGTGAGTTATGCTTCAAATTAGGCCAGGTTTTCCAAAACAGAATGGAAAAACCAGGCAGCAAACATCTGTCATTGCACAGCTGTGGGGCCCCGGGCATGCAAAGGCAGTAAGTCAGTGATTACTGCCACCTGGTAGTTCCTTGTAGGGATGAGCCAACAATGAAGCAGGAAATAAAAAGATGGAGAAAGAAGGTATTAGTGTCTAGGCAGGTCCAGAAAGAGCCATGGCTCTTGGATCCCTGGGCCTTTGCCAGCTGGAGTTCAAGGTGACAGACTGCAGTGGGGAAAGGCATAGTCATGCTGTGGGGCCAGGCAGCCTGGGGTTTGCACTGCAGAACAAACAACCCAGCACACTCAGTTAATGCCCACGTGGGCCACTGCCAGCTTCTCTGGGCCTGATATTGCCTCCGAAGTATACCTCCTTACTGGCTTTCGTAAGGAGATGGGTATTTTAACTGGGCTCTGGCTGCACATGACATGGGGGCTTTGTCTCATGGCTGCAATCGCTGGGGGAAAGCTGCAGATAGCTTTCAGGCCCCCAGCTGGCAACGCCCTAAACCAGGCGTCCTCAAACTACGGCCCGCGGGCCACATGCAGGTGTTTTTGCCGTTTTGTTTTTTTACTTCAAAATAAGATATGTGCAGTGTGCATAGGAATTTGTTCATAGTATTTTTTTTAAACTATAGTCCGGCCCTCCAACGGTCTGAGGGACAGTGAACTGGCCCCCTGTTTAAAAAGTTTGAGGACCCCTGCCTTAAACAAATTCAAGGTTTAGTGGTATAAAAGTGGGAGGTAACAAACCCAGGCACAAAGGGAGTGTGTTGAGATCACAGGGAACAAGAGGCAGGGTCTCTGGCTAGGAGAATTCCGGTAACTTGACTTCAATCTTTTGTCTGTGGCCAGTCCTACAGGAAAACTAAAAATAATTGTATATGAATAAGCAAAGACAAAAGACAATCAGCTTACATCTTTCCCCTGTCGTTACCATCCCTGTGCCCAACTCCAGTTTTTGACAAATGCTTGTGTTTTGCTGTTGAGAGAACAAAAGGATGACTTCGTTTAAAGCGTATCAGGAGACAAAAACAATTTGTTTCCCCAGAACTTCCCCGAGGAAAAGCCATGATGACACTTAGTTTCTCATCTCTAACAGATGCGAACCCATCCCCGAAGAGACATCTGGAGGCTGATAACGCCAAACTGATATGTTGCGTCAATGCTCATGTTGATGGCTATTTCCAAATGAGGAGACGGCAAAGCAAAGTTTGAAAAAGCATTTTGAAAATAAAATCTGTTGCTAGCTAGGGCTTTTAGTAAATAAATAACCAGTCCTGAAACTATGATTCAGTGTGGGGAGAAGAAAGGGAGGGAATGTTGACACGTGCTGCAAACCTCAGAGACTTGGAGAACCTGAGACACGTAGCTGTCCTTAAAGAGAGAGGGGCCCCATTGCTAAGGCTTAGCCCCAGGCCAGGGTGTCATAAGGAAGATAGAGATTGATTCATTTACCCAAATGTGTTTGTTTTCTGGGGCAGCCAGGACAAATACCACACACTGGGTGGTTTACACAACAGAAATGCATTGCCGCATAGTACTGGAGGCTAGGAGTACAAAATCCAGTTGTTGTCCAGAGTTGGTTCCTTCTGCAGGCTGTGAGCTCTCTCATATCTCATCTGTTCCAGGCATCTCTCCTGGCTTATGGAGCCTACTGGAAAGACTTGGTGTTCTTGGTTGTGGCAGCACAACTCCATGTTTACATGGCATTCTCCCTGTGTGAATCTGTGTCCAAATTTCCCCTCTTTATAGGGACACAGTCATATTGGGTTAAGGGCCACCTTCATGACCTCATCTTAAAGAGATCAACTGCAAAGACCCATTTTCCAGCTAAGGTCATATTCATAGGTATTGGGGATTAGCACAGCAACATCTTTAGGAGGGACACAATTCAATCCATAACAGCAGGTCATTCTGATTCAAGAATTACTTCACTTTCCACTTGTCACTGTAGACCAGGCTGTGTAAAAGTAAATTTGATGGCATCACTTTTGTCCCGTGGGGAATTCCTGACATTAAGAAAACCAGGAGAGGAACCAAGATGGCGGCATAGTTAAACAACTAATCTGCTGCCTCACACAACAATTTCAAAAATACAACTAAAAGACAATAACGTCTACCACCCAGAACCACGGGAAAGCTGGCTGAGTGGAAGATTTACAACTAAGAAGAGAAAGAAGCACAATCGCTGAAAAGCTGAGGTACGGAGGCACGCGAATCGGGCCGGCAGCGGGCGGCTGGGTGCGCGGCTTTTCTTCAACCCGCAGGGAGACAAGCTCCTGATCACTCTGAAATCCAGTTTCTGGGGACACTCGGGGGACCCAGGCACCTATGGGGAGAAGCTGGACTCTCGGCCATCGGGTCGGAAAGTGAGAGTGACTTTTTTGCAGTGGTGCGCCCAGCAATCATTGTTTACTGCGCTGGAGCGCGGGGCGCAGGGACTTGGAAACGTGGAAAGGCAGAGACGGCTGACGGCAGCCATCGCCGTTGGCCACGCCCCAGCCTAGTGACGCCCTGAGACCCCACCCAGCCCTGAGGCCCCGCCCTGAGGCCCCGCCCCGCACATTCTACAAACCCTCCCCGGCTCCACACAGCGGCTTTTGCATATAAATGGCCTGTTCTGGAGCAGCTTAACCAACTGCAGCTCCAGTCAGACTGCTCCAAAACCGCCCAAGCAAAGGAGGAGAAAACTAGCCCTTGCTGTAGCTCCTGCTGAGGGACACACAGTACACAAGGGTACACCAAGAGTGTCCACCTCAGGTAACTGGGAGGCTGACCCGTTGAACCAATAGGACACCTAGTACACAAAACTACCCTACCAACTTAGGGAAGCAGAGAATATGAGAAGGCAAGGAAACAGATCACAAACCAAAGAAATGGAGGAGAACAAGCGACTGGACATAGAGTTCAAAACCACGGTTATAAGGTTTTTCAAGAATTTCATGGAAAAGGCCGATAAATTCCATGAGGACCAACTAGAAATTAAACATACACTGACTGAGATAAAAAATATTATACAGAGACCCAAAAGCAGACTAGAGGATTGCAAGAATCAACTCAAAGATTTGGAATACAAAGAGGCCAAGGACACTCCTCCAGAGAAGCATGAAGAGAAGAGAATTCAGAAAGTTGAAGATAGTGTAAGAAGCCTCTGGGACAACTTCAAGCATACCAACATCAGAATTATGGGGGTACCAGAAGAAGAGAGAGAGCAAGATGCTGAAAACCTATTTGAAGAAATAATGAACGAAAACTTCCCCCACCTGATGAAAAAAATAGACTTACAAGTCCAGGAAGCGCACAGAACCCCAAACAAAAGGAATCCAAAGAGGACCACACCAAGACACATCATAATTAAAATGCCAAGAGCAAAAGACAAAGAGAGAATCTTACAAGCAGCAAGAGAAAAACAGTTAGTTACCTACAAGGGAGCTCCCATACGATTATCAGCTAATTTCTCCACAGAAACCATGCAGGCCAGACGGGAGTGGCAAGAAATATTCAAAGTGATGAATAGCAGGAACCTACAACCAAGACTACTCTACCCAGCAAAGTTATCATTCAGAATTGAAGGGCAGATAAAGAGCTTCACAGATAAGAAAAAGCTAAAGGAGTTCATCACCACCAAACCAGCATTATATGAAATGCTGAAAGGTATTCTTTAAAAAGAGGAAAAAGAAGAAGAAAGATAAAAATTATGAACAACAAATACATATCTATCAACAAGTGAATCTAAAAGTCAAGTGAATTAAAAATCTGAGGAACAGAATAAACTGGTGAACTTAATAGAATCAGGCATAGAATGGGAGTGGATTGATAATTCTCAGGGGGAAAGGGGTGTCTGTGTGGGGAGTATGGGAAAAGACTGGACAAAAATCATACACCTATGGATAAGGACAGCGAGGGGGGGGAGGTAAGGGAAGAGGGGGGGGTAGGAACTGGGTGGTGGGGAGATATGTGGGGAAAAAGGAGAAACAATTGTAATCTGAACAATAAAGATTCATTAAAAAAAAAAAAGAAAACCAGCCCCTCTCACTTACTCAATGTTTGCAAGCTATGATCCTTTTTTTTATATAGTTCAAAACATATTGTTCCAATCTGGGACACTTTACTAGAAATTTGAAGTTTTTCCTGCTTCCTCACCTTCAACCCACCTTGAGAGTCAAGACCTTGAATTTGAAACCTGCTCCTGAAAGCGTATCTTTTCTAACGTTTAATGTCTTCCTTCATCTCATTCAAAAATTGGATAATTCGGATACTCAACTCAATTCAACCGACGTTCATGGAAAAATTTCTCTGCATGAGGCACTGTGCTGGGGATTTAAATCCAAACCCCGGGATGTTGCCCTCTGAAGACCGCTGAAGGGAAAAAAGTCCAGAATGGCTGGTGCTTCCAGACCTGATGGTTCTCATTCTCATGAGGGGGGAAAAGTGGAGGGCGAGGTGGGGAGCTCTGCTTTTAAATAGGTTGCAGGGTTTTCAGGGAAGCAATAACAGAAATTTGGTGGTTTTATTTTGAGGGCCCAGAAATTCCATACGTCCAACTCCAACTCCATGTTAATGTTCTTTTCCTGTCCTGCTACTTAAGGGCTATTAACAAGGGTTCCAGAACACAGAATGGAATAACCTTCCTTTCACCTCATCCTCTTCATTTCTTACCTCCCCTTCCCCCCAAATAAGTGAGTAAATAGAGACAAATACTCAAAATCACTTCCTATATAAGAGCCAGGAGATCATGGGTCAAGAGAGTGTGTTAGGGGTGGTTTCTATTTTTTTTTAATAACTTCCCAAGAAACAGCACTTACAGACCCTGGTGGACACTATTAAGTCACCCATCACAGTTCTCCTTTCAACCCAAATACTTTAACCTTTTCTCCCTGGTCCTATATTATAACCTTCAATTATTTGTGTTGCTCTCCTGGATGCTGTCTGAGTTCTTTTAAATTTTAGAATAAAATACTGGATGCTGTAATCAAATAAGCACTGAATCTCCATAGATGATACTGCAGAGTCAAAACACTGTCACAACCTCAGACATGTGCAGGCAGGGGTAGAGAGTGAGGAGTGAGCGTGGAACAAACAGCACAGGATTGTAAAATGCTCAGAAAATGAAATGTGCACTATACATGCCAACTAGCGCTGGCACTAATTGGACAGGCATTCCCCCAGAAATGTCAGCGTAGGATATAAGGCGCAGGAAACGCAGAGACTGTCAGTTTCTCTGTTAGAAATGGCCTGTGTCAGCAGGGGTTGGGCAGCTTACCTGGCGGATGTTGGCGGCATGACAGGTTAGCTCATGGGTCTCTATTTACAACATGATCACGTTTGCTCTGTAACAGCAATTCGGCCACTGGGTTCATGGGGAGATTTGTGGGTCTTGCTCAGAGCTCGCCAATAAGCCACTTGGAAATGAGTGGCAGTGAGGACATGTCAGTGCTGATGCTGCCCTGCGAACTCCTCTGGCCGTGAGGTACCACCACAGCCTTCAATTCTATTCACTTTGACAAGCATTCTGCCCAGCTGCCTATTGCCACTTACTGGGAAGTGGCCTGCTTCCCAGGCTCACCTCTCCTCATGCGCTTTAAGCCTCACAGAGACGCTTTCCCCTTTATAGCCACGAGGGTAAACCAGGGGCGCTCCTCACCACTTAGGCCTCACTGATCCTGGCCTATTTCTTCCGCATCTATTTCCCAAGGTAGCTAGTCTTGTTCTAATTTCCTCCCATCCTCAATACAATGATAAGAATGCCATCTTCCAGTCTACCTTTTATGTATGTTATCTCTAATGTATTCTTATTTCTCCCTCTCCCCATTCTCGACCTCCCATACTCTCTACCCATTTTACACACACACACACACACACACATACACACACACACTCCTCCCCTCTTCATACAACCATCTAGCTCCCAATTTGGGACCCCAGATAAACAAAACTATCTTGTTTCTATCTCCTGTTACAGCCCATTCAAGTCTCATCCCTCAAGCACCCAGGGCTTGTGGTATTTTGTCATTGTCACCTAGACCAAGAGACAGATTATCTGGGCACACGCCCACACCTCTTTCCAGGCTCTCAAATTCACAGGCCTCAGTGAATGGGGGGGAGATGCTAACTTGGGTAATAACAGAAAATTTCATGGAAATCCCCAGGCATTACAGGGATCCTCTACTAAAAATAATCAAGTAGAGCAATAAACAGGATTTCCTGGGAGAGCCAGCACTTATGTTTTTCATGATACAAACAATTCTATTGACTCTTAAACTTTTCATTCCAAAACCTTTCTGTACCATTCATTCTGTATTTGATGAAGATGAAATGTAACATGGTCCTATGTGATGTCATTTATGATAACTTAGCATTATGGTTGGTTGGGAAATAAGGCCAGGCATATGAGGCTCCACAGATTGGCTTGCTATAAATTCCTAGCACCTGTTTATAATGTACCTTTACAGAGAAAACAGCTCCAGTAACATTATAGCAGCGTGGTTCATGAGTGCTATTAACCGTCTCTATTGCATGTTACAAATTTAAAAGGTTTTTAACTTTACAGACAATCCGTAGGTTTATGAATCGAAAGCCACTGAAATAAATCATCCTTGGTAATGAAAAGGGAAAAAGAGGGGCATGATATAATTTCTATTTGTCAAGGTATAATGATGTCACCATCCATTTATCCTCTGCACTTAAAGGTTGAAGCTATTCAACAAATCTCTTCTCAGCCAAATACATCTGGTGCCTTAATGGAGGCCATGGCACAGGTTTCTGATTAGTTCACAGCTCACAGGCCAATTAGAATAGAAGGTAAAACTTGTTTTCTAAGCAATTCAGTAGAACAATAACCTTTAATGGAGTAAATAATAATGGGGCCTTGAAATGTTTTTTTAAAAAAAATGTTATCACTTTAAGATGATCTCTCTGAGTAGTTTGTAGATTAAACAGATTTGTTTCTGGAGGTGCTATTTTTATCCCAATCACTGTTTTCATTTATTGGAGTTTTTAAGCAATAATTCAGTTAATCACTAAAAAAAAAAAAAAAAAAAAAAAAACACACACAAAAACCAGGATATAGGGTAAGGGGTTGCTGGTTAAGTTTTACCTTAAATACAAGTTGTACCTACTTATAAGACAATCGTGAACAGTTGGGGAGGTTGTTCAACTGCTTACAGAGGCTAAGCTGAGGGCCAGTGTGTGTTGAAATGCAGCCTTCAACACAGTCAACAATCCTCATGCCCCGGCATTGGTGGCACTGGCTACCTGTACCGACCTCCTGCAAATCAGCCTGAGCCAGCAGTTCTCACCCAGGACTCAGGGAAAGGGTAACTGTGCCTGATGGGGTGTAGGAAGATGGGGGGAAGAAAAGAGGCGGCTGTTCTCTGTTGTGATTTAGGCCTCAGTTCTTGCCTCTCCCTTGGCAGGAAAATGGGCTGAACATCCTTCCTCCGGTCCACTCTTGGCACACAAGCCATCCCCTGGGACTCAGGCAGGTTCCTAGCAGGGAAGATCCGAGCACCCAAAGCAAAGCCTCCTGCCCCATTGTTCTGTGGTGTGGGTGGTGACCTGAGCCTTTCTCGTGGCGAGCTTAGTGTGGCTTTTCCCCTGTGCTCCACCAGCTCCCATCCCTCTCTTCCAGGAAGTCCACCTGCAGCTTAATCTAGGCACTATGAGTTTTTCCCTTCTCTGCATTTCTATAGCACATTAACAGTCTGTGACACAATAGCTAGTGAATCTAGTTTGGAGCTGTGGTTCTCAACCTTTAATTTTAACTTATATTCCTATGGGTAAGAGTGGCTCACCCTGGGGCATTGCTTTTGAAGTCAGAAGCCCTGGGTTTGAGTCCTGCCCCTGCCCATTCATGTGTGACCTCAGGTAAATCCTATAACCTCTCTTTGAAAACTGGGGATAACAACACTTGTCCCACTCATTTATAGTTATAAGCATCCAATGAGACCATGAGTGTGAAAATATATTGTAAATTACACATGAACCATATATGGGTTAGACTCTATTTCAAGAGTCTTTCAACTAAGTTGTGATTTTCTTACCAATCATCATCATCATCCCCAATTAATTAAATTTTACAAATAAAACAATGATATCTCTTTCTAAACTACTTTTAAGCCAAACTAGCTCCTTTCTCCTCTTGCAATAAATAAAAATGTAAATGCTGAGTTGAATATGCCAAATAATTAAATGCAGGCAATTCTTGTTAGGTTTCTGTGTCTTATTAACTTTATGCTAAGAACCAACTTCTGTCTTATCTTCACTACTACATGCTGAGGAACATGCACCCGATGTGGAATCTGTGAATGTAGACAAGCATTGGGATGAGTGCAACCATTGTGGGGTTAAAGCGGGCTCAGGCTGCAAAATAAGTAAGGGTGAAAAGAATCTCACCCGTAAGATATTTATACTGCTAAAGAGAACAAACAAACTTTGGGCCTTCTGGAAGTGCCTTTTTATACACAATTTATATGCTAATTATGAACATTTGAATATATTAGATAAAGCAGGCTCCCTAAGGATCTAGTGTTTGGTATAATTTGTCGTTGGAAAAAACAAAGAGAGGAAAATATTATAAAGCCCGAGTCTTTGCAATGACCTCAAGAGCCTCCCAGTCTGCTCCCACATGCTGTACAATTTCCTTCCCTGTTCATCAGCTCCAGCCACGCTGGCTTCCTCCTTGCTCCCTGACTTGGCACTGATGCTCCCACCATTCTGGGACATTCACAGGGCCTCTTCCTTCAAGTCTTTGCCCAGACTATTCTGATCGCATGTTGAATTTGCAGCCCTCCGTTTTGTATGCTGTTACTCTGCTCTATTTTTTTTTTCCATAGCACTTACCAGCTTTCCACATTCTAGACAACTCACTCCTTACTGAATGCATTGCTTCTCTCTCCCTGGTAGGAGATGAGCTCTGCCAGGCAGGGGTTGCTGTCTCTGCCATTCACCGCTGTACACCAACACCTACAACACCCCGTAGATTGTTTTGAGTGAAAGAATGTGAACGCTCTTTGGTGTTCATTACATGCGACTTGACTGCAGAGATCTATCTGGAAAGAAAAGTTTCCAGGGAGACTGTAGAGATCTTCCTGTGGGAAATTAAACAGAAAAAAAAAAAAAGTGGAACAGAGAGGAAGGAAAAGAAAAAACCAAACCAGGAACAAGGAAGAAAAAGTGGAAGCAGAAGGAGGGAGGAGAGATAAAGTATAAGTCCCCTTTCCCTCATGGAACCCAAGAAGACTTTTTCCACACAGTTTGCAGATTGGGTTGGTTTTGCTCTCTTTGAGCCAGTTGGCAAGAAAGTGAGAGTAAAATGGGAAAGATCTAAAGACGTCAGGTGGCCTGTGATTCCTGGAGGTCAAACCAAAAAGGGTCCCCGCCTTGAGAGAGCCGGGGAGGAAACTCCCTCACTGCCCTCCTTCCAGGAGAAGTCGCCCTCAACCTCAGCAGAGAAGGATGTGGGGGAGAAGGAACTGGCCAGCTCTAGATGACAGATTCATGGTCAGTGTCTTCCAGCTGATTCAGCTTTTTAATCTGAACTAGAGCACGCAGGGCTTGCGAAGAGGGTGTATGTGTATGTCTGGGTGAAGGAGGAAAGGTGGAGAAACTGGGTCCTGGTTTAATCTAACTGACATTCCCTTTTATAATTCATTCTAAACACAATTGGATATTCATCAAAGTCTTTATCTGGACGCCGGTGACCTTCGTGAGGAAGTCCTGCTCTTTAACAATCTATAATTTAGAATGCCCGTGCCCAGCAAGTCCAGCTTAGTGACATTTGATCTTTAATTTGACACTGTGATCTAAAATGTAAGCATGACCTTGGAGAAAAATGGAGGGGTTACGTTCCCTCACTCCAGATTGTCAGTTCCCCTTTGTAGGTAGTAGGAAGCCACCATTGCAGTTACCTGGCCTTTGCCACACCTCACAGCTTCTGCTCTGATGTTTTCTTTTATCAAACACTGCGAGAGACATGTCGGTTCCTCATTTCTTGCCATTCCTCAGTCTCATGCACCCCAATAGGGTAAGCTTACTCCTGTTGCACATTATGGAAGCAGGTTTTCAAAGAGGAATTGGGTTACTATTGATTGCCAGTCAGTGAAATTCTCATGGGCCATGATGGGCCTGCAGGCCTCTTCGTATGCCCCTGCTCTGGGTGACATCCTGGGCACTTACATTCTTTCAAGAGGCTGCCACGCATTGTAATCAAGTGGTTGAGGTTTTTATCTTTTCTTATTAGGCAGAAGTTATCTCAACAAGCTCTCCTTTGAAAGAGAACATGACAAGCTAAATGACAGTCTGTCCTAGTCTGTTGTGAGCCCCCAGTCACCATGACTAGAGTTTCTTTAAACACAGACCTCCATATAGATTAGAACATATATCTTAAGCACCAATGCTAAAGTTAATGCAAAAGTTCAGAGGTGCAAAATAATTTAAATGTGCCCAAGTAGTAGCAATAACATCTCTAAAATCTCAGCAGTGAATTATGGATGGATATGTGGAATATTAAAAATGCAAAGCTAACTCAATTTGCATTTGCAATGCCCCCTAGCTGTTACGGAGAAGAGGAAATTGCTTTCTGCTGAATTCAAGGGCACACTACTTAGTGCTGTGTTTAAGTCAAGGAGGAAAATCACTCATTTTTATTCTACCACTTAACTCGTGCTTATGTAATCTGTCTGGCACCAGAGTCAGTTGTCTGATATTATTTTCAATCACAGAACGAGAATATATAATTCAATCAGCACACCTTTATTTTCACTTGCTTGGTGATCTCTGGGAGCCTTATTACCACCAGTAAATGCCAGCCCATCATCAATCAGAGCTCCGCTTCGGGACTGTCTCTGACAGACAGCACCAGCCGCAAGTATTAATGTTTTATTTTTGAGAAGGGGTATGAGGTGAGAGTAAGGTTATGCTTGTCCTATCAGCTAGGCAGAGAATCCATTCCTTCCCTAAGGACTCCCCGCGCCCCCTCCCAACCCACCCCATCACAAGACCATCTCTCTCTCCAGCAGGTAAATTCTCAAAGGTAGGGTAGACCCCCAAATTAGTAGCTAATATATTGCAAAGCAGGAACCCACTTTCAACTTTGTTCTTCCTCCTTTCCAACTAGCCCTCCCTCCAACTGCTCCTTTTCATTTTCCCCTGCACACTCAGCTTAGAGGGGTCCATTCTTCTTTGGGATGCCATGGGATAGCACAATGAGCATGCCCACACTGCCCAGTGGGCATGGCAGGGGCACTGCCTATCACTGCCCTTCTGCCAGAGGGACTCATAAAACAGGCAGAAAAGGCAACATCTGACATATCTTAAGGCAGAAAAGGCAACATCTAACATTTCTTGAGGTGGAAGCCCAATAAGAAAAACTTTGTGAAGAGCTGGGGCCTGTTTAAGAGGGAATTAGCGAAAGGCACAAATCATGCAGGGGTTCCTGGTCACAGTGAAAATGAGCCAGCACAGCTTGGTGGAGAGACTGGCCATGAATGCCAGTGTAAGGAACACCAGTGGGTCCATTTCTCACTGATCTTTGAGAGTGTGTTTGAAGGTCATGTTGGTCATGAGATGCTTTGTTTCCCTTTTTCCCCCTGTTTCCTAGTATTTATCACCTCATTGGGAGTCGTTGCTTTCTTTTTCATGTACCCTGCGTAGATGTGGTGGCAGTGGGTCTTAGACCCCAGTTTCATAAAAACTGTGTAGGCCACATGCCCAGGAATTCTGACTCATTGGGTGTAGGGAGGGGGCCTAAGGATCTGTATTTTTATTAAGAACTCCTCCTCGCAAGTGGTTCTGTGGGTAGTTCCAGACTACTCTTTTTTATTTTTTCAGACTACTCTTTTTGAAATGGCCTTTTGAAAGTCACAGAAAGAGGAATATAGTGTTGTATAGTCTAGTCTGAATGGTTTCCTCTCTCTCTCTCTCTCTCTCTCTCTCTCTCTCTCTCTCTCTCTCTTTCCTCTCTCTGGCTCATGTGACTGACAGAAGGGTCAAGGTTGTCTCTTTGTTTCTGCCTTATGAAATAAGGAATCTTTTTGACAGACTGACATAATAGGCTGAAACCATTACCTTTACTTCCACAAAGAAGCAGAAATTACTCCTCACCATCAAAGATGAGGCACAGGGGATCCCTAGAGGGTAACATGTAGAAACTGAGATGGAGACCAGCCTCCTGAAGCCAATTCCCCTATTTTTCTAACAAATGAAGCATCCTTGGATTTAGTGGTTTGGGATTTGGTTGTTCTATATGGAACACTGAGAAAGATGAATAATTGTAATTTGGGGGCTTTTTCAAAAGCCACAGGATTTCCTTATATATTTATAATGCATGTGAGCTGAAAACCAGGTGAAACAGACTAATTAGGAATATCTTAGACAACAGAAATCCCATTTGGTCCTTGAAATTTCAAGCTCAGTCTCTGGTCAGATAATACTTTAAAAATTAGAATTCAGCCTATTGTTTTTGAAAAACACATCAGATAGAAATGAGAGCAGACAAATGAGAGATTTATAATCCCCATGGTACACAGTTCATAAATTGGCTGCCCTTTTATCTCTGCAGCAGGAGAAATGGGAAATTCTGAAATCCCCAGAAGAAATAGGCAAGATGTCCAAGTTAAGAATGCAAGGGGAAAGGACGCCCTATTAAAACAAAATACTGCCCCCTTTGCCCTGCACATATCATAACTTACTTGTTTTATTCCATTCTAGCTGGGTTTTGCTAGGTGATTTATTAGTTAGTCTGAATTTAGCGCTGGAAGGAAGGACAAGGAGAAAGTGGCTCCCCACAGTGTATTTCATGAATTTCACTTTCCTCTTGAAATTCACACATTGTGATCCCCACTGGGATTACCGTCTTGTCCCAGATATAAGCAGCATCCATTATAATTACATAAACCAAGTATGGACAAAAAGTCCTTACCATTGATTTTAGCACAAGTGAGACCAAATAAGATCTGTCCCTTCCTTACCACAAATTTATGAGATAATAAGGGGTCTGTAGTTCAAAATGACACCTCCTCAGTTTCTTCTTCTAGATCTAATGTGCCTGTTCCAAAGCTTGTAGCCAGGCGCAACCATCTAATTCCTTTTTTTTTTTTTAAGGAATGTAAATTACTATCTATAATTATTAAAATAGTTTTAAATGGAAGGCACAGCTATAGAAAACTGATGAATATAAAATATGTAATGCCTAAAACACTTAGAAATGTTTTTCTTATTAACAATAACGATGCAAAGTATATTAGTTCTGTGACTTTCCTTAATATGTTTCGAAGATTTAAAATTGTGAACAGATCTTCAAATCTAAAATTTAAATAATCTATGATATGCTCCAGATTCTTTTTTATTAAAGTTACTAGAGGCCCGGTGCACGACATTTGTGCACTGCGGGGGTGGAGGCCCTCAGCCTGGTCTGCGCCCTCTCACAGTCTGGGACCCCTCGGCGGATGTCCAACTGCCGGCTTAGGCCCGCTCATGGGGAGCGGACCTAAGCCGGCAGTTGGACATCCACCAAGGGGTCCTTAGTGCTGCTGCGGAGGCAGAAGAGGCTCCCGCCACTGCCGCTGCACTCGCCAGCCATGAGCCTGGCTTCTGGCTTAGCAGCACTCTCCTTGTGGGAACGCACTGACCCCCAAGGGGGCAGCTCCTGCATTGAGCGTCTGCCCCCTGGTGGTCAGTGTGCATCATAGCGACCAGTCCTTCCACCATTCAGTCGATTTTCATATTATGGTTTTATTATATAGGATTGGGGTGACATTGGTTAATAAGATTATATGAGTGTCAAGGTTACAATTCTACAATACATCATCTGTATATTGCCTTGTGGGTTCACCACCCAAAATCTAGTTTCCCAATCCAACTCTTCAGGTGAGAAATTAGCCTCTCGTATAGGCATGACTTTGTCCCCAGGGCCTAACCACACACCAATCCTGTAACAATACAACATGGGAACATCCAGGCCACAGGAATTATATACGTACAATAGCAGGACAGTCATTCCATCTCAAAGGGAAAGGAAAGGTTTAGATCCATGATCTATGTTGGGATGATAAATCAGAATATTGCTAAAGATGGGGCAGCATAATAAGGTAGCTGGCCCAAGGGGAAATTGTTACACCATAGATAACACTAGGTTAAAGCTACAGAAAAATGAAAAGGGAAAAACCAAACTGTTTAAACATTAAACATTTGTTTAAATATTAAAGTAAAGTTAGCCTGACAGCAAAATCGATATTAAATCAGGCCTGGAAACTGTTTTACGACCTCAAACCCTAGGCTTCTTAACTGCCAGTGTCATAAATGATGTCACTTTTCAGCATGATTGTGGCCGCCAGCAGGCAGGTCAGAAATGCCACCTTTAATTTCAAAAATGTTCATTTGTGATGTAATTTAGAGTTTACTCCCAGGGACAAATGTCACTCTCTGGGCAGGAGCCCCCCAAAGTGCTGCTGTGAGTAAAATGTTCCCTCTCAATTCCCTACCCCCCCCCCCCCCCCCCCCCCCCCCCATACAGCCTGGTTTCCAAGGTACCTGCCAGTTCTCTCGGGTTTGAACTAAGTGTGTGAGGACAATAATAAATGGGTTGAGATTCTTTTCCAGTCAGTGAAGAGAGAAATTTTGAAGAAAATCTTCTGTGGAGGAAGGAAAGGGACCTGTAGAAGCTGTACCGGCTGCAGAATGTTTCATAAGGTGCCTGGCTGGTGTGGCTCAGTGGTTGAGCACCAACCCATAAACCAGGAGGTCACTTCTATTCCTGGGCAGGGCACATGCCCGGGCTGCGGGCTTAATCCCCAGTTGGGGGTGTGCAGGAGACAGTCAATCAATGATTCTCTCCCATCACTGATGTTTCTATCTCTCCCTCCCCCTTCCTCTCTGAAATCAATAAAAATATGTATTTTAAAAAAAAGAATATTCTGTGAGGCTGGCAGTGTGGACAGAATAGGTCTCAACAGCGGGGTGGCCTTGAGCTACAACAGTACCATGTACTTGCTGGACATACACCAGCCCCAGCTGCTTTATTCTCAGCCCCACCGGACACAGTCCTCCCTCCCCCAAATTACTTCTCCCCGCTGGCCTGTCGCAAAACCAGAAATGTCTGCATTGCTGACTTCTTTGGTTTGAAGCACTGAAGGACCCACTAAAATGCAAACGTGCTCTGGAAAGAGAAATGAAAATGGCGTTCATTTTTTCCTTCTTAAAATCAAAGGATCGTGAGAACGAAAAGACTGAAACATTCAGAAAAGACATCAGTGGTCAGTTTGTATTCCCCTCCAGGCACAAAAGAAAAGCACAACCAAAGCGCACACGTGGAACCAAGAACCCTGCCCATCCCACGCCTCGTCCAGACCTGCCCTCGATGGGAATCGAGTCAGTGGGGGGTCTGTGAGTTCAGAACAAGCGAATGCAAAGGAAAGCAGTGCTTAGCCACCACAGTTGCAATTATGGAAGTTCAAGGTTATAATCGTGGAGATGTTCCAGATGTCCCCAACGGCAGACGGTTGCTACGCCATAATGTTTTTAACATCACAAAAGTCACCTCGGTCCAAAAAGTCTAGAATTGAAATTTCATTTTGCAATGTTCATCCATTTGCTTTTCTCCGTGGCTTAAAATAGGACACCCCACCTCTGCCCCAGTAGATTTCCCTACACCTTTGCTCCTCTATAAACAAAAGGACACAATCCTTCCTGTAAAAGAGATGTGTTCCTATAAACGCTGGGTGTAATAAACTCCTCTGCTTTCCGTCTGCCCCGGTTCTGTCAAATTTGTGTTCACAAAGGGAGGTAGACAAGGAAATTATCCAAGAAAGACACAGTTTCTAATTAGAACAGCACAAACAAAACCAGGCCTTGGTTTTGCAGGTGGAAAACAATGTCTTCAATTCATGTTCTATTTAGCCATTCCCCTGGAGAGAACGGCTGTTTTGATTTTCCCTTCTTTAATATGAAGGCCTGATGTTTTGTCTTGGGGGTAGAAGTTGGGGAGTTTGGCACAGGGGTCGTAGGAAGGGGTAGACCCCACAGGCTTGTAAAAATATTAAGTGTTTTAAGTATACTAGTATGCTCCCTGACCGTTTCTAATACAACAGGAAAGGCTGTGTGAGTGAAAGGTGATTTTGCATTCAGTCTCACAAAAGCGAGAAGGCTCATAGCCAGTTAGTTCTAAAAGTGATAGTGATGGTGACCTTTCATCACAAGGAAACTTCCAGGGGACTTCAACGAATTTAGTGTCTGGTTGGTGGAAATGTTCCTTTAGATGAGCATGTGACTTAATACCTTTATTTTAAATTGAATTTAGAGAGAAAGAGGAAAGGAGGGAGGGAGACTTGCTGTTCCACTTATTTGTGCATCCATTGGTTGCTTCTTGTATGTATCCTGACTGGGGATCGAACCCACAACTTTGGCATACTGGATGACACTCCAACCAGGCTGCCTGGTCAGGGCTTAACCACTTTGTTAACACTTAATAGGTCCAATTTTTATTTACAAGGAGTTTGAAGCAAATAAGAAAATTGATTTAACCTGGAGTTCTAAAATATCAGGCTTTGCCTTTGAGGAGATCCACAGTGTACTTGCTAGCCTCCCAATCCAGGTGTACAAATTTACCTTATTACCTTACCTGGCTTTAGTGTCCTAACACCAAATGTCCATTCACTAGTTGGGCTGCTTTTAGCTGTAAGTAACTGAAAACCCAACCAGACTTGTTCAAAGAATAAAGAAGGTGCATTGGCCCAGGTAACTGGCAAGTGCAGAGAGGTAGCGTGGCTTCAGGTGTGTTTTCCTGAAGTGCGAGTCCTACCCATTGGCGCACTCCAGGTGAGCCAGAAGCACCCTCACGACAGAAGCATCACCCTAGAGGTGTGACCATGGGGGCAGTTTGGAAATGCCAACTGCAGCCTAGACACTCGCCAAAGGCCTGCTTTTCCCTTCTTAGCGGGGGCTGCAGAGGGTCTCCTTAAAGCAGCAGCTGCCTCCGGTGAGCCCACCCAGAGCACCTGCAGCAAGTTCTGCTGCCTTCCCCGAACCCTAGCCAATCCCTGTATTGTTCAGGCACATTTTTTTCAGCAATGTCAGTTTCCAGTTTTCAAAGAACTTTGAAGATAGGATTTGTAGTAAATTCTGTAAAGCAGCAGCACTCATGGTGATGCTCATGAACTTGATTATACTGTGTTGCACTTAAGATTGCCCTTGGACCCCTTGAAGGGTTTCATCCAGTCCCCATTCACCCAGAAGAGCCTGATCGCGGCTGGGTCCCGTTGTGACTGCCCACTGACCGAACGGACACAGGCCTGCGGATCCATCTCAGCGGGAACAGGGAGGAGCCACAATGGCCTCCTCTGTTACCCCACGGTAGGCGCCGCTGCTTTCCAGGTTCACACACTAAAGGTCTCGCATGGTGGGGTTGGAGGCTGAATGGAGAAGGCTTCCAGGAAAGGAAATAGAACGTGAAGCAGGGAGCTCTGCTTTAGAAGGGCCCACGCCGCCAAGAGGCCTGGCCTCCCAAATTCCTTGACCCCTAGGAAGGAGGGGAGACAGGGAAACTCTTCCTCCTGCTTGCAGAAGGATGGAGCCTCTGCTAGACGGAAGGTGTATCTCCCCCGGGCCACCTTATGGCCCAGGCCCCCACCCCAGCGGAACCCGAAGAATTACAAGTGGCTGTAAAAATGTCCCTCTGCCCAGAAGCACCAGGTTTGCAGTGCGCCCTCATTAAAGTGCGCTCCTGCAGCCAGACTGCCAGTTTCCAAAGAAAACTCCTTCTCATCTTAACTAGAGCCCTGGGCATCAGAAACAGTAGAGAGAGGGGATTCATTTATGAGTTTCTATGGCAGATTATGGGTTTTATTTGCTCCTTCACACCACTTTTCAGTCTGTCATTTTGGTAAGGTTAACCCCAGTGTAAAATGTTCCCGTAATTACGCTCGGAAACACTCCCAGCCTGCCGCATGCCAATAAATGCCTGGAATAACTGTCAGGCTAAATGAATCCCATTTGAACAAAATGATTATTGAAAGTTATTTTAGTTCCCCATTAAGCAGTTGCAGAGCAGAGCTGTAATCAAAATGTTTATTTCAATTAGAATTATTATGGCTAATAAAAAGCTCAAGTAGAAAGTAAACTACACTTTATCAAATAAAGGCCACAGCTAGTTAAACTTCTTGTTTCACACGGCCTCTATCCCAGAGTCTGACAGGAGGCACAATTATCAGCCTTCTCCATAGGATATTAATGGCTTTTAGAGCCCAACTTCTGGTCCAGATAGAAGGGTGGACAAAAATCCAATTCTTTCTTGATGGTTACCATGGCCAGGAAGTGGGCATGAGCCCCTGTTTCCGTAGCTACAGAGTAGGGGTGCAGCACCTCACTTTGAATAAGTGAGGAAAGACCCTGGGGTTATAATGCCAACAGCAGTTTTCATTCATCGCCCTGCCCCCCATGACTAACTGCACAAGCATTCCCGTTACTATAGCAGCAATTTCGTTTTCTGTGGAGCCCAAAATGTAGCCAGGAAAAAAATACTTTTGCTTGTTAGGACAATGCAGTCATCTTCACCAGAAAACAGCTTTTTTGTTTTGTTTGGTGGGGGAGGGGCACTAACAAAAAGAGCCTACTTCTATCCACTCTTCTGTGATCTGCCCTTGAGACAAAACCTTGGGAACACACAGCAAATTGCTTTGCCCCTAAATCACAACAGTTTCCGTCATAACCCTCTATGCCTAAACGTATTGTGTTGTTTTCATAAATTCCAATGCCCTAGCCTGTTAAGTGAGAATCTCTGGGGTCGAACCCACGCACCGGGGTTTTTTTTTAATGTTCCCTAGGTCATTCCAATGTGCAAATACGGGTGTGAACTCTAATATAGGTCTAATATAGGGGTTCTCAAAGTGTGGTCCCTGAACCAGCAGCATGCGCACCACCTGGGCACTTACTAGAAATGCAAATTCTCGGGCCCTATCCCATAATTACTTAATCACGACCTGGTGTTGGGCAGGACCATCTACGTCTTACCAAGCTTCCAGATGAGTCTGGTGCATGCGCAAGTTGGAGAACCACTACTATAGGGGACCTTCTTTAAAGAGGAAAATAAAGCAAAAATGTTTATCGTTCCTATGTTGAGAAACCAGCATTAACACTTAATAGAAGTGGAGCAAGGTTAATACACCAACAATGTCCACTGGCTGTCTGCCTCAATGCTAAGGCAAGGGATATAAGAGAAGAGTTGCTTAAAGGACCTCCTAATTCCTACCTACACAAGGGAGCAGGGTCTCTAAATACCATCGTCACAAAAGCCAGGGCTGAATAATGAGTAACTAATAAATTAAAACTCTACAATCAGAATATTAAAGGAAACTAAAATGGACAGAACAACAGGCAGAATTGACTCACAAGTAAAACTCTGAGTCAGGCAAACATTTGCTTTGCTTCTTCTCTCTTACCTACATCACTTCTGATTCCTCTTTTTTCTAGCTTTCCAAGGTCCCCTTGTCTCCCGAAGTCCCTCAGACAAAGGAATTAATTTATGCTAAATGACTGACAATAATTTTTGTGTTTTTACATCTCCCTACATTATTTGGATTTTCAACAAAGGTCCTAAGGCATCTATGCTTAACTTGGAGACTTCACAGCGCTCCTTGCATGCTAGTTACTGTTTTAAGTCTTTTACACACAGCAACTCATTCAACACTCATTACAATCTATGAAATAGGTACTAGTTTTCACCATTTCACAGGTGAGGAAACTGAGGTACAGAAATGTTAAGTAGTCTTCCCAAGGTCGTGGCTTTGCACCCAGGCAGTCTGGCCCTAAAATGTAGGCTCTTAACTATTACACTCGAACTCCTCTCGGGACAAGCGGACTTCCAGACATGAAGTTCCTGGGCTTGGAAAAGGTGGAGAAGAAGATCTCTGAAAGCTATTAACACCACATCTTGCCAATTCCATCTCCATATCAGGTCAGTTTGGGTCATGCATTTTTCACTTTGGTGTATTATTCCCTCCTGGAAAATGTGTAATGTCAACCTTGTCTTCAAACACTTATCCTATTCCTGCTACTGCCCTGAGAATTTGACTCATCCAGACAAGATTCCTGAACTAATTATTTTGGAAGGATCTGCTTTGCTCATAAAAATTATGGTCCAAGTCTAGTGCTTCCAAGACCTATTTCATCAAACTTAGAAGCATCCAAGAAGGAGTAGCTTGCATCAGTTTCCCTGAGAGATCCAATATCAGGACCAAATTCCAAGTTTTGAACTCAACTGCTTTGGCCCAAGTAACGGAGGGATCAGTACAGGGCTTGATTTTTTTTTTTCTTCTACATTTTTTCCCCCTAAGTCTTTATCAGAGCCTTTTCCTATATGGGATAAAGCCTTGAATTTGAGGGAGGCATCACTTTCTGGAATATGGCAAGTGTGTCAAAAAGAGACTACACATGTCAATTTCATTCTGTATCTAAAGACCATGAAAAAGAGTGTCTCAGTGTTAACCCATAGAGTGCTTACTATGGGTTATACATCTGAATCTTCCTGGCAAAAGCCTTCTTGAGCTGGCTTGGGAAGGGTTGGGGTGGCAGCTCTGAGTAATCTTCCATTTTTATCCCTTGACACTTTAATTAAGATAATTTAACAGCCTGTTAAGCACAATGTGCAGAATTTCCCACTAGGAACCAATGAGGAAAGAGTTTTGGGGAGCAGGGAGATAAGTGTGAGGCTGGAGATCTAGGCAGCATAGAATTAAAAGGAGTCACAGTTATTATTCAGCCCAATGACTGTGACTCTCCCAAGGTCACATAGTTAATTAGTGCACTCCTGGATCCCACATGCATGAGAAGCTGTGGGATGTTAAATAGGACTATTCAGGCATAACAGATTGTGAGTGCTTTTCTAAAAAAGCTCAGTGTCTGGCCTCCTCAGAAATCCCTGGTCAGTGTAGGCAAAGCCTTGGGTTGTGGGAAGGCTGAGACAAATACCAATGATGTGACTCAAGATCCTGTGGTTTTTCAGAGGGTGGAGGGATCGCCAAATGCAATGGGAGCTCTTCCTTCTCATCTCATCTCCTAGTGACACTGTGTGGCCCATGCAGCATCATGGGTATTCTAGAGACAAGTTAGGATTCCCCATGCCTCTACCTATGAGGCCGTTAAGAAAGGTGCCTCCTGAACTCAGGAGTATGCAATCAGAAATAGCACCCATGCCATTAATCATATTAATCAAGAGGCATTGCCAGATCTGACATTAAAAAGTTATGTGCTTTGATTACACTTTTTTTTCCAAGCACTCAAAAACTTAATTTTTAATTTCTCCTTTTAAAGGGTTTTCAGCCCTAACTGGTTTGGCTCAGTGGATAGAGCGTTGGCCTGTGGACTGAAAGGTCCCAGGTTTGATTCCAGTCAAGGGCATGTAGCTTGGTTTCGGGCACATCCCCAGTAGGAGGTGTGCAGGAGGCAGCTGATCAATGTTTCTCTCTCATTGATGTTTCTAACTCTCCATCCCTCTTCCTTCCTCTCTGTAAAAAATCAATAAAATATATTTTTTTAAAAGTGTTTTCAGTCTAATATATATTACACAATTCACCCTAAAAGTGAATGACATTTAAACTATTCTCCATAAATTGCACCTATTAGTACTTCCATTTATGCTCAGCATTTATCAGGATCCATTCTTATTTCCAGCTTGATTGGGTAAATGCATGCGTAAATAAAAATCATGAAAATAATAGATTTCAAATCCACTTAGAGAATTTCATAATGCAAACTCTTAGCTTCTGGGCACCACTAACTCCTCCTTTCATATTTAGAAGTCAAGAAAAAAAGACATGGGGCAGTTTCGGGTTGAGAGGTAAAGGCCAGGAGAGAGGTGAGACAGAGGAGGCTGGTGGAGGGAACATGCTGGGGAAACAAGGGTCATGAGTTCTGGTTTAGTTTAGTGGCAAACGATTCACTGTTCAAAAAACTTTTTGTGGTTCTATGATAACTGGGGAAAAATAAAATGCATGGAAGCAAGGAAATCTTGTGTGTGCAAAGGCATAGAATTGCAAAAGGGCCTATTGGTCAATTAAAGATGGATTGTTGAAGGTGGATGGTGGGAAAGGGTAATCAGAATGTGATGGGGAAAAGGGTAAAGATAGGACTGGATTGTGAGAATCCTCCTCCTCCCTGAAGCTTTCCCTGACTACACTGACACAGAAAAAATGTCTTCCTGTGAAAGCTCCAGCCTGTATTATCCAAACCTTAAAGTTAAAAGGAACAAAAGTCACTGATTCTTAGTCATGTGACAGTTTACATACTATTACTTATCTCTGTGTTTTGTTTATGTCTCTCTGTGTCTGTATTTTGACTGTTTAAGAACATCATCGACAATTTCAGGGTAGGACCTCTCCTTAGAGAGTTGTAAGGAACTACAGCACATACAGTAGGAATACACACAGTGCCCTAATTAATAACGACAAGCGTCGTTAAGGGATTTCTACATGCCAAGAGCCTCCTATGTATTATGTCTAATCCTCAAAGCAATCCTATGAGGCACATATCATTATCACTTCCAATTTTTAAATGGGTAAATTAGGCAAGAGAGGTTAAGTAACTCGCCCAAGGTCACAGAGGAACCAGGATTTGAAACCAGGTTGTCTAATTTAAGAGTTTGTGTTTTTAAACCACAAGACTCTACCTGCTTCCCGAATAAGTGCTTTAGAAGCTTTTGCTGAATGAATGGGATGAGTGAATGTCAGATAAATTATTAAAAAAACTTAAAGTCTGTTCATTGAAATAATATTAATATATTATTTAGTTCTTCAGCAACTAAGAGGTTTCCTTTACCAAGTCACTGATTGGGCTCCATATTCAAAGACACATAAAGATCCTACGAGTATTTCTCACCAGAGACCCATGAAGAAGAGACTCTTGTTAAGTACCAACTCTGTCCGGGCCACCAGACTCCTCTCTACATGTGAAAGCTCTCTGAATGTTGTTCTCTCCCAGGGAAACATTGTAGACAATCTAATATTACTCTTCAGCTCAGAAGTATCTCAATCATAAAAACGAGAAATTAATCTTTGCAAGATCAAGAAGGGAAAGGAGTGCCACGCAGCTGACAGTTGATGGTTAGTGAATCAGTCAATTCCCCGATTCAGAGAACAGCCTGGGTGGGACCTTGGTCTCTGGCCATCACCCAGAAACCACTAGGAGCCAGGAAACTCTGGGGGAACAACCCACATCAGATTTCCATCAGAACCCTACCCTGATGGGTGGGGAGAGCCTCTGGAACTGATGATTGCCCACTGCTATTTCACAAATTCAGACACTTGGAATTTAAACCTATTACCCTTATCCCTGACTGGGAAACAGGATGAACAAGAAATGAAGGTGCTGACAGTTCTGTTTTTAGACAAGTGCCAGAGCAAAATCGAAGTCAGGAAAAGAATCAAAAGAATGTAAGCAATGAGACATTCCGGCATCACTGAGGCCTGAGAGGAGAGCTGCAGGCTTCTCTCCTGAGGACGGAAAAGCCCTTGTTTCTAACAACCTTCTGCCAAGACTAGATGCCTTCCCATGCAACCCCCCTTTCTGCAGAGCAGCTGTGCAGGCAAAGCATCATTCTTTCCCATGATTCTCATGTGTTTTGACTGATGCTTGTGGAATAGTTTAAACTCAGTAAGGCTTTCAAGGGTTGGCCAAACAAATCTTGGACAAAAATGGCAGGCTTCAATAAACTATCATATCCAATGTCTCAATTTCGGCTCAATGTTTAGACTGGAAGGAAAGCAGATGAATAAAGCAAGCCCTTAATTTGTACTAACATATATTCATGTTTGATCACCATGAAAATTACCCACTACTGCCAGATCACCAATCAATATAGGTTGCACAAAAGCATGTTGAAGGAACTACAAAACAATGACACTTAAAAAATAATAATAATAATCAGCATGCTGTAGTTTATCATATGAATGAAAAATGTCCTTCAAGATCACCATGGTCACTTATTCTAACAATATTACCATTCATCAAAACATAGAGATAGCCAAAACCGGTTTGGCTCAGTGGATAGAGCGTCGGCCTGCGGACTTAAGAGTCCCAGGTTTGATTCCAGTCAAGGGCATGTACCTTGGTTGCGGGCACATCCCCAGTAGGAGGTGTGCAAGAGGCAGCTGATTGATGTTTCTCTCTCATCGATGTTTCTAACTCTCTATCCTTCTCTCTTCCTCTCTGTAAAAAAATCAATAAAATATATATTAAAAAAAAACATAGAGATAGTTTGGGAGGACACAAGGAAGTGTTTAATGCAACGCCGGAAAGTTCAAACACTCTTCTGTCACTAACTATCTGTGTGACCTTGGAAAATTTACTTAACCTCCCTGCTCTTCCATGTCCTCATTGGTAAAATGTGTATATTAATTCCGTTGATATCTGAGTGAAATATGTTTGTATGCAAAACATTTAGTATCTTTGACATCTAGCAATTACTCAATAAAGGATGGCTGTAACAAATTATTATCATCATTGATGAATCAAGATAAGTCATTTAAAAGCTATGGAATTCTCTTATAAAGACAGAAGGAGCTGAGAAACCAAGATGGCAGCATAGGTAAACACCTGAAATTGCTGCCTCACACAACCACTTCAAAACTACAACTAAAAGACAAAACGGACATCATCCAGAACCACAGGAAGGCTGGCTGAGTGGAAATTCTACAACTAGAAGGAAAGAGAAAAGCACATTGAGACTCAGAGGAGGTGCGGAAGTAAAGTGCAGAGGTACCGAGGCGTGCGTGCAGAAAGGGCTGGCAACTGAGTACGCGGCTGTCTTTTTCAATCGGGAGGGAGACAAAAGCTCCCGACCACTCTGAACTGCAGTTCCAGGCGAGACTCTGGGGACCCAGACTCATACAGGGAGAAACTGGACTGTCTGGCATCAGGCAGAACTCGAGGGTGGCTTTCTCTCAGAGATGCTTGCAGCGATTACTGTGGGACACTGAGACCCAGGGCCTCTTAGGGCAGGGCTGAGGATCAACCATAGCTGTTTGCTCCACCTTGTTGATTCCCTGAGACCCCGCCCCACCCAAGCTGTGTGCAGAGGCCTTTGCATATGAATGGCCTGGCCCTTTGCAATCTAAAATTACCTAACAAACTGCAGCTGAGTCACAGAGCCCCAGAACATCCAAAAGAAGGCCCAAGGCCCCACAGCAGCTTGCATTGCTTCATAGCTGGGCTTCATCTGGACACCTCCAAACCCCAAACAAAGAAGAGGAATCTGCAGATCTCTCTGTAGCTCCTGCTGGGTGGCCTCAGGCAGAGGCTAAATTAGCACCTCCTTAGAGATCCAAGAGCCAGTGTACCCAGTGGTCAGAGTGGGACCATACAGATTACAACTCCTCAGATCCATAAGGGACACACTCAGGGGACAGACTCAATGAGCACCAAAGCCCCACTGAAGCAAGTCTTGCCTCATAAGGGTGTCTCCAGCACAGAAGTTCTCCCATCGTAGACACAGCTGATTCTCACAGCCAATTGGCCTGGAGGTCAATTCCTCCCAGTGATACCAACAACAATCAAGGCTGAACTAAAACAAGATTATGCACACAGTCCATAAAGGGGTGCACCAAGAGTGTCCACCTCAGGTAACTGGGAGGCTGAGCCACTGGGCCCTATAGGACACCTAGCACACAAAGCCACTCTATTAACACAGGGAAGCAGCCAAAATGCAGAGACAAAGAAACAGGTCACAAATGATAGAAATGGAGGAAAGCAAACTACTGGATATAGAATTCAAAGCCATGATTATAAGGTTTTTCAAGAATTTTCTAGAAACCGCCAATAAATTTAGTGAGACCCTTGAGGATATGAAAAAGGACCAACTAGAAATTAAGCATACACTGACTGAAATAAGAATAATATACAGAGATCCAACAACAGACTAGAGGATCGCAAGAATCAAGTCAAAGATTTGAAATATGAAGAAGCAAAAAATACTCAACTGGAAAAGCAAAAAGAAAAAGGAATCCAAAAAGTTGAAGATAGTGTAAGGAGCCTCTGGGACAACTTCAAGTGTACCAACATCAGAATAATGGGGGTGCCAGAAGAAGAGAGAGAGCAAGATATTGAAAACCTATTTGAAGAAATAATGACAGATAACTTCCCCTACCTGGTGAAAGAAATAGACTTACAAGTCCAGGAAGTGCACAGAACCCCAAACAAAAGGAATCCAAAGAGGACCACACCAAGACACATCATAATTAAAATGCCAAGAGCAAAGAGATAATATTAAAAGCAGCAAGAGAAAAACAGTTAATTACCTATAAGGGAGCATCCATACGATTGTCAGCTGATTTCTCAACAGAAACTATGCATGCCAGACAGGAGTGGCAAGAAATATTCAAAGTGATGAATAGCAAGAACCTACAACCAAGATTACTTTACCCAGCAAAACTATCATTTAGAATTGAAGGTCAGATAAAGAGCTTCACAGATAAGAAAAAGCTAAAGGAGTTCATCAACACCAAACCAGTATTATATGAAATGCTAAAAGGTATTCTTTAAGAAGAGGAAGAAGAAGAAAAAGGTAAAGATAAAAATTATGAACAACAAATACATATCTATCAACAAGTGAATCTAAAAATCAAGTGAATAAAAAATCTGTTGAACAGAATAAACTGGTGAATATAATAGAATCAGGGGCATAGAAAAGGAGTGGATTGACAATTCTTGGGGGGAAAGGGGTGTGGGGGTGCGGGAAGAGACTGGACAAAAATTGTACACCTATGGATGAGGACAGTGGGGGGGGGGGGTAAGGGCAGAGGGTGGGGTGCGATCCGGGTGGTGGGGAGCTATTGGGGGGAAAAGAGGAACAACTGTAATAATCTGAACAATAAAGATTTATTAAAATAAAAAATTTAAAAATAAATAAATAAAAGCTATGGAATCTTGAGCAAGTGCCTAAACATCTCTGATTCTCAGTTTTTCTCATTTAAACATTATGTATATAGTCCTTCATAGGGTTATTAGGGATATTCATGTCAACATATGAAAAGCATCTATTATAGTTCCAGGTACACACAATATTCAATAGATACAACTTCTTTTTAGTGATACTTTATATAGCAATATGAAGTTATTTAGTCTGCAAATTGGAGAAAAGCCAGAATAAAATCTAGTTTCACCTAGAAACAACTTATCTCTCTGTTTAAAACCCTATTATCGTCTGTTTAAAACATAAAATAAAAATTAAGTCCTAGTTTAGATTAAGTTTGTAATTGGAAACACCATAGTTATTAAAAACACATTCTTGTGTTACATTTCTAATGCAAGTGAAATAAAATGCCTGCAAGTAGTAAGATATTAGAACAGAAAATTATTGAAATAAAAGTTAAAATCATGAGTCAATAAAACTGTATGTTCACATTATTACATAAATGTCTTCCTCTTTTATTCCTGCAATGAGACTATAAAAGATGTTCATCTACACCTCCCCCCCCAAAAAAAAAAAAAATGTAAAATGCAGAATCCAGGATTTCAGCTAGAAAGCAGAGATTATCAGCTAAAAAGAATAAGTAACTCTGTCTGTATTAATTAAAATAAAATAAAATCCCCTTGTGGTTGTGACAAAAATCAAAAGATATTTAGATGTCATTTTCAAAAGCTTTTGACACCAAGCTGGTGGGAGGTTCCAAAGAAGTCTTTGGAGTCCCCCATAGCCTGGAATGATTCAATTCCAAGTTCAGTCTACTGATACCTTAAAAAAGCTAGAGGTGGCAACAGCAGTTCTAAAAAAGAATAAAGATTGGGCATAAAGTGCCCATTTGAACCTATTAATCAGTGAGAATTTTAATATTTCTTACGAGTTCTTCTATTTTGTGTAGCTAGGTATGCATAAATGCCACAAAATGTTTCAATATAGATGAAAGTTTTATTTATTTTATTATTTTTGGAAATCTGAGAATGCTAGTTTCTCAGTTAATGGAGTTAACTCTTAGCCACTAAGCCTGCCTGTTTGGATCATTTGGCAGCTAGACCAAATTATGGAGAGCACACAGGAGGAAATAGCCTCTTGGTTATTGAGCTTATAAATTCAAACACAAAAATTGATTGTCCTCCCCCAGCCAGGGTGGTTCAATGGTTGAGTGTTGACCTATGAACTAGGAGGTCATGGTTCGATTCCCAGGACACATGCCCAGTTGTAAGCTCAATCCCTAGTGGGTTGGCGTGCAGGAGGCAACCAATAGATGATTCTCTCATCATTGATGTTTCTATGTCTCTCTCCTCTCCCTTCCTCTCTCTGAAATCAATATAAACATATTTTTTAATTGATTGTTCTTAACACAGAAGATTAAGTATCAGCATCACATGCAGAGCTCTTTCAAACTACACACAAACACACATGCACACACAGCCCCACCCATCAGAGATTCTGACCACCTATTTAGATATTATGTGGTTTTCCCTGGGAGGAACAGTGTGTATGTTGGAAGAAAACACACACGCAGACGTGTACACACACACAGGTGATTCTGACACATTCCCTCTTCCCACTCCTGAGACCTACTGCTAAAAATTGATGGCACACGTCACAATGATTTTTTGTATTTTTCCAAAGAATAAACTTATGGACTGTTATTGTAATAGACTCTTACTCCAGGAAAAGCTGTAGAGAGATGCAATTGAAATGATGATAATTGACTAAGTCAACTGAACACTCTGTCACTCTCTCAGCAAAAAAATCTCAAAACAAGTATTTCATGTTTTTAGCCGGAGGCATCTGCAAAGCATGTGTTTGACTGAAAGTTGGTCATTTGAAGAAATCCATGAGCAAGTTAAAAGTATAATTTATAGCATGCTTCTCCCTACACATGGATCTGCTCTATGATTTTCCAACCCTTTCCCAAGTTTATAGTCCCTAGGATACCAGAGACAGGTTTAAGAGGCTGTTGAAGCCAAAAACAGAAGAAAAGTTTGAATTTCTTTTGTATCAACTATTTTAATATGTATATTATACACACACACACACACACACACACACACACACACACACACACATATTTCTTTATTGATTTCAGAGAGGAAGGGAGAGATAGAAACATCAATGAGAGAGAATCATTGATTGGCTGCCTCCTGCACGTCCCCTACTAGGGATCTAGTCCACAACCCGGGCATGTGCCCTTGGCCGGAATCGAACCTCAGACCCTTCAGTCCACAGGCCAATGCTCTCTATCCACTGAGTCAAACCAGCTAGGGCTAATATATATTTTAAAGTATTAGGGTCTACTAGCAATTTTGATGCATAAACCTTTTATTTCAGTCTTGATGTGCAATGTCAGCAAACTCTCTGATTTGCTTTACACTGTCCCCCTTCTTGCTGTCATTTCATTGTCTCACAGCTGTCTGCTCATTTGTGCCTTAATTTCTTCCTGGATGCCTAGATGCCTGCTTTAGGGAATGATGCCGCTCATTGTTAGTTGTTGGCTTCTTGTAATAATGAATTCGAGTGAAATGTAATAAATAAAATACAGCCTGCGAAATGATACTGAGAACTAGGGAGGCTAAAAAAGAGATAATGATAATGTACAAGTCTTACTGAAAACAGTTTTATTTCTTTTTTTTAATCATTTACCCAATGAATAGGTATGGTCCACTGCACGTGGATTCATGGCTAAGACTGAGGCCAAGTCAATCCATTCAGTTTCCCACATGCTCTCTCTCTCTCTCTGATTAACCTTCTTGTGCACTCTCTTTTGAATTCTTGTTTTTGCTTCAGTGTATTAGTACGAGTGAAGACTTTAAAAGAGAAAAATGGATCCACTTGGGAAAATTACTGCACTGAGCACTATTCTGCTTTTATTAATCTGGTACCCTAATGAAAGGCTATTGTTCAACATTTAACAACAGCTTTGGCACAGATTTAAGAAGAATTAAAGTGGCAATATCTCTAGAATGTCAAAATAGCTGGTTGAAGAGAGACGTTTCTAGCCCTGGTTAACTCCTAGCCAGCCATTACTTTAAGCTCTTAATTTTTTTAATGTTTTATATTTTATTTAATTTTTTTAATTGTTCAATTATAGTTGACATTCAATATATTAGTTTCAGGTGTACAGCATAGTGGTTAGACATTTATATAACTTACAAAGTGATTCCCCCAATAAGTCTAGTACCCCACCTGATACTGTAAGTGGCTATTACAATATTATTGACTATATTCCCCAGCCAGTGATGGGCAACCTTTTGAGCTTGGTGTGTCAAACTTCGCCAAAAAACTGAGCATAACTCGGGTAGTGTGTCACTTTGAGGAAAAAACTAACTCCAAGACTCTAGTCGCAAATGTTTCATCCTCAGGAGCAGCAAATGTTTCATCCTCGGCATGTGGCCACGTGTCATCAGAAATGGCTACGCGTGTCAGTGCTGACACGTGTGTCATAGGTTCGCCATCACTGCCCTAGACTGTATTTTATGTCCCCATGACTACTTTATAACTGTCCATTTATACTTAATCTCTTCACCTTTTTCACCCAGCTCCCTATCTCCCTTCCCATCTGGCAACCATTAGTTTGTTCTCTGTATCAATCAGTTTGTTTCTGTTTTGATTGTTCATTTATTTTGTTTTTCATATAAGTGAAATCATTTGGTACTGTCTTTCTCTGTCTGACTTATTTCATTTAGCGTAATACCTTTAGGTCTATCCATGTCATTGCAAATCGCAAGATTTCATTCTTTTTATAGCTGAGCAATATTCCATTGTACACATGTACCATATCTTCTTTATGCAATTGTCTATCAATGGACACTAAAGCTGCTTCCATATATTGGATATTGTATATGAAATATCCTTCTTTGTCTCTTGTTATAGCTTTTGTTTTTTTTGTTTGTTTTTTTTTATTCTTTTTTTAAAATATATTTTATTAATTTTTCACAGAGAGGAAGGGAGAGGGATAGAGAGCTAGAAAAATCGATGAGAGAGAGACATCGACCAGCTGCCTCCTGCACACCCCCCACCGGGGGATCTGCCCGCAACCAATGTACATGTCCTTGACCGGAATCGAACCTGGGACCTTCCAGTCCGCAGACGGACGCTCTATCCACTGAGCCAAACCGGTTTCGGCAAGCCTTTGTTTTAAAGACCATTTTGTCAGATATAAGTATTGCTTCCCCAGCTTTTTATTTTCCATTTCAATTTGCATGAAGTATCTTTGTTCATCCCTTTACTTTTAGACTGTGTGTATCTTTTGATCTGAAGTGGGTCTCTTGTAGGCAGCACATATACGTGTCTTCTTTTCTTCTCCACTCAGCCACCCTACATCTTGTGTTTGGAATATTTACTCCATTTACATTTATATCTATATATATAAAAGGCTAAGCGACTGACCGACCAGCCGGTAGGTATGACGCACACTGACCACCATGGGGCAGATGCTCAACGCAGGAGCTGTGGAGCGACAGCAACTTTGCAGAGTGTCCTCTCACACTCTGGGATCCCTCGGGGGCTGTTGGACTGCTGGTTTCAGCCCATTCCCCGAGGGACCCCACTTACTCCACAGATGCCCTTTGAGCCACGACGCCGACTGGCCAGGGAGGGACCACAGGAAGTTGGCTCCAGGGTGTGTCCAGCCTACCTTGCCCAGTTGCACCCCGCCGGCCATTTTCTAATTAATTTCCTTTCAATGTGCACGAATCCATGCACCAGGCCTCTAGTTAATAATAGGTATGTAGTTACTGCCATTTTATTATTCACATTTTTTATATTTTTTTTTCTTCTTCTTAAACAGATCCTTTTAATATTTTTTATAATACTGACTTGGTGGTAATGAAGTCCTTTAGCTTTTCCTTGTCTGGGATAAGCACTTAATTTACATGAGTTTTCGGTAAAATTTATTTTAACAAGGCTTTTAGAAATAATTTTTAGTTATTGGTAAGTCCCAATTGCCTCCTGGCTAAAAATTGACAACCAAACTTCCAACCTTACAGAAGGTGAAAGCTTTAATTTCTTATTCAGAAGCAGAGTCAGATAGGTAACAAAGATAACCAGTAAGTACAGAATGTCATACTTTAAAGACATTTCAGGTCCTCAAAACAATCACTTCATGTCCATGAATTTTCAAAACATTAAGAGTTTCTCAAAAATCCAACAGTAGTTTACATGAAGTATAAAATCTGCTTCACATGTATTGAATTTTTAAATGAACCATTTGCTGTTTGTAGTAAAGATGCTAAAGTCTTGCTAGAACTTTAAACAAGAAAAATTGCTTTAGACTGGAGTTATAAATACAAACATTCTCAGATCTTAGCTAGTTCCACCACCAAACTGTCTTCACTGGAAAAGGACTCATCTAAACACCAGTTAGATGATAAATAATGCATTGACTTTTAATATTTTTCTATAATGCTTTACACTTGGCAAAAGCTGTTGCAAAGTTTTCATATTTAGAACACTAACTTTTCAGTACAATAAACCTTTTAGCGTGGGCAGATATTTAATGCCATAATTCAAATATACAGAGTAATAAACTCAGTTCTGCCCTTCCTGACCACACAACACAGAGGTACACTCTACAGAATCCTGGAGAGTTGAAAACCTCCCCTTCGACTCCCCCTGATTCTGCCTCATGGATGTGTCTGTGATACCAGCCCTTCTTGGGGGCACATGGTAAGTGAAAATAGTAAAAAGGCTTCCAAATAAATGTACTCTCATAAAGGATAGTAAAGGAAGGTGTCATGCACAAGGTTTCTACTTTTTAATGCTGTTAATTATGTTGATTGGAGTCTCTCCTAATTATAAAATAACTACAAGCTCTTTGCAGAAAATGTAAGGCAAGTGCTTTTTTTAACCTCATGCACTTAAAAAAAAAATAACTTTAGGTGCATTTTTAAACTCCACCATCATGTAGAGGTTTAGGAACTGGCTAAAAACGAAGTCCCTGGGGGACTCCCATGCAAATTGTTGACTGACATAAATATAAAACTTCTTGTGTCCTCACCTTAAGAGTTTCTCTGAACTACAAAGTCTAACAGCAATAGGTATCTTAAATCCTTCAAGTAGGATGTATGATAAATGCTAGATAAGAAAGAAAAAGGAAAAAATATTCCTTGTGCTCTAGCAATAGCCCCTATGACCACTGCTCATGGAAAATTCACATGGCTTATGGTTGTCAGGCATGGCTAGAAATTGATGCCATTGGTTCTCATGAGAAGATGAAGTTATGCATGAAGTTAGTATTTGGTACTATCCCTTTGTCCCTCTCCTGCTTTAACAAATATCAGGAGGAAAAAGAGGCCCTACATGGTTATATTATCTGATATCCTAAATGTCAAAGAATAGATCTTCCATCTAAAACAAAATCTAAAATCTGTGACAGCTTAAGCATAAAATGAAGACTCCCTTCATGTACCAACTTCCCTTCTTCAACATTTCTATTATCACTAATTTTCAATAATGTACAGTAGATCTTCCTTAGCAATAATAAAACTACCCGTGTTACAAGTTTAGTTTTATATAGCACTCCATATGGTGGATTCATAATAAATTTCTACTGGGAATACAATCATAAACCACTATTTTCTGCTATAAAAACCCATTAAAGCACAGACATGCACAAACAAGGTAATCTGCAATAAATTTGGAGATGTTAAAATACTACAAATGTAAATGTATTCACCCCCATTGCAATGCATGTAATTTCCATAGCTTTATTAGAAATCTTGCCTTTACGGTGGTTTGGCAATAGGCTATAAATATAGGAGGAATGAGTCAGCGTGCAAATCCCTTCTGTGAAAAAACAATTTGAAAGGTTTTATAGCCCAAAGCTGTTTATTATTTTGTAAGAATAGTAATGCAAGTTTGTGTTTGGAACCTGCTGAGAGGAGAATTCTCAAAACGTCCTATTTATAAGCCAGCAAGGAAAAAATTCTCAGCAAATTAAGAAAAAGAAAAAAAAAAAAAAACATTTGATTTCGGTAAAGTCATGGAAATAGTGTTTCCCAAATAAAGCATTTAATTGATGGACTTTTTTCTCTGCACACATTAGGGCCGTACAAGAGATGACCAATATATCACACTGAGAAAAGGAGAGCAGCGTTAGCCTGGCAAATTTGAGTCCTGGAGGCAGGTAGTAAATATCTTTGGAGATGAAAGGAGAAGAGATTACAAAGGTGAAGAATGCGAGGGGACTAAGGAGAGAACTGTCAGAAACAAGCACGGTAGGGCATGGCAAGCGAAGAGGTGTGGGCAGCGTAGGAGACCACTGAGGGACAAAGAACCCGAGGCCAGCACACAGGCTGCGGAAGAGAGTTGTAAGGAGATGGGTCTCAGATATGGAAGAAAACTTGGAAGGATGAGGACCAAGAACAGAGGGAGGCTGGATTTGGGAGTCAGAAGCTCAATGTGAACTTCCGAGGACCAGCTTCAGGACAGAAGCCAGCCTGCAAGGGCATGAGGAGGGGGTTGAGGGTGATGGTATGGAAATTACAGACATGAACAGCTTTTAAAAGGAGGGGGACTTATTAGCTTGAGTATAAATGGAGCAAGGAAGGGTGTCTTGGGAGAGAAAAGATCTGGGGAGGTTTGCAGCTGGTGAAAGGGGTAAAACCAAAGACTTAGTAGACAAAAGTCACTCCTCAAAAGATGCAGTTCAGGCAGGATATCGAGAAAGTGGGTTCAAGGACATGGGTAGAGGGTTTAGCTTAGACAAGAGGGGGAGTATTTAGGCAGAAAGAAAGGGCAGAGTTGGTGAAGGTTAAAAGAAAATCTGCAAAGAGTATAAAGAAAGAAGTTGGTGGAACTGAGGTCTAAAGACCTTCAATCACTTCAGAAAACCAAGAAGTATTCAGTTCCTGACTTTCTTAAATATATGAGCTTATTTTAAAAACATATTATCATTTTTTTGTGAGCATATAGAGGGTCTGTGTGTGTTGTGAGGGAGCCAAAACGATAAAATATCCCAAACTACCTAAACACATGTGCATGCAGTCTGGCACGCATCTTCACATAGACACGCACACACGCACCCACAGACAGCAGAAATGCAAGCCATTCCAAAACTAGGTATCATGGTTTAGTATAATGCTCACAGCACTGACCTAAGACTTTTGCTCCATGTCTCCTTTCCCCTTCAGAGGATCTTTCTATAAAAGTCCGGATCATTGCCGTAACAGGTTTGGCTTAGTGGATAGAGTGTCGGTCTGCAGACTGAACGGTCCCAGGTTCAATTCCGGTCAAGGGCATGTACCTTGGTAGCGGGCACATCCCCAGTAGGAGGTGTGTAGGCGGCAGCTGATAGATGTTTCTCTCTCATCGATGATTCTAACTCTCTATTCCTCTCCCTTCCTCTCTGTAAAAAATCAATAAAATATATTTTAAAAATAAAATAAAATAAAAGTCTGGATCACCAGAAGCAGAACGGAGCTGAGCACCCACCATATGGTCCAGAACGCTCGTAAGTGCATAAGTGGGAGTGCCTGTCTGCATAACAGGGCACAGCAGCACGGGTCCGGGAATGAGACATCTTGCTAACATCAATTATGGAAGGCCAGAAACTTTCAATGAATTTGAAAAATCAATGGTAAAAAGGGAGGGGAGGGGGAATAAATTTATTTCCTGAAATAATAAATTGGTGCTCCTTCTTGGCTGATGATGTGAAGAAAGGAGACTGCATGAATATTGCCAGAAAGATATAAGGGGATATACTGTATACTATAGGGTGTCCCAAAAAAATGTATATACACACTTTGAATAATTATAAAGGCAGTGTTTATTAAAATACATTTCATTTTCAAAATTGAGCTATCAGCTGTTAAAGTGTGTATATATTTTTTTAAAGTTTTTCAAACATATTTTTATTGGTTTCAGAGAGGGAGAGATAGAAACATCAATGATGACAGAGAATCATTGATTGGCTGCCTCCTGTACACCACCCACTGGGGATCGAGCCCACAACCCTGGGCATGTGCCCTGACCGGGAATCAAACAGTGGCCTCCTGGTTCATAGGTCGACACTCAACCACCGAACCACACCAGCCTTGCCATTTTTTTGGGACACCCTGTATTTCAGGATTCTGACCAAAAAAAAAATATATGTTTTTTTTAGGAACTCACTCTTTATATTAACAGGACATTGGAGAGAGTTGTAAGGGAATATAAGAGAATACCAAAAGGAAGAAAAAATTTAATAAGGAGAAAATAAAGTAGTGACGTGGGTAGGCAAAGAAAATTATTTAGGGAAGGAAAAATCAAAAGTGGGAGCAAAAAGGTAACCAGAACTCACAGAGCTATTTTGAGAGTAAAAAAACCAATGAAAAACATCAAGAGTAAGATTATTCTTATTTGACATTTTTATACAGCAGCAACTTAAAAAACATCAAACACTGACATAATCCTTCCTCTAGCATTTTAACACATCATTATATTGTTAACAATGTCAAATGGCTATAGCCATTCATGTGACTTTTAAATAGATTACTTTTATCATAAAAATGTCATTTTTAGGGTAATCTATATTCTCACATTTTTATGTTCAGCTATGGTCTTAAAATGTCAAATATAGGAGATATTTGTGTCTGCAATTCTTGGAGTCTTACTACAGATCTTGAGAATATCAGTATACAATAAACCTTAAGCTGCTGTGCTCAATTCATTTTTTCCTACAATTTTTCTCCTTTTAACAATAATTACAAAGTACTTGTATAAGTAAAGATGAGATTGTGGGTTAAGGCCATAAATAGGCAGGAAATTTGTAATGAAGCCTGCCTTGGCTGCACGAAAGGCATCTTATAACATGCTCAATCACTCAAGCTCACATTCCCATAGGCATGATTATATATGCAATATTTGGCCCGCCTGCTCAGTTAGCAATAATGGTAACGATGTATCATTTCACTTCCAGGGACTAACATGTGCCAAATGTTCAACCAGATTTCTTTGATCGTTCCTCTTAAATATGAGGAAAACAAAGCAATTAAATAATGTACCAAAGATCAGACAAATGAGCCACAAAGGGGGAATTAGAGCTCAGCTAAGTCAATAGTCTAGTGTAGGGATTGGCAAACTTTTTTTATAAAAGGCCAAATAGTCACTATTTTAGCCTAGCAGGCTACATGGTATCATTTCTGTCACAACAACTCAACTCTGATACTATAATGCAAAAAAACAACAGAAATCTTGCATAAACAATGGGTGTGGTTGTGTACCAATAAAACTTTATTTACCAAAACAGGAACTGGGCTGGATTTGGCTCTCTGTCCTTAGTTTGGTAACCTCTGATCTAGGGGATCAACTCACACAATCTGTCAAAAATTGAAGCTCAAACTTCAACAAACACTAATTTCATCTAGACTGAATAATAATATCTAACATTAGTGAGAGCTTACCAGATACCAAGCACCATGGCACTTCATACAATTTCATTTTTATTCTATAACTGTCAGTAAGACTGTTACTATATTCATTTTGCAGATGAGGAAACTCAAGTTCAGAGAAGGTCACTCAGCTTAAAGTTAAGGAGACAGAATTTGAAAGTAGGCAGCTGGATCAAAGCTTCTGATCTGTCCGACCAGTGTTGCTCAGTGGTTGAGCATTGACCTATGAACCAGGAGGTCACAGTTCGATTCCCAGTCAGGGCACATGCCCAGGTTGCAGGCTCCATCCCCAGTGTGGGGCTTGTAGGAGGCAGCCGATCAATGATTCTCTCTCATCACTGATGTTTCTATCTCTTTCTCCCTCTCCTTTCATCTCTCTGAAATCAATAGAAACATATTTAAAGAGGTTATACTGTTTTTTTTAAATCAAATAAAAATTTTAAATTTTTTAAAAAGCTTCTGATCTTCACCACTGCCTGATGTTCATTGAATGTAATTTATGGATGTTAAGAAAACATGAAGTCATAAAAAACATCAGCATTTCCAGGAAAGGGATTGTAGGGTAATCTATACTCCTTAAACTTTAGGAACACTCCTAGCGGCTAGACATCCTGAGTCGGTCCCATTCTGATCTATCTACTTGTGAATGTGTTGCTGCAAACCCACCATCACCACACTGAAGCATGAGACCTACACACTGAATTCTCTAGCCAGCCAGTGTCCAGACCATCCAGATGCTCTCCGCTGATACTGGGGAAGGCCCTGGCCTGAGGCAGCAAGGAGAAACATGGTGGTTGAGTTTAAATCATTGGCAAAACCAGGAAAGCAACTACCTTGTATGGCCACCGGTAGGAAGGCTTGCACCCTGCATCTCTCAACTTCATCTTCCATCACTCCACAGCCCCATTGAGGATGAATGCAAAACAAATGTTCAACATAGATGCAAACCAGGATATGATGTTCCAGCATCTGTTGTTTGCATGGTGCACTCCCAACTCCCAACATCCTCCCAAGTAGGAAAGTATTATTTTATCCTCATCTTACAATGAATTAAGTCATTAAGACTCACTAAGTTGTTAAGGCCACATAATAAGGAAAGACTCAGTCCTTAGTCTTCTGAGTCAGCTTCAGGGCTGCTCTCCTCTCAACCAGGCTTCCTTCTAACCTTCCAAGGTGACCTACAGAGTGATAGTTTGAAAAAGCAAACCATATGAAACGATTGCCGAAACCGGTTTGGCTCAGTGGATAGAGCATCGGCCTGCGGACGCAAGGGTCCCGGGTTCGATTCCGGTCAGGGGCATGTACCTTGGTTGCGGGCACATCCCTAGTGGGGTGTGTGCAGGAGGCAGCTGGTCAATGTTTCTCTCTCATCGATGTTTCTAACTCTCTATCCCTCTCTCTTCCTCCCTGTGGAAAATCAATAAAATATATTAATAACTGAAACGATTATTACACAAATATGGATTTTTTTTGTTAAACTGAGGACACTGGAAAAGATCATCAGAGTACCCCAAGTCTTAAGTGATAGCCCTCATTATGGGGAATTTCAGGCAGACTATTTACAATAATAAATAAAGTATGGGGTTGGGGGAGAGATCTTTTGTAAAATTTAGCCCCCGAGGCCCTTTCCAGTCAGAAGTGCCTGTGGTCATGTCACATCTAAGCCAATTCTTTATTTGGGGGCGGGGGGGGGGGGTGTCACAGGATGAGGGGAGCATCTGGATTCATATACTAGTATCCTGTACCTTTCCCATCATTGCACAACAGTTGTTCTTTGCCCACCTGCCCCAGCAACACCCCTCACCCCAAACAAAAAGCAAAGAATGCAAAACATCAAAGTAAGGTCTATTTTTTCACCTAGATTTGATTATTCTCAAATCTCCAGTCTAAACAAAGTTGATTGGAGCTGGGAGCTGGGTATGAATAACTGAGAACAAAGATTTTCCCATTTATAAGAGATAAAATTAAAACTCTTTATCATTTCACCTTAAAGCAGATGTGGGTGCTGTTTACCAACTCTCTCTCTCTCTCTCTCTCTCTCTCTCTCTCTCTCTCTCTCTCTCATTTCTTTGTTGAAGAAGAAAATGTCTAATTTACATGTAGAGCTCGCAAATTATAGCCAGACCAGACACGGAAGCAGATGAAGGTTGTGATTGATATTCCAAAATTTCCGTCCTGATTTTCCTATCCTCAGAATTAGCCACTCTATAAATCAAACCGACATACGAACAACGGATGTCAAAACCAATAGGTCACATCTGTGAAAAACATCAGACATAAAAAACTGGATTCTTCTGTTCTTCTCTGAAAAAAACACCACTCCCTTCACTATCCTTACCACCATTTCCACCATTATACTTTAAAATATACTGTCTCTGTTCAGAAAATATCACTTTCCAATGTACATTGGTATAAATAATGGCCATTATTTCTTTCCACTTGATTGTATGAAATGCTAGTAATTGGCACTATTTCCCTGAATGAAACATGAGTGAAACCTTGACCGTTTCTAGGTAAACAGTTATTATTGAGACACACATATGTATGTTGTCAACCAGGAGCCTAATAGTGATGCAAATCCCTCATTTCTTAAAAGCATTTCTATTTCTGCTGATCTGGGTTAATTTATCCCAGAACTGAAGGCACATATTACAAATCTAGGAGCTGTAAGAGTTGCCTCCTACTCTTAACCACATCACCTTAGGAGTATCACTCTGGGCCTTGGGTTCTCTCTCTCCAAGGATCTCCAAGTGCAAATGCTCCTACTGTTTCTCCTCTGTGAGGGCAACAATGGTGACTCATCATCCCTGGAATGTGTTTGAGCTCTTTTCCACGTGTAATGATGAGTTTACAATTATAAAATGTTTATAGAAGAAAAAAATCTCATAGACCCAATGCCTCACTTACAGCTAAGGAATCTGCATGGTGAAGAGGGTAAGTGACTTATTAGCTCTGTGACCTCAGGCCAGCTACTTAACCTCTCTGAGCCTGAATTCCCTAACTTATAAAATGGAAATAATGATAGTACCTTCTTTCTAAAATGGTCATGAGGCATAAAACAATGAATGCAAAACCTATTTAAAACATTCAGTAAATCTTGGTGCTGCTATAACCTCACTATTGGTTTCCTGAAACTGCTGTAACAAATTACCACTGACTGGGTGCCTTAAAGCAACAGAAATTTGTTTTCTCACAGTTCTGGAGGCCAGAAGTCCAAAATCAAGGTGTCAGCAGGGCGGATTCCTTGTCGGGGCTCTGCAGGAAATCCACTCCATGCTTCTCTTGGGAGTTGTGGGCAAGTCTTGGTGTCCCTGGACTGTAGCTGCATCTCTCCAATCTGTGCCCAGGTCTGCATGTGACTGTCTCCCTGTGCGTCTTCTCCTCTGCTCTCCTCTTATAAGAACAGTTGTCAATGGATCTAGGCCCCCCCTAACCCAATACGATCTCATCTGGAGATCCTTAATTATATCTGCAAAGACCCTTTTCTAAATAAGGTCACATCCACAGGTTCAAATGCTTCCCTTCCTACATTTCTTTTGGGTGATCCACCATTTAGCCATTACACCCTTTCTCCAACTAAAAATGTCAGTTTAGGACACACAAGCCTCAAACTTTTTCTTCCTGTGGGAAACAGAACATGGTTTTTCCCCCCAAATGTCTTCACTGCTCCTGTTCAAAGGCCCCTTTGATCAAACTCTTCAAAGCTATGATATGACCTGTTTCCTTCCTGTTGTGTGGCTCAGTGGTTTCTAGATGGAATGTGGGCACGGTGATGGGGAGTATACAGTAGGCACTGGTATGTAGATGGAATATGAACACAGTGATGGGGAGTATACAGTAGGCACTGGTTTCTAGATGGAATATGGGCACGGTGATGGGGAGTATACAGTAGGCACTGGTTTGTAGATGGAATATGGGCATGGTGATGGGGAGTATACAGTAGGCACTGGTTTGTGGATGGAATATGGGCACGGTGATGGGGAGTATACAGTAGGCACTGGTTTGTGGATGGAATATGGGCACGGTGATGGGGAGTATACAGTAGGCACTGGTTTGTAGATGGAATGTGGGCATGGTGATGGGGAGTATACAGTAGGCACTGGTTTGTGGATGGAATATGGGCACGGTGATGGGGAGTATACAGTAGGCACTGGTTTGTAGATGGAATATGGGCATGGTGATGGGGAGTATACAGTAGGCACTGGTTTGTAGATGGAATATGAGCACAGTGATGGGGAGTATACAGTAGGCACTGGTTTGTAGATGGAATATGGGCATGGTGATGGGGAGTATACAGTAGGCACTGGTTTGTAGATGGAATATGGGCACGGTGATGGGGAGTATACAGTAGGGTTTCAGATGGAAGAAATAGAGATAGGCCAGCTTAACCCCCCGGGCCTTTGATGAGGTAACAGAGATCTGAGAAGTGACGTCCCTTGTCCAAGAAGTGAAGGTAACATGATGGCACAGCCATCACAGAGCCAGTCACCTGGCCCATGGCCCTGCCCCTCTTCCCTGCCACCTCCTACCATGTTACCCCCCACTGCACCACAGTTATAAGGGCATCCCAGCATTCTACAAGGCCACATGAGGGAAGCTGTCATATCTTACACCTTTTCCTATGTCCCTGGATAAATACTTTAAAATATACTGTCTCTGTTCAGAAAATTATATAGGGCACACCAATTTTAACCCAGAAAAAATCAAGATGTAAATAGCCAAAGTTAGACCTGCCAGGATTTCAATTAAACTTTGATTTGCTTTTCTACATCATGGGGTCAAGGAGAAATTTTGGAAAATGCTTCCCATCCTATATAAGGGCAATGGTATCTTGTAACTTCACGTGAATCTTTGATCATACAAATAATTTCTTAATTTCTGAAGATTAGCCTGATATACCAATTGTTTTAAACTCAAATTCTCCATTCTCTAGAGTCAATAGTAACCATATAAGTAAGTTTCCAGGCTAAGCCTACAAAACTATATAATACAATTACAACAAAAAAAGAAATTAATATTAACAATGTAAGTAATTAAACAAAGAAAACTTAAATTGAATTATAAAGTTAATTCTTTCCTTCATTTGCCCAGAATTTCAGCTTGAGAAAAAATAGGTTTAATAAAAAGAATAGAAGGACATAGAAGGAAGCTTTTTGAAAAGCTCCTGCATATTTTAAAGAGCATTAAAGGTCAATTATATTTAATTCCATTGTGAATTTATGGATTCCCCCCCCCCCAGTGGAGAAATATTTTATAGCTCTTTACAATTTTTAAAGAGCTTTCAGCACAATGTTTCATTTGTGAGAATAGTAGGATGAGTGTAGATTTTATAAGGCAGCTACGCCCAACAAGTTCCAGAAACTGATAAATTAGCAACTGGGAAACAGTTATCACTGGTCTCTCAAATCCTCACCACCCAGAGTGTGAACAGGAGCATTAGCATACCTGAGAGCTTGAGAGAAATGCAGAACCTGGACCCCAGACCTACAGGAACCTGCATTTTAGCGAGATTCCGGGGATGCCTGTGTGCACCAAAGTCTGAGAAGTGCTTCTCAGTGAACAGCAGTGTCTTAAGGAAATGCTCATTTATCTATATATATATAAAAGTCTAAGCAACCATTACTACCAGTCGACCGAATGACTGGTCACTATGATGAACACTGACCACTAGGGGGCAGAAGATCAACGCAGGAGCTGTCCCCTGGTGGTCAGTGCGCTCCTACAGGCAACCTCCCATGGCCGGCCAGCCAACCTCCCACAGTCTCTCCCCCTGGCCGGCTAGCCCCAATTGGCCCCAATCGCCAGCCAGGCTGAGAGACCCCACCCATGCACAAATTCATGCACCAGGCCTCTAGTAAGAATATACATTTGGTTATTTCAAGGAAGTACAAACCAAAACCACAAAGAGATATCATTTCACACCTATTAGATGTTAGGATGACTATAATAAAAAAATAAAAAAAATAGTTGAGTGGGTGGAGGAAAGGGTACTCTGGTACATTGTTTTCAGGAATGTAAATGGATGCAGTCATTGTGGATCAAAAACAGTATGGTAATTCCTCAAAACACTAAAAATAGAAATACCATATGATTCACCAATCCCTCTTCTTGGTATATACCCCCAAAAAAACAAAATCAGTACCTTGAAGAGATAGCTGCACTCCCATGTTCACTGCAGAATTATTCACAATAACCAAGATATATAGAAACAACCTAAGTATACATCGATAGATTAATTGATAAAGAAATGTGAATATATATATATATATATATATATATATATATATACACACATATATATATATATATATATATGCCAAACACAGAAAGAAAAAAGAAAACCTGCATGATCTTACTTGCATATAGAATCCAAAAAGTCTGGTACATAGAAGCAGGCTGTAGAATGGTGATTACCAGGCATGGGAGGCAGGGGAAATTAAAGATATTGGTCAAAAGGTACAAAGTTTCAGTTATGTAAAATGAATAAGTCTAGATAGCTAATGTATAGGAATGTGACTACAGTTAATAGTACTGTAGTGCTGAATACTGGAAATTTGCTAAGATTGTAAACATCAGGTGCTCATCACACAAAAAATATGGATACTAGGTGAGGATATGTGAATTAGATTGACTATAATAATAATTTCTGTGTATCTGTGTATAAAATTACGTTGTACACCTCACATATATATGCTTTTCCTTTTTTAATTAAATAAAATAAGAAAACAACCTTTAAAAATAATATACATTTGATTTTTAGTACCAGCAATATTGCAAATTGAGCTAAGATTTTCTTTCCTTTTAAAAAACAAAGATCCAGATAAACTACAATACTAAAAAAATAGAAAGGGACATTTCCAGTGACCAAAACACCACAAATGAACAAAAGAACTCATAGCACATGAATGAAGGCAGCAGAATCCTGGGGGATAGCAGACTTGTTTGCACGCCCAAACAGCAAGGGACTAGTCATAAAATCCCCATGAAAATCAGAGCTGAGGCCTTGAGCCCATATGAAGAATGATGTTAGAGCATAGACTTCTACATAAAACCCACCCTCTTTGTTTAAGAGGAATGGAAGAACCTCCCAAGGGGGCCAGAAAAGAATCAAAGGAGCATCAGGTCTGGCAGGCCCCCAGCCTTAGTCTGTGCCACATGTGGACACAGAGTCCAAATACACTCCACATGGTGTTGGAATCTCAAACTGACAAAATACTGTGAAAATTCATCCTGGACAAGTAAAATCCTTGGGATACACTGCCATGGCAAACATAAGACCTCTCTATAAATATACTCCCACAAACCAGGGTACATATGACTCACGCGGACCAAAAATAATCCCAGATGAGATTGAGCCCACAAGCCAAAATTAAAATCATATGAGAAAATAATTCATTACAAGAGAGTATTATAAGGAACCACAAACAGTGGATTAGCATGCCCCGGAACCCAAGATAACAGAACCATTCCAAAGAGTCTACTGTTTTATTTAAGTCTCAAAGCAATCTATACTAATAATAGAGAAATATGCAAATTGTTCAGGATGCCATCACAGTAACAGTATTGACCTGCAGGCTGTGTGGGATGACAAGGCCAGCAGGAGAGTTAGTGAGGGATGACCAAACAACTAAACAGCAGGCTGCGTGGGGCAACCAGGCCGGCAAGGGGGTTAGTGAGGGACAACCAAAAGACTGAACAGCAGGCTGCATTGGGCAATCAGGCCGGCAGAGGGGGAAGTAAGGGGTGACCAGGTTGGGGGTGAGGGGGGGCAGTTGGAGGCAACCAGGCTGGCGGGGGGGGGGGGGACAGTTGGGGGTGACTAGGCCAGCAAGGGGGGGGGCAGTTAAGGGCGATCAGGCAGGCAGGTGAGCAGTTAGGAGCCAGTGGTCCCGGATTGTGAGAGGGATGTCCTGGATTGGAGAGGGTGCAGGCTGAGTTGAGGGAACCCCCCTTCCAGGCACAGAGAGCTGAGGCTAAAGGGTAATTTACAGATAAGGAAAGAGAAGTTCAGAGACTCTGCTTGCTAATAAGAATTGAGGACTCAGATCCAGCCCCAGGGCTTCTTCCACATCACATTATCTCCATTCTTAATAAATGTATGATTCACTCATACCCACTAAGTTGGAACAATTCTTGGATTCATGTAAAACAGAAGAGAAAGAAGTGATATATTTTTACTTTTATTTTTAGATTCGGAAGGGAGAACTCTCATTCAATAAATTTGACCTTAAGGAGTCTTTTACACACACACAAAAGGGAGTGGGTAGAGATCTTTGTGCACTCAAAAATTCTTATTGGGGGCAGGGGGAGGGGAGAGTGACAATGTAAGAATTTTGAAGCAGTTGGACAAAATAGGTAAATATGCATCTGAATTTCCAGAATGTTCAGAAGACAGGAGTTATATTTTGGCATTTGTCCTTCTTCCAAGGTAAAATACCAGGTGATCACTGGAACATGAGCCCAGGTGAGTTTCTGCCTTTGCCCCCGCACCACGACCTCAGTGTCACTGCAAGGCTGCTTTAAAGATCAACTCTAGCCCGCAAAGCTTCACGCAGGTTGCTAAGGAATAGTGGATAGCTCAGGCACTACAGCAAAGCTGTAATTTCTCATCTCTTACCCCCTTCCCTAAATTACAATTAAATTCCATCATTCAAAACTGCCTGATCTTGAGCCAGATGCATATATCACAAGAAGGCATTAAAATCTGACCTTTTATATCCCAATAAGAAATGTCATGAGTCCATCACAGAACCATAACTCCCTCTCGAATTAGAGCTAAGGAAGATCTGAACTTCAAAGGGGAACTAATCCGAAGACTTTTCTAATAACCTCTTAAAATTCTGAATTCTAAAGGAAAAACTGAGTTGACTTCTGTGTTTCACAGCAAAAGTAATAATGAATGAGTAAACAGCAGGGTGTGAAAAATGCTACAAACAAAAAGCAAAAAAGGAGCATGGCGCTACATCTCTGAGAAGCCAGTGCTGAGATTGCTGGAAACTGGGAAATCAGTAACACCTCAGCAGAGGCCCTAAAACCCAAAACAATTATCCTTTGGCACTTTCACTAAGCTTCACATCTAGTGGCTTCATCAGTAAGATACCACAGAGGCTCTGCAGCATACTGTGGGGCTTGGCGACTTCAGAGCTTGCTCTCGGAATATTTATCATTTTAACTGAGTGAATAGCTAGTCCTTTGCCTTGGGGAGATAAGCAGGCAGCCTGATCGGGCTTGGTGCTTTCCAAAGGTTTTGTTCCACAGCACAGGGTGGAGCGTCCATCTTCCCTCTGAAGACCATCCCTGCCTTGAGAGAGAAAGGTAGGTATTCAGACCTTGTAAAGAAGAGTCATTTAAATAAGAAAGAAAAAACCTAACTGAATAGTAAGAAAAGAGATGGGGACAGTGAGCAACCAGAGACAGAGATTCAAGAGCAATGGCAGCTCAGCTCTACCAAAGTTAGGGGGTGGGGGAAGGTATGAGGCAATTGTAAATGAAGGACATAGACTGAAGTCATACAAGGACACCTCCACCTCCATCCCCACAAAAGCATACTTGGTGTCCAAGGGAAGGCAATGACAAAGCAAGATGGCTCTCCTGACTGCATTCATAAATATTTACTGAATCCCACGGTGTATACATAGATGCCAGAGACATACCATAAGTATAAGGAAGAGGAAAAGAAATAATAATTTATACAATAGGTAGAAAACATGGGTAGAAGTAAAGTGCCACTAATTCGGAAGAAGGAAGAAAGAAAATATGCCAATTATGGGGCTATGTAGCTACACAAAGAAAATAATATTCGAGCTGAGTCTTCAAAAATAGGTAAGATTTAGACACGCAGATATACTACTGGGTAGCACAGTAATCTCTCTACCACAAACAAGAGGCCAAATGAATAATCATCAGGCTAGCTGTGCATCTATGAACCTAGGGAGACTTTTTTTTTTTAATCAACGCTGGCAGATATTTTAAATGGTTTAATTAATGTAAGGTGAAACCCAGGCATGAGTAGTTCTGTTTTTATGAACACTCCCCATGTGATTCTACTGGGCAGCCAGGGATCCTGAGCTAGAGCAGAGCAGACGTGGAGACCTGTGTTTGCGTTTGGAGTCTATACCAGAACTTTAAAGAATCCCAGCTCTCTGTGCCATGGCTCAGGAATGGACACCATTCCCCACAGACACGATATAGGAAGAGAAACCAAAATAAAACACTGACTTCAACACAGTCCTAGTCTTTGGGGAGCTTCCGTTTGTCAGATGAAGAGGCAATAACAGGAACTCCATGGACACTGTTTGGTGCTCTGGTGGACTCCCTGCCAGAACAGCTCCAGTTGGAGGAACTGGCCACGCGGAATCATGAGTGGGCAAGCCCCCAGAATGTGCATAATGCTGCTTTTGGATCTGGGTTTTGAGAACAGAACCAGGAACGCCTGATGGTCTCACCATTGTGATGGCTTCTGAGACAATTTAATAAAGCAAGTTTGGGCTTCTCTCGATGAGAAGCACATTGTTAGAAGGGATGATGTTGCATGAGTAGGTGGGCCAAGTGTTTGCACTGGGCAACAGGGCGTCTTTTAGTGTGAGGCTTGGGTTCATGTCTGAAAGAGTGAAAATGGATTGCATAGCTTTAGAGTGGCCTCCTACTATAAATAAACTGAGTAACTTGTGTTCCGCTTATCTATTGCTGTACAGTTATGGGCCAATTAATGACAGAGAAATTTTGAGAAAAATGTTGCTAGGCGATTTTGTCATTGTGCAAACATCAGAGCATACACGTACATACACCCAGGCTACGTGGTATAGCCTATTGCTCCTACGCTACTAGTCTATACAGCATGTTCCAGTACAAAACATGAGATTAAATCGAATACAAGAGAAAATGATGCAATCAAAAAGCAAGTAAACACAAGATGTTTGAGGTTGCTGCTGACATAATACAGCATAATGTTTTGTAGCCCACTTTTTTAATAACTAGAAAGAGTGCACTCTAAAATAATGGTATAAAGTATAGTATAGTAAAAACATAAACCAGTAAAATGGTTATTTATTGTCATTATCAAGTACTGTGCTGTACCTAATTGTACCAGCATCACCACAAACTCAAGTGATGCCTTGTGTTACTACGTTAGGACATTTCTATGGCTACGATGTCACTAGTTGAGAGGAACTTTTCAGCTCCATTATAATTCTACTAGTGCCCCAGTGCATGGATTTGTGCACATTGAAAGGAAATTAATTAGAAGGTGGCCGGCAGGGCAGAACTGGGTGAGACAGGACGGACACACCCTGGAGCCAAACTCCTGGGGTGATGCCACGGCTCTAAGGGCATCTGCCTAGTGAGGGGGGTCCCTCCGGCAGGTGGGGTCCCTCGGCCTGGCCTGTGGGGATTGAGCCAAAACTGGCTCTCCGACATTTCCTGAGGCGTCCTGGATTGCGAGAGGGTGGTTCTCGGGTGACGCAGCCCAGAGTCAGGCTCCCTCCTCTCTGGTTCTGGGGTGCGTTATCTGAGAACCCCTGCTGCCAAGTCACCAAGGCTCAGCAGCTCCTGTGTTGAGCGTCTGCGCCCTGGTGGTCAGTGCACATCATACCCACTGGCTGGTCAGACGGTCAGACAGTCGCTTAGCCTTTTATATATATAGATGGGACCACTGTTGTATATGCGGTCAGTGACTGACCCAAAGATCGCCACATTACTGCATAACAACCCACTCAAAAATGCAGTGGCTTTAAACAATTTATTGTTCTCTCTCAGAGTTCCATGGGTTGCCTGGATCCAGCTTGCTGGTTCCCCCTTGGTTCTCTCTCACGGTTGTGGTCAGATAGTGGTTAGAGTCATCTGAAGGCTCCACTGTACTGGACATCAAAAAGGAGCAGTCACACAGCTGGTTAGTACTGGCCACTACCTGGAGCTCAGCTAGGACAGCTGACTGCAATGCATACAGTAGCCTCTACATGGGACTTGGGTTTCTCACAGTATGGTGGCTGGGTTCTCAGAGACAGAAAATAGAAGCTGCCAGTTTCTCAATGTCTGGGTCCAAAATTGCGCAAATACCACTTCCACTATATTCTCCCAATCAAAGCCATCCCAGAGCCTGCCCAGATTCAAGGAGAGGGGACACAGACCGCATGTCATGAGAGAGGAAAGTCAAAAATGTATAGCTGCCTTTAATCTCCCACAACTTGTGAATAGATTAGCCTTCTTATTCTCAACACCATATATTTGAGCTTTAAATATTTTTTTTTCAGAGTTCTTTTTTTTTTTTTTTTTAATATATTTTATTGATTTTTCACAGAGAGAAAGGGAGAGGGATAGAGAGCCAGAAACATCGATGAGAGAGATACATCGACCAGCTGCCTCCTGCACACCCCCCACCGGGGATGTGCCCGCAACCAATGTACATGCCCTTGACCGGAATCGAACCCGGGACCCCCCAGTCCGCAGACCGACGCTCCATCCACTGAGCCAAACCGGTTTCGGCTTTTTCAGAGTTCTTTGATGGCAACTCCCACAGCAAATGAAAAAGAGCAATACTATACAGAATATGGATACCACACAAACGTGAAAGAGTGATACTATACTATTCTTCATGGTAAGCTTATCACCTCTGAGTCTGAGCTGTTTTCTCCCAGCAGTCAGGATAAGTTTGCACTAAACCTCTCTTCTCTCTGCCTACTCCCCTTGGTGACCAAAAGTATATGTCTACAAAGAGGGGGTGAGAAAGACAATCAGGGGACCAGTCCACAGATCAGGGCCACACACAAGGGTCACATCCATAGCCTGCGCCTTACAGCCATTCTAGAATTTTTCACAAATTGTGACTGTTGGGATTCTGCCAGCGTCTGCCCCGCAGTTCATAATGATCCAGTGCCCAAGAGCTTCTGCTTCCTAAATGTTCGTGGGACTCAGAAATCAATAACTAATCACACTTAGCTGGAGCCCCATGTTCTGTACACTCAGCAGTTTACAGTTTTGGTTGTGGGTCTGTAGAAGTTAACATGGGAAGCAGAACATTTGTTGAAATGAGTTGCATTAAATATATTACCACTGGAATGCAAATCACTGATAATGACATTTATCGAGTGCTCATTTTGCAAGAGCCCCACTCTACCAGGAGTTTTAAGATTATGCAAAGGAAATAGAAGACACTTTTTTTTTTTTAACCTCAGAAGCTAATGTGACTCTTTTTCCCCTCAGCCCTTCACTAGGAACATAACAGCTAGATTACTTCTTGAAATCTCTGTCAGCTTTAAAATCCTGTTCAGAATAATGGTAATATCAGCTGTATCTGGTTTCCTGGTAGGCAGCTGCTAGTCTCCTTTCAGTGAGGAGCAAGTTGGAAAAATCAACTAGGCCCTTTTGCAAACTGTTACAGAGCCCCGGGTAGGGCCCAGTCTTTGCTGTCCCTTCTCTGCCCCTAAATTGCATAATTTACATTGAATTCACAGCCAAATCCCTGATATGACAGCAGTGACATGCCCTCCCTTTCTCACAGGCCAGCTCTGGTAACACCAAAGACAGGTTTATGCAACACTCCAGATGAGTGCTTCTCAAACATGAAAATGCAAATTCCAATTCAGTGGATCTCACGGGACTCTGAGACTCTGCATTTCTAACAAGATCCCAGATGTTGATGCTGCCAGCCCTCCGACTTCACAACGAGCAGCAACATGAGGTTACTATGGAGAAAGCTTGACCTGCTCCAGGCAGTGTTGAAAGAAGAAAGACAAAAACAAAGGTCCCAAGTCCCCTGTGCTTTCCCTTCTCTCCCCCTCATTCCATCACCAGAGGATAAATGCCAATTAAGTCTCAGGAAGAGCCTTGGGAATCTCACAATGCAAACTAGACCCCAACCATGATCTCAGGTTTAAAGCATCAACCCAGCCAAGCGTGTCAAACTCAAGGCCCGGGAGACACGAGTCTGACATGCTTGTGTACGTAGACACTGACAAAGAGAAAACACTGAAAACTGAGTCTGAAAGTTTTGCATCTATCCTCATAGTCATGAATTTCAGAGAACCACTTCAAATTAGTTGTCTTTTTTGACACCAAAAAAGGGCATGCATGTTTGCTTTCCATATAGGTCCCGCAAAATTGTTTCTTGACTGGGAGCATTATGACAGAAAGCTAAGAACTAAACTTTTTTCTAAATTAGAAGCAAAGGAGTTTTGATTTTTTAAATGTATTTTTTTGCTTTGAATTATCCAGATATTTTCCCTAATTCCTCAAATCATAGTTAACAACTTAATATTGTTTTTGCTTTTTTCTCCCAAGTCTTTTACATTGCTCCTCCACATACCATGGTGGGTCACCATGCCCCGTGAGGTCTATATATAAAATTGGCTCAGCTTCTGTGCTGTGCTCCCCAGAAGGCCTGCCCAAGGCCTCTTTGTGTTTCTGGAAAAACTTAGGTTCTATGGTCATTTCTATTTTGAGTTTTCTGCCTTTACTAAATTTTTGTTCTCTGTTTTGCACTTTTTAGCAATTTTTTTCTCCTACATTGCCCCCAACCCAGCCCCTACCCACCTTCATTTCAAGCAAGGTGTATATAAAGCTCTTGTGTTTTTGAAAAACTTTTACTGAAGGTCATAAGGAGGATTATACTGCTACCCTGCAAACAGACTAATTTAAAGTACATTACACAAAGAAAAAATTAATCAAGTACATTACACATACCTATTCTAGAAAGTTCTATCAGGCACCCTCCTCTGATATATCTCTGGACCTCCTGCCTTTTGCTGATTGTTCCTTTTTTCCCTTTCCTACCCATTTCTCTCTCTCAACACCATTCCCCTCCCCTATTGCCCCTACACAGTACAGTTTTATGTTCATACCCAGCTTATGCAGAACAATTTGACTCTCCACATTCTCTATTCCCCAACTATGCCAAACTCACTTTTGTCTTTCCAGACCCATCAACACCCTCTCCTGTGTGAAAGGACCACCATCTTGTCTTTGAGGGGCTCCCACTTTTTGGAGGTGCATGGAATTTAAAACAGCTTTTGTGTTTCTTCATTAATAAGCATGATCTCACTTGAGCTAGTTACTCTCAAGTAGGAAAAACAAGCATTAATATGGCCATTTTAGACAAGAAACTAAAACCCAAAAAAAAAAAAATCATGTAACTTATGCCTAGTCCCCTCATTAGGGCCAGAACCAGGACTGAGATCCAGGCTTCCTGGGATCTGGTATATTCTCTCTAGCAAGTCATGTTTCCATTGAATAAGACCGAATACAGCATTTTACAGAGTCAAAGAAGCCCATAATTCTCTGGGACCCAAATTGAATAAGCCCAGATTTTGTTACGTAACTAATACAAGCTACTTGATGACTGCTTAAAAGGCTTTTGTTTGCAGTGACAATTGGCAACTCCACATGAAATTGCTTCAATACAGAGGCCACAAATCAACATTTTCTCCCTCCAATTTTTAGGATTGACTCCAGGACTGTAGAAGACAGTCTATGAGTCAGAGAACAAGAAAAATGACTATTTTTTTTATAACTGCTGCTTTTCACATCTTAAAATCACTGTTAGCAAGTGCCTTGAAGAGTACTGCACATTAATAAAGAAGCTTTGGGCACCACCACAGCCAATATTAAACCATTAAATTGTGCTTTAGAATTATTTATTCACCTTCTCAACATTCCAAACTGTTTGAAAATGGCAAAGATTGGAGAATCCTGAGATTACAGTACACTCGGGGGCTGGTTAGCAGGCTGATTTAGGCAACAGGCTAAAGAGGCAAGTCCAGTCTTCAGATGCCAATTCGCCTGTTCTCTGCTTTAACCCAAAATCCACAGAGCAGGTTCTATGGTTGTAACAAAAAGGAGGGAAGTCTATGCGAGGAGACGGGAGTGGCCAGTACAGGGGCGCCACTGCTCTTAATAAATCTACCCCAGATACACACCGCCCAGTGGACACACACACGTGCACACACTCAATTTGGGATATTATGCCTCAAAACTTTGCCTGTTTTCTCTAAATAAATCCATACTGAGAAGGAAAGCAGCCCCTGACAGCCAAGGAGCTGACTTAGCTGGGTTTTGATAATTTCCTGTTGAATATAAGCAATTTCACAGAAAATCAACATCAGACAAAGCCACTCTTGCGACCATGCTGAAATAAGACAAAAATATGGCCACTCAGTAATCGTATCTAAACACAGACCAAGCGTGAGCATCGTCCAAGCCACAGAATATCAAAAGGCGCAGATAATAAGAGGGACTGCTGCTGCCTTCCCCACTGCAGTGGGAGCTTTGCTGCCCTCCCTGTGGATACGACTCGCTGAGCAATCCAATCACAGAGTTGTCCTTGACTTCAGATGGCACCCAATCCAGAATAAACCCTGCCGCCTTGGGTTCTCCCCAGATTACCAACCAAACTCAAGTCCTGTAAGTCCTTTCTAACACTCTCTTATGGAAACATGCTCTGGGCCCTGTGGTTCTCCCTCGCTGGCTGAGCAATAAACGTACTCGTTCAAGTGTAGGTGTGTTCCTCGGGGTCTCCGACTAGAAGGCGGTGACAGAAGTATAGGTACGTTTGGAGTGAAAGTTAAAAAAGTAGGACCATGAGGGTCTTGCCTTTGGCAGAATATGGTACAAATAATGGTGTGGCACAGCTGGAAAAGCGGCCATGTGGCTACTTCTCCCAGGCCATTGTGACTACGTGGACACTTGACTGCAGCCACTGATACAACCTATGTGAGTCCATGTAAATATCAGCTGTGCATGTGAAATCTGCCTCCACTCCTTAAAAAGTCTATGTTCTCACCAGTTCAAATTGGATTTCTTCATATAACCTCCACACCTTGCGTGCTATGATGTATCTTTATACTCAAAGACTTCTACATTTTTCATTTTGAACACAACGTAATATCCAGACTCTCATTTGAAGATTCCAGGCAGACTAAAATGCCACCTGTTCTCAATTTTTTCCCCCCAACCAATTATGCATTTAAATTGTTTCTCATCTAAATTAAATTTGCCTTTTTATTATTTTTTTCTTTTCCTTTCCCACAGTCATCAACTGTATCTAGCAAACAATTGTTTAATGCTCCAAGGAAATAAAAGTACAGCTGTAATGAAGTGGAAATGAGAGGGAATAGGAACAGAGTGGCGAAGAAGAACAGCTGTAACCAGGTATTAGGCCTGGGACTCACCTCGCAGAAGGTGATCGTGGACAGGTCATGTCCCCTCTCTGGACTTCAGTTTCCTCCTGCATAAGATGAGATTAAGATGAGGTCTCCAAACTTTCACCAGGTAAACTGTCACCATCCTCCTTGCCCACCTTCATTTTCTTCTGACAGAAGAGGAGCCCTTCTTTATGCAAGACTCTCCCTTCCAATTTGAACTGGTTCACCCTTCCTGGCTCCCAACAAGATACTGTTTTCTCTCTTGAATCTTTAATCCCCCTTTTCCCCATTAACTCCTTCCTCTTTTCTAACAAAAGCCCTATTTCAAGTTCACTCTCAGGAATCACTAACCATTGCTTCTGTGGCTTCTTTCTCCATTTCAATCACTACATTGCCCACTGATTCCACACCCCTTCCTTTGCAGCTGATCTCTTCTTAACCACCCTAACTCCCAACTGATTTGGAAAACAAGTGTGAGAGATTTGATGGCTCAACACAGACTCAAGGAACCATTTTTAAAGGGGCATGTGTTAAAAATGAATTCTTAACCCAACAGCAATACAAGTCACAGTAATCAATAGATAACTATATTTAATAACTTGTTTGGAACAGACCAAATTTCTATTTTTCCATGAAATTAAGCAGAAGCTTTTATGGAAACCTTATGGAACACATGATTGCATGAATATAATTTTTTAAATTTAATTGACATTTAGAACAACTGGGCTAAATTTTTTTCAACCAACTGCCAATTTATTTTCCTTGGCTTATATTTTTATTAATTTACTAGAGGCCTGGTGCACGACATTTGTGCACTGGGAGGGGGGGGGGTCCCCCTCAGCCTGGCCTGCACCCTTTCGCAGTCTGGGAGTCCTTGGACATCCTTAGTGCTCCCATGGAGGCGGGCCACTGTGCTTGCCAGCCTGTGAAAGGCCACAGACAGCATGGCTTTCGGGTTCAAAGGCTTGGAGAAAGAGCTGACGTACAAATGATACACACAAGACAAGATTAATTTTGATTAATATGGGGGGAGGCCAGAGCAAACTTGACTAGGGCAGTCAAGTTCCACTGAGTCTCCTTTACCCAGCTGCTTTTATTTACTAGCATACACAATTGCCTTTTAGGAATGCAAACAGACATATCAATGGTAATGTTTATAGTAAACAGTAAGATTATCAGGTTTTGGGGGTGTTTGCTTTAGGCCATTGAGTCTGCAGTAGGTCATAAAATGGAAATTCACCCTGTGAATTTCAAAGGGAAGTCCAGGTCAGCCTTCTGCCAGACTTCTCACATTTATATTAATTACTGTTGATCTTGGTTTCCAGCACCAGGCTTCAGCCTGGCTTGTTGGCTGAGCGGTGCTCCCCCTGTGGGAGCGCACTGACCACCAGGGGGCAGCTCCTGCATTGAGCGTCTGCCCTCTGGTGATCAGTGTGTGTCACAGCGACTGGCCATTCGGCCGTTGGATCGATTTGCATATTACTCTTTTATTATATAGGATGGTTGATTTGGTTAAAGTAGAAAAATACATAAGAAGTTGGTTCTTTTCTTAAAAGGCTAGACTGAACTTGAAGGCCTGTGCTAGTGAAAGATAAGAGAAAGCCGGATTTTGCAGCTCTCCTTGAGATAGGAGGTGTAGACTTTTGACTCTCTTTGCCTCAAAAGAGCAGGTAGGGAAACTAGTTCTGTCTCCTCTGCTCCCACACGACTCAAGCCAAGAGCCTGCTCTCCTGACAAGCCTCAGGACTCAGGAATAAGCATTGGCATGACTAGCCAAAGGTGTGGCACCTTTCAAAGTGCTTTCAGTGAGTTATCTGGTTTTATCTTCATCACCCTGGGAAGTCAGAAGGAGCATATAAGCAACCCCCCTTTTCTCTCCCTAGTCTCCTACCGCCATGTAAAAGATAGATTCCTCACTTTCCTTCATGCATTCCACAAACATTTACTGTGCAATTAAATGGCAGCAAAAAAACGGTTGAATTAAGGGGCTGTTGGAGAAAGGTAGTGAGCAATCCTCTGAATGGAAGGGAGGTGAGTGCTTGGAGCATCTCTTACTTTGTGTAACACCAGCTCCCTCATAACACCAACAACTTCCTGTGGGGAAAAATGGAACAACCGTCCCCATCTTTCTAACTATGACTGCAGGAAGAGGGGCTTGAAGGAGTTCTCCATGCAGATGCTGACGGGATCCTCCATGCAAACATAAAAGCATTCTTCCCTAATTGCAGCTACCACCTGGCTTGTGCTTTTCCATTTACAGTCACTCATTTGTGTGGTCCTATTTATCCTCCTTTGGCCCCAATCGTGTAACCAACGTGCCTCTGTCAATTCTTACTAAGAGAAAACTCAGAAACCTGAAGGAGTAGCGTTATGGGTTGAGTTGTGTCCTCCTGAAATTCATGAGTTCAAGCCTTCACTGCCAGCGTCTCAGAATACGATCTTATTTGGAAATAATGTCATAGCAGACATCATTAGTTACGATGAAGTCGCACTGGGATAGAATGGGCCCTAATCCAATATGATGGGTGTCCTTATAAAAAGAGGGAATTTGGGCACAGACACACACAAGGAGACACCATGTGAACATGAAGGTAGGCATCAGGGTGGTGCTTTATAAGCCAAGGAACACCGACGATTATCAGCAAACCACCAGAAGATAGGAGGGAGGCACAGAACTGACTGTCCCTCACATTTCTCAGATAACCCTGCCACACCTTGACTTCAGATTTCACCCCCAGAACTGTAAGCCAACAGTTCTGCCCCGTTTGTGGAACTTGTCACGTCAGTCCTAGCAAAGTAATAAAATGCCTTCATCTAAATCTCTGAGGGGCACTGGTGCCACTCCAGTCGAGAGGACACGAAGAGTTGTTGTCCCCTCAGCTGTGCTACAAACCATGTGCAGCTCCGGCTTTTCACAGGCGTGCTTTCATCAGTGGGGGTGCAGGGCTGCAACCCAAGGAAACTGCCGAACTGGCGGGCACAATGGAATGCTGGGGGGATGCAGCAGAACCCCAGAAGGAGGGCACCAGAGTAGAAGGAATGAGGGAAAACTGAGGCTGCCACTGGTCTGAGAAGGCATGTGAGAACCCCTTCCCAGTGGGACTGCCATGAGCACACTGGGGCCATTGCTTAGCAGGAGGTGCAATTCTCCAACCAAGTAGAGCAGAGCCATCAAAATGACCCATTTAATCTGCTCAACGTTTTCATTAAGAACATTAACCATAACTTTGAGTTCTCGACTGGGATTGCTCTGTTCATCCTGGGAAAACAGCAAGCTCCCACTCTGCGTATCCTAAAGGTAGAGCTGTTCACTGGAACCGTTGTGTCTGGAGAACACAGCAGTTTGGCAGGATTGCAGAGGACGGAAGGAAATGGGTTCAGAAAACATTAACAACGTCAGTCAGCTGTGATGACCACCAGTCAAGCACAGCTTATACAACTATTTCAAGATGAAAAATGGGAAGTAACATGAGGAAAGGAAGAAAGAAAGAGGTAAAATAAAATTATGCTGCAAAAGGTTGAATCAGTCATTTCCAGTTTTCTTTGCACCCTAAATAAAATGTGTCTAATTACAAGATACAACTTGTAATATAATAATGCAAGATCTTGTTCTTTTTACTGGGGCCGTTGGAGCAGGGCCATACAAGGGGGCACCAGGGACATGCAAAGGGAAGCAATGGGTAGGATAATTAACTTGTCATTGAAAATAAACAATATGTATAGAATTTAGGCCCCATAAAATGCGTTTGTGATCAGAGAGTCTCATGGAGAACCAACGAATATTTGCCACAAAAGGCACAAGGAGAATGGAGATCCTGTTGTTTTAAAAAAAGATAGTGTTTATAAATATTGAAAATATAATATTTAAGGGTGTCTATTAATTATTTTGTTTTAAAGATTATTAAAATATATAATTACATAATTAATAGAACTAACTTAGAAATAAGTTTCATAGATGTTTTCACAACTCAAGATTAACAACTGTTAATAATTATAAATTCTAGGTGGTAGAAATTCTATGTTAGCTTTGTTATTCTTTGCCTTTTTCTGTTTTTCAAACTATCCCAAAAATGTTTTTAAAGAAAGAAGGCTTATCTAACACCCATTTTAACTATAAGTTTCACATTTACTAACATTGTGGGTTTGGGCAAACATTTTACTCTCTCTGAATTGTTTCATCATCCACAAAGTGAGGTCATAATAATACAAGGTAATTTATAAGGATTAGAGGTGATGGTAGATAGTAGGTATCCCCCAAATGGTGACAATTCTTATTCCTGAATCTCCTCTCTAATGTCGCTGGCATGCAATCATCCAGTCTAGCACTTTGAGCTCCAATAAGGAAACCCCACATCCCAGGCCAGCCTGTTATGCTTTTTAATCCCTCATTATCAGAAAGCCCACTAAAGGGTCTCCCTGTAACTGTCACCCATGGTCCTAGTTGAGGCTACAAAGTCCTTCCACTCAGCATCCTTTCAGAATTTTAATTCAGCTAAGAATTTTCCACTCCAACCTCCCTCCATCTGCAAAGTTTCTCTATTCCAGTTAAAATATCTCCATCTCTCTGTCATCTGAGATGGGACTTAATTTTGAGTTCTCGCACATGGCAGCAAGTTCTCTCCCAAGCATGCTTCCATTGACCTTATCACTTCTTAAATTGCAATGGCTGAAGTCAAGGTTGGAGCTGCACTCTCCTCCCTGTCCCACGTCCTTGTAATAGATTATGGATAGGCAAATACTTTCTGTAAAGGGCCAGAGAGTAAATATCTTCAGCTTCACCAGCCATATAGTCTCGCGCAATCATTCAACTGCATTATAGCATAAAAGCAGCTAGAGACAGTACCTCAAAGAATGGGCATGGTCATGTGCAAAACAGCAGGACATATTTGACCAACAGTTCATAATTTGCTGACCTCTGTTTTAGATGACATTCTACTAAAGAAAGATTCACCACACTGTTGTATCACTTGTCAGACCTGCCATTGAGCTATATCTTAAATAACATAGTATTACTTTTAGCGCCTTTCTAGGTGCAAAGAAGGATACAGATACAAGAACAGAGTTTAGCAAAATCATTTACTTGTACAACAGATACCAGCCTACCGCATATCCATCCAAGTGCTATGCTACCATGACTGAGCTTAACGCAGAGAGAAACTGATGTACCCCAGATGGACGTGTTTGACGCAGATGCAGCAGGTTTCGAGATCCTAAGTGAAGAGCTTTGCCTTCATCTAATGTTACATGTCATCTTGATAGATCCAGCTCACTCCTCCCACTGGCTGAATACTTTTTGGATTTCATTTTATTATTTAATGTGTAGAGTCACATCTGTTCTTTCCTTTGTTTATAAATTATTTTCTCTTTAATCACAAGATGTTTGCATAATTAAGGTATTTACATGGTAGCAATTAATTAGCTGTTAATGAGGCACAAGAAGCCATTCAATTCCTTTCAACAGTATTTCATAATTCAATCCAAGTTTTTTACTTACTCAGGCTTCGGAATGCCCTTGATTAAGATTTGCTATAATTTCCTGCCTTGGTAATTCAATGTCTATATTGTCACCAGCCTATTATCAGTATAGGAATAAAAAGAGCACTGGGATTTTAGTCAAAACACAAATATTAGTTCCATTTCTATTACTTTTTAGTTTGAACACTCTAACGTACTAAAAAATCACTTACTTGTACACTTTAGATGGGTAAATTTTATGGTATGTGAATTATATTTCAATATAGCTAGTACAAAATTATACATGATGGATGGATGAATAGATATAAGATGATAGATGATAGATAGATAGATAGATAGATAGATAGATAGATAGATAGATAGATAGATAGATAGACAGACCCAGGTAAGAGCTATTGAAGGCAAGGTTCTGGAGCTAGTTGGGTCTCAGAATTGGACTAGTGAGAATGGCTAAGCCACTCCTAGGTAATGGTGTCTTTCTCTTCCTCTACCCTCACAAATCACCCAATGAAAAATAACTTTTCAAAGCTTCTTCCACAACTCAACTCCTTCACTAAAGTTGATTCTTTTATTACATTTTTTAAAAGATACAAAAATAATTCTTATAACAAATATCTATTGCCTACTTGTTAAGAAGACAGGTACTGTGCAGAAATTGCCAACTTCTTTTACCTACCTTTATGCCCACTATCTATATATCTTTCACCTACCTTCAGCCCACTTACCAACTACGGAATCTTTAGGACCCATTCTCTCCTCTCAATCTTTTTCCAGTCTCGGGGATTTAAGATAACCCCATCCCTGTCCATTGCTTGTTTGTTTGTTTGTTTCCAACCTGGTCCTTTGCCCTTTTTCTTTTCAATACTATAAAAATCACAACACATCTTCTGGTTGGTGAGATGGCTGTTTTAAAACTATCAACTCCCTGCTGAAGCATTTCACTCCAAGCTTGAGTCAAAAGTGCATCTGACATTTCTAAGCTTAAGACAAACCATGGAGCTTTTCCTCTTCTCTTACTTCGGTGGCCTTCGGCCCCACTTCACTGCAAATTCTCAGGCCCATGAACACACCCTAACATTCTTTCCTCTTGTTGCCAGATGTTGGAGGGAGTTGCCTGTGCTGTAAAGAAACAGCTTCTACGAGCCTCTGATCTTAGCCACCCTTTCCCAGAGAACAACCTGACCCTGGGAAACAAAGTGGTTTGGCCTGGAGCATGAGGAGCACCGTTTCCCCATAATCCAGTAAACCTCAGACTAAAGCAGTGTATGAAACCCAAGCCTGCATCGTGAATAAAAAGACAAGGATATTAGTCCCCAGGGCTCATCTCTTTTAGCTGCATGGACAAGGAAGACGGAAGAAGGAAAGATGGACAGTGGTCCTCATCATAAACCCTGGCCAGCTAACATCCACTTTGGCCACTAGGGTGAAAGAGAGAGAAAAGAGCAAGTCACATCTATGAAATGAAATCTTTTCTCAAACTGACTTCACCGTAACTAAATGTGGCCTAATCAATATGCTGGAATCTGACCAAGGAGATTAGCATGTCCTCTGCTGTGGATAAAAGAGGAAATCCAGGGCATCAGGGAACCTCCCTTCTCCTAGAGGTCCATGACTTTGTATATTCAACTTCTAAAACTTTAAAATCCAATAAATGACCAACCTTCTTTGACCCCTCCGTTTTCACTTCAACTATTCTTTGCCAGCATTCTTGGCCCTTTGTCTCTCCGATCTACTCTGGAACCCCCAACGTTTCTCTTCCTTACTCCCCAAAACAGGCATCTGAGCCATGCTGAAGGAGACCACGTTGTATGGACTGGCAACTCAGAGACACTCTGCATCCAATTCTCTTACATCTTCCAGATAACCTACTCTTCCATTTTACAGAGATGTTTTGCCAAATCTCCAGTACTCTTCTGATGTTTCTTCTTTACTTTCCATTTCCCGTTACCCCCTCCCCATTCCCCTAGCAGATGTGTTTAACTCCCACTATACAGAGAAAAACATGTTGTAAAGTAAGGAAGTTGATGAAGTTCTTGTATCTGAACCAATCCTATTTCCTTCCCTCCAGTCGCATAGAAAAAGATGTTCCTTCTCTTCAAACCATTAAGCAACACTCATGTTGTCCCTGAGTAGGACTACTTGTGTCTTAGTGATATTGCTAGAAAGAAAAATCTTGATCTCAGGGTATGTTTGGTTTGCACTTCTCTAACTATAAGGGAGGCTGGTCATCTCTTAAATATCTTTGTGTATGTTAGATCTTCTTTGCCTGTTTTTCTATCTTTCATTTTCTCTCATTCTTTTAAACATTTTTTATTTCTTTTTATCTTTCTTCTTTCCTTAGTTGAATCTATGTCCTTTACTATGGTTTATTTTTTTAGTTTTATTAAATTTATTGGAGTGACATTGGTTAATAAAATTACATAGATTTCAAGTGCACAATTCTATAAAATATCATCTGTATATAGCATTGTGTGTTCACCACCCAAAGTCAAATCTCCTTCTGTCACCATATATTTGACCCACTTTTACCTCCCTTTACTATGTTTTAGCAATATCTTGCATCATTGTCTTCCTTCCAATTTTGCCTTAATTTTTATGATGATTTTACTCTTTTTCTTACATTTTTTCTCCCACTTTACAGTATATCTTCTCCTACATGTCACTGCCTCTTCCCTGTTTCTTCTTTTTCCCTATGGTCCATATTTATATGGATTCTCACTTTTTGATTCTTCATTTAAAAAAAAATATTTTTATTGAGTTCAGAGAGGAAGGAAGAGGGATAGAGAGATAGGAACATCAATGATGAGAAAGAATCGTTGATCAGCTGCCTCCTGCATGCCCCACAATGGGGATCCAGCCCACAACCGGGACATGTGTCCTGACTAGGAATCGAACCATGACCTCCTGGTTCCTAGGTTGATGCTCAACCACTATGTTGCTCCAGCCAGGCGATTCCTCATTATTAAAAGAGATGAGTTTTTTCAGACCAAATATTTGCAGGTATATGGGACCAGTGCCACTTTCCAGTGTGGCTGGAATGTTCTCATTTCCCAGGGTTTTGTGAGTGGTGATGATTGGCAACCCAGGTTTTTTCTCACAATAGCAACTTTCTCTTCTCCCCTGATGCCATGGAGACCATCCATTTCCTCTCTACAGCCTTTCTGCATGACTTCTCATTTGGCTCTGTTCCCTCTGGTTCTTAAAAGGAAATAAGAGCCCAGAGCCAGCACTGGCCCCTGCATCCTGTTGCACCTCAGGGTGTCCCCACTTTCCCTGTGCTGGGTTTTTGAGATCTGCAATCTCTATATCCTCTCTCCATGTTCTCATAAGTTAATTTTCCCCTTCTCTATTACCATTGCTTTGGGAATTTACAGTTCCTTAGTTATATCAACACTGGATCAGGGAGTTTGTGTTTCCTGTGCTCATTTCTGTTCTTGGATGATTTCTAGAAAGAACCAGAGGAAATGCCAAATTTATGTTGCAATATTCACAGCAGAAATCTGTCTCTCATGAGGATTTTCAACCCGCATCTATTTTTCCCCCTCAAATTTAGTGGAAGAAAATAAAAAGCTTCCCTTGTACTTTATATCTTTATCTACCACTGTGTCTCTCTCTTCTCATTTACCAAATATTTATTGAATGACTACTGTGGATGGGGCACTGCCCTCAGTACTAGGGTTGTAATGTTGACCAGAATCAGCATTGTCCCTGCTTCCTCTGAACTTAAAGCCTGGGAGAGAGAAGTGAGAATTAAATCCGCAATACAAATACTCTGCATTCAATATCCCTCCTTCCCCACTGGCCATTCACTTTTCAGCTCTCTGCTCCCTAATTCTTCTGATATTATCTTATTTAGGCAAAGTCACCAGAGAAATTTTCATTGACAAATACTAGTAAATCCAGTAACACTCTGTCAGTCTTCATCTCACCTTTCTTCTCCATGGCAGTTTACCATTCCTTTCCTATTAAAATGCACTTTACCCCGAATCTCCAGGACATCCCCACCCTGCTCATTTGCCCAGAGCCTCTCTGTCCACTGACTGCTTCTCCTGCTTCCCACTGAAAGGTAGTGTTCTCTGGGGCTTTGTCCTTGGTCCTCTTCCTTTGTCATCCTGTGAGAACTCACAAAGTGACTTATTTCACTTAGCCATTCTCTCTATTACAAACAACTCTCAAATAGAACTGTTTAGCCCAGACCTTTCCAGGTTCATGTATTAGCCACCTACCTGGATGTCCCCATTTAATTCCAACTGGATAGATCTAAAACTGAATTGGTACCTAAGTCTGCAACACTATTAATAAGTCTATATTCCCCAGACTAGTTTAGTGGCTTTATCATATACTACATTACCCAACACTAAAGCCAAGTATTTATGCTAAATAATGGCCACTTTTGATGCCTTTTAATGTATTTTAAATCTGCTCCCTTTCTTCCAAGCCCACCTTCCCTGCCCTTGGTTAAGCCCTTGCCATCCCAGGCCTGAACTACTGCAATAGCCCTGGAGCTGGTCTTCCCGCCTCAGTCTCCCATCTCTAGCAATGCTACCACTAATGTCAGGGTGAGTGATCTTCCTAAAATGCAAATCAAATCATGATAGACTCCCACTTGAATCCCTCTAATATTTCCCCCTACCTCTAGATCAAATATAAAATCCTTACAAGAATTTATAAAACCTTTCATGATCTGGCCTCTACCACCACGCTTATATCCTGCTGCCTCCCTTTCTTCCCTGCCCTATACCCACCCTATGCTCTGTTGTTCCTAGTATTGCTGTAAAGAATACTAGGTTCAAGCCCTACGTCATCCATCATGATCCTTCCTGGAATTCACCTACTCCATGTTTCCACCTAATGAATTCCTGCTAGAACATCCTACAAGATTCAGTTCAAAAGTTGCCTCCCCACTAGAGCCTTGCCTGCCCGCTGTCTGCCCCACAATGTTATCTCCTCTGAGCCCCCATTTGATGTCCTAGATGCACCTAAGAGCATCTGTCCCATCATGTTTGAATTCTGTGCTTATTTGTTGGGACTTTGAATAGGCTTAGAGCAGAGCCCCTTGAAGGCAAGGGTATAGTCTTATTCAGTTTTACAACCCTTTCCAAGAGCCTGGCACTCAAAATGTTTGAGAATGAACAAAGGAGGGAGTCAATGAATGACGTCTGGTGAGATCATAATGTATGGAACAACATAACCTAGTCAGTGGGGAAAGGCATTTTACGGCCATGGTGGTGTTGAAAAATGGGAAATACAGTTCTTCTCCCTGGCTATTAAATGTTTTACATCAGATCCTTTCTGAAGTGTTAAATCAATTTCCAGGAAAACATGACTGCCAGTGTAAAATATGCCCTGAAGGGAATATTTTCTCTTCTAATACTTTCCATGCACATGAAAGGGAAAAGTGCTCCACTGCATGTGTGCGATGTTGTCATCTAGAAGCTCATGCTCTTACATTTCTCCAGGCCCTTATTTACAGGCTAGTAAATAAGTGTGTTGGCCAGGGATCAATCCATTCACAAGTTGGCAGGTTCTTTGCAGTATAAGGAGTCATCTCCTGTCAATACCTGGTCAGGCCCAGCTGTGAGACAGAGAAGGCCAGAGGGGACAAGGAGGACCCAGTTGATCTGGCCAGACATAAGGAATGGTGCTCCACTGGAGCAAGGACAGAAAAGACAGATATTTCATTCCAGGAGTACCCAAGATAAAGCCAAAGAGGGGTATCAGGCCACCACTTAAAGAATCAATGGTGTTGAGAAATATTAATAAGGTCAGCATTGTGTCCAGTGATGGAAGCCCTGTGTGAAAGCAGAGGCAGAGACCAAAGGCCACGCAGAGATCAAGGTACAGATTTAAAGTGGACCCAAGGGAGCAGACAGAGAAAGCGGCATCAGTTTCCTTAAGAAACAAACCCACACAATAAGACAATGGCAATACAGCATTGAATCTGGAGCAGTGGTTTTCTTGGTGTGTATAGATAAGGACTCTGTACTGGACACTTTTGGGTTTGGGGTGCCCAGAATCACATTCCTGTATGTTCCCGGTAATAGAAGCTACCCTTCCTTATGAAAAGCCCATTTGTTGAGGTTTGAGTGAAACCAACCTCATCCACCCCTCGCTCTGGGATGGTCACATGACCCAGACCTGACTTCACATCCCTCAGGATGCTGAGGTCCCTAAGGTGGTCTCAGGCATCTAGTAGCCTTGTTCCTTACCTGGCTGAGAATGAACAGGCAGAAACAAAAACAAGTTGGAGATACAGAGAAGGTCAAAAACTCTGTGACATCATTTATCCAAGAAGCAAAAGGCACCCCTGGCATTCCTTTTAAAAGAAATGCAAATGGAGTATTTTCCCCCTGCAGCTGCAGGAGTCCTTTCTCTTGGGAGCTAGCATGCACAGCTCCCAAGAGCAGGCAGGAATTGGCAGATGATTAGGGCTGAGTTTGCAGTGTGGGACGGGATCTTCTGCGAAAGTCTCACAAGTCTCTACGTAACTCCTAGATTTTATGTTGGGATAGTTTTTTCAAAAGAGAAGGTAAGTCTAGGTCTTAAGTCACTGCTATTATCTTTTTTACTCCTTTTTGTTTTTCATCCCTTTCATGCCCACATTCAAACTTCTGGATGAGGGGAGGGGTCGATTATACAACAGGAGACCACTTGAAGCCACCTCTCCACAGGATGCTAGAAGTCATCTTCTGGAACATCGGGGTCCTCCTGTTTGGTGGAGGGGAAGGACACCTAGACCAGAATGCCCTCTCATCTGAGACGTCAGCACAGGCCTGGCCTCCCTTGTGGTATAGTTTCCCCCTGAAAGTCAAGTGGAGATGGAGCTCTACCTTGGCCTACTCCCTGCGGGATCCCATTATGTCCTGTATAATGAGCCTGAAGACATTCCCTGCTGTTTGTTTGTCACGAAAACAAGTGGAAAGTTCTAAAGAAAAAGTAGTTATTTAGAGGTAAATAGCAAGGGAAGGTTGGCAATGTTTGATCTCATATATAGATATGGCTTTGTGTTCCCTAAAGTAATTACTTTTGGTTTACTTTTTTCTAAAAGTGCATTGAGATTTGAAGGTTAGTAGAATGAACAATAAAATTAGGTACTAAAAATAAACGAGGCTCTCAGGGGATGGAGCCAAATAAGAGAGAGCCAAACTCTTGGTGCTACACTTGTTTGCAAAAAAAAAACAAAACAGACCTCACGGTGTTTTTTTTCAGCCTTTCTGTATATATCACACTTTCTCTACTAATGCCAATTAACCAAAAAAGGGACTCTCAAAGTTTGAGTCCAAGTCTTTGGTTTTCTCATAAGATAGCACATCAGCTTTCAGAGAAAATTCCAGATGTCCCTATATTTTTCTTCATTATAAAAACTTCTCCTTGGTCTGTATTCTAGAAAATTTTAAATCACATTTCTGCACGATACAAATTAATAGCCCTGGTGAAGACTGTGTCATAGATTTCATTTTAAAACACTATTAAACCTAGGTGATGGCCCAGTTGGAGAGGATGTTTGATCCTCTCCCATTTTTTCCACTGTTGCAAAGACAGAGACCAAGAGTAAATCATTCTTTATAGTTAGTTCTCCTGTTTTTGGGGAACAAGAAATCATTTTAGAAGACTTTTTTTTTTTTTTTCTTGCAAGGGCTTCATAACAGGCACACCGCCTGCAAAACAGAGAAAAGAGAATGGAAACCATGTCTGGAAATAATCCTCTCCCAGTCACTGCAGAGAATTATGCATATTAAAGGGGCCATTGACCAAATGAATGTGACAGTATTTCATAACAAGTTACGTAAATCTTAAACAGAAGTAATGCTCCTCCCATGTACTTAGGGATGCAGAGATGGTGGGACCCAGGACCTGGCTACAGAACCCTAGTTCTGCCTCATTTCTTCTTGTGCCACCAAATTCAACAATTTGAGTGAAACTGCCACCTTGAATATTCACAAAAGCTGAGTTTTATTGAAAACTGGGCGTATTAAAAAGCATGAGACTAATGGAGCCAAACTTCCCACAATTGTTTGATCAATTTGGTGTCCCTTTATTTTTAAAAAAAAGTGTTTTAAGAAGAGCCATTTTCCTCAGCGCTTACTCAACCAGTAGAAAGTTCTTATTATTCCTTTTAAACTTGCAAATGGGATTCGTTATCTCAGAGGCCCAATCACCATTTTAAAGAGAAATTGTTGTTGTATTTTAAGATTCTGCTTTTAATTGGCTACTTGGAAGGTCTATTTTAGAAAACATGCATACTTGCTAGAATGAATTTGATCTGTGTGGTTCAAACAAGGGCAAATTCTACCAGAAGGAAAACAGCCTGGACATTGCAGTGCAGTTCACTGGGGATAATAGCTAACGTAGAGGATGGCGGAAGTCGCTCCCCTTTATATCTCTGTGCAGGCTTCCCTTGCTAGCACTGTGGTCATCGCATTATGTTCAGAAGCAATCAGATGCCTGCAACAACTGCTTTTTAAGCACCACAAAACTAGTGGCAGTAATTTGGTTGTTTTCAACAATTCTCCAAATAAATATATTCCTTCAACACAAAGGCTCAGAGTTTATGATTGGGGGGTAGGGAGTGCCATACATATTCCCATGCATGCCATCACCTTGCATTGAAACAGAAGCAAAGATTGAGAAGGAACTGGAAGAAATTAAGAGCACCTTCCAACCTTTTGAAATGCCTAAAACAATGATGCATATACACTGAGTGGCCAGATTATTATGTTCTCTGAACACATAATAATCTGGCCACTCAGTGTGTGTGTGTGTGTATATATATATATATATATATATATATTAGAGGCCCAATGCATGAATTCGTGCATGGGTGGGGTCCGGCCAGCCTGGCCAGGGGGAGGGGACATGGGCAGTTGGCCGGCCTGCCTGCTGGTTGAACTCCTGGTCGAGGGGACAATTTGAATATTAGCCTTTTCTTATATAGGATATACACTGAGTGGCCAGATTATTATGCGTTCAGAGATCATAATAATCTGGCCACTCAGTGTATAATGTCTATGCAATAATCCTGAGGGGGGAAAAAAGACACACAGAAAAGAGAATTCTGCATAAAACCTTGGGTGATTGTACATTTTAAATAGTAAGATGAGATGTCAAAATGTTTTTGCTACTTAATAGTATCTGTTTAACTGTAATCCTATACTCCACATCATGCAAAAATCTGAGTTCGAGCAAAGTTAGCTTATTTTTTCTTTAATTCCTCCAAGCATTGAGCCCAGATATAGGAGCTCTTGCTAGTGAAGGACCTCAAAGGCTGCAGGGCATAAGTGATTAGGTAAATACTGAGTTCTCTGAACCTGGAGGATAGCTTTCACACTGCAGCCTTCATAATTGTTCCTCTCTCCTAAGTAGAGCCTGCCCCCACGTGGTGAAAGTGAGAAGCTGCTATCACTTCCCAGAATGCCTTCCTCTGCTTCCTCTGAGGGAAGGTACTTGCAGCCATCTGCATCCTTGAACCGCCATCCTATCTTTACAGCTGTTTTTAACTGCTTCTCTCCCGCTCTGTCCTCCCTGCCCATTTTATTCCTTTTCTCCTTCCTTTTGTCTTCTTTCTTTTTCTTCCCCTTTACTTCTTCCCTCCTCCTTGCTTTCCAGAGTCTTCCACAGTACTATTTAGCAGCCCCAGGGGGGTTGAGGGGAGGAGGGTTGAGGGGGGGGCAGACTGAAACTGATTTAGACGCTCTGTCTGGGTAAAGGATCTAGACTCTGATTTAAGGAATTCACACAATACAATTCCAATGAATAATTAAAGAATTATCACCTTAAGGAGTGATACCATGATCTCAAGAGAGCCTAGCAGATCCTGAACAAGAAATCAGGGAGCTGTGGCTTTCAGTGCCATTGGCCCTGCCCCTGGAATATGACATGGATGTAATATGTTTATGTGAAAACCAAGAAAGCATAAGTACAACTTCATAGAGGATCAGTAGGCCGGGAGACAAAATGGGTTCCTCTGCCCTCTGCGCAGAAAGTCACCTTGCCCATCACGTCCACCAGCTCCTCAGCAAGCCACCCCAAACACACACAATCTACGTAATCAAAAGCAATGCTCATTATGCAAATGTGGCCTCAAAATAAAACTCCTTGTTCTCCTCATGGCTCTGTTCCAACCAGCCTGCTGACCCACTAGGGCCATCCTGAGCAACTAATCCATCCTGAATATAATTTTCTTCATATCGCATCCCTACCCAAGAAATCTTCAAATATACCTTCAGAGATATACTGGCTTCAAAGTCTAAGTACCTTGTGCATTAATAGCCTCTCTCTCTGTCTCTCTCTGTCTCTCTCTCTCTCTCTCTCTCTCTCTCTCTCTCACACTCACACACACACACACACACACACACACACACACACCATAGTCTCATGTTCTCCAACCACATTTCTCTTCTGGGTGTCCTCCAATAGCCATGTCTCTTGTTTTCCTTCATGTTTTTTGTTTGCTGTTCAGCTGCCCAGAATGGTCTGACTCAAGACCCACAGTCTTTTGTGGAGCATATATCAGTCTGGAAGTCCCTTTTCATTTTGCAAAACTGAAACTGCATTAGTGCACAGAGCAAAACATGTCACCAGGGAGAGGTAAGCTGAAGGCACTTTCATACCCATATGAAAGCCTTGTATTAAGATATAATACATATATTTTAATACAACTGTAATTTACAGAGCTATTAATCTTCTAAGGCAGGAGGTAGCATGGGGGTTGGGAGGGTAAAGTGTTCATAAACTAACCAGGAAGAATTCAGGTGGCTTATGCTATTGCCAGGATCCTGAGGTGGAATTATGGCCCCATAACTCAAAGTCTGCCAGCTCTTTCCATTCTCTGACGGATGTATTGGAGACTTGGGTTCCTGCTCAATTTCCCTGTTTACACTCTATCTCCACTCCCTTCCAGTCACACCAAGAAACTCCCTACTTCACATAATCTGCCTCAGACACAGCAAGTGTGACAAGTTACTTGAGCTGTAGCTTTGTTGAGAAAATGCAGAAGGAAGTCCCCATAACTCAACCCAAGAACTCTGCATGGGATTGTGGTGGGAAGACCTCCCTTTCATAGCGGCAGATATAAACACCGTAGTGCACCTGCCCCTTGCCTCCAGGTCTGGCCAGCATTGCTCTCTCCCAGGGGCAATGAAACATGATGCACAAAATACCCACAGGTAAGGGAAGACCTAAATACCACTTGGGTATTATGTCGAATGCCCATTGTTCGTCTTTTGGATGAAAATCTAGAATCACCTGACATTATCATTTGAAAACTCAGGCTTCTAGGCAGCATCCCAGACCTAGACAGTCAGAATCCTGAGGGTAGAGCCTTGGAATATGGATGTATAATAAGCAACAGAAGCCATTCTTATCTACACTAATATTTGAGAACCTCTCTTCCAGGTATACACTGTTTTCCTTCATTGTGCTAAATGTGATATTCCAGACAGGGCCTGCCTTAGAATAACTAAAAGTGTCAAAATCTCTTTGTGGACTCATCTCTGCCCCTGTACCCCAAATTGTAGCCCTGTCCAAGCCTCAGCCCCGGAGATGTATTAGGCACTCACAGTCCTTTAGGTCTCCCTTAAAGCACCAACCTGGACGAAATTTACCCATGTGAGAACTATGTGAGTATCTAGGCCTTTCCCTCCACCCTCCTGTCCAACAAAACATCTCTCTTCTGTGCCTATTTTTCCCAGGGTTTTGCTATTCATTTGATGACCTCTAACCAATTGAATCGAATCACTAACCCACACTACAGGGTTCATGGGTAGGTACTTCCTACATGTTGGCTATGTTAAAGGACATAATTTGGGGCTGATGAGAAGAGCTTTCTCAATCACATCGTTAGTTCTAACCAGTCTCTACCATTTGCTAGCAAGTTCAATACAACATCATCTCCAAAATGAGTTCATAATACCCATTTGCCCCCAAAGAGTAAGGCTTAAAAGCACTTTGGGAACTGAAAGGTGGTATATTAAAAAAAAAATAATTTATTATTATTTATCTCAAGACTAGCTGAGTCAAAGATATCAGAAGAATTATTTTCCTGGTTTTTGCTCTCTCAGAAGCAAGCAAAAAATTCTGATTAAGACCCTCCCTCCCACCCAAGTCTGGGTCAAATACATCCTGTGACTGGTAAAGGCAGGAGTTCCCAGAGTTGATCCTGCTGCAGCTCATCCTCTTTGTTCTTCTCTGTCCTCATGAAACTTTGGCTTAGACCTACCAGACCACGTGGATACGGCCTATTGAGGATCATGTAGAGAGTTCTACTCCCTCATGTTACAAAAAGGAAACTGCTCTGGAGAGGAGACAGGAGGTACCAGCAGAGTCTGGATCAGAACCTGGATCGTCTCTCTGTATGTCACACTGCCTGAGGTTACTGGATCTAAATGTGCTTAAGATGTCTTTGGGACATTTATGTGCCCACTATGCCTGGCCCCATACCTTGATGTCACCCATTCTCCTTATCTCCCTGCCTATAGTCAAATTGCCCTCTAGGTGGCCCAGAAGGCTATTGGGGTTTTTTCAATGCTAAAAATACCCTGTAGGAGTGATACAACATACCAAGAGGCTGTATGAGAAGAGCCCATACCCTATGTGTTGCTGGCCTATATCTGGGTAGACTAGCACTTTCTTTGGAGTTTGATGTCATGTTGACATGTGGCTGCCTACTCACTGCTGCAAGCCTTTCGTGTGGAGGAGTAAGTACTACAAGAGGGGGAGACAGACAGGTGGTTAGACTGTTGATACAATCTGCTCCATACTAAGCCAGGTTCTCATGAGATCTTAAAAGTCAGACTGACTCCTCCAGATGCATGGACAAGAATCCCCAAAGGGCGTGTTGTAACTTGCTCAAGAAACTTTTTCTAAACCTATATTTCAAAAAGACTGAGCTCCATCCTTTATCCTTTGGGCTACAATAGAACACTGAAATGGGCCTCATGGATAGCCTTTGTGCATAAATTGCTGACAGACTGGGGTTTTTAGCCTCAGAACTCCCTTGAATTTTTGAGAAGTGCTCATTGAAATACAATGCACATATTCTCTAGCCAGAGCCAGGGAAGGGAATGCCAGGGCTGGACAATGCTGTCAAATAAATATGATGCACACAGCACAGTGGCCACATAGAGCTGCCCAGCGAATTTGAAAACCAAATCTGAGAACATTTGGTAGCTTGATTAATTTGCTTTGCCTATTTGCCATCTGTTGTTGTCTCCAGGAGCCGAGGACAGGCAGGCCTGCTTGGTTCTGCTGACTTAGGCCAGATGGAAACTCTCCTTTTACAGGGAGAGGAGAGCGGGGTCTGCAAAAGAACAAAGGTCCGGGGCCCCTGCTCTGATCTTTCCGTGTGGCTGGAAAATCACGTTTCCTAGAAGCAGCTCCTCCCATGTGCTTCAAAACCACTTTTACAGCCTCTACCTCTGTTTAAAAGTTGTGCAAATGTACAGGTTCACCTGTTTTATATCTATCCATGCTGAGGACTGTGGAGAAAAGTGAGGTCACCTGGTGACAATCAGGCAATTGTTTCTTTTGAGCGGAGCTGCAGAGTGTCACATTTGAATTCTGCTTCTTTTTTTTTTTTTTTTTTTTATAGCTGAATTAGTTCATTCTTTTCGCAGCAGAGCTTTCCATCAGATGCCTTACACATACTTGGTGTGAGTGCCCTCGGGAAGCTCAGCCTTGCCTTCTGAACTGTGAAAGTATCACTCACTTTTGCCCTTGTCCTGCTCCCCCAAATCTACACACTTAACTTGCCTCGTTCGTTCTCCATCAGAAATATAATGAGCGCTTCCTATGCGCGGGGCAGTGAGCTAGAGACTGGAGATTCGGGAGCAAAAGCACAGACCTTGGTCCTCAAGGAACTCACAGGCTAGTGGGGGAGGATAAATAAATAAAACTATGCTGCACATATTATAATAGAGGCTTAGAGAGGGTACTGGGGGCAAAGATTTATAGCTGTCCAGCAAAATGGATTCCACGCTTCCTCCACAGTAATGGAGTTTTAGCTGAGCATATAGCCAGCTCTCCACCCCCAAACGCCCTCCTTGGGAAAGAAGCACAGTCTTATGACCCAGTTCTCCCCACGAGGAATACAAGTTGGAAGTGATACGTGCTATTTCCACGCTAGGCCTTAAAATACTATACATGTGCTCCACCACTTTCTGACCCTTTCCCATGTGCTGGAACACGGACATGCCTGCAAACTAGCTTCAACCATGCAGAAGAAGACAGTGTGCTGAGGGGTGGGGAGAAACAAGGCAGAAGGAACCCTGAGTGACTGCACAGAGCAAATGGGCCCACCTATCCACCCTGAACTGCTTTGGGAATGAGAGTAAGATCTCTGTTCTTTGATCCTTAAACCACTGTATTATTGGGCCTCTTTGCTGTAGCAGCTTACCTTTCACTCTAACGAATACAACAGACACACTGTCTGAAACGGAGTAAACAATTCATCTGAGATTACATCTCACACTGGGTCAACCCACTTCCTTAGCGCCTAGCCATGCTCATATCTGCTGATGCAGGTGGACTGACAGCACTATTGTGAAAACCACAAAATCACTGAGTAATAAGGGCCAGAACCAGAAGGCACATTTGAGATTACCTAGGAAGCACTGTGCAATGGAAAGGGTATGGTTGTGGCATCAGAAAAATCTGGGTTTAAATCCTGGATTTGCCTCTCACTACCTCTGGATCGTAGACAAGAATCTTAATGTCTTGAATTTTTAAAAATGTTCTACATAATAATATCTGCCTTGCAGCATGGTTGAAAGTATTGTAATGAATATAAATGCCCAGTCCAGTGCCTGCAACATAGCAGCGTTCCATAGGTAATTATTATTATTAGCATTTTGCAGGCCTGATGATAAAAGAACTAAACACTTTCTCACTGCAGAGATAATTCTTTCCTGCAGACACCAACTCTACTCCTGACTCAGCTAAAAAGTATGCTTGTATTGAACAAATGTAAAATTTGCCTCCTCACCTACAGAAGCAGATAAAAGGACATTTTTTTTTTTATATTTTTTTTTATTGATTTTTTACAGAGAGGAAGGTAGAGGGATAGAGAGCCAGAAACATCGATGAGAGAGAAACATCGATCAGCTGCCTCCTGCCCACTCCCCACTGGGGATGTGCCCGCAACCAAGGTACATGCCCTTGACCGGAATCGAACCTGGGACCCTTGAGTCCGCAGGCCGACGCTCTATCCACTGAGCCAAACCGGTTTCGGCTAAAAGGACATTTTGCTTTAAATTGTCCTGTATACATGTTCAAATTTAGAATAATGGACCTAAACTAACTTCCACCAAGAGGACAAATATACCTATTAAAAGCAGAGAAGAGGCTAAGAAGCATCGAACAGATTGTCAAACTACAGTGGGAAGGCTGGGGAGGGTTGGGGCGGGGAGTGGGGTGAGGTAAGAGATCAACCGAAGGACTTCTATGCATGCATATAAGCATAACCAATGGATGCAAGACTCTGGGGGGGGCGGTGAGGAGGGTATGTGCCAGGGGGTAGGTGAGGCCGGGGGAAGGTCAATGGGGGAAAAAAAGGAGACATATGTACTACTATTTGTAATACTTTAAACAATAAAATAATTTTTTTTAAAAAAAAGCAGAGAAGAGAATTGACTCCTGGATAAGTTTATTTTATTGCCAAATTTTGCATCACTTTTTCTGGATGTCTACTTCGCTGGATTATAAACATGGCAAAAGTAGGGACATGCATTCTTCATGCCATCTTCCTCCAACTTAAAACACTGAACACCATTGTAGGCATTCAATAAGCATTCAATCAATTTTAAGTAAATCATATAATTTTAGAGCTATAAGAGTCTTCAAATATAATCCTATCTTGCCCCGGTCTTTTAGATTAACTTCTTCACCCACTCATTCAGTCAATATATATTTATCAGGCACTACAATGCACTAGAAATATGGAAAGTAACATCACAACTGGTAAAATGACTTGCTCAAGGTCGAGATGTTAGAATTAGAAATATCATGTAGGTCTTCCAACCTCAGTGGTTTTCTTGCAGTCCTTACACACCAAGATCTTGCCAATGGGGCCTTGGCTCTTTCAGTTCCCCACTGCTCCCAGGTCTGGGGAAGGCATCTGCTCATCCCTCAGGGCTCAGAGCAAAGAGGCTTTGTTTGAGCATCCCAGGTAAAGCCTCTAACATCCCCCTTCCCACAGCTGATGACAAGCCAGCCCCTCCATAATCAAAGTAACTCTATGTCAAATAATCAAAAGTTAAAAATTCAATGAATAAAAGTATTCTTAATGTTTTATTCCCTCCAAGTCCTACTCCCCTGAAGGAAGACAAGGAATAATGTGACCCTCTTTCTTCTTAAATTATGTCTAAATTTCCTTCCAGTGGAGATTTTACCTTGTCTATATGATTCCTTATTTCTTTTTTAACATTTTTAAAGAGGAGGTATACTTTTTGTTATTTTATTTATTTATTTATTTATTTATTTATTTATTTATTGGTATTTAGAGAGAGAAACATTGATATGAGAGAAACATTGATTGGTTGTCTCCTGCACACACCCTGACCCAGAATTGAACCTACTACCATTCAGTGTACGGGACGAAACTCCAACCAACTGAACCACACCAGCCAGGGCTCATTGTTAGCTTTTTTATTTTTAAATAATTTAAAACTTTTAGTAAAGCGTCAATAACACATATAATTCCCATATACTCTTGATCCCGATTCACCAAATGTTAATGTTTTCACAAATTTATTTATGATTCTGTGTGCTTATGTAGTGTGTGTGTGTGTGTGTGTGTGTGTGTGTGTGTGTGTGTGTGTGCACATGTGCATGAGTGTCCTGAATTGTTTGGGAGAAAGTTATAGATGTAAAGACTTGAATGCTTCCCTATAAAAAACAAGGACATGCTCTTACATAAGTAAATATAGTAGAGTTATTAAAATCTAGAAAAATTGATACTCAGCTATTACATAATCTACAGGCTTTATTTATTTTCACTGAATGTCCTAATAACATGTTTTATAGCAAAAGAGGGGGAAAATTGTACTTCTCAAGGATCCAGTCCAGGATCATGCGTCTCCTCTAACCTCCTTTCATCTGAAACAATTCCTAGTACGTTTTTGTCTTTCATGACCTTGACATCTGGAAGACAGACCAGTCATTTTATAGTTTATCTCTTCATTTTAGGTCTGTCTTACGTTTATTCAAGATTGGATTCATGTTAATATATTACAGGAATCTCAGAAATGTGTTCTTCTCATTGCATCTGTTCAGGTAGCACCCAATTTCCATTTGTCCAATTCCTGGTGATGAGTCCATCGGGCTGCAATCTTTCTGGAGGCTCTAGGGGAGATGGGTTTCCTTTTCTTTTCCAGCGTCTAGAGGCCATCTGCATTCCTAAGACCCCTTCCTCTGTCTTCGACACCAGCAGTGTAACGTCTTCTCTCCTCTCTGACCTCTGCTTCCATCTTTATATCCTCTCTCATTTCTAACCCTCCTGCCATCCTTTTCTTGACCACCTGTGATTACACTGGGCCTACCCAGTTAATCCAGGGTAATCTCCCATATCAATATCTTTAAATTAAACACATCTTCGAAGTCCCTTTTACCAGGTAAAGTAACATATTCACAGGTTCTTGGATTAGGCTGGGACTTTTTAGGATGGCCACTGTTCTGTCTACCAAGGTCAGGAAATAGTCTAAGGCCAGTCTATTATCTACCATGACCCATGACCTACACAAAAGAGGTCAGACTAATTGTTGGTCTTTAGTATCATTGCCAATAACTACAGGGGGGAAAAAGTAGCTCCCAGTCCACCAGCATGGCTCACTGGTTGAGCATCGACCTATGAACCAGGAGGTCACGGTTGGATTCCAGGTCAGGGCACATGTCCAGGTTGTGGGCTCAATCCCCTCATTGATGTCTCTCTCTCTCTCTCTCTCTCTCTCTCTCTCTCTCTCTCTCTCTCTCTCTCTCCTCTGAAATCAATAAAAATATATTTTTTTTAAAAAGTAGCTCCCATCCCCAGTGATGAGACATTTCATGCCCATTTACTTCCACATACAAATATATAAACTGAAAGCATTGCAGTTACTCCAGTTTGGGATTTGTTGTTAAACTTTATTAGAATCCTCATTATACTGATTTAGTTAATAAACACGGCAGTATCACCATGTAGCTGCAGCCTCAGTCTGTATACGTAGCATCCCCCAATCTGCTCAGGCACCAGGAGACACATGTGAGCTTGTCTCAGTCACACGGAAACAAATTGTGCCAGACTGTTTGTAACTGTTGATGGTATCAGACACTGCGGAATAGTTAGGGCAAATCATGTCCCAGGTCCGTTTTGCCTAGGCTGCCACCTGGAAAATATACCAACTAACCTGACCTATGTTTGCTGTTGGCGTAAAAAAAAAGATATATCATGTCCAGGAATGGTCAGGGTGAGTAAAATCCCAAATTTTCAAAATAGGTCTGTATGACTCTCTATTCCTTTTGATCTCATCATTAACCAAAAGTGAACAAAGGGAATGAATCCCTTTTGGGACAGCCACATGAAGTGACCACACTGCCTTACTAAAAAGTGGACCAAGATTATGTGCCTTTTGTTTTTGTAAAAAGGAAATCATGGGAAGACTGAAAGAATACATTTCATATGTGGATTTTTACAAATAAAGATGGCTATTATAATGGGGGCGGGGGAATAATAAAAATAAAAAAAATATTTAAAAAAATTAAAAAGTGAACCAGGAAAAAGCAAGGGACAAAGAATCAGAACTCTTTTGAATTAATTTTTGAGAATGCCATTCCAGCTTTCAATACTGCGGATGGTAGGGAAAATGGGACAGGACTTCCATTAAATTCTTTTACTAACAGCCCATCATGGAATGGTCTTTGCAAATTATCCAGAAAGCCTAACAGATGAAACAGTTTAGTTGTAAGGGCCACAATGATGTTGCTGGAGTCAGCTGACTGGACAGGAACAGCAATACCATACCCTGAAAAAATGTCAAAGCAGTGAGGCAAAATTCAGTAGTCCCAAAAGGAGGTCAAAGATTCAATGAGGTCAATTTGCCAGGAACAGAGAGAGGTGATGTTCCATACAAGGCAGCTTCCTTCACCACAGAATAAACAAGCCAACCTTTGCAGGAGTCACAGTCTGGCATGCAGTGGAAGCTTCTGCATCCATCAGAAACACTTGCCCTTTCTTTCCAGTGAGCCCTGTCTGCGATAAGGAATGTGTTGTTATGTGCGATGCAATGATGAAACCAGCTATCAATGGTGGCATTCTGGTCATTGCAGACTTGATCAACAGCCTAATTCTGGTTGATCTGACCAGAGAACAGGCCCTTACCATGAGCACCTAACGGAGTGAGTGTGACTGATGGGCAGATACAATTTGTTTACCCAGTTCATAGCCCCAAAGAGGGATGTCTTTAATCTGCCAGTCTTAGGCCTCCAAGTGGTAGACCAACTGGGTAGGCCATTGGTAACTGTCCAAAAGTCAGAGGGAGTCTTTGAGAGTATTGCCTAAAGCAAAAGTGACAGCCCATCGTGCTACAGTTAGTCTTCCAGAATTGTCATTGGGGTTGAGTGACTGCTGCCACCCAGTGGACACCATCAACTTGCAGTTGAGCTGAGCCTAAGTGAACCAGCCACAGGATTATAGGTGAATCCAGGGCCCCACTGAGCTAGCAGCTTTGCTTCAGGCAGTGGAAAGTGAGGGAAGGGATAAAATTTCTCCCAAAGAGATGACTGTCACTTTTTCATATAAAACTCAGATGACACCATTTCCATTTGACAAGACAAATTTATTGGACCCCTCCCACTTTGTTTTGTTGAGTCCATGTTGACTCATCCCAAAATGGGTATATCCAGCCTGGTAAGACTTTCAGTTTCAACAAGAGCTTAGTAGCAGGTCAAGAGCTGCCTTTAGTGGGAAAGGGGGGCATTATTCGGTGGCTGTGTCTGAAAGGTTGTGCTATTGTACTGAAAAAAGGCCTCTCCTCCCACTCTCGCAGTCATTATGCCCTTAGCTAAGGCTGAGATTTCCCTTTTTCCATCTGGGTTTATATATTGTTTCTGTTGGACCAATCAGGGGAGGACAGTACCTGTGCTAGTCCCTGAGCAGGAAAATTCCCTCTGATGTTTATGGTTATTCACAGAACAGGCATATAAAACATCATCACCAATTATTCATTCAGCAGTGGGAACCACAACAATAGTTCATTTGTGGCCCAGAAGCCCCACACAATAGACCACTTGAGCTTCCCTTCCCCACTTTCAACTGTGTCCAAATCCCATAAGTTGAATTCAGGCACCAAGGAGTCTAGCCTAAATGCACGTCAAAGCCCACAGCAAGTTTCCAGATCCTGCATTTCCCAGCTGGGAGGGCAGGAATTAAAGAGTAGCAGGCGAATCAAGGCTATGGTGGGATGGCAGGCAGGAAATTTTATTGTTAGCCTTTTATGTCCTCTTTCAACCCTTCACCCCAGAGTCAGAGCCTAAGCACCAGGATCCAATGTCTCCTTTTTTCTGCACCTCAGCACACGTCTCTACAATTCCACCCTGCTGTTTTGAGGGCCTCTGGTGACCCCTACACCTAGCGCCCCATCTTCTCACTGACCAAGACAAGCTGTGAAAAGAGCCAGGTAGTGCCTCTGAGCTATTGGCAAGACAGGGGTTGGGTTCACTTTTCTTTCTGAGTGGCCTCCTGCTTATGGCTTAACCAATGTTTTCAATTCATCCAAACTAACGCTTTTGGTTCACCCAAAAGCTTTATTTAAATAGCAAGCTCCTCATTGCTGACACCAATTTTTTTGGTTTGGACTGCTGGCCCAATAGCCACAGACACACTGCCTTTCAGCTGGGGCTATGGAGCTTGCTTGGCCATTGTCATGAGAGCATCCCTTCCTCTGCCCGCCTAGAGGAAAGAATAAGCAGCAATCAAGTGCCATTGGGGTAGCTTGTTCAGTCCTACTTTTTGTAGCTCACCCTTTAAGCATTAGTTCAACTCATGTTCCTTATCAGGTAAGGTAGTGGGAAACCCTTTCTCCACTCCCACCTTCCACACACATAGCCCTCCAGCCCGCTATTTGGGCAAGAACATTCACTACCAGATCCCAGGAATTTTCTCATCTCTCTGAACCTGGTTCATAAAAACTTTGTCCTTCCTCTTCCAGAAAGTCATGTCTCCATCAGCACCCCATACTTGTCACTAAAACCGTCAAAGCTGCAATTTTACTTTTATAAGCTATTAAGTTAGCCTGTTACTGTTTCATGAATGCTTGCAGAAAACACAAGACGCTTGTCTCCGAGACCACAGACCGGATTGCTCACAGCACAGCAAGCACCATGAGCATCTGCATGCTCATATTGGTGCCCCTGGCCCTTGAGTCCCATGAAGGCAACACGAAGGACCCAGATGAGTTCCTGCATATGTAGTGTGCAGCATTATAGAGGGGGAAAAACACACACACAAAAACACTTGCTTCCAAGAATCCACCAATTTTATAACAAGCAGTAAGCAAGCCTGCTTTTTCTGTCCCAGAGGAAGACATTACCTCATCCTCCAAAGTTGCTCACTGCATACACAAGCCAGAGAACTAGCCTGTGGAAAAAGAAGATGGGGCCTCACAGTCTTGGCATACCCAGCAAGACGTGTAGAAGCGTGACAGACCTATGGAGAAGTTTCCCCCAATAACAGCCAGCCCTCTGGAAAAACAGTAATCATTTTTAAAGTTCCGCCATCATTTGCCAATTTCCTGGCTTAAATACTTCCACCATGACTGAGGATCCTAGAACAATTTCTAGAGATGTTTGGAGGGAAAATCTTGGGTTGCACTCATGGATAAAAGAGAGTATCTCATAAAATTAAATTAAAAAACTGGACTGTGATAGTCTCAACCTTTGACTGGTAGTCAATCCTCCGCCTTTCTTTCTGCATCTTTAGTAAACCATTAAACCCATGTTTATACATGTCTGAGTCTGTAGTCATGTTCTACAACATTATCTGGTTTTAATTTCCTTCATTGTCTTTATTACTGTCTTAAATTTCCTTTTATTTATTTTTTTACTTTATTGTCTTGCTGCCCATAGATTGCAAAAACAAGAATTATATCTATCTTTGTTTATCACTTTATCCCAGCACCTCTAACAGTGACTAGTATGTGAAAGATATTCAAGAAATAGATGATAAATAAATGAATCCTGGTTTAAGTAGCTAGTCCACCTCACTACGCTGCCTCTCCCCGCATTCAGTCAGTTTTTGGATGGTGGGTATGGCCGGTGGCAATCAAGATGGCAAACAAGCCCCAGCGTTTTCCTCTTACAATTAGACCTGGATTGGGTTTTGGAGTATCTGACACCCCAATGCTGCCATTCATATAATATGTAAAATCAAATCATTAATTAAACCTTTCCTCTCCTCATTTTCTCCATCTAAAGTGCTCAAGGATCCCCTGAAAGAATGGCTTCAGTTTTCATTGTGGTCTTTGGGTCCATGCAGTGCTGAGTATGTGTCAATGACAGTTCTGCCTCTTTCTAATGACATCCTTGCCTCTGGAGGGTGATGGGAGAGTAGAGATGAACAGTTGGAAGTTTCGCTTTTCTGCCACCTACTGAAGTGGTTCAGAAAGTCTGAAGAGTCTCTGAAGGCAATTTCTCAGCTTCTCTTTAACCAGAATTCAAACCTTACTCTAACACGTTTCCCAAACTCACCCCTCATCTGTTTTCTCGCCTATGAAATGGGGCTAACAGCACCTATCTCGCAGGGGGGTGGTGATCATCAGGCATCATAAATCAGTGCTTCTCAAAGGCAGGTCCCTGGACCAGCAGCAGTGGCATCACCTACCAGCTGATTAGAAATGAGTTCTTGGGCCCGCCCCAGACCCCTGCTAAAGCAGAAAGGGGTTACACCCCCATCTGTGTTTTAACAAGTCTTGCAGGTGATTCTGATGTACAGTGTACACTACCATTTTAGAAGCACTGACAGATGAAATCACTTGACACTTGTTTGGCCCTCAACTGTCTGCTTTTCACTTATTCACTCAGATTTATGAGCCACCTGAACCAATCCCAACAAAGCTGCAGAACCATTTATCTCATGTCACCTGGCAGATAGGAACAAGGGGTGCGAGGCTTGGGAGCAGCCCCTGCTCTGAAACTCAACTGTAAATGCTTGTTTGGGCTGCTGTTCCTCTTCTGCACAATTATCACAATTTGACCAAATGTTCCTTCCCTGTTTATATTTTTCTTTTTCCTACATCTTTTTATTTGTCAAGGAGCTGTTTCGATAGACCACTTAATGCATCTGTGAGTAGCTATTCATTTTATAGTTGATATATGTATGATCTCATTTAAGCCAAAACCATGAGTTACCTTTTTTTCTTTAAACATCTTTTATTTAACTACTTCTAACATTCAGGGCCCATCTTGTCTTTTCAGTGTAATCAAAATACAGTAAAGGCACTTCGTGGGGAAAACAGGACGTAATAACTAGCTTTTCGACAAACTGTCAGAATGTCTCAATTCTGTTAAGACGATCAGGCCCTGCCAGCCTGGCTCAGTGGTTGACCATCAACCTATGAACCAGGAGGTCACGGTTCAATTCCCGGTCAGGGCACATGCCCAGGTTGTGGGCTTGATTCCGAATGTGGGGGCTTGATCCCCAGTGTGAGGGCTTGATCCCCAGTGTGGGGTGTGCAGGAGACAGCCGATCAATGATCCTCTCTCATCACTGATGTTTCTATCTCTCTCTCCCTCACCCTTCCTCTCTCAAATCAATAAAAAAAATATTTTTTTTTAAAAAGAGTTATATCAGTTGGAAAAATGAGACTAATTTTGCTGCAGGTTTAAAGAAAGTGGAAATAACCAGTAAACAGTGGTGTATCTCTGCTTTGCAATAGAAGGTTCTTAGTTCATACTTAATTGAAAAGGCAAGTCACTGTTGAATTTTGAAAATCCTGGTAGAGTTTTTTTAAGTAATTTAATGTAGCATTTTATGGTTTCTTTGTAGTTTGGAATTTGCGATGGATATCGAGGGATGCATATGCCTTCTGATCCCTTAGATTTAATCAGACTTCTCACTTGCTTGCCTGCATAATGGTTTATGGTACCTTTGATGATTTGCAGCCAACCTAGCACTTTTAATAATTTACTGTAAAAGCATTTAATTTTTAATGGACAAGAATGGGTTAGAGGTAACTTTTACATTGGTAAGTGCTCTCCTGAAGGCTGGGAAAAAGGAATGGTATATTTAAATTCCAAACGTTATTGAAAAGCATGCGTCTTTTATTACCAAAATCAAATGCATAATTGAAGAACATACCTAACCCAAAATTATTGCTGGAGCTTTATTTAACCAGAAGATAGCCTTGTATTCACAAGGCTATCATAAGGACATTTTTTTCAAATTCTCTTTTTTTTTTTTTTTTCTTATCCTCATGCTGTTTTCAATATACTGTTCCACTAGATAAAGCATACCTGCCACAGGGTGAGAATAGACGTCATTTTATTACATCTTGCTAATCAAGAAAAGCTCAACAAAAGAATGGCTTGTAATGTCTGGTACATAAAAGAAATAGCATCTTATATTCATTTTCCTTAAAAGTTTTTCTAAAATCTCCATATAATGTGCATACCTAGGAATGATTTCACAACTCGTCTTAAACATATAGAGTTTCCATGTGGAAAGAAAAATGGGAAGATGCCAGGATAAATATTTTTTAAGACTTGATGGAGGAGAAAACATTTCTTGCCTTCAGAGGCACATAAAACAAAAAATGTTGCAATTGCCGAATAATCCCTTTTTCAGATATGCCATATGTAAAAATAAGAATGGCCTCACAGGACTGCTTTCTGGGGAATCAACTAAGAGCTTACAACTGGAAACTTATTCTTCTGTTCTAACATTCCACAGCAGATTGTCCCCGAGCTTACCCTGAAATGCACTACAGGAAGTACTCTAACGGTCAAGGGTCCAAGTCTGAGTTCTGTTTCTAAAGCACCTTTGGAATTCAGACATTGGAGCAGTTGCATAAGAATGTGAAACTCATTCTATGTTGGCCTTCAAATGGTCTGTAGTCTAAGTCCCGCTAGACTCTCAGGGACCTTTGGTACTTAGCCAAGGAGCTTGTGCCCTGTCAAAATAACCCCATCTACAGAGGAAAGTTGGAGAATCTAGTCACCATTTCCACATTTGGTTTCCTGGGATGAACCTGCAGGTGTAAGATTTACCTGGTTAACCAGGACTTACCTACGGCCCACCATCTTTTGGCTTCCTGGCCAGGGTCAAATATAAAACAGCCTCTTTCTCTATTAGCCAGATTCTCATTTCCACCCCAGCTAATGAACAGAAACTTCTAGATCTAGTTAATTGTCCCACATATTTGAGGAAGTAGATTTTGCTCCTAAGCAGACAAGTTCAGGGGCACCTGAATTGGATGACCTTCACTGATCATATACATACACTAGAGGCCCGGTGCATGAAATTCATGCATTTAGGGGGGGGGGATCCCTCAGCCTGGCCTGCGCCCTCTCGCAATCTGGGAGCCCTCAGGAGATGTCCAACTGCTGCGGAGGCAGGAGAGTCTCCTGCCACCGCCGCTGCGCTCGCCAGCCATGAGCCCGGCTTCTGGCTGAGCGGTGCTCCCCCTGTGGGGGTGCACTGACCACCAGGGGGGCAGTTCCTGCATGAGCATCTGCCCCCTGGTGGTCAGTGCATGTCATAGCGACCAGTCATTCCACCGTTCGGTCGATTTGCATATTAGCCTTTTATGCCTGAGGGATCAGGCCAAAACCAGCTCTCCAACATCCCCCGAGGGGTCCCAGATTGTAAGAGGGTGCAGGCCAAGCCGAGGAACCCCACTGGTGTGCGATCAGGGCCAGGGAGGGACACGGGAGGTTGGCCAGTTGGGGAGGGACTGCGGGAGGGCTCCAAGGCATGTCTGGACCTTCTTGCTCAGTCCCAATCGGCCGAACCCCAGCAGCAAGCTAACCTACCGGTCGGAGCATCTGCCCCCTTGTGGTCAGTGCATGTCATAGCAAGCAGTTGAACAGCCTTAGCATATTATGCTTTGATTGGCTGAACAGACAACTGGATGACCAGACACTTAGCATATTAGGCTTTTATTATATAGTATATCTCCTTCTTTCCTCCAGCTCTCTCAAATTCCTTACCTCACATCACCAACACTGACTTTTAGAGTCCTTAGAGATCATCTTGCAACCCATAAACTTTCACATGAAGAACTATAAGCTAAATAATTGCCCAAGATTACACAGAAGCTGAAAACTAGAATTTTCTAAATTGAGTGCTTTCTAAATACTGTTAGAAATGTGCTTTCTGAATCAAGTGCTTGGCCCACTACATCATATAGTTAGTCTCACTCTCCCCCTCCTCTGACTCTCTTCCTCTCCATTCTCTCTTCCCCAACTACCCTCAACCCTTTTGCTTTTGCTTTAGGCCTTCCCCATGATACCAGGGGTACCCATGAGTGTCACTTAGCTGCAGTGGTAGCCTTCGTTGCTAAAAAAAAAAAAAAAAAAAAAATTAAGGGATGGGGAGGGGGCAGGCAGATATTGCGTGTTCCTGACCCCAATCCAACAACCTTTCTGGCTTATTTCCATTTTTCCTCCTCCTCTTCCAATCAGGTGTGCTGCCTCTTGTTCATGTTCTGACAACACTGCAAAATGAGCTGATTTAACCCTAGCTAATTTGCCAGCCTAGTCTCTATGACAGAAACGTAATTAAGTTTCATTAACTCCCCTCTCTTAATGTCCTCACCAGGTTGGGGCTTTGTGAGCCATCTCCAAAAGACAATAGGAGACAGTGCCCTCGGCGGTCCCAGATCTGTCTCTTACTTCAACAGTGTTTGGACAGAACAGACCCAGGGACGCCCCTTCTTCCAGCCTCCGGCCACTCTCCTGCAACTTATCCAGTCACCACCTTCAGAACCACCTCCGGGACCAGCCAACACATCGGGGTTTTTTTTTCTACCTGAACTCCTTATTGCCAAACAACCCTGAGCTCCCAAATTTGTCAGAATTATTCCACCGAGGTGGAGGCTGCAGTCACCGCCCGACCAACCTGCATCTGCAGGCCTCCCACACCTACCTCTCTCTGGGCTTCTATTTCGATGGAGATGATGTGGCTCTCGAGGACATGGGCCACCTCTTCTGAGAGTTGGTGGAGAAGAAGCACGAGGGCGCTGAGCGTCTCTTAAAGTTGCAAAACAAGCGCAGTGGCCGCATTCTCTTCCAGGACGTGCTGAAGCCTCCCAAGATGAATGGGGCAAAACTCAGGACGCCATGCAGGCCACCCTGGCCTTGGAGAGGAACTTGAACCAGGCCCTTGTGGAGCTGCAGGCCCTGGTTTCTACCTGCACAGACTGTCATCTCTGTGACTTCCTAGAGAATCACTTCCTGGATGAGGAGGTGGAACTCATCAAGAAGATGGGCAACACCTGACTTACCTCTGCAGGCTGCCGGCCCCCAGTCTGGGCTGGGTGAGTATCTCTTCCAAAGGCTCACCCTCAAGCACGACTAGGAGCTTTTGGAGCCTAGAGACCCCTCTGCATCCTCTGGTGTCTGGCTTTTACCTGAGCCTCTTCCCAAAACTACCAGCCATTCTTTTAACCACCCTGGAGCCCTCTCCCATGCATTGGACCAAATGAAACAATAAAGCTTTTTGCAGGAAAAAAAAAAAGACAATAGGAGAAAAGTCATTATTATCATAATAAATTTGTATGGTAACAGATGGTTACTAGACTTATTATGGTAATCATATCATAAGGACTATATATGTCAAATCACTATGTTGTACACCTGAAACTAACATAATGGTGTATGTCAACTATACTTTAATTTTTAAAAAAAAAAAAAGAGAGAGAATAGGGACATGTATAAAACAATGTTGTAAATGTAGCCTTCTAGCCTCCATCCTGGCCTGGGTCCTCACATGCCCCTTAAATTTATGCCAATGAATACATGAAGTAACGCACCGAAGTGTTAGCATTGGTCACTCCATGGGCATAGAACTGGAATGGGGTAGAGCCAAAGAGGGGTATTATCTTTATTCTAGCACATCTTTTAAAATATTTTATAAAGGGAGGAAGGAAGGGAGGGAGGAAGAAAAATGAGGAAAACATACCTAAACCACAACACAAATTGTAAGCCTGAAACCTAGAGTATATCAGAAATAAATGTTTTAAGTAGTATAAATAAAAAGGCTACAAGCATAATATAGTAAAATCTGTAATTCTTTAAATCAATAATGCTAGGTTTTTAAAAGATCTATAAATTCTATTTTCCCCCATAGCAGTTAAAAAATAAATAAAATCCTGAGTTATGGACTGATTGTGAGTATAAATTTTTAAAAGTCTCTGTTAGAACTGGGTGCTAGAATTTCTCATCTATACCGCTCATGTCTATACAAAGGGGAAAACAGACTGAACCACAGTCAATCTTGTATTTTTTGTAGACTAAATGATTAACCATTTCACATCAGAGTCTATCTCAATCCAATCAACTGGATGGAAATTACTCACTATAATGGAAAAAAGTACTTAACTCAAAAGAGTTCATTCATTAATCATATATCAACACATCAGAAAGATAATCTTTCTTCTTAAGTTCCCAGGCTCTGCTTACTCATTCATTCCTTCAGCAGACACTTATTGACCTCTTACAATAAACCAGGCACTCTGTAGGGTACTAAGAAGAAAAACACACTCCTTAAAACAAAGGAAACTATAGCTTAGAATGGGGGAAATACAATATAAATAAATTAGCTCATGATCTATACATTAACATAGGGCTCACACACACACACACACACACACACACACGCAATAGGGGTAGGAAGCAAAAGGGAAAATTACATATCTATTCTAGCACAAGAGGAGAAATCTCCACAGAGGAAGTTGACACCTGAGCCAGGACTTAAGGAATAGATTGGGGTTCATTGAAAGGTTTCCAATGAAAATCAAAGCCTGAAAATAGAAGAAGCCAAGTTCATGAAGACCTCTCTCTTTGGCCAGCATTCCCCAATGTGTTCATAGATCTTATTTAAGAAAAAGGCGGGGGGAAATAACCCTATGGTCAAAAGAAAGTTTAGGAAATGCTGGATCCTACAACCTTAAGCAGTTTTCTTTATAGCAGGTCTTCTTAGAAACTTTACATCCTCAAAAGTTTTGCCAACCAAATACATGAGATGATACACCCAAGTGTTAACATTGGTTACTCCATGGGCTCATGAGTAACCAGAATGGAGTGAAGCCAATGAGCACGGGGAATCTATAAAAAAGTGACATTGTATGCAGTGATTCCCAGACCTAAGGAAAGCCCCCTTTTCTTTTCTTTTTCTCTTTCTTTAATCTTTATTGTTGAGATTATTACAGATGTCCCTCTTTTTCCCCCCTCCTAGTTCCTACCCCACCCCAGGCCTTCTCCACCCTATTGTCTGTATCCGTAGGTAATGCATACATGCATATAAGATCTTTGTCTAATCTCTTCCTGCCCTCACCCAATACCCCTTTCCCTCTAAGAATTGTCAGTCTGTTCCATTTCCAAGACCCTGATTCTATTCCATTCATCAGTTTATTCTGTTCATCAGATTTTTTATTCATTTCATTTTTAGATTCAATTGTTGATAGATATGTGTTTGTTGCCACTTTGTTGTTCATATTTTTTATATTTTTCTTCTTCTTCTTCTTTAAAGAATACCCTTCAGCATTTCATATAATATTGGTTTGGTCGTGATGAACTCCTTTAGCTTTTTCTTGTATGTGAAGCTCTTTGACCTTTAATTCTAAATGATAGCTTTGCTGGGTAGAGTAATCTTGGCTGTAGGTTCCTGTTATTCATCACTTTGAATATTTCTTGCCACTCCCTTATAGCCTGCATAGATTCTGTTGAGAAATTAGCTGACAGTCATATGGGTGCTCCCTTGTAGGTAATTAACTGCTTTTCTCTTGCTGCTTTTAAGATTCTCTCTTTGTCTTTAGCCCTTGGCATTTTAATTACGATGTATCTTAGTGTGGTCCTCTTTGGGTTCCTCTTGTTTGGGGTCCTCTGTGTTTCCTGGACTTTTAAGTCTATTTCTTTCACCAGGTAGGAGAAGTTTTCTGTCATTATTTCTTCAAATAGGTTTTAACTATCTTGTTCTCTTTCTTCTTCTAGCAGTCCCATAATTCAGATGTTGGTACGCTTGAAGTTGTCCCAGAGATGCCTTATACTATCTTCATATTTTTGGATTCTTTTTTCTTTTTGCTCTTCTGGTTGGGTGTTTTTTGCTTCCTCATATATCAAATCATTGATTTGATTCTTGGGATCCTCTAGTCTACTGTTGAATCCCTGTATATTATTCTTTATTTCAGTCAATGTATGCTTAATTTCTGACTGGTCCTTTTCCTTTTTTTTGGCATTTTCACTAAGATCCTTGGAAGTCTCACTAAGTCCCTTGGAGGTTTCTAGAAGATTCTTAAGTAACCTTATGACTGTGGTTTTGGACTCTATATCTAGTAGTTTGCTTTCATCCATTTCTTTCATTTGTAACATGTTTCTTTGTCTCCACATTTTGGCTGCTTCCCTGTGTTTGTTCCTATGTATTGGGTAGAGCTGCTAAGTCTCCTTGAGTTGATAAAGTGGCTTTGTGTAGTAGGTGTCCTTGTGTAGTGCCTCAGCCTGCTCAATCACCTGAGGTGGACACTCTAGATGCACCCCTGTGTGGGCTGTGAGCACAGTCTTATTGTAGTTGATCCTTGATTGCTGTTGGTGTCACTGGGAGGAATTGACCTCCAGGCCAAATGGCTGTGAGGACCAGCTGTGACTACGGTGGGAGAGCTGCTGTGCAGGAGATACCCTATGGAGCAGGACTTGCTTCAGTGGAGCTTTGGTGCTCACTGAGTCTGCCCCTTGAGTGTTTCACTTACGGATGTGTAAAGTTGTAATCTGGTATGGTCTGACACTGACCACTGGCTCTTGGGTCTCCAAGGAGGTGCAAAGTCAGCCACTGCCTGGGGCCACCTAGCAGGAGCTACAGAGAGATCTACAGATTCCTCCTCTTTGTATTGTGTTTAGAAGTGCCCAGACAAGGTCCAGGTGTGAAGCAAGGCAGGCTGGTGCTGGTGCTGGTTCTTGGGCCTTTTCTTGATAGGTTTGGGGCTCCTTGACCCAACTGCAACTTGTTTTACAAGTTTTAACCTGAGAAAGGACAGGCCATTCATATGCAAAAGCCACTGCACACAGCTTGGGTGGGTTGTAAATTAGATGGGGCAAGGTCTCAGGGAATCACCAGGTGGAACAAACAGAAATGGCTCCCCTGCAACTGGGGAGGTCCCAGCACTAGAACAATGACCACTGTGAGCATCTCCTCTGGAAGAAAGCCACCCCAGAGTTCCTGCCCTGATGAAAGACAGTCCAGTTTATCTTCATATGTGTCTGGATCCCCCAGAGCCTTGCCCTGGCATTGGAGGTCAGAGGAAGCAGGAGCTTGTAAGTTCAGTTTGTGGTGCTGGCCTTTTAAGAGGAGCAGCTGGGTCACCAGCTGCCTCTGTGTCACTGAGCCCCAATCCCCGCTGGTTTTTACAGCCCGTAGTTCTTACTGCCCAGAGGGACTTCTTTTCCCAGCTCTGGTTCCCTGGGCTGGAGGCCTGGAGGTCTTGCTCCTCCAGGCGCCCTCCACAGAGGCCATCTCCCTCCCAGTTGAAAAAGCAGCCCATGTGGGTGCCAGACCAGCTCATTCAGTGCCTCCACACCTCCTACTAGTCTCAGTGTGCTTTCTTTTTTACTTCTCTAGTTGTAGGACTTCCATTCAGCCAGCTTTCCAGCGGTTCTGGATGATGGTTGTTCTGTATTTTAGTTGTAATTTTGATGTGATTGTGGGAGGCAATGAGTACAGGTGTTTGCCTACGCCGCCATCTTCGTTCTCTCTGCCAGCATACTCTGGAAAGTCCCCTTTTCTTTATAGAACTTGAGGGTCTAACTTGTCCGTATTCACACTTTATTCGTGATCTGTACTCATGGATTTATTATCATGTGTATCTTGGACTAAGATAAGAATAAGTGATTGTACACTCCACCAATGAATGTTCAAATCTCTGTTGGAAAAAGCAGCAGACAAGTCTTAACGTTTATTATTATTGCTATCGACACTACAATCATTCTCATTCCAAAGGGTTGTCATTGTCTTACAGGATGAATTCTAGCAAGGCAATGCCAACATTTTTTTTATGTCAGTATAACAAGACTGGAAAACCCAGAGTGAGATGACTAAACAATATACATGTCCAGGGTCAGTGATGATGCACTAGGCAACTACCAAACACTCTTCTTCTTTGTATAATAATCAACAAGTAGATTAATGATCAACTCTTCCTTTTAAACGCACTGCATGTATGTGAAATAGTAACTTTTTCTATTTGTGAAAAAAATACAACTTAAGTATAGTTTAAGGTGTACTAAATATTAATAAAAAGGGAAGAAATGTAGATGGTCTAGATAACACAATAAAAGATGAATGACTCAGCGGGTCACTATTTCTGTGAACAGAACTTCAGAAACTACAGATAAAGAAATACTTCAGTCCTGTTATATGACACTGTTTAAAGCATGTGCTACCTGTATAAGAGGCTGGGAAGGACTGATTCAATGGATGAAGGGCAATTTAGATCTATAACTTACATTATAATGATGAATCTTATATTAATATTAAAGTTCTATCCATCATATTGGAAATGTCCCTACAGAGTTTTTAACATTTCCCTTGTGGCTGCCTTAATAAGTAAATCACTGCTGTCCTGAGAGGACAGTGCAGAATCTCTGGTTATAACTCTTTTTTTTTTATATTTTTTTCCATTTTATTTCTGTGCAAATTGAGTCCTTTTTTTAGCTTTAGGGGGAGAAAAGTCACCCTTCCTACAGATTACCTGAGTGTGTAACACCCTCCAAAAACACTCTCGTTCAGCTGGTCCATATTGTTTCCTATTTCTCTTTATTTGTTGATAGTAAAATTAGCAGCAGTGAGAGGTCTGCTCTGTAGGCTTAGGAAACTTGGTTCGAGCTGTCAGTACCAGCAATAAATGCTCGCCAGCGTATATTTTGTAGCCTGTAAAATGTTGGATAACATAGCTCTGATTCTTTGGTCGGTGGTCACGGTCCTCAAATGTCACATCTCATCAAAATCACTTCAGCAACTGTTGTGCACAGGCCCGTCCAGAGAGAGGGAGGGAGAAGCAATTGGATCACGTGTGAGAGGAGTTAGAGTCTCTAGGTACTAATTTTACCACGTATTAAAAACAATGCTGCCCCAGGTCCTCAGGTGTGACCAAAATCTGGGGATCTCCTTGACCCTAATTACAAGATGCTCCAAGTTCAATAACTTTTCAGATTGGGGTGGAGGTGAGGGAAAGGAATAACAGGCCAAGAATTATTCACTAGGCTTGGTTCTCTCTTCAGTGCCAGAAAGAAAACCTAGAAGATAAACATGCATCTTCTACCAGACTTTCAATTATACCCTCCTTCCTCCCAGCCTGCATCCCACTTCCTCTTCACCCCACCCCACAATTAGTCTAGAAGGTGGTAAGAATAAAAGCAGCACCGGTAGCAGCTACCAGTAACCGACATTTGCGATCAACTTCTGGGCTGATGACTCAGCCAGGCCTGCTGAGTATTTGCTGGGTGTTTTCTCCAAATGGAGAAACTGACTTAAGCCACTGAACAGAGACCAGCGGACTCTGTGGCTGCCTTCACCCCATGGCTTTAATTTGTTCCAGAACGTGGGCAACCTACGTCGCTCACTGGCACTCCAACTATCCTGCTCACATTTGGCCCCTCAGAAGGCTTCCAGGAGGAGAGCATGCGTCCTCTGCTCGGCTCTCTCCTGAGGAACAGGGTCAGCATGACCCAGGGCACCCTGAACTTCCTCTGAGAGTGTGGTGAGAGGAGAGGGGTGTGGGACCAAATGGCCCCGCCTCTCCCATGGAGAGAACCCACTGCTAGCTAAGGAAGAGAGATATTTCTTGGCAGATTTTTCATTTAAAAAACGTTATGAATTTTTAAATCTTACTCTTTCAAAATGAGTCATAAATGGGTCAAGTGATATAGAATAGTAAAATGGATGTGATATGAATTCTTTATAATTATGGAAATGGCAGCTTCCTTATTGGTTACATGAGTCACGTAATATGTAATTCCCTGCCTTGGGTTATTAATAATGGATACACAGTTATCAAATTGTTTTAATGAACACTTCTAAAATACTTTCTGTCACTGAAAGCAAATATTTTTATCGTAGACAGATACGCTGGTAGGACTGAACTAGGATGTCCCATTATTACTATTTCTAATTTAGTGTAAATACTGTCAAAAAAAACTGACAGAGAACAATGAAGCTAATTACCAAAAGGATATATGCTTATATTTGTAAGTATTCACAAGAGTCTTATTTTTACTATCTCCAAAATAAACAGTCCTTACTGATCTCCATACAGTTCATTATATAATGGAGGAAATTTTGGAGTGTTCCCAAGAGAGGACTATCCAAGTGTCAGATAGAGAATGGCAAATCTGCCAACTTAATAGAAAAATAAACTTTCTTGCTCAAAAAACAATGAACCACCCTAGTCCAGGTCACAGAACTCCTCCGACCTTAATAAACCCAGTGGGAAGACATGAGGCAAGTGGGTATCCCCACAGCAAAACAAAGGATGTGAAACATTTTTTTTACAGGCCCAAGTTAAAAAGGAGTTTAGGACCATTTAGGGACCAAACCACCTGGTCTTGAAAGTCTCAGGATAGCACTTCATATCTGGTGCTGAGAACAACACTGGAAACAGGAGCCCCTCCAAATGCCAAAGAGAAACACCTGAGCCAGGGCTTTCACCTGCCAGGGGAGAAAGGGAATCTTACAGGCTCTCAAAGTTGGCACTGCGTTTGATGGATTTATAGAGAAATAGCTGGGAATTGTGCCCTCAGCTGCCCCTGGGGAAGGAAGATCTAGAATTTGTTTTGTTTTGTTTTGTTTTGTTTTGTTTTTACCACCAAAGCCCCACATGAGCCACAAAAATATCACACAAGAACACCTGCTTGCAAAAACAAAGCCCAGATGGCATAGATGAAAGCACTGTCTACTGGAATCACCAGTCGAGGACAGAGACCTCTTCAGCATCTTTAGAGAGAAACAGAGACATGCCCACACCATCACAGAATGGTTAAATGGTCCTTGGAATGCAACTCGGAACTTAGTTTTTCATCAGCTTGGGAAGCAGTTTTCGCTCGGAACAGGGAAATGGATTCAGGGAGAGAAGAGTCCAGATTCTCCCTTACTCTGTATCTATCCAGCTGTATTGGACTCCTTTTTTATTGTCTTCCCAGTAGCATCCCCCACCCCCAACTCTTTCACAGGTTTGCAATGGGATTTTCTGTTAGTGCAATGTGCCCCACTCCTGGCCACAGATGACTGGTTCAGAATAGGGCACCTTGTCTAGACTGGGCTAATCAGAATCCTTCCTGGTTTTCTGAATCTGAGATAAGGCAGTTTCTTGAAAGGGGAAGGGGGGAGCTGAAATTGAAGGTGTAAACTCAGAAGGTACTAACAAATTGATAAAGAAGTGGAAAAATCAAGACAGCAGTCAGAGGGGAAACTGACGTGCTGAAAGAAGACGTGAGAATCCAGGAGAGTCCCAATGGTGATCTGAGTCCTAGACTCCAGATGTTCTATAGGTCCCAACCCCACTCATAAGGCATCCCAGTATCCTCATAATAAATTCCCCATTTTGCTTAAACACGTTAGAAATTTCAGTAACATGCAACCAAGGAGTCTGAGTAATATATCAGATAGAGGAGAGCCTGGTTGTGCAGCTGTGCCAATATAAAAGCCTGAGCTACAAAACATTTACAAGAATAGGAAACTGCTCAAGGAACAGGGAGGTCCAAAGTGAGCCCACAGTGACTTCTCTCCTATTCCATCTTTCACCATGCACTGCTTAGCCCAAGATTCTGGGGCTCCTTCTCCCTGGATTCTTTTATCCAAGTTAGGTCAGGTTAAGATATACATTAAGGGAAGTTTTGAAGTGGTAACTCTAAACAAACGAATCAAACTAAAAAATATGGAAACAGCCCTGGCCGGTGTGGCGCCAGAAGGTTGCCAGTTGGATTCCCAGTCAAGGCACATGCCCTAGTTGTGGGCTCAATCCCTGGTTGTGGCTGTGCAGGACGCAGCTGAATGATGTTTTGCTCGCACATCGATGTTTCTCTCTCTCACTCTCCCTTCCTCGTTCTCTAAAAATCAATTATATATATAACATAGGAAGGGTGATTCCATTGCTTTTGACCTAGAAGCTGAGGGAGAGTATATGGACAGAGATAGTATTCTCTGGAAGATCTACATCCCTCTTCCCAATTGGATGCTTCTAGATCATGGATCATTGGCTACTCCTATCAATGAATCAGAGAGGGCTCTATCAGAGCCCATCAGCCAAAGCCTACCATTATACAACTGCTCTGGGTCATTCCAGCCTGTTTATAATTGGCTACTGTCCCTAGAGATTATACGCCTGGTTGAGCATTAAAACCTTTACCAGCTTTGTCTATTTTCTTTATTTCAGGTTCTCAAAGGGGAAATATCTAATTTCTTAAACTCACCAGGTACAACACCCACTATAGAATTAAGTTCATTAGGTATTCAATAGGATTACATTAACATTTATTTTATTTTATTTTTTCTTGATTTCAGAGAGGAATGGAAAGGGAGAGGGAGAGAGATAAAACATCAATGATGAGAATCATTGATCAGCTTCCTCCTGCACACTCCCCAGTGGAGATTGAGCCCGCAACCTGGGCATGTGCCCCTGACCAGGATCAAACCAGGGACCCTTCAGTCCACAAGCCAACGTTCTATCCACTGAGCCAAACCAGCCAGGGTGAATTACTGATGATGCTCATTTTTATTAGCTACCCATCTGCCCTCGCTCCTGTGTGAGATGGGGCAACAGTTGTCCTTTGTTAACGCGCCCAAACGCGCATTGGTGTAGGTTTAAGCCACAGATTTCCTCCCCCGTGAAGGTATGGTCAAGCTGGAGTAAAAAGCGTAAGGATTGGGCTAGGTCCTTGCTCAGTTATTGACAGTTTAAAATTTTCTTTTTATTAAAGCAAATTATTATTTGAAGAGCACTTTCTCCTTTTTAGAGCAGAACCCTCCAAAACAAGAATAAAACAAAACAAAAATTTAAAAATTATAAACAAGATATTGAAAAAGTGCACATTTTGTAAGAAACTGAATTATTCTGCTGGGGCTGGCATTACAAGGTGGCTGCTGACTTATATTTAAAACATCAAAAGCTAATAGCCAAAGGAAAAAAAATCCAAGAGTCTTGGTTTCCATTACCTATATTTGTATGAAAGCTACGTGTTGTTTTAACTAAACATGTGGTCTTTGTCCCTCACGTAGAGAATTCTGAGTTTTCCTGACGCTTTGGCAAGAGGTACCACAACCTCCTGCCAGGCCAGTAAAAATCACACATTTTTCCTGCAAGGAAAAAAATGTCAATAAAAATGAACATTAAAAAGCGTAAAAGCTGGAATTGGAAAGCTGTGCTGTAGAGCGGCTGCTTCCTAAACAGCCTCGCACAAGTGCTTTAAAATTTCTGTAACATTACCACTGCACACGGTGTGGAAGATCTAACACTGACACTGCAAGTTTGTTCAATACGTTGTTCTGAAATATGCCCTTTAGACATAGGGACCTTGCCATTTAAACAACCTTCTAGAATAAATCATGTGAGTTAATTTTTATAAATATTTAATGTTTATTCTTGTATTGTACAAATTGATTCTTTAAGGTACTTCAACTAGAATTGAATTTCAACCGCATTTAGGACATGGAGGAATAATCTCTGTCTCCCTTTCGTGTCGGCACCTCGAAGGCCCTGGTGCTGGCATCTGTCATAATAAAAAGCAGAGAAGTAAATACACCGCTGCTATCCAAATGTGACAAGCTCATTATAACAAGCCACTCGTAAATCTTGAAACAAAGGCACCACCACACATCTTTAAAACAGTAATTTTATGCAATTTGCATAGGATGATTTTCTTTGAAACCAAGGCAGGTATTTCTTTCTCTTTGCATACGTAATGCTGAAATGAATTATACAGTAATTCCACCACCCACCCTCTAAAGAGGGCCTTAAATTAGTTAACAAATGGCTGCAAAATACTTCGCAATCATGAAATGCAAAATAAAACTATAATGCCATAAATTCTTCTGCACAGCACAATTGGATTGTGCTTAGATGGGAAGGAAGACATAAACAGTGTAAAAAGGCAAACGTCCTGGAAGTAATCTTCTGGGTCGAGGGTGAGGAGAAGGGTTCTATAATGAGGTTCCTCGGGATATTAAAATTCACCACCTCCCTGGTAAGTCTCACCATGGCCTCAGGGGACAGAGATAAATGTGTGGAGTGAGCCGGCCCTTCTACATAAAGATTTATTTAGTTAGTATTATTTTTAATTTTACTTTTTTTATTGTTTAAGGTATTACAAATAGTAGTACATTTGTCTCCTTACATAAAGATTTAAATAAAAACTTGCAGCCCATGGGAAAACAAAAAAACTCTAATTTTAAATATTTTACTGGAGCCTTAAAAAATCCTAAATGCAACTCCAATAAGTTCAGTTCCTGATTGGTGGAAATGGTGTGTTCCACCCTCTAACTGCCTGCCAGAGGTGCAGCTAGTGGGCATGGAAAAATAATAAGCAATCAGAGAGCCCTTTCTTGCCTCAGCCAGAGGAGCCCGTAGGCCTGTGGAGGCTGCCTGTGGGAGAGCCCGAAGCATTGTCAGAAAGCCCTCCATGGGGCTGTGTGGTCTCTTTTCAGACCCTTCCTGGTGTTTGGGGCCTTCAGCATGGTGAGATCCAGCAGAACAGATTGAACCTAATAAGTTGTAAGTTGCACTATAACAGAATAAACCTAAACTCACATTCAGCCGGCTTATATCTGACTATTCATATATGGGTCTCTGAGCTGGAAAGCCTGAGATGTTAACATGTTATGATTTCAGGATAAGCCAATAAACTTAAGCTCCAATAATGGATAAGTCAGAGCAATGAGAAAACTCTGGTCGACAGCCAAAGCTGGGAAAAATAATTAACAAGCAACTTCAGTTTTAACTCCTATTTCCAAAACGAATGGAAAATGTATTCATTCATTTAGAAATGAAATGTCCTGAGCATCTCTGACAATGGAAATGCCACTGTGATCTGCACAAGCTGGGTCCTGCCTTCACAGTTTCCAGAGCAGCAGAGGGGAAACAAGGAAGCAAGACAAGTGAGAGTGAGCAGAGGCATGGCTGGGGAAGAACAAAGGCCATTTATTGGAGCTGGAAGTCAGGAGAGACTTCTCAGACATGTGATGCCTCAGCTGAGACCCAAACAATGAAAAGGTGGAAGAAGTGGACGAATATTCCACAAGAAAATCATGAACAAAGGCCTGGAGGCATGAGAAAGCACATCCACTTACTTGGAAGAACAGAAAGAAGTTTGTCATAAAGCAGAGAGTTTGTAGGGAGTGGAAAGAGAGAATGTGGGAGAAATAAGAGTACCAGAAATGAAAAGCGGGCTCTCTGAAGATTGTCAGACAAATGGGAAATCATAGGAAGGTATTAAAGAAGAAATCAAATATACTGTATGGTATGTTTTAGATTTTTTCTGATTGCACTATGGAGGAAGAATTGGGGAGGACCAAGAAAAAGTTCTAGTCAGGAGAAAATGGTAAATGAGTGATGGCAGTAAGAACAGAGACATGAACACATGTAAAGAGCTATTCAGAAGTTAGGAGAGACCAGACTTGATTGGGCAAACTAGCACAGTGAGTAAGTGTTCAGACAGCTTGGGTTCAAATCCTGACTTTGCCACTTACCGAGAAAGTTAATCCTTCTGCACCTTAGTTTCCCTTTCTGTAGTGTAGGAACAATAATAATAGTACTTGCTCATGGGATTTTTATGAAAGACTAGAGGCCTGGTGCACAAATTTGTGCACAGGTGGGGTTCCTTGGCCTGGCCTGCGATCGGGGCCAATCAGGGCCGGCCGGCAGGGGGGAGGGACCATAGGAGGTTGGCTGTGGAAGTGCACTGACCACCAGGGGACAGCTCCTGTATTGAGCGTCTTCCCCCTGGTGGTCAGTGTGCGTCATAGCAACTGGTCAACCAGTCGTTCGGTTGTTTGGTGGCTTAGGCTTTTATATATATAGATAAGTTAATTTACAAAGTACTTAAAACAATTCATGGCACATGATAGGTGCTCAAAAAAGTATCTATTGAATGTCATAGCTCAAAACTAGAAATAATTGTTCATTAAAGTACAGAATGAGAAGTGGCAGAAAGAAGAGAAAACAGTCAAGGATCTTACAAAGGATTTTGGCTTGGACAAAGGGTGGATGTGCCAGAACCCTAAGTAGCAGCACTGAAAACTGGTGAACTGCTGAAGTTCACAAACATATTTTGAAAGAGACCCAAGCCATTCCTTCTACTTTTTCCAGAGTGTGAACTCAACCAACATAACTTGCTCCTTGCTTCTCCCATTTCTCAAAAGTTTGAATCTACTGACCACAAAAAAAAAAAAAAAAAAAAGGAAGTTCCATCAGCAGTTTGCAAAGAAACAATTTGGAAGAACACTGTATTAAATCCTCAGGGAAATTAAACCCAAATAATCCACTAACAGCTTTACAAAATTAACATTAGACTATGAATTGAATTAATTGCCTCTTACTGTGGGGATCCTTTGCTACCACAGACCAAAACAAATGAGGCCAATGAAGTCAAATGCCTTAAGAGAGGCCGTGGGCAAGTGTGACGTGGGGTACCCAAGGGTTTACCCACTGTTGTTTTCCACTTTCTGCTTTATTCTCAGGACCTACATTACAAAGAAAGGGCTTCAGCCTGCCGGCATGGCTCAGTAGTTGAGCATCAACCTATGAACCAGGAGGTTGAGGTTCAATTCCTGTCAGGGCACATGCTCGGCTTTAGGCTCCCCCATTCCCCGATGTGGATCAAGCCTGCAACTGGGTGCAGGAGGCAGCTGATCAATGATTCTCTCAACATTGATGTTTCTATCTCTCTATCTCTCTCTCTTCCTCTCTGAAATCAATAAAAATATATTTTAAAAAGAAAGAAAGGGCTTCACTCCTGCCCATCTCATATCTCAGACTATGATAGGTTGGTGAGAGAGGCTAAAGGTGGTACAATTCTTGACACAAAAAGTGCAATTTTATGACTGGTTCTTTTGTTAATTCACTCTAAGTGTCTGTGTCTAGACGTAGCTAGAGTGTTGGAAATCAGTCTTTTTCTCCTGAAAGGGTTCAATGGACACGTAGGAACAAGTAATGATTTCCCTAGAACCTAGGCAGTCTAGTGATAGGTGGGTCTTTTAAGAATACCAGGCATCTGCTCCTTTGGCATTTCAGTAAATAAGCATTTATTTCTGCAAATTCTTTTCTTATGCCATGATGTCTGTATGCCTGTGGCAATGTGAGATTACTTAAGTAATATGGGCCAGGGGAACCACAAAATCAGCATGTGTGTGACTTACCAAACCTCTGCTGGGGTCCTTAAGGGCTTTGAGGAAGAAGGTAGGATGCAGCATCTCATAAAAATAAAATCCCGATGATTTATACAGTTTTGCCAAATAAGGCCCACAGGGCAAATACAAAAGGCCTTGAACTGCCTCCAGCTTCTCCCGAGACAGCCAGTTTGTCAAAATGCCTATCACATGGTCTTATGCACACCCTTCGCGCTACAGCTGACATTTACTCCAGAGCTTTTTAATAACCAAACAGCATTTTGCAAAAAGTTAATTAATGGCATTTTATTTGGGTATTATGTGACTTAGAATTATTTTCACATTCTTTTTTTATCCCTTCACCTTTTTCACCCAGCCCCTATTTTCACATTCTTAATTTTGTTTGACATTTTGAAAATAGTATGGCTAATTCTTTTGTGGGGATAAAAAAAATTTTTTAATGTGGCTAGCATGTATTCAATATTATTTTTTCCTTCTCCCAGGAATTGATGCAAACACCAATATATTTTTTGTTTGAGCTCAGAGAAATAAAGCATTCCGTTTGTTCGGAATCTTAATTACTATGGCCCCAAACTTACCTCATTAGAAGCTCCTTTTTAATGAGGGAAATTATTTTCAAAGTTAATGAATCTGTAAGCAGAAACATTGCTGTCTTCCAGAATAGTTACCCACATTCCTTACATACATATTTTAGTTAAACACTCTAATTAATATTAGTACTTAAAACATGTGGGATTGATTTCCATGGTAAAGCAAACTTTCCTTTGTTTTTAGACAGTATAAAAAGACCACAGTTTCCCTTCTTTGTAGACATCAGACATATAAACTTAATTCTAGATTTAGGACAAAATGGAAGTTATTTCATCAAAACGATTCATTTTATTGACTTTAACCACTTCAAGCTTCTTAACATCAAACATCTTCATGCAGATGAATTAATGATGTGCAATATTCACAGCAAAGAAAATTATGACAAATGTTCTGAAGTAAGCTCTTTAACTCTAACATGACTAGCACTAACTATATATTAGCCCAGAGTGATGGTTTTGTGAAGAGTAAGGAAGAGTTCATTTGTGCTTTGCTTTCTGTCAAATTTCAGCATCCCCATGACAGCAGATTCCTTACAACTCGGATTGTTTAACACAACAGCAAACAGCCTGGCTTCTTCGATTAGCATGTAAGGACAGAGCCTGATGCTTAGCAAGCACAGGGTGCATTAATAATTTTCAGTGGACTCAGAAGTACACAGTTGTGATAAACAGTTGAAAAAATAAGATCTGGATACATTTCGGCTGGACATTTGAGCTGTCTTCAACTACAAACAAAACAATATGACATTGATACTTTCTACTTAGCAAATAAAAGTTTGTGGTAAATCTAACTAAAATATTTATCCCTACATGGTGGATTTGCAAGTTATTTTTATTTTCTTCCTTATGCTCTTAGATATTTTCCAAATTTGCTGAAATTAGTATAAATTACTTTCTACAATCAGAAAACAATCATTTAAAAATCTTTATATGGCCGAAACCGGTTTGGCTCAGTGGATAGAGCGTCAGCCTGCAGCCTGAAAGGTCCCAGGTTCGATTCCAGTCAAGGGCATGTACCTTGGTTGTGGGCACATCCGGTGTGCAGGAGGCAGCTGATCGATGTTTCTAACTCTCTATCTCTCTCCCTTGCTCTCTGTAAAAAATCAATAAAATATATATTTTTTTAAATCTTTATATGGACAAACTTTCGTGATTAAATAAATCTAATTATACAGTTGCTGTATTTTAAATGGTTTCTTTAAAGTTGGCATATTACTGGGGCAATAACCCACAGACTAACTGGTGCTTTACTAAAAATATAATGTATATACTAATAAAAATATGATCCGTTTCTTGAGAAATGCTTTTAGACTGGAACTCTGAATATGAACCGGTGGAAGAGCCTCCTCCACCTACACCATGAAACCAGGCTAGCATCTCTGTGTCCATGTATCCACCGCTGTGGCCTTCACAGAGGGGAAACAAGAGACATGAAGAGGCAATGGGAGGTTTCTCCAAAATCAAAATATAAAAGTATATTAAATACTCCATAAACAATGTGAATCCAAAGCCGAAAAAGAATAACTGCAGTAAAATAAACATTTGTCTCATTTCAATGCCTCATTTTGTTCCTGCTGCTTGAACACATTGCTGTATTCACTCTATATATTAATATTTTATAGTTGTCTTCCAATAGTCCAGGGACAGAGAAACCAGATTGCTTTCAGAAACTTAATGCAAATTATTTATTCAATTATTATGTGCATGAAAACACACACTTTGGTTATAGCTTTAACAATTCTACAGATTAAAGTCTGGATTTAAGTTCATTTGGGGTTCAACTCTATTGCTCATAACAATAATAAATAATTTTAATTCTCATTTCTAATGATATCGTAGAGGAAACCTTAAAGGGGAAAAGAAAAGAAGTTTCCATTTTGAAGAATTAAAAGTTTGGGGTCCAAAACACATCATGAAGATGAGCACACCTGCAGTCAACAAAAACTTGCCCTTGAGACCTGGGAGGCCCATGAGAGAAGAAAGCACTGGGACAATGACCACCCTGCCTCTGAGAAGGGAAGAAATATAAAGGAAAGCATCTAATCTGCCACAAAGGTTTGGGACAACAACAGCCAAAAATGTGACCAAGACTGAGTGATTTGCTCCAAAGACCCATGCATTCACCATCTGTCAGTGAGTTGCTTTAGGCTATGTCCTGCCAGCCCCCAGAAATCCAGAATCCTGATCAAAAACACCCAAGGTAGATACCTGAAAACCCACGACACTGCATGGGCAGTTATGTACAGCTGCTCCAGAAACTTTACACAGGATTGCATCTTTTCAAGAGAAGTTTCTAAGAAAGTTAAGTTCCTTAGAAGGAAGAAGGCAAAGACCCGGGGAAATAAATACCTGTAAGTTGAGAACTATAGAAGGTCAGGTGTAAACATGACTACAGGTATAAAGTAATGAGATGGCTCCTCCTAAGCCCCATATGGGCCATATCATTACCCTATAGCCACAAAGATGACACATGTGGTGACAGATTGGGAATTTAAGCTTATGACATTGTCCAACATTTGACCTAACATAAAAGGTCTCATTTGAGTTTTCTACAAATACAAAGGATACCCAGTTCTCAAATTCAGAAGGTTATCCTCCTCAACTTTAAATTTCTTTTCTGGATCTCAATTCATAAATAATTTCAGTTATTATAGTCATTCTTTTTATTAAATAATAAGTATTTCTTGAGTATACACTATGTACAGATGAGAGTGCAAGGTACTACAAGAGATTAAAAAACAAATAAGCTACCTATTTATTATGTTCTAGTAGAAAGTACATGTAAAAACTTTTTTTTTTGGATAAAGTAGTACATGACACTTTAGGTAAGACCTGAAGGAGTAAGGTGGCATGCTATAACACCTCATCAGTAAGACCTCAGAATGCCGCTGGTTTATTTTTTACCATGGTTCTTATCACCACCTAACATTATGTATTTAGGGTCTGTACCCTTTACTAGAATTTCAGTTCCATAAATCCCACAATTTTTGTCCTTTGCTTAGAATTGTGTCTCATGCGTAGTAAGCCCTCAAGATTTGACAGAATGAATGAAATGATGTGAGAGGCACTAATAGATTCCTATGAAGGGTCAACAAAAAGAGAATGTTTCTTCATCTGGGAATCCAGGGATGTTTCATGAGTTGGACTTTGAAGGTTGGCTCTACTGTGAGCATGTAGAGACCAGTGAGAGGAGAGAGGATACTTTCAGGCAAAGAGAGGGGATATAAGCAAAGGTATTAAAGCCATGTGAGCCAAAAACATATGGGGTTCAGTTTGGCAAAGCAAAGAGCATGCAAAGAGGAGAGGCAAGAAGGAGAGAAGGATGAGCTAGAAGCAGAGAGTGCACTCAGGGCCAGGCAAAGGATTGGGGGTGTTATTCACCAGGAAAAGGAAAACCAATGGTGTTTATGCTAAGGCCCTAAGATATTATACAGAGGTAGAATTTGGCAACTCATCACATGTTGGGAGTGGGGCAGTGATGGGGGAGAGAAGAGTCAATGTTAAGTTTGTGAGTCTGAGTGCCCATTACAAATCACTCCTTTCAAGTGCAACACTATTTACCTCAGGTATAATTAGGCAATTAAGACCACTGGGGCTTGTATTTTTATACGCTTTTACATGCTATTGTTCTGATGGATGAGAACATTTTGCACCGCTTACATTTTAGGACACTGGCATTCAAGAAAATAGGTGATGAAGAACTGAAACCAAAAATAAGAAGAAGAAATCTGGAGCTTGTCCCTAAAGACAACGATATAAAGTGGTGGCGTGTAATCTGCAAACAACCCTGTAGTGAAGGCAACCATGAACGAAGAGTCCCTACACGCTTTTAATGGGTTACCCTTGGCAGCAATTTTTTTCTTGTCAGTACAGCTAGTATCTTGAACGTTATTTTTAAATTTAAAGAATATTGTCATGCAAAGGTGAAATAATTTTTGTCTAAATAAAAGGGGCATTGCAAATACTGAAGAAGCCTCTAATAATTGGGGGAGGGAGGGAAGAAATGTGGGTGGGACGGAGGAAGCCATATCAGTATTCCATGTAAAAATCATGGACACAGCTGCACTGAAGTAAAAATTAAATAAAAGGGTAACCTGGAAAAAGATTATGATGAAACTTCAATAACTTAACAGAATAACATAATTAACAAATAAATGAATAACAAATCACTTATAAACATGATTTTATACACCCATTTGTTCCATTGCACCAAACGCTAGTGAATCTGTGATGATTTTTTTTAAAGAGAGATTTTTCAAAAGGCAACTACTAGTTATAAAATACCTTTTTTGCCTGGTGTATCTCTTTTCTCCTCATTTAATGTTTCAAGTATTTCATTTGCAGAAAAAAATCTGGTCACTCTTAAACTAACAATTGATGAACACAGACCACAACACTAATGCAATTATTTGACTTTAGTCATAAGAATATGAAGTCCTTAATCAGATATAAATTATGTATTCAACTCCATAGGGTGCAAACCGGAAACGGCATTATTTTTCATCCATCCTGCTCTGGCTGGGCCATGTTGGATCTCCTTTCCCTGCTGGGTAGAGATCCCTTAATGATACTGTGGACAAACTCTATAACTTCTTTAGTCACTTCTTGATATTTGAAAACTCCATCAAGTCCAGTTAAAGACGCAACCTTGGATCTGAGGCACAGTGTCCCCTCCCGGTCGCAGGCCGGGCTGGTTGCTGGAAGCACCTGCAGAGGAAAAGGAGCATCTCTCTGCCCTCTCTTCCTCCCCTTCCTCACCTCAGAGGTAGGTGGTGAGAGAGAATGTGGTAGAGCTCTGGAAAATAACCTCCTATCTTCTCCAGGGTGTTGGGATGGGCAAAGGAGAATGTGGGGGTGGGAATCAAAAGCAGCCCTTTCGTCCTCTCTATATAATATTGCTGCTTCTGCACGTGAGTTCTTGGGAAGCACAGCAGTGACCTTCACACTGGCCTAAGAGACCTGGATGCTCCCTGATCTCTTCCCACCACCCCCATCTCATCTGTACTCCCCATGCCCATTTACTGCCAAAGAGGGGCTCAGGCCTGCCACCTTCTCAGCATCCACCTGATCCACAGAAAATGCAGACCCCTCTTGCCATGCCTAGGGCAGAACTGCAGGCTGCCCCTCCACAGCCATACTACTGCTCCTATGTGTCTCCAACTCTCTTTGCCCTGCTTAGGGGAGCAGGGGCCCATCAGGAAGACTACTTACTGCAATGTACATAGTATTTAGTACCTTTGCACCTCCAGGTTTGAGCAGCAGAGAAAGTATCGTGAAACATCCTGCTACACAATAAATACTAGTAAATAGCCAGATTCACTCCTGGGACCCAGAGGATGATACCACCCACCATTGCGGTGGGACCCCCTCCCCGCAACTCTTCTGTTTCCCATGATACCTTTCAATCCCCAGGCTGGCCTCAGCCCTCACCCTGGGACACAGGCACCCACTCCACTCATGCCCATTTTTCTCTGGGGTCCTCTACAACAGGCATCACCCTCTATCGGCTCACCCTCCACATTGGAGGCCCACCTCTACTCTGCCTCCCCCAGACACGTTAGCTTTTTGGCCTGGAGTTGGGCACCAGTTCTTTGCTTCTCTTAACCACACGGAGCATGTTTCCTCCTCCTATGGAAGCCCCTCCCTGGTGAAGGGACATCTGGGCATAGGTAAGGGGCATTCACAGCAAGGTAACATGCTCTCCAAAGAAATCTCCTCATAAACCCAAATCCCATCCTTTTAATAGCCTCCAAGCAGGTGAGAGAATTGAGAACTAGGAGAACCACTTCCTTCAAAAAGTCTGCAAATAGCCCTGGCTGGGTAGCTCGGTTGGTTAGAGAATCGTCCTGATACGCCAGGGTTGCAGGTTTGATCCCCAGTCAGGGCACATACAAAAATCAACTAATGAATGCATAAATAGGTGGAACAACAAATTGACATCTCTCTCTCTCTCTTTCTCTCTCTCTCTCTCTCTCTCTCTCTCTCTCTCTCTCTCTCTCTCTCTCCCGCACTCTTTCAACTCAATAATTTTTTTAAAAGTCTGCAAGTGGTGATCTTGCCTTAGGAATTTCACATCTATTGTATTTTGGAGTGTTAGTTAAAACTTCACTTTTGACACCCTTTGCAACAAAGATAAATCTCTCCTTTTAACGAATATTTATAGCTTCTAGAAATGACAATTTCTCTGAATCATTACACATCTAGGTTCATTTTGGGGAGGGGCAGTTTGGAGTTCTGGGGTTAAATTCTCCCAGGGGGTTTGTGATCCCATGAAGTTCAAGAACTACTGCAAAGAAGACATTTTATTTCTAGAATTATTTTAAATTAATATCTAATTCATTTTATAAATGAACTAGAGGCCCGGTGCACGAAATTCGTGCACTGGGGAGGGTGTCCCTCAGCCCAGCTTGCACCCTCTCTAATATGGGACCCCTCGGGGGATGTCCAACTGCAGGTTTAGGCCCGATTCCACAGGGATCAGGCCTAAACCTGCAGTTGGACATCCCTCTCACAATCCGGGACCTCTGGCTCCTAACCGCTCACCTACCTGCCTGATTGCCCCCTAACTGCTCCCTTGCTGGCCTGATTGCCCCCTAACTGCTCCTCTGCGGGCCTGATTGCCCCCAAATACCCTCCCCTGCTGGCCTGATCACCCCCAAGGCTTTTATTAGTATAGATAGTCTGATTGGCCATAGTTCTTAAGAACATAATGCCAAAATAATCAGAATCACTCAAGTGGTTTAATCTGCCCCTCCTCCAAATACTGGCTTTCTGCAGCAGCATAAAATAGAAGTGAGCTGGTGATTATGCTCCTCTCCTCAATGTGCCTCCCCAGGCTCATTCCCCAAAATATTCTCTCTTCCAACACTTTCCTTCTCCAAGGACATTCCACCCAGATTGGTACTGACCTAAAACTCGGGCAGCCTGAAAAGATGAGTGGACTGTCAGGGCTTTGTGGGAAAAACTGGGGATGGCACATTATACATCAATGATTTTCATGGAAGGCAACTTCCATGTGATCTCAGACCCACATTTCATACATCATACGATGACAGTGACCTTGAGAAATACAAAAAGGGGGGAAAATATACTGACTCAGAGACCAATTTCTCAGTGAGAAAAATGAAAGGTCAGTGTTCACCTAAGTGTGACCAACAAAATGAAATGGGCAAGAAAGGTGAGCGCTTGGCCTCCGCTTGTGTGTGTGTGTGTGTGTGTGTGTGTGTGTGTGTGTGTGTGTGTACTTTTTTCCCTAGAGCTCTTCCTGCAGACATTATGTGACACTTCTCCTCTGGATCTTATCAAACTACATGTTATTCCTGTCACATTTCTGCACCTTTTTTCACTCCAATTCCTTCACCTGTAAGGCCCCTTTTCTGTCTAAATCTTTCAAAACCCAGTTCAAATGTGGATGCAGCTGCATGTAATAGAAAACCTAAATAACATTGTTTTAACATTGCCTCTGGTACGAGCCCTGACCAGAGATCAAACCCAAAACCTAGGTAAGTGCCCTGAGGGGAATCAAACCTGCAACCTCTTGGTGTACCGGACAACACTCCAAACTACCAAGTTACCCAGCCAGGGCTAACCAAGTAAAACTTTTCTCTCACATAGAAATGTCTAGGAGGAAGCAGTTCTGGGCTGGTATGGAAACTCCACAGTCATCAAGGATCCAGATTCCTGCCATCTTTCCACTCCTCTGTCCTAAGCACATGGCTCCCACCAGGCCATCACGGCCCCTGCCAGGCAGCAAATACAAAGGAACAGGCAAAGGGGTGCTCTTTTCCCAAGGGCCCCTTACAGATCATCACCAACATCTTTCGTGTCATTGGCCATCCCAATCGGCGAGTGAAGCTGGGAAATGTAGTTTCTCCACTGGACACGGCGCCCCAGCCACTATTACAAGGGCAAGAAAAAGCAGGGACATTGGATGGACCACTAGAAAACAGATGGTCTGCCCAGCTTCTATGAGCTCACTTCCTTGTTATATGAAATATATAACATTTTATTTTTTTCTTTCACTAGGCCAAGGTCAACACAATTGACATTTGTGGGGTAATTCTTTGTTGTGGGTAGGCAGCCTTGTGCCCAGAGGGTATGTAACAGCACCCATCGCCTCTACCCACTAGATGGCAGTGGCGCCACCCCCAAATGTGACAACTAAAAATGTCTCCGGACTTTGCCACATGGTTCCTGGGGTGCAAAATCATTCCTGATTAGGAACCACTGCACTAGACTGTCCTTTGTATTCCCTCCCCAGCTTAATAAAAATAGGGACTGGTTATTGTTATAACTGTGTCTGTTTTAACATTTAATGCTGTCTTACCCATTTCTGTTTTGCTCATTTTTATACATGAGAACTGAGCTCAGAAAGAGCTCTCTGAAGCCCTAGCCAGTTTGGCTCAGTGGGTAGAGTGTCTGCCTGCGAACTGAAGGGTCCCAGGTTCGGTTCCTGTTAAGGGCACATGCCCGGGTTGTGGGCTTGATCCCCAGTAGGAGGTGTGTAGGAAGCAGCTAATCAATGGTTCTCTCTCATCATTGATGTTTCTATCTTTCTCTCTGAAATCAATAAAAGTATATTATTTTTAAAAAAGAAAGAACTCTCTGAAGAAACGAACCTAACAAGTAGGCTCCGCTGAGATCTGTCTGACTTCAAAGTCTGTGCTCTTCTCCTCCATCCGCTGCCCTGTCCTCCACCACACAGCCACCTCCCATCCAGCCCTCAAACATGTGAAGCATTCGGGAAACATTTGTTGAATTGAGCTTTAAAAAGAAAACATGATGCCCTAGAGCGCAGGAATAAATCCTCACTGTTTTATGACCCTGAGTACAGATTTTATAAAGAGGAAAAGAAGAGAGGGAGGGGAGGAGGAAGGAAAGAAAAAGACCGTAGATGCCTGGACAGCTTTCATAAAGTGTTTATCTTAAGAGCAGGTAAAGGGGTGCCTACTTTATCAGTAATAAATAACTATCTATCAGTAATGACTATAAAGGGTAAAAACGACACAGAATAAACACTGGACCATTTTTATCTTAGACTCTAAAGGAGCAATAGTGATCCCCCCTCCCCCGCCTATGACCAAAGTGCTATTGTTGATGATGAAATTCAGCTATCAGTTTCTGCTTCGATGGAGAACTGAACAGGTCAAGAGAGCCACTGAAATATGTGGTCATTGGCAAGTGGAGGCATCAGTAGATAAATTTTTGCAAGGGGAGGTCTCATCTTTCAATCTCTGGGTTATTTCCAGTCTCTTACAGATCTCATTCGTGAATTAGGACAAAGCAGTAAAGGAATTAAAACAAATCAGAATAAAATTCACTGACATGAACCATAGGAATATTCGAGTATCTCAGCCTTTCCCTCCTCTCCCCCAGACGGAAGTCTGTTATCCACTGTTCTGTGGGAAATATAATCACTTTGCTTCTTAGAGTCAGGCTTAAATCAGGAAAATACTGTGTGACAAATGTTTGTTCCTCTTTATTATATCCAATGTTTATTTTAAATTACTATTTATTAAGTGACCCTGAGTTCCAGAGAGGCGTATTAGGTATTGCACATTTTTTCATTGTTGGTAGAAGTTTTAAAAATCAGAGAGATTTCACTTGCCTTTCTTATGTAGTTTTTTTTTTTTTGTTTTTTTTTACTGTGGGAAAATAGACATAACATAAAATTTACCCTTTTAACCATCTTTAATGTACAATTTAGTGGCATTAAGTGCATTTCACTTCCCTTTCAACATAATCTATTTTCTAATTATACTCAGACTATTAATACCTACATAATACCATACCCAAAGCTTTAGCATTATTTTGCCTACCAAAAAAAATTCCTATGACAACAATAAGATTGATGCTTTGTAAATTGAATTTATTGGGGTGACCCTAGTTTGCAAAACCATACAGGTTTCAAGTGTCAACTCAATAAAACATCACCTGCGCACTGCATGGTGCGCCCACCGCCCAAAACAAAGTCTTTCCTCCCTTTGCCCACTCCTCCTACCCCCCCCCACCCCTCTTTCCCTCTGGCTATCACCACTCCTTTGTCTGTCTACATGCTATATACATAAGTTTTTTGCTTAATCCCTTCACCTTTTTTCATCCAGTCTCCCAACCCCTCTCCCCTCTGACAGCTGTCAGTCTGTTCCATGTATCCGTGCCTCAGTTTCTATTTTGTTCGTCGATTTAGTTTGTTCACTAGATTCCACATATGAGTGACATCATATGGTATTTGTCTTTCTCTGACTGACTTGTTTCACTTAGCATAATACCCTCCAGGTCCAAGGTTGATGCTTTTTGGAGATGCCCTGATTCTGACAGAGTAATATGTTAGGTAGGGGTATCACATTTTCCACCAGAATGTTACATTTTCCCTGTATTCCCTTTAAGCTTATTTTGAATGGAGTAATTGTTGCTCATCTTTTTATCTCCTGAACTATGTTATCATCTCAGCTGGGGCCAGAGCCAATGGTTCTCTGTAAATATCTGAAATTGTCAGGCGTGAGGAGGTATTTATTTCATAACAGTAATGAAAATGAAGAGTTTGGATAGTTTAATTTTCCTGAGAAAAAAAAGAATAGTCAAAAATCATTCATGAACTATTTTATAGCACTTTGAACTTCAGTGCTTTATCAAATTCTTCCTAATGGCCTATTTTTTTTCATGTATCATGAAGTTTTCCTTTCATAATATAACACTTGTGTAATACATTTATTCCTATGTGTAGCTTAGGAAATGGGAAGTATTGCCCATTATTCTCCTAAATATAGAAACTAACATATAAAAGGAGTCAAATAGGAAAATCACAATTAGAATCAGGAGTGAAATTAAATTATAATGAGATTACTGTTGAATTGATACTCTTTGTAGAGGTAGAGAAATACTGTTTAATCCCGAAGAAAAATTATCTCAAAATTTATTTTACTTCTTGCAAGATTTCCCAGCATTAGTATATTGTGGTTAATAAAACATAAAAATATTGTGTATCTTTCTTAAAATATGCAACAATACTAATTAGCTATAGTAATGTAGCTCTATAATTTTCAAACCACTTATAAAATAGCATGTAGCTTTTCCCTTATAATTTAAAACACTGAAATGTAACCAATATTGCAAAATTGCTTTTTACCACTAGAGGGCAGAAAATGCTCCACATTTGTACTTAACCAATTTTAAATCCTTTGACCATTCTTTGATCAAAACAATAACCACCACCACAAAAAGTCTCTGAGATCCTCTGGTTATATTCTATACAATATACTGTACACTTAAGACTCAGTTAACCACTCAAAAATGTTAAACTAACATGCAACCGCCTAAATTCAACAGTTTACAGAAGGCAAAAGTACACATCATTTTTGCAGCCTGAGTCTAGCTCTGAAGTAAGGGTTATTACCATCAAGGAATCAGTACATCCTCAGGAAAGGCAGAGTACTCAAACAGAACAAAACCCACTGTGACTGAGAACCAGTAATATTGTTTCTATGTTAAAGTATCTGCAGTGAAATGCAAAGGTTGTTTTTATTATAAAACTAAAATAGTCACTGAAGTTACAAAGCAATAGATTAAAATATTAACATCTGACTCTGTAATTTCCATGTGTATCTTCTTTTACCACAAAACAGCTGTAGATCTAATTGCGGCAAAGATGTTTTTAGTTTCCTCTTAATATATCTTTTTTACCTAATTAACGTGTGTTCCCCTACCAATTAAACCATTCGCCTTTCAGTAGCTAAAGCATTACTTTGTTTGATTAGAAACCACAACCTCTTCAGTTTTCACTCTCATTTATTAAAACACATCATGGTAAATTAAGCCATTTGGATTTCAGTCTGGATAGGTGACATTTTAACAACTGCCCTTCAACCTTCTCTCTCTCTGTCAATCTTGGCCATGTCCTACATCATAGGACAGCAAGAGGGCAAAGATGGCAGCCTGCGAGAGGAATGGAGGAGGCATGGAGCCAGGGGTTATACATCACTGAAGTCAGCGACTTCTCTGATGCATGAGCCTTTCACTTGCCAATCAAACCTTTACCAGGGTTATGTATGACCTTGCCCAAGACAATAAATCCTTTCTGAAGTCTTGGTTCTTAGCCTAAACAAACCCGCCTTCCCCACTTTTCACTCTAATACTAATAAACACAGCACAGTGGGACTGAAAAGCTGGGGGACTGGACAAAGTACCAGTGTCACTTCTTTTGGACTAATGAAGCAATGCACTTTTAAAATCAGGGCTAGCCATAGAAGAGAAAGGGTTCTGTATCATATTCCTACTAGAGGCCCAATGCACGAATTCGTGCATGGGTGAGGTCCCTCTGGGTGGCCTGCAGGGATTGGGCCAAAACCCGAAGTCCAACGCCACCGGCCACTCCTGCTCATCCTGGCCCCACTGTGCCTGACACGGCTCGCGCCCAATCAGTCCTGATCAGGAGAGGCTCCCGCTGCCACAGCAGCACTCACCAGGCTCAAAACTGGCTCTCCAACATCCCCCGAGGGGTCCTGGATTGTGAGAGGGCGCAGGCCAGGCTGAGGGACCCCACCAGTGCACTGTCAGGCCAGGGAGGGACCGCGGGAGACTCCAGGGCGTATCTGGCCTATCTCGCTCAGTCCAGATAGGCCGGACCCCAGCAGCAAGCTAACCTACCGGTCGGAGCATCTTCCCCCTGGTAGTCAGTGCACATCATAGGGAGTGGTTGAGCAGCCTTAGCATACCATTAGCATATTACGCTTTGATTGGTTGAATGGACGACCAGACGACCGGACAGTTAGCATGTTAGGCTTTTATTATATAGGATTGGTGGAGTTGGCAAGTTTGAAAGAAACTGATAACAATTACAGCTGCCCTGTAATAGACCTAAGGTGAGCCAGGGAAAGGTGTTTGAGCAAAGACTAGATGGTTACACATCAGGAATATCACTGATGACCTTTTTGCATGGACTGTGAAGCTGGACTCATTGACTTCACAAACCTTACTATTCTGCAAGATTAATTTTATGTTGAAAAGAAATCCATGCACAAAGTTTAAAAAGTCAAAAGAACTCTATGGGGCTTATAATTAGGGTGACTGCATCCAGTTTTCCAGGAACATTTCTGATTTATGCTTATTATCCCAGTATAATTTTAATAGTGCCCCCTTTCACCCTCATAAGTGTCCCAGTTGGATGAAAAACTACTGTCTCAAGTCCAACCTCATCCATCCCAGTTTCTATTCCCCCAACTACCCTGAATTCATTTAGGATTTTTCTATATGGCTTCAAATTTCTAAAACAAACAAAAAGCAAACAAAGAATGATTATACTACTTGTATCAGTTAAAAATTGTCTTTGAATTCAAAGGGAGAGGGAAGCATTGACTTAAGAGATGCTTGGATGGTGCATTGTTTGAAGACTTATTCATCTAAAAATGACTTTTCCTCTTTCACACTTTGTTGGGATTTCATGTCCATCCAAATTCTCAACAAAGTGGGTCTGAATAAGATATAAGTGTATATTGCAAAGTCAAAGGAAAACTACTCAAAAAAAATTTTTTTTAAGTATAATTGATATGTTAAGAGAGGAGACAAAATGGGATCACATAAAATGCTCAACTAAAACCAGACAAGGAAAAAGAGTGACGAAGACAAAAGAAAAGAAAAAGGAAAAAAAAGACCATGAACAGAAAACAATAAGAAATGAAATAGATATTACCCAAATATATCAAAAATCACTTTAAATGTCAATGGTCTAAATGCATAAATTAAAGGACACGGATTGTTATAAGGAATAAGAAAACCACACCCAAGTGTATTTTGTGTACAACAAACCTATTTGAAAGACATAATTATTTGAAAACTAAAGGGATGGAGAAAGATATGCCATGCTACCACTAATTGAAAGACAAAGTAGCCTTCAGAACAAGGAAAGTCATCAGTGGTTTCCAGAGGTTCAAGAGGAGAGGAGGGATGACTAGGTGGAGCACAGGGAATTTTCTGGGCTGTACACTCTTCTGTATGATGCTGTAATGTGAATACATGACATCATGTATTGTCAAAGTTCACAGCACTACACAACACAAAGAATGAGCCCTAATGTAAACTATGGACTTTAATTGATACTAATGTGCCAATGTTGGTTCATCAGTTGTAACAAATGCACCACTCTAATGCAAGGTGTTAATAGTAAGTGACACTTTATGGGGCACGTATGTGAACCCAGTGCCTGTACACATGAGATCACGTTCTATTTCAGAGTACAGGTAGGAAAAAATGGTTTTCTAGAACCTGCTAGACTCCCCTCCCACAGCCCAACTGATCTGCCCTGGTTGCTAGGTACCTGTTTATTTAGGAATAGAACACTCTGTAGTGGTCAGTTATGGCACACAGGGCACGGCACTCAGAGACAGAGCTGAGAGTCCAACCAGTCATGGAGGGTTCCAGAAGCAAATTCCAGCATGTCATAATTACAAGAGTTTCATTAAAAGGTTGATGAAACTTGGGGGCTCAACAAGGGCTGAGTCACATATGTAATCACCTGTTGGAACGGCTGGAAGGCACTTCCCCCAAACCTGAATAGGATGATGGTTTGCTGCCAGACAGCTCAGGGCATCTTAATCTACATGTTATTGCCTCCTATTGGCTAAACACCTGAACAGCTGTAGGCTATTCCCCAATCTGACAATGCTTCTGTACCCTACCCTTTGAAGTGTATTATCTCCACCTTGCCTTAGGACAAATTGTGTTAATAAAAAGCAAGGGTCCTGAGACAAGGAGAAACCTTTAGCTCCTTTAGCTGAAGCTCCTCTGACCCCCAATGCCTTTCAAAATTATCTTTCGTCTCTGGACTCTTATTTAATCTACGCACAGCCTTTCTCCAGATTGCTGAACCCTTTGTAATGCTGGAACAAGAACACCGGCATTAATGGCGTGCCTAACTGGGGCTTCCTGAACCCTTGCAACACCGGCAGAGGGCCAACTGCCTGCCATGCATTCACCTTTCGGCTAGTCCTGGAGCACCTGTGCAGTGTTCTGCTGGTGATTCCTGAAAGCTCGAGACAGTCCCACGTCTCTATGCATTTCCCTGGAAGATCCTGGTAGGTGCTGTGGTGGTGGTTTTGATAGTAAAGAGATGACACACTTTAAGAATTGTGAAGGTGCTAGGCAAAAGTGTTCTGACTTTGATGAAGTCTGTGAAAGGAACGGTGTAGTGAGCATAATGGACCAATGACACAAGCCAGTGACTGTCAGGCCGTTTGGGGTGAAGATTTGCAACCTGTATGAGAAGATGGCGGAACACGTGAGCAAGAAATTAGAGAGAAGCACTTCTATAGAAAGGAGACAACCTTCCGTGCAAAAAAAAAAAACAAACAACAAAAATCTCAAGGAAACTGGAACACAGCCATGTCGACTGAAAATTCATTGAGTTAAGGCAGTGGTCGGCAAACTGCGGCTCAAGAGCCACATGCGGCTCTTTGGCCCCTTGGGTGTGGCTCTTCCACAAAGTACCACGGCCTGGGCGAGTCTATTTTGAAGAAATGGCATTAGAAGAAGTTTAAGTTTAAAAAATTTGGCTCTCAAAAGAAATTTCAATCGTTGTACTGTTGATATTTGGCTCTGTGGACTAATGAGTTTGCCGACCACTGAGTTAAGGAAAGAAAATTATTCCAACAGGCAAATGCTGCACAAGGTTGAGTCCAAGTCCCAGCCTTTCCCAGATGGTCCTTTTTCTCCACAGAGGACCGAACGTGTCAGGGGATCCCCGGGATCATGAGCCCCCCTCCCCCTAGGAAGGAGGAGGGTTATGCAATAAAAGCTCAAGAATCCAGGGTCACATGCAGGTTTAACTCAGTTTCCACAACAGCTGGGTCTTGAACACCCACAACCACAACAGGACATCTGCATTGTTTTCCCTTTTAAGTAAGTTTGATTGACCTCTTCTTAGTTTAGCTACTGTTATTTAATTGATGCTACAATTCCTCTTATTGAACTAGATATAGCATTATAATTTTAAGTATTTTAAAATAAAGATTCCATTTTTAAAATCCTGTTGTGAAATGTCATGTATAATAAGGTAATAATTTATAAGAGAAACTTGGACATGAAAGTTCATGTATCGCCTATGGTTGCCTCCCACCTGCTCTACATCTGGGACCCTTACCAGTTAGACTCCAGGTGGTAGAGCAGCAGGTGGGAAAGCACATGTCCTGGAATCTAAGAGCTTTGAGAAACGGGGTTATTTATTTTGGAAATCTTTGGAACTCTTGCATCATCACTTTTTTTCTGTTCTACTGAATCATTCCCATTAGCAAACACTCTGCAATACCTCCCATTTTTTAAAAAAAAGTCCTCCCTTGTCCCCACATTAACGCCAGTTTCAGCCTGATTTCTCTGCTTCCATTCACAGAAAAATTCAAGAGTTGACTGTACTCACTATCTCTACTTCCCCTCCTTCCTTTTTCATTCCAATCATTGTTAGGGTTAGGGTTGGGGTGGAGAATGGAAAGCTGGGTACTTGAGATGGGCTGAGCTGACAGGGTATTTGATAGGCGAGAACTTAAGGAGATCCTGGAAACAGGAACGGCAAAATGGTTAGGTGGATTTCTGAGAAATTGGACAGACAGCCCTCGAAGGAGAAAGTGATGCCGCCGCCAGAGGGCGCCCTGCGGGGCGAGGCGCGGGGGAGGGCGAGGGCGAGGGCGAGGGAGAGGCGGGGCCCGGCCAAGGGCGGATGAGCGCATTTCTCCTAAGGACTGGGCTCCGGGGCCTCTCTCCTCACTTCCGGTTCCGCTTCTGATTCTCAAGGTCCTGGCGCTCCAAGGTGGCTCCCTGCCTAACCGGGACGAGCCGCCCGCCGACCCGCAAGAATGCGTTACCTAGTGCCATGGTCACGGCCGCCGTCACAGGCACCCTCGACCCCACCCCCGGCCCACTCGCAGTCCCTCTCTCCCTCTCCCGCACCTGCCCGCAAGCTCCCCGGGGCCGCAGGTGCGGACGACGGCGGAATTCCACGCCCCGCGAGGCCCGCCAGCTCTGGGGAGGGAAGGGGAGGCTGATGTCCCAGGTGCGTCCGAACCCGAGGCTGCGCTCGGCGGGGCGCTGATGGCCGGAGGCTCGACCTCGGCTCCCGGGCCCACGGTCCTGGCCTGGGCGCCTCCTTGGGGTCCCCCTCCAAGCCTGAGGGAGGGGTGGGATTCTCACCCTTTGGGGTCCCGCTCTGCAAAAGGCTTCCCTCGTCCGGGATATCCGAAGCCTTCAGAAGCACAGCTGTTGATTCTGTTGAATAACGAGTCTCCCTGCTTTTTAGGGGGGCGGGGGGGGGGGCGCGTTGATCAGCTACGTTTTCCTGAACAGTTACGGCTAAATTTGAGGCAAGAATTGAATTTCAGCCCATGTCCGCGAAGTAGAGGCCTTGTATGGACGCACCTACAGGTGTTCACACTACTTAGGAACATCTTCCACTTTGTGGATTTGTTTCCGTTGAAATTTATTTCCGTAGTTATCATTGATGTGCCACCTGAGGGCCCACAGAGGGGCTATCCGGGAGGAAGGAAGCCCCATTCCCCTGCAGCGTTGGGTTGAACAATTGAGCAAAGCTTGTTTCCTGCCTGCCCTGAGGGAGGGTCATTGTGACAGTGAGCGAGTCACCCGCGGCCAACTCAAGTGTGCCCTCCTTTTCTTTCCCAGATTGTGCCTTTTTAGCCAAGAAGCATGGAGGTAATCCACCACAGGCCCCACTGCTGCAGGGAGCTTGAAGGAGCTGACCTGCTGTCAGACACCTTTTACTCCAATGAAGTGCACACTCCATTGCAAACAACTACTCGCCCAACTGCCTCAGAGGACAGGTAAAACAAAAGCTAGAGAAAGCAAAACAATTTAAAAGGGTTGTAATGTGTTTGTATATGTAAGAAAAAAACACTTATGATTATGGGCTTTCTGTTTATCACATGGTTGGGAAAGCATAACATGACCATTACCTAAACTTTAAAGTGCTCACATCAGGTAGGAACGTGATAAAAATTAAGTTGGTGTGTATTTTTAAAAGGTAGATATCAAATTCATCCACTGCATTATAAAACTCTAGGATGATTGGTTCCTTCATTTGAAAATTAATCTGTTTCAAACATTTTTATTCTATAACACAGTCTGGTTAAAAATACTCCCAGCATCTTGTTCATAGTTGCACCTAAATTTTTGCTTTACCAAATTTCCTGTAACACAGTAATTGCATCTACTATATAATGAGTCATTACCATGTGTGGGCACTCTACCAAATGCTTTTTATGTAATAACTAGAGGCCTGGTGCACGAATTTGTACACCAGTGAGGTCCCTCAGCCTGGCCTGCGGGATCAGGCCAAAACTGGCTCTCTGACATCCCCCAAGGGGGTCTCGGATTGCAAGAGGGCACAGGCCAGGCCGAGGGACCCCACCAGTGCACGATTGGGGCTGGGGAAGAAACAGGAGATTGGCAGGTCAGGGAGGACAGAGGGAGGGATCCAGGGCGTGTCTGGCCCATCTGGCTCAGTCCCAATCAGCCGGACCCCAGCAGCAAGCTAACCTACCAGTCAGAGCATCTGCCCCTTGGTGGTCAGTGCACATCATAGCTACTGATCAACCGGTCGATTGTCTGCCCCCTAGTGGTCAGTGCTCATCATAGCGAGCAGTTGAGCGGCCTTAGCATATCATTAGAATATTACACTTTGATTGGTTGAACCGACAACTGGTCAACCAGACACTTAGCATATTAGGCTTTTATTATATAGGATTCTTTTAATCCTCACAACACTAAAAGATAGCACTATTACTATTCCCATTTTATGTATGAAGTAATAGGTAAAACAAATTTTCCAAGATCTTAGTGCCAGCATTTCTGTCTTGTATTTACCTGAATCATTTTGAGGGGGCTGGGAAATTTCACACTTGGATGGTGAAAAACTAGCCTGTGTGGTTATTTTGTTTCTTTGTTTGTTTGTTTTTACTTTTTAATTTCACTCCATCTAGAATTATTTCTTTAAGAACTCTTCATTTAAGAATTATTTCATTAAGAAATCAGACAGCAAGTCTGGGACATCACTACCTCATGGAATGCTTCTGATTGTTAGATTTTCTGCCTACTGAGCAAATTTTCCCTCCTTGTAATTTCCATCTGCTGATCCTGGTTCTTCCCTCTGAAGCCATGCAAAATAAGAAAAATCGGTCATCTCCATGATAGCAGCTCTTCAAGAGTGTGAAGATTCTTTTGGCCCTCAAAGAGTTCTCTTAGTCAGCCTAAACACTGGCTCTCAACAGACTTGACTCTTCTTTCTTCTTCCATCTCAGCTTTCACCATCTTGATCTTGCATAGATCTGTTCTGGTCTGTAAACATGCTCTTTATATGAAAAGGAAAAAGAAGGCTTTTTTCTTAATTATAAAACTAACACATTCCTTACGAATACTTTAGAAATCATGGAAATCCGTAAAGAAAACAAATTTTCCATTGTTTGACAGAAAGAAAAATTATGTACTTCCTTTGTACAGAATACCTCTGTACTTTATCTAGAAATGACCGCTGTTAACATCTCAACATGTTCTCTCCATTTTTTTAAATTTAAAGATCATATTCAATGTGTTTTTTTGAAAACTGTTTTCACTAAATGAAAAGGAATATTGTCATATTTGTGAAAAGAGGGCACTCAGCTCACTTCTACTGCGTTAGTCCTTGCTGTACCTTCTTTTCTACTATTAACCTGATTCCAAAAAGTGGTTGTCAGCCCAGAATTCCTTCTCTGTTCCAAGGGCCATCAGATTAGGCAGGGATTCCCCTGAGTCACAGACAACCTTTAGCAGATCATGTGTGATCTGGGGATGAGCAGTTGACCCTGGCTCAAAAGCAGCATTGTGAGGTTTTATCCTTGGCCAACAGGTTTCGGAGTAGGAATTTAGGGCTGCCTAATCTGATTGATCTTTATCCCCTCAAAAGTACTCCTCAAAATTTCACTGAAATTTTGATCCCTTCTATCTAAATGATCTTATGGTTGATTTATAATTGGCTCCAAAACCCTTTAACTGGCATGAAATGTAAGAGAAGCATCTTTGAGAAAGTAATTGCTTTTTGTTAACTGACTATAAAATTAAACACATGTTCTAGGTATAGTAAACATGTTCCTGGCTTCTAATTACTAAAACTTGCTCTTTTACTCCATGGACTTCTTTCCTTTCATAGTCCCTAAGTGGGAAAGTCAGGATGATCATATATTCTCAGAACCCCTCCTGTTAATTCCCTCTTAAGAATCAGCTGGGCCGCTTATAGAATGAGAAGTTGGCTTTCCTCTCAATGTTGTTATTCGGAACTGCTCTGGAAAGTGTCATCAAGAGAACATTGATTGGCCCTAACCGGTTTGGCTCAGTGGATAGAGTGTCGGCCTTCGGACTCAAGGGTCCCAGGTTCGATTCCAGTCAAGGGCATGTACCTTGGTTGTGGGCACATCCCCAGGAGGGGGTGTGCAGGAGGCAGCTGATTGATGTTTCTCTCTCATCGATGTTTCAAACTCTCTCCCTCTCCCTTCCTATCTGTAAAAAAAAAAATCAATAAAATATATTTAAAAAAAGAGAGAGAGAACATTGATTGGTACCTCTGTTCTATCAATGCTGAGGCTTATTTCTTCAGACCAGGTTAAGGGTCAATAACTCCCAACTCAAATCTCAAAAGCAAAACAAAAAGAAAAGCTCCTAGCTTCTAGAAATTACCCTTCATAATGGTAAGGATGAACATGAGTCCTAGCATATGTTAGCTCTCAGCATTTTAATTTTCTAAACATGGATGTGCTTAAGGGGATGTCTTTTTTTAAATATCACAATGTATTTTGAACTCAGTTGGTAATTTTAACAGCAGCGCAAAATGATTTCCTTACATCAGCCTACTTTTTTCTTTCCAGTATAGGTCACGCAGTCTAGCATCATTGTTACCCAATGGTATACAGACAGGGTACATCAAAACCACCTGAGGAGCTTTCTAAAAATGCAGATTCCTGGGCTCTACCAGTAGGTATTCTAGCTCAGTAAGTTTGAGGTGGGTCTAGGGAATCTGCATTTTCAGAGTTTTCCCTCTTATTTTGAGAACCATTGGGCTAATGGAAAGCCTGAAAATAGTAAGAAAACCAGGATTATGGTTCTGGCGTTCTTCACTGATAAATTTTGAAGCAATTCCAGTAGTCATTAATACAGGCTAGGGCAAAAGTAGGTTTACAGTTATTTGCATGGAAAATACTACAATAACTAATAAGTAAAAATATAGGAAGCTGGTTTGCAGACTCACAACTGTAAACCTGCTTTTGCCTCACCCTGTATATATACTCAGTTGATTGTCTTTTAAACTATTAATAAAATGATGTTGTTCTTTTGTATTTCTTCCATTGAAAATTTAAGAATGACAGGTACAGCTATTAAGAATCACAGATGTCTTTATCCTTTTTCCATTCAGTTGACATCTTCTGATCTCTAGCACAAGCATGTCAAACTCAAAGGCTAACACGGGCCAAATAAACAAGGTTTAAATTTATGTGAGCCGCAAAAAAAAAAAAAAAATAGCTTCAATTTTCATACAAGCATAGGTTTATTTCGATAGAGACATACTGAATACAAAGAGCTGAAATAAATTTAGTAATCACTTTCTGATTACTAAAATTTTTTTGACTATTAGCACTCTGCCAACTAAAAATTCAAATATCTTTGTTCTGAGCTTTCCTTTAATCATGCCTTCCAATAATCACTGCTGGCTAAAAATAAGCCTCCTAAGATTGGAATGTAATGTTCAAAATTCTGCAAAGTGACATATTTGTGAATACACTAAAAACAACTTAATTGTACACTTTAAATGGATGAATTATATGGCATGTGAGTTATAGCTCAATAAAATAGAACATTTTAATAAAAAGTTTATTAAATAGAACATCTTAATACAAAGTAATTTTTTTTCTTGAACTTCTCAGACACTGAATAACTGCACAAATTGATAAGCATAACGCAAATAAACCTATTTTTCTTGTTCTCCGAAAGCGAAACATTTCCTGTTGCCCACACCAAACAAGTCAGTACAAGACTAATGACGTGGCCATCAGCTGCTAAAATATTCACTGCTAGTATTAGTGGAGAGAAATGGTGTATGCATGTATGGCATGTAAGGGAAATGAATTCAACACGATTATAGTAATCAGTCATTAATGAATGCTGTAGTTCGTTATTAATAATTACGTATAACAGGATATTGTAAAAATTAAGTTATGAAATTTTTATTAAAATGTTTTTTACATACCATTATATTGGCTGGGCCGCAAAAATATTTGTTGTGGGCTGCATGCGGCCCGTGGGCCGCAAGTTTGACAAGCTTGCTCTAGCAAGTTGTCTAGCTCATTAGGGAGACAAACATTAATTAAGGAAGTGCCTTGACAATTGCTTCAGATTTCATTATACGTTCCCATTTTGTTTCTGGGTTCATTCCATTGCTTTCTGATTACTAAATATTTTTTGACTATTAGCACTCTGCCAACTAAAAATTAAAGTATCTTTGTTCTGAGCTTTCCTTTAATCATGCCTTCCAATAATCACTGCTGGCTAAAATAAGCCTCCTACGATTGGAATGTAATGTTCAAAATTCTGCAAAGTGACATATTTGTGAATACACTAAAAACAACTTAATTGTACACTTTAAATGGATGAATTATATGGCATGTGAGTTATAGCTCAATAAAAACTTTTAAAACATGTAAGCATACATGCTACAACTTTTGTTGAAAAAAACAACAACACACAGATAATCTGTAAGCCCTCAGGAATTTAACCTCATTCCCTCAGCTGTCCAATGATGCCTAAATAACCAGTATCTATCATAATCTACCCAGCACTGAGAATTCTGTAATCTGAAAATATAATCTAAAAATAGTTTTGAAGCTATGGGAATTTTAGTTGTCTGTCTTGGCCATTTGGGCAGCTCTAACCAACTACCACAGACTAGGTAGCTGGGTAACTCATAAACAACAAACATGTATTTCTCACAGTGCTGGAGGCTGGAAGTCTAGGATCGTGGCACCAGCAGGCTCATGTTCTGGTGAGAGCCTTCTTGCTGGTTCATGACTGGCACCCTCTTGCTGTATCTTCACAAGGTGGAAAAGCTAGCAAGCTCTCTGGGTCTCACCTACATGACCTAGCCACCTCCTAGGTGGGGCCTCCTTAATATCATCACATTGGGCATGAGGATTTCAACATAAAAATTTGGGGGGACACAAACATTCAGACCATGGTATTCCATACTGAAGCTATTTTAAAAGTCTCTCTTTTTCACAGGTATCAGGAATTGAGGGAGTCGCTCCAACAACGCAGGCTTCTATGGGGAGCTGACAGGGAATATGGTGGGATGATACCCATTTCACTCCCTGAGGCACACAGGCCAAAAGGTGAACCTCCCCGTGCCATGGGCAAGGGACATCAGCACTATGGATTTGGTGGAGATACCTGGCCAAGGTAAGCAAGCTTTCTGCCTTTCACACAGAGGTATTTATTACTCATTTTTATTTCTATTGTGAGTCCTTTCTAATTTAAATCTGCCTCCAAACTTACTTCTTTGACTATTTATAAGAAGACACAGATGGAAAAACTAATTATATAATATCTAATTGTGAAGTCAGTCAAAAAAAACTCTGTGTTTATGGATGTCTACTGTCCTTAGAGATGTTCAAGTATTATTATCAGAAATTTTGATTAATTTAATTCCCTTGCTAATCTCATTTTAAAACTAAATGGGAATATCCTAAGAGAGTTAATTAAAAATGTTTTTGCTTGAGCAAATAGCTGGTCTTAATGTGTACAGATGTTCTTAAATTTTTGGAACTTTTGATTTTTAATTTGTTCATGAATCTATAGTTATTAGAATCTATTGGGCATTGTTTTCAGTTATTAAAATATCTCAATAATCATTTATAAATCTTAAAGTCATTCAGCAACTTTATATAAAATGGGTTAAAACTGAAGAGAAAGCAAAGATAAATCTGAGCAGTAAATATAATGTCACATGAATTATTTGCTAAAAATTATGAAATTTATTAAAAATAAAATCCATCAAACCAAACCTTCACACACAGCTTACTTACTCCCGCTTTCTCTAACAATCTTGGTTACCTAGTTTACTAACAATCTAGCTAACTAGCTTGTTGTTCTAAAGCAGTTGAAAGAAATTAGGAAAGACAAGTCACAGCTAGAGAGAGAAACAGTAACAACAGGAACATGTGGCGGCCAATGACCGTTTCAAAGCCCAAGTAAAGCAATAAGAAGCAAATGAAAATGTGCTCACCTCCCCAAAGGGAAGACCCAACGTCTCACCGGTTCCTGCATCCAGCTCCAAGTCTGGGATCTCTGTGTACATTCACTCCTGTCTAGTTCAGTCATAACTTGTCACGATAGTCCACACGTATGCATTTAATAAACCTATCACCAACACATCCTATATGAAATAATAAGGAAAAAGTAAAAATTGGTTAATGTATAAAAGTATATAGGACACAACAAGGAAGAAAATATGGGCTGTGACTAGACCTTATTTCTACATCTCTTGTGGTATAATTTCCTTCCTCCGCTACCCATTCCAAGTCTCTTGCCCTCAGCCAATACATGAGCTGGTAGTTCATTACCTGGTGGGACAACGCCAAATTCTGTTCCTGAGAGATCTAAGGTCTTAGTGTGAGGCTGCTACAGTATCCCATTAATTCTATGCCACTGGAAGCAATACTAGGAGGCGTCCAAAAGATTGTTTAGGTCTAGAAATACTCTTTTCCCCCATTCATTGTATAGAAGCAGTCCTCTTGCCCTTCATGTTAAGAATCAATCATCCCAGCCTACTTGGTACAGTCCTTTCTTCCCTGTTTTCTCCAGAGTCAAAAGGAGCCCCAAATTACCACATCATCAGTTCAACTTCCAATTCAGTGGGACCATTGTTGTGTCCTCTTGATGGAAGCACTGCTCTCTTGACCTCTAAACCAGCATAGCCCAAGGGGCTGTGCAGGAAGTAAAATTTAGTTCTCAAGTGGAACAGAAAGAAAACAGAGGCAGTTTCCCACTTACACCCTGTGCTTTTCAGGCCAGGCATTCTGTCGTTGGGGGAAACTATTGGTCAGTGGTTCAGAGCATGTGCCACACTCGAGGACAACACCCAGCCATAACCGAATCTCCCATAGGCTGTTCTACCATCTGCAAATCTGGTAAGACCAGTGCACCTTTTAAATTCAACCCTTGCCTCCTTGGCAGGTGTGGCTAGGTTGGAGCTTCCTCCCATACACTGAAGGGTCACGGGTTCAATTCCTGCTCAGGGCTCAGGCCCAGGTTGTGGGTTTGATCCCCACTCAGGGTACATGTGGGAGACAACTAATCGATGTTTTCTACTTTTAAAAGGAAAATCGTATTTAAAATGTTTTTTCTACCACCAAGAAAAAAATACATTCTTGTCTTATTTTAATATTTGTATGTATTTCTCTCAATTCCTTAGATTTTTAACCCATCAGAAATTATCTTTTTGAGTAGTGTGAAATACTATTCAGTTATGGCTGAGTGTTGTCCTAAAAAGTGTGGCACATGCCGAAACCGGTTTGGCTCAGTGGATAGAGCGTCGGCCTGCGGACTCAAGGGTCCCAGGTTCGATTCCGGTCAAGGGCATGTACCTTGGTTGTGGGCACATCCCCAGTGGGGGGTGTGCAGGAGGCAGCTGATCAATGTTTCTGACTCTCTATCCCTCTCTCTTCCTCTCTGTAAAAAATCAATAAAATATATTAAAAAAAAAAAAAGTGTGGCACATGCTCTGAACCAATTACCAATAAGTAGTTTCCCCAGAGACAGGATGCCTGGTCTAAAAACTTCCTCTCAACTCTGCTGTGAACCTAAAACTGCTCTGGAAAAAAACAAAATTTTTTTTTTTAAATCTAAAAGGTCCAATCTCTTTTGACTACCACCCCACCAATCCCAGTCTCCTTCCTGGAGAGAATTGCAGTCACCACTACCCTGTACCTCCTTTCACACCTATAAGTTTACAGAATTATATGGGCACCCATTGAAAATATATGGTATTATTTTATATGTGGATACATTTGATATATAGTATTAGGTAAGTTAGTTCTTTTTTATCTCTATATAATCTAGAGATTATAAATACAGATCAATCTCATTCTTTTTAATTTCTCAGTGTTCCACAACATGGATACATCATAGATTACTTAGCCATTCTCATAATTTTTTTTTTTTTGCATTAACTCTAGGTAATGAATATGTTTTACAGGCCAGTTTGAGCTCATACACAATTTTAGTAGCTAGAGCCCAAGTGCTTTATATTATCTTGGTAGTGGCTAAAAGTGTCCATTTCTCCGCACTCCTGCCCAACTGTATTGTAGTATCAAACTGTATAGTTTTTGCCCATCTAATAAGTATCTTGGTTATCAGAATGCATTTCTCTGATTAGGTTGAGAAATTTTTTCTTAGGTATAGCCATTACATTACATTTCCTTTTCTGTTCTTATTTTTTCTCCATTTTTATTGTTTGTCTTTTAGCTATAGATTTTATTAGTTCTTTATGTTCTGGATATTAATACTTTACATACCTTTATTGCAAGTATTTCTTCCAATCTATGTTTTGTTTTGTATTTTAAATATGTTTTTATTGATTTTTAGAGAGAGAGGGAGGAAGAGGGAAAGAGAGAGAAACATTGCTTGGCTGCCTCCTGCATGCCCCCTACCAGGGATGGAGCCTGCAACCCAGTCATGAGCCCTGACAGGGAATTGAACTGGTGACCTCTCGGGGCACACCAGCCAGGGCTCCAGTCTGTTTTATTTGAACTTTTTATGCTGTCCTGACTTCAAGTTTTTCATTTGATGTTATTGTATTTCCTTTTGGTTTTTGACTTTTAAAAGAAAAATATTATTTAAAATGTTTTTCCTACCACCAAGAAAAAAAATGCATTCTTGTATGTTTTATTTTAATAATTGTATGTAGTTCCTAGTTCTTTAGATTTTTAATCCATTTGAAACTACCTTTGTGAGTAGTATGAAATATATTTTTTTCCAAATAGCTATTGTATTTTTCTGCATTGTTTATTGAAAATAAATCCTCCTCCACTGATTTAAAATGCCTCCGTTTTGCCCAGCCGGAGTGGCTCAGTTGGTTGAGCGTCAGCCTGTGTACCGAAAGGTTGCTGGTTTGATTCCGGATCAGGGCACATACCTGGTCTGTGGGTTTAATCCCCATTTGGGGCATATATGGAAGGCAACCGATCAATGTTTCTCACATCAATGTTTCTCTCTCTCTCTCTAAGCATGTCCTCAGGTGAAGATTAAAAAATAAAATAGTAAAATAAAAAGCCACCTTTTCATATACTGATTTTCCTAACACACGGTTGTATTAGTCTATTTGCTATTTGTCTTTTCCTGTCTCACTGTTACACTGTGTTAATTTGAAAATATGTTAAATTTAATTTTTTCTTTCTTTTCAGAAGGCTTCCTATTGAACAGTTCTATTATTTGACACAGAACAGAAAAAGTGACATCTATGGAAATGATTCTTTGTAAGTTTGGGGTTTCTTTTTCTTATGTGAGATCAAATAACATTTTTTAATATTTGTACTAGAGGCCTGGTGCATGAATTTGTGCATTTGGGGGGGAGGGGGCCTCGGCCTGGCCGGCTATCGATCGGGGCTGTCTCACCCAGGGCCCACTGGCTAGGGGGAGGGACCATGGGAGGTTGGCTGTGGGAGCACACTGACCACCAGGGGCAGCTCCTGCGTTGAGCGTCTGCCCCCTGGTGGTCAGTGCACATCATAGTTACTGGCTGGTCGTCTGGTCATAATGGTCAGTTAGGTTTTTATATAAATAGATTGAATTCATAGATGAAGGGAGAGGGAGGAAGAAATAGAAACATCAATAATGAGAAAGGACCAATGATTGGCTGCCTCCTGCACACCCCCTGCTGAGGAGGGAGCCCGCAACCGGGGCATGTCCCCTGACAGAGAATCAAACCCTGACCTCCTGGTTCATAGGTCATCACTCAACCACTGAGCCACACCAGCAAGGCCAAATAACATTTTTTAAGTGAAAATGAGTTATATGAGAAATGCTTTAAAAAAAATGGGAACTTTTAGAAAATACAAGTGTTCCTTTTTTTATAGAGATCATTAATAATAGAAACCAAGACCAAATGACAAAAATAAAACAAATAAACCTAAACCCACTGATTCTAATATTTAAACAAGTGAGGAAAAAATAGGAAATAGAGATTATAATGTTTGAAGGGATTTAAATAGGCCACTTTGGTCCATTTCCCTGCTTTTGACCTAGTTACTCAATCTAATACAAAAGTTACATTTCTGTAAAGGTTCACAGAAAATGCTAAGTGCCCTCAACAAAAATTTTAATTGGAATTTTATGAGACATTCATTATGATAATCTACAAATAACTCTTAATAAGACTATTCCTTAAGTCTCTTTTGTATAAGGAATACATAGTAATTATTTTTTACTCCTTGAAATAGTTGGTTGTATACAAGACAAAATCATACTTTTTAATTTTCAGGTAAAAATAAAACACTGACAATATGGAAGTAACTGAAAATATCCCTTCTTTGCCTTTAACAGATTAGGAATCTATTTCTGAGTAAGAAGTTAATATAGAGTTTAGCCACAAGAGGGAGACAAAAAGACATATTTGTGGTTAGTAGGCCCTGTTTATCCCTTTGGGATTAGTTAACTTTGAAAAGTAGATAAGAGTATGACTGGTTCAGGTTAAGGAATTGGTGTCTCTGAGCATATTTTCTTTTCATCTTCTTTTATTTCTTTTTTTTTTTTAATATATTTCTATTGATTTCAGAGAGGAAGGGAGAGGGAGAGAAAGAAACATCAGTGATGAGAATCATTGATTGACTGCCTCCTGCACGTCCCCAGTGCCCACAACTTGGGCATGTGCCCTTGACTGAAATCGAAGCCGGGACCCTTCAGTCCCCACGCCGACGCTCTATCCACTGAGCCAAACCAGCCAGGGCTCATTCACTTTATTTTTAAACTTTGAGGATTGTCTTTTAGAAGCTTTCCTTTTTCTTTAAAAAAATGTTTCAATTTTGAATCAAATCAATTTTAGGCACACACTTGTCAATGTCATCGCTAAATGTGTCACATGAGAAAAATTTTACATGCTGACTTAATGTTTCACAAATAATATCCAATCTACTAACTCTAGATCCCTTCAATTGTTATATTCATTGCCCCCTGTTCCCCAACTCAACCAGAAATATAACCGGAAGACAAGACATGTTTGTTTGTTTTTTTAGTTCCAAACCCACAAATTTAGAGTCCAAATAAAGAAGGGCATAAACATGATATAGTTAATATGAATCATGTGTTTACAATACAGACTAATAAAATTATATGGCTAATATACCATTTCCCAAATAGAAAAGCATAAAAAATTAAGAGTATACTCAACTTTACTGATCTTTACTATTGACTGATTAACATTCTGTTCATTTTTCACACCTGCAATATTTAGAAATGTTTTCATAGTTTGAAACTAACTGCTGGAACCCAGTGAAAGTGGATGACTATCCTTGCCTAGTGTGGACTTTGTTCCTGGGCTGCAGTATCACTTCTTGGTATGCAGGGCTCAGCATATTTAGTAAATACACAAACTTCAAATGAACTGATTCAGAAAAGGCGTACCTTCAGTACCTTGTTCAGTTTTGTTCTAGCCTCTGTCAATGGAGAGATCAGCAATCCTGGGCAAAAGGACAAAGCACACACAGAACTGTGTCACACTCGGGTCACTTTAGGTCGTGTAATTGCACCACATGCACGGTGGCAGGCTGCCTGAGAGCACTTGCTACCGCTTGACTGTAAAAGACACTGTAGCTGGAAAATTGGGTACTTCTGCCCTAACCGGTTTGGCTCAGTGGATAGAGCGTCGGCCTGCGGACTCAAGGGTCCCAGGTTCGATTCCGGTCAAGGGCATATACCTAGGTTGCGGGCACATCCCCAGTAGGGGGTGTGCAGGAGGCAGCTGATTGATGTTTCTCTCTCATCTATGTTTCTAACTCTCTCTCCCTTCCCCTCTGTAAAAAAGTCAATAAAATATGTATTTTTTTTAAAAAAAGAAAATTGGATACTTTATTCTTAAGCAAGTTTCTAATAGAAATATAAGCTTTAAAAAGTCCTTAATATAAATTAGGATTTGTTTCCTGTTTTTATTCTAGGTTGCCCAAACCACCTAATTCAGCAGTAGGGTAAGTATACACTTGTATTTCCCTTCCCTGTTATTTTGGTTTTTTTAATGTATTGATTCTAGAGAGAGAAACATTAATTTCTTGTTCCACTTATTTATGCACTCATTGGTTGCTTCTTGTATGTGCCCTGCCCAGGGATCAAACCTGCAACCCTGGCATATTGGGATGATGCTCTAACCATTTGAGATACCCAGCCAGGGCCTTCTCTGTTCTAATCAAGGAAAAAAGGTATTGGCGATCCATAGGTCTTAGTGTGGGGACAAATGAGACTTTTCATGAATGTGGGAGAGACTGATACAAGCCCAAAGTTAGAGTATCATTGATTTCCCCTAATTATATGCCCTGCTAATCTTTTTTTTTTAACTAACTTTTTTAGTACAGTTTTATATTTACAAAATGATTGGGAAACAGTAGAGAGAGTTCCTATAGACCTCATACCCAGTTTTTCCTGTTATTAACATCTTATATTAGTATGGTCCATTTGTCACAATGAATGAGCCAAATATTAATGCATTACTATTAACTAAAGTCCATACTTTAGCCCTAACCAGTTTGGCTCAGTGGATAGAGCTTCGGCCTGTGGACTGAAAGGTCCTGGGTTCAATTCTGATCAAGGGCATGCACCTTGGTTGTGGGCACATCCCCAGTGGGAGGTGTGCAGGAGGCAGCTGATCGATGTTTCTGACTCTCTATCCCTCTCCCTTCCTCTCTGTAAAAAATCAATAAATTTAAAAAAATAAATAAAAAATAAAGTCCATACTTTACTCAGATTTCCTCAGTTTTTCCCCTAAGGTCCTTTTTGTATTCCAGAATCCCATCCAAGAATTTGGTAGTCTCCTTAGTTCCTTAGGTTCCTTTTGGCTGTGACCATTTCAGTTTCCTTTTTTTATGGTCTACACACTTGTGAGGATTACAGGTCAGATACTTTGAAGAATGTCCGCAAGTTGGGATTTGTCTGGTGTTTTTCTCATGAATGGACTCGGGTAATGTGTTTGGGGAAGGAAGAGGTAAAGTGCCATTTTTATCACATCCTATCAAGAGTACATGCTATTTGAAATTTTTTTTAATTATTTAAAAGAGTACATGCTATCAACATAACTTACCACTGTTGATGTTGACCTTGATTACCTAGCTGAGGTAATGTTTATCACGTTTCCCCACTGTACAGTTAATCTTATTTTCTCCCCTTCCCATATTGTACTCTTTAGAAGAAAGTCATTCTAGACAGCCTGCACTAGAATTATGCTCCACCTCCTTGAGGATAAAGTACTTGCATAATTTACTGGCATTGTTCTACATGAAGATTTGTCTGTCCTATCCCACTTATTTATGATCCGCTTATATCAATATGGACTCATGGATATTCGTGTTGTACTTTGGTGCTTTAGAAGTAATCCTGTACTACTTTACTTATTCTCTTACTCAGATTGACCATTGGGTACTCTTTCAGTTGGCTCCTAGATCCACATACCTATCAGTGTGGTGTCCTTCTGATTTATTTGTTCGTTTGAGTACTATATCGCTTACTGTTGTCAGGGTTTTATTTTCCTTTGAACAGTTCCTTACTTTCTGGCAGTACAAGATGCTGCAGACTCATATATTTCCTGCCCCAGTCCTAGAATCAGCCCAGTTCCTTCTATGGGAGAATGGTACTAGAAGCCAGGATCTAAACACTAGGTGTGCTTGATGCTACTAAAGTCCCTGTCAGTCTTAACTGAAAATAATAAAGTAACATTTTAAAATGGTGTTACAGGGTAAGATCTGCTCAAAAGGCTATTAAAATTAAATGTTATCCCTAGCCAGTTTGGTGCAGTGGATAGAGCATCAGCCCATGGACTGAAGGGTCCCAGGTTCGATTTCAATCAAGGGCACGTACCTTGGTTGCAGGTTCCCCAGACTTGGTTGAGGTTCGTGCAGGAGGCAACCAATAAATGTCTCTCTCTCATATCGATGTTTCTCTCTGTCTCTCCTTCTCCCTTCCACTCTCTAAAAACCAATGGAAAAATATCCTTGGGTGAGGATTAAAAAAGGCCAAAAAAAACTTTTAAATCTTAGTTGTTTCGGGGTTTAAAAAACAAACAAACAACTATGTGAAGACCTTTGTTTTGGACTTTCCAAATTCTCTTAATAGCAATATGAAAAGTAAAGCCCTTTTTGTTGGGTTATTTTTCTCAAATCAGCTGTCTGCTTGTAGCCTGATAAATTCCAAAGTCTCTTCCTTTGACATGGTCCTCAAATACCCCCCTGAAAGAGTCGTTATCATCTTGTTAAACATCTTGGTAAATCTTGCTCAGACAGCCCAGGCCTCTAACTGAACGATGTATAGAAACCAAATTCCTTTATTTAAATGCCTGTGAGATTAAGTGAATGATGTTCTGCCTTTTCTTAATATTTCTTCTCTATTTAGGGACTCAAGACACAAAATGAAAGTAACCTTTATAAATTATTTAATATAACCAGGAACATAGTATTTTCTGCATAATATTTTATTCCTTAGAGGAATAAAAATACATTCTGGTCATTTAATACTGTTGTATTCAAAACCTGAGTGGGATAAAACCTGAAAATTTAATGGAAGGTATAATTTTACAATATGTTTTTTTAATTAAATATAACCTTTGCAATATATTGAATGAAATTTCATAACGTACATAGACTCACAGCACACAGAGTCCATAGTTTTCAGGTCTTAGAATAAATAACATCTTCCTAAATCATTACTAGATATAACTTAATACTATTTGCTAGGAAATATACATTTCTAGAATCTAAAGGGGGAAAAATTTCCCCCCTGCCTTCCTAACTCCCACCTTTTACCCCTTCTTCATGAAGCCAAAATCCTAGCCACAGACAAAACCAGAAGATTCCGAGAACTACACCCACATTTTGCAAATTTACTTCCTATCAAGGAGACCACTCCCCAGAAATGGTTTATGAAATTCTTGTAGTTCTTTTGTTGTAATTTAACATGTTCTTGGCCCTTAAAACTTACTTTCTAAAGTAATGAGTAATCTCTATTTTTAAAAAAATATATGTGTATTGATTTCAGAGAGGAAGGGAGAGATAGATAGAAACACCAATGATGAGAGAGAAAAATCATCGATCAACTGCCTCCTGCAAGCCCCACACTGGGGATCGAGCCCACAGCCTGGGCACATGTCCTGACCAGGAATTGAACCATGACCTCCTGGTTCATAGGCTGACGCCCAACCACTGTGCTACACCAGCCAGGCAGAACATGGGCTTTGTACCAGACCACAGTAAACTCCATCCTTTCCTGACTCAAGTAGATTGGACACTCTCCATGAGCACGGATGTGTTCATTCCTCCTTTACTCACACAGTTTGCTCAAACTATAAATGCTTACTTATTTTCAAGTAGATTTTAAAGAGGAAATTAAGGGGAATGGTTTACTATGGAATCCACTGAATTGGACACTGGAAATATTTATAACAAATGTGTAGTATATAAAATGAAAGAGTCAGTATGCTTCATTAAAAGAGCAGTTACTAAACTAATTGTCATGACTCCGAGGAATGTCAGTCATTTGGAATTTAGGAATGCCCTGATTCTCTTCCAATATCATTAAAGTTGACAACCTTGTGCCCTGTGTAGTAGTTGATGTGGCACTTTTTAAGCAAAGTAAGTAAACTGGAAAAGTTTTTAATGATCAGCAATAAAATAATGCTATACCCAATTCAAAAATATGTTCAGGTGAGAGAGTTTGTGACAAGGGCAAGAAAACCAAATCTCTTTACAAACAAAAAAAGAGCTGACTAGCCTCATAAATGACTTTTGCCTGGAGTCCAGATTTTTTGTCTTACAAATAAATATTTTATTGATTGATTGATTGATTGATTGACTTAAGGGAAAGAGAGAGAGAGAGAAACATCGATTCATTGTTCCACTTATTTATGCAACCACTGATTGATTCTCATATGTGCTCTGACTCGGGATTGAACCTGCAACCTTGGGTTTAGTACAGTACCTGCCATAAAGAAGGGCTCCAATAAATATTTGGTGATTGATTTTTTAAAACTGCACTTCTATTCTGTTTTGTTTTGTTTGCTCAACATAAATCTCAGTGAAATCTGCTCCCCGTATCCAATTGAACATCCCTACCACACACACACCTGTCGCGGTGCCATGTTCCCGACCTTCACATCACCTAAGGATCGCTACACTGGCATTAACGCCCGAGGCCAGCAGCCATTTCCTCCCACTGTGCCAACGAAGCCTTATGATACACTGATTTTGAAGACAAAAGGTAAAGTGTAATTTAAAATCAGAAAAGTATTAATTTTTCTTATATTTTGAGTTTATTCAATAATAAAATCAAAGAAAGTAGGGCAAAGGACTCAAGTCACAAAAGTGTGACCAGCAGAAAATTGTTCTCAACTGTGGCTGCACTTTAGAATCAGCTGGGACCTCGCCACAGACAATTAAATCAGAATCTCTGCAGGTGCCCTTAACTTTTCTTCTTTATACAGAACCTCCCAAGATAGAATCAGAAACAAACATTGTAGAATTGGTTGTTTTTATTCTACTTATATTTTGTTTTTATTTCCTTTTTGCTCTCTCCTATGGCTTAGCTTTTTAAAATTCCATCTAAGCTCAGGTCATCAGCACAAGGGACAGTGGTGGGTTCAGAGCATCATGGATGTAGCAGCCATGATGAAAGTGAAAGGTCCTCATTGAAATAGGACTCAGAAAGTGATGGGAGCAGTTTGGTCAGTGCCTTTTAACACCTGGGAGCATTTTGTCATAGATGCAAACATTGGGGTCTTCCCATATTAGTTTTACTATAGAGGGTGGTAAACCCATACACTAGTCATCAAGTCTGTCCCACACTAGACACCTCAAAACAGAAGAAACCTACAGCAAAAGACTGAAAGTAACTGAAGGTGACAGAAAAGGTACACGGTAGGCAGCGATAAATACTTGTTGAATGAATTTGGGCTGTGAGGAAGGTAAGACCCAAGAACTGTCCTGTAATTCAGGTCCTCTGTACATGAATAATTGAACCCAAATATAAGAACAGATACTGTCATTACTGTCAACCTCAGTACCTTACAGGGGACAGTAACATTTTGAGAAATACTACAGTGGAATGTTTAACCTTTTGCACTCGGATGTCCAGTGTGACTCGACACGGTTAGCATTAGAATAAAGGAATCGAGAAAAAAGCAAGCGAGTGCAAAGTTAACAGCAGGGACTATGGAGTCAGACTGCAGGGGTAGAATCCTGGCTCTGCCACTTACTCACCATAGACCATGGGACAGTTTCCTCCACTTCTCAATCTATAAAACAGGAGTATCAGTGCCTACTTCATAGGTAACAGGTAAGTGTAAGCAGTCACTATTTTTATTACTCAGTTACCTGCTGTCAACCATGGTCTGAAAACATTAAATGGAAAATTCCAAAAATAAACAGCTTGTAAGTTTGAAACTGCATGCATTAAGTAGGGTGATGAACTCTCCCAATGTCCCACTCAGTCCCACCCTGACATAAATCATCCCCATGTCCTGCGTGTCCATGCTGTATGGTGCCACCCATTCATTAGTCACTTAGAAGGCATCTGCGTTATCAGCCTGAAAAAAACATATCGTATAAAAGTTCCGTACTATCCTCAACCTCAAATATCCCCTGCGGATGAGGGGCGAACACTACCACCATGCCCAGGAAGCTGTATTGTTTAAGATATTCTCTTTCAATACCTTTTTGGTAATCAAGTACTAACTCTATTTCTTGATATTTAGGCAGGGAAAAGCCAAAACAGGTAGTTTAGAATTATATTTGCTAAACTAGAAAGAGGATCCAGGAAGATTTATAATTTACCTAAAAATTCCTTTCATTAACAGATAGGTAAAGTACAATTCCCCCTCCTACCACTGGGAGCACGATGGTTAGAGAGTCATTCTCAGTCTGTGTGGCCCTTACGCTGCATATTAAGGGGGGAAGGAGGTCAAGAAGTCAAAGCAAGCTATTAACTATATAGCTAAAATGTGCACCTGCATTTCTCTCCACCTCATATTGTCTTGTTTCTATTTACTGCACCCATAAATCCCATGAATTAGAAGATTGTTCTTATATATTCAGAATAACAGTGCTTGCCCTGAAAATTCCAGGTAATCCTTACAGATATGAACTGGTTGATTTTCCCATGGATTCAAAGAAGAAAGCCTTGACTTGGCCAGGTCAGGGTGTGTATTATGATGTAAGTATTTTTAATGTGTGTTTAAAACAAAGTAAAAAATGTTTTTACTCTATATGTTTCTACAAGTCCAAAAGATGGAATATTTTTATATTCTATCTGGGTGAAAATTTTGAGATTTTGACCAGGATTCACATTTTTTGTTGTTGTTTTCTTAGCTGATTTCAGATAGTTTGGGCAGTTATGTAACATTTCTACAATTACCAAAATAAGGTTCCACCTGAAAGAAGGTGGAAAAGGACTATATTTCACTTACTATGTGTCCCCCCAACTCTATTCTTTTTTTAAAATATATTTTATTGATTTTTTACAGAGAGGAATAGAGAGGGATAGAGAGTTAGAAACATCGATGAGAGAGAATCATCGATCAGCTGCCTCTTGCACACCCCCTACTGGGGATGTGCCCACAACCAAGGTACATGCCCTTGACCGGAATCGAACCTGGGACCCTTGAGTCCGCAGGCCGACGCTCTATCCACTGAGCCAAACCGGTTTCAGCCCCCAACTCTATTCTTATGATTTAAACTATATTAAGTTAACTCCAAATATGCATAGAGTAAATGAGAGCTTTTCAGCAAGATTTGCAATTGACTGTCCAAACCATTATATTTGTGTATAATCAAAAATAAAATAGTCCTAGCAGGTTTTGCTCAGTAGATAGAGCACCAGCCTGAGGACTGAAGGGTCCCAGGTTTGATTCCCGTCAAGCACACATAACAAGGTTGTGGGCTCAATCTCCAATAGGGGGCATGCAGGAAGCAGCCAATCAATGATTCTCTCTGATTATTGATGTTTCTCTCTCTCTCTCCCTCTCTCTCCTTCTCTGAAATCAATAAAAATATATTTTAAAGATAAAATGAAAACAATAGCCACTGTTTATTGAGATAGTGAATCAGCTCTTATTCTACTAGATGACATTAATTGTAATAATCTTTCATGTTCATATTCTAGTTTCCTAAATATGTTGAGAAAAACAAGCCAGTATTCTACCCCAAACCTCCTAAAACCTTCGCTCCTAACACTTCTTTAAATTCATGGGATCCTATTAACTCTGAAAAAGAGGCCAACATACAAAGAAATATTGAGAGGTCCCACTGGATCAATTCATACAATCGTGATTTCACAGGTATGAGTTCACTTTAATACAAGTAAAAAGAACATAATTAGATTGTTGACAAATGCTGCTATAAGCTTTCATCTAATACAGTGATGGGCAACCTTTTGAGCTTGCTGTGTCAAACTTTGCCAAAAAACTGAGCATAACTCGGGTAGTATGTCACTTTGAGGAAAAAACATTATTTCGCAAATGTTTCATCTTCAGGAGCAGCAAATGTTTCATTCTCAGCAGGTGGCTACGTATCATCAAAAATGGCTACACATGTCAGTGCTGACACACGTGTCATAGGTTCGTCATCACTGATCTAATACTTCCCCATGTTTCTTAATCTAAAGTACCAATAGAAATTAAGATGGGTGGTAAGTTTCTCTTAGCAGGTAACTGGGAGGTAAAGTTGGTTTTCATTTTATTGTTCTAATTATACTAGTTGCCCAGTGCACGAAATTCATGCATGGGGGTGGGGGTTCCCTCAGCCCAGCCTGCACCCTCTCCAGTCAGGGACCCCTTAGGGGATATCCAACTGCAGGTTTAGGCCAGATCCCACTAAACCAGCAGTCGGACATCCCTCTCACAATCTGGAACCACTGGCTCCTAAACACTCGCCTGCCTGCCTGCCTGATTGCCCTTAACTGCCCTCCCCCGCCGGCCTGATCTCACCCCCAACTGCCTTCCCCTGCCAGCCTGATTGCCCCCCAACTGCCTCTACCTGCCTGATCACCTCTAACTGCCCTCCCCTGCCGGCCTGATCTCGCCCCCACCTGCCCTCCCCTGCCAGCCTGATCGCCCCTAACTGCCTCTGCCTCAGCCCCCACCAGCATGGCTTTGTCCAGAAGGAAGTCGGACATCCGGAAGATGGCCGGTCAACCCAGTCTAATTAGCATATTACCCTTTTATTAGTATAAATTATTAGTATAGATTATATAGGATAGCATTGCTTAAATCGGCGGGAAAAGCCTTTCTTAGCAGGAGGAGATGCTCATGGCAGACAAAAATACGTAATCCCTATATCTGGACTGATAGCCATATGCACTATACTGCCAAACCAGTCATTAAAAAATTGCATCGCTTTCTTACACCTTACACCAAACAGCTGTTGCCCTTAAAACCCCTCCTCAGGCCCCACCTTAGGTTTTGCTTTCGCAGTTCACCCAGATTAGGTTCTGACTGGTCATTTTCTATACAAGTCAGCGTCAGAAGCTCCGCCTCCTAGGCAGCCATTGGCTCCTCGCAGTTCACCCAAATTTGGTTCTGATTGGTCGGTTTCTATGCCAGTCAACATCAAAAGCTCTGCCTCCTAGGCATCCATTGGCTCCTCACAATTCACCTAGATTTGGTTCTGATTGGTTAGTTTCTATGCCAGTCAGCATCTCTGGGCCTATCGCTGGGCCTGATCAGAGAGGCAGGGCTGACCAGCAGCCCCCTAGGAGGCCCGGAGAGAAAGAGAGATGTGGCTGCTGGCCAGGCCCGGAGAGAGAGGCAAGGGCTGATCAACAGCTGCCACGGAGGCTACAGATCAGACCCTGCTTCTCTCTCCAAGCCTCTCTCCTGGCCTGATCCACAGCCCCCTCAGCAGTCAGTGATGGGTCACCACAGCAGCCCAGCACTGACTGCGGGACTGACTTCCAGTTGGCCCAGGCTTTGATTGTTTTGGATGTTACAGACCCTGGGTTTTTATAAGGATTACAAAGGGGAATGGGTGAGTTTTTCTCTAAAAGGTCATTTACATGCCATTTTCATTTAAAAAAATAATAAGACATGATGTTTCTATTTAAGGTCTGGGGCCCATGAACCCCCTTGAACTGGATGATTACCATGAAAAGGCGATAGCAGAGTTAACTGGACAGATAGGATTTGACCCAGAACCTGTAAGTAATTGCAGTCAACTCTCAGTTATTTGGGGGGAAAGTATCCACATGTTGGACTCTTTCTTGCTTTGCCCACTTCTTGCTTTTTGAATATTGGTGACTAAACTAGAAAAAGGACATTTTAACTCATTTTAGAAGTTAATTCTGAATTGATCTAAACTGGCTTGAATACCTTTCTTCACTCTTATGAAGAACAAGGTAGGTTTCTTTTTTTCTTCACAGAATGGTTGTTTTCTAAAAAACATTTTGTACTGTTACTGTTGCTAAAATTTACAATGGCATTGTTTTATAAATGCTTACCTAGTAATTTAATGAGATTCTTAAATTCTGTGAATCTTTGCATATTTGTGTATCTTGTAAATTATCACTGCTTTTGAAGAGATAAAGGCTTCTTTCTGATATCCACAATGATTGTTGGCTGAATTACAATCAAAAGCCAGTACATTCTCTGTAAATATCAGATTTCTTAATTATGTGAAATGAAAATATCAGATTTCTTAATTATGTGAAATGACCTGACAGAAATGATCAAGCCCTTTATGATTATAATAAGTAAATGAAATAAAATGGCCTAATAGTATTCATTTATTATTTTATTTGGGGCTTAAATTTTATCTTCTAAAACAGTTCTCAACCTTTCTAATGCCGCGACCCTTTAATACAGTTCCTCATGTTGTGGTGACCCCCAACCATAAAATTATTTTCGTTGCTACTTCATAACTGTAATTTTGCTACTGTCAATGAATTGTAATGTAAATATCTGTGTTTTCCGATGGTCTTAGGCGACCCTGCTAGCAGTTCTCAACCTGTGGGTCGCGACCCACCAGTTGATAACCGCTGCTGTAGAGCCTAAGACCATCGGAAAACACAGATATTTACATTACGATTCATTGACAGTAGCAAAATTACAGTTAAGAAGTAGCAACGAAAATAATTTTATGGTTGGGGGTCACCACAACATGAGGAACTTTATTAAAGGGTCACGGCATTGGAAAGGTTGAGAACCACTGCTCTAAAACTACAAAGTTTTGAAAACAAAATTAATATTTTCAAAGAGATAAACTGTGGAAAAACACATAAAAAAACAACTATAATCTATTTCAATATGAACTATATTTTAGACTGAACTGTACAGAATTTTTATAATAGCTCCAGTATTTCCAAAAGTGATATAAAATCATTAACACCAGACTAGTTCCATAGACTGTGCTGTGTCATTCACTGAAGGGTTTTTAATTTTCTTAATTTTTCACTTTCAACTAGCATTCTCTAAGGCTAGAAAAGATGATATATAGCCCTAGCTGGTTTGGCTCAATGGATAGAGCATCAGCCTATGGACTGAAGGGTCCCAGGTTCGATTCCCAGTCAAGGGCACATGCCCGGGTTGCGGGCTTGATCCCCACTAGGGGGTTTGCAGGAGGCAACCGATCAAAGATTCTCTCTTATCATCATTGATGTTTATATCTCTCCCTTTCCCTTCCTCTCTGAAATCAATAAAAACATGTAAAAAAATAAATTTTTTTTAAAAAGATGAGATACATCTACTTTTGTTAAGTGTGTTCAGCAGTTGTCCAGACTTCCACAGAGTTTACCCAGAGGAAGCAGTTTTATCATTTTTATTTAGAAATATATGCACAGTTGTACAAAGGATGTCTATCAAGAATATTACGTGCAAAATTATTGTGCAAGTAAAACAACACCTACATTTTTATTAATAGCAAGATAAAATATGCCTAAAGTAGTTGGACGTTTCAATGAATCTTGCTGGTTTCTAACTAAAACATAAATAATAGACTCTAGGAAAGCATGGGCTAGTGGTAATAAGTATGTGTATAAGTATTTTGCTGTAGTAGATTAAAATAATGATATTAAATACTGCTTCTTCATAAAGGAATACTGTCAAAGTAGGGATATGATACACACTATACTTTTTTTTAATGTATTTTTTTATTGATTTCAGAAAGGAAGGGGGAGAGAGAGAAAAATATCAATGATGAGAGATAATCATTGATCGGCTGCTTCCTACACGCCCCCCACTGGGGATCGAGCCCACAACCCGGGCAAGTGCTCTTGACCGGGAATCAAACCCAGGACCCTTCAGTCTACAGGTTGCCGCTCTACCCACTGAGCCAAACCATCTAGGGATATACTTTTTCTTTATGATAAATTTAATAAAGCATTTTATAGAGTTATGATTTTGAGGGTTTTTTTCTTTTTTTCATAGTATCTACTCAAACCTGATTAAAGGTTGTAACAGATTTGTTACAAATTCTTCCAACTATGAACAGAGTAGGTTCCAAAAGTATGTTCCTAAGTCTATTTTTTTTCCCAAGTCCAAACTATTTTTACTATCTCACAATTCTCATTTTTATCTCTGTTGTCTTATTCTGTTGTCATCATATATCCATTCTTTTTTAGATTTTTTCTTCAATATACACTGAGTGGCCAGATTATTATTATCTCTGAACACATACTAATCTGGCCACGCAGTGTATATCCTATATAATAAAAGGCTAATATGCAAATTGTCCCCTCAACCAGGAGTTCGACCAGCTGGCAGGCCGGCCAACTGCCCATGTCCCATCCCCCTGGCCAGGCTGGCCAGACCCCACCCATGCACGAATTCATGCACCGGGCTTCTAATATACACACACACACACACAAACACACATACACACACACATATATACACACACACACACACACACACACACACACATACACACACACATATATATTGAGTGGCCAGATTATTATGCATTCAGAGATCATAATAATCTGACCACTCGGTGTATAAAAATGTTCAAACACACAGAAAAGTTTAAACAGTTTTACAGTTAATATGCATATGCCCATCTCCTAGATTCTACCATGAGCATTTTACTATACTTATCACATAATCTATCTTTCCATTCCTACACCCATCCTTATTATTTTTATGCACAGCGTAAATTGAAGACAGTAGTATACTTCACCCCTAAACATTCAACATGTATGTCATTAACCACAGTTCAATTTGTTTGCAGTTTTTTCTTTTAAGGTAAAAATGTACATTCAATGATATGCACAAATCTTAAGTGTACACTCAATGAGTTTAGACAAATGCATACACCTCTGTAACCCAAACCTGTAGCAATATATTGAAAATTACCATCATCTCAGAAAGTTCCCTCATGCCCCTCCCAACTCCTCCTCTCCTTCCTCCTGCCCCCCCCAAAGACATATACCTATTAAATCAACCTTTTAATACACTCACTACTTTTGCAGTTATAGACATGACTGAATTCACAGTATTTATAAAACATCTTAAAAAAAAACAGGAACAGATATGCAAATTCCTCTCAGACCAGTGTCTCCACAAACAGGGCACATCACTAGCCTCAGCATCACTGAGATGTTAGTTGAAAAAGCAGATTCCTGAATCATAATCTCACAGGATCAAGTTTTAGAATCTCATTTTCTTCCAGCTCCAAAGCTGATCCTGATTCAACCAAGGTTTAAGAACCCTTGCCACCGAAACTGGTTTGGCTCAGTGGATAGAGCGTCGGCCTGCGGACTCAAGGGTCCCAGGTTCGATTCCGGTCAAGGGCATGTACCTTGGTTGCGGGCACAACCCCAGTAGGGGGTGTGCAAAAGGCAGCTGATCGATGATTCTCTCTCATCGATGTTTCTAACTCTCTATCCCTCTCTCTTCCTCTCTGTAAAAAATCAATAAAATCTATTTTTAAAAAAAGAACCCTTGCCTTGGCCTAATAAAGCTAATAACAGGGATTTAAATAACTTTTAACATCAATTGTTGGTGATGGGCAGTTTTGTTCCAATGATTCTTTTACATCTTTGAAAGTTTGAAAGCAAAGAGTTCCTACATAGAGGAATTTCTGTATAGCCAAGTAAAAATACACCCTTTCCATATTAATAAAAACTAGTTGAGGAGGAAAACATGTTTTTTAGGACCCAAATTTCAATATCTTTAAAAACAAAAACAGTCGAATGTGTACTCCTACACCCATCTGTGTTTACTTAGACCAGTGATGGGCAACCTTTTGAGCTTGGTGTGTCAAACTTCGCCAAAAAACTGAGCATAACTCGCGTAGTGTGTCACTTTGAGGAAAAAACATTATTTCGCAAATGTTTCATCCTCAGGAGCAGCAAATGTTTCATCCTCGGCATGCGGCCGCCTCAGCGGCCGCGTGTCATCAGAAATGGCTACGTGTGTCAGTGCTGACACGCGTGTCATAGGTTCGCCATCACTGACTTAGACAATGAAAATGGGTATGATTTTTGACTGGCCATCTATGGCAATATCCTTTACAATGCCAGGTTTATTAATTAATCACTTTTCTCCTTTTTATCCCACCACTACAGTCGGAAAAATTCCATCCTGTCCTTAAACCCCCCAGACCCTTGGATGGACGAATAGCTCGACTGATTCAGAACCAACGTCCTCTGGAGGCTATTGTCCAGCAAAGACCACCTACCTGTCCCGATTGTACCCCTAGAGTTTTGTGTAATTTTCATACCTTCATACCCGGTTCTTCAGAATTGATGGCACTTCGTGATAACACACTAGCAGGTATGATCCATAAATACCAGGAAATTGAAGACAAGATTAAGGAAGAACAACGTTTGTTATCTACCTTTCCATGTCCACCTTGTTACCCAACGAAAGATGTGACTAACATTAATGACGTACAACCATTTCCAAAAACTACAGATACTAAAAAGACAGAAGATTTGTACTGGAGACAGCTGCCATTAAAACCCCAACCTGTACCTTACTACAACCCCAACCATTACATTCAATATGAACATTTTAAATCTGCCTTACTTGACCAGTATGCTATTTGTCAAAACCCTGTTAACCTTAGTACGCCTAGTATTGTACAAAATAAACCAGACTCAGAAGCTCTTGATCTAGAATGTTTTTTAAGGAAGCCAGAAGAACAGTTGACCTTCAACACAGAAAACGATGAAGAAACAAAATCTCTTCTGGGTTGGATTCCTAAAGTTGGAGTGCCCAAGACTCAGACCAACCTGCTTGAGCTTAAGAACGCTTTTTCAAAATCTGGTGCACAAAAACGTTTCCATAAATCAATTCTAGAAGACCATAAAGACCTTAGGGATAAGGTGCATTCAGGGATGAAACACCAATTCTATGACCATAATTCCTATTATTTCTACAATTGAGATATTCATCTTTCCCTTCAAAACACAGCCTCTTGCAAGAAAAGAAAATAGAATTTCTTCCTTGTTGCTGGATTCTGTTTTTATAGAGGAGCCATCATGACCTTGCTAATGAGGTTTGTTTTCAGGAATTTAAGTTTGGATGTGGTCAGAGGAACCCAGAAAAGGTGATGTTTTGACTTCTTGAAAAGTTTAACAATTTGGCAATAAAATATTAGAACCAGAAACACTTATAGTCTTTAATCTCATTTCCAAATGATATTCCAAGTAATTTCCCAAAACCATGAAAAACAATGTGTATGGCAAAGTTTACATTACTTTTTTTTTTTAAATGAATATCCGGGGGTAAAAAACCCTCAAATGTCCAATAATTGACAGATGTCTGTACAAATTATATTACCTTAATAAAATAAATAGGTGAACACTATCCCTTTATGTAAATGTTTGTACAAAATAACATTAGGTACAAAAGAAAAAACTCAAATGCCCTGTCAATTGAGGGATAGACAACTCTGCAAACTACATTCCTTCATAAAGTAAGTATGCAGGCCCTGTTCTTTTATGTAAACGTGAACAAAATGCCAGTAGAAAAAATGAAACCCAAAATGCTCTGCATGCACACACTCTAAGCTTTATACCTGTAGTAGAGAAACATAACCATTTCTTGAATACAGGGGGGAAAAAATGATTCTATTGTCAAGATCTGGCAATGGCTTTAATTAATAACTGGTGAGTTCTTATTCTGATAAGAAAGGATGGTGTCTTAGTCCATTTGGCCTGCTAGACAACAAACTACCATATACTAGGTGGCTTATAAACAAACTTATTTCTCAGTTCGGATGGCTGGAAGTCCAAGGTGATGGTGCTGGCAGATCTGGTGTCTGGTGAGGTTCTCACTGTGTCCTCACATGGTAGAAGGGGTGAAGGTCTTTCTGGAGCCTTTTATAAGGGCACTAATCCCCTTATGAGGGCTCTGCCTTCGTGACTAATCACCTCCCAAGGCCCCATCCTCATAAATATATTTGGGAATTAGGTTGTGAACATATGAATTTTAGGGTACACAAACATAATAGACCATAACGAATGGCTTGATATCAAGCCAAATCTCATCATTTTGGAAGGTGTCCGTCCACAAGAGTTAAGCTACCCCAAATGCAGATAAATTCATTTAATGTGCTAAGAGGTACATTTTAGACAGTTTATCATGGAAAGTTCATAAGGAATTTCTAGGAGGCATTGCTTGAGATGTCTTTTAAATTTTTGGTTTTGCTTCATGACCGACATGTCATTTGGTTATACCCTCTTTAAAAATTATTCTGGGCTAATATTATGGAATTTTTTCCAAAGTCTTTTCTATAGTACTAGTTATATTAGATATTATGGAAGCAAAAAGTTACATGGTAAAGTAATATTGGAGAAAACTGGGGGCAACAAAGTCAATCATGTGACTATGGCAGGATTCTCCATAGATTTTAATATATAACATATCTGGGAATTCCCAAGGTGAAGGGGATAGAGTATACACATTTCTCAAACTAATTTGACCCTTTTATCATAAAGCATAGCATTGGACTAGAATTCCAAAGAACAAACTCTGGAAGATGCAACACTGCAGTATAGGAATTGGGGGTTTAGAATGCACACTTGGCCTGTGTTGCAGGGCTAGACAATTGCACTTTATGGGTATTCACTCCACCCATCTGTGCAGCAGCGGTGCAGCCTTCTCTTCAGAAGTCTGTCCTAGTCATCATCCTCAGCACTCCTACTCCCAACTGCTGGTTGTTAAGGCTAGTAGATCTGGCCTTATTTAGGTGACAGAGAACACACTCCAAATATGCTCAACATATGCTCGTGAAATAGTTTCAAAAAATATTTATGGAGGCTTCCAGATTAAGACTGAGTGAACCAATGCATATAATTTCATTTACTTTAAAAAGTCCACGAAAATTATAGTAAACTTCTTTGTTTTTGTTTTTATTTTATCCTATATACTAAAGGCCTGGTGCATGAATTCATGCACAGGTGGGATCCCTTGGCCTGACTGGCCAGCTGGGGGAAGGGACCCCAGGAGGTTGGTCAGCCGCTCCCCCTCCCAGCCCCCTCACCCAGATTGGGGCCTATCGGGTGGAGAGGAGGCCTGCCGGCAGGGGGGAGGGATCACAGGAGGTTGGCCGGCTAGGGGAAGGGGCCATGGGAGGTTCCCTGTGAGAACACACTGATCACCAGGAGGCAGCTCCTGCATTGAGCGCCTGCCCCCTGGTGGTCAGTGTGTGTTATAGCACCTGGTTGACTGGTCGTTCCAGTTGTTCAGTCATAATGGTCACTTAGGCTTTTATATATATATGTAAAAGCATAGGTCAATAGGGGGAATAGGAGCTGAGATGTTAGGAACATTTTGGAAAGGAGATGGATAAAAACGATGGATCCTAACTAGCTAGAGACACTAGAGCCCTACCCAGGCAGTGGAGAAAATAGCCCAATTTACACATCAGAATCCTCAAAAGGCTCAGGAACTCAGTATCAGGCATGTATGAGGCAGGGGTGGAGTGGGGTGGGGGGTTGCTAAATCAAGGAAGATTGAGTGAAGGGGAAGACACAGTTGGCTACCTAGATCCTCTCCTGCCCCACCCCTCTTCCTTCACATGCTAGGTAACTGCCCTCCCTCCTCCTGGCAGAAGTCCTGAGGATTATTTTCTGAAGAAAGGTAAAACAGGATTTCTGGCATGCAAAACATAAGTTTAGCTGAGGACTGGGTACTATTCTGAAAATTGGAAATGAGTACTTTTATCAGTAAGGGTCTCAGCAGACAACAGGCCCCCGAGGCCTCCCCTGAGGGGAGTTTAGGGCAAGGACTATTTACACAGATGTGGGTAGGGTTATGCAAACCTCAATAGTGGGGTACCAGGAGCCAGCAATAGCAAGAAGCATTAGCACTCCCAACCCTCCAGGAAAGGGAAGGGCCCAGCATTACAGGTGCCTCCACTGACAAACCCAACCAGTCGCCAAGAGCAAAGTGGCTCAGAGGGTACCATCCTTAGACACCCTTGTCCTCAGTCAAAAGAGGGTGGGAAATGGATCCGGATAGGCGAGCAGAGAATAACCAGCACAACCATCTTGTAAAACACTGACTCCTCCGTCTAGAGGCGCTGCCCCCGCCCCCACCAGGCCACCAGAACACTGACAGCAACTTTCCAGAGAGTTCCCAGCCGAGGCTGAACATGGCCACGTTCTGCCTCCTTTTTTTTCCAGTTCTCACACTGTAAACAAAGTGTCCTTTTTGTGGTCTACTTCCTGCCACATTTTTTTTTCATATTTTCTGTGTCTTTCATTGATGATTTTGCTGTTTCAAATGGCCCCCAAGCATAGTGCTGAATCGCTGTCTAGTGTTGGCAAGTACAAGTCTGCGGTGTGCCTTACAGAGGGAATGCTTGTTAGATTTGCTTCATTCAGGCATAAGTTCTTAGACTTGACACCAAAATGTATTCCATGAGAGAAAAATGGATAAGTTTGTCTTAATCATAATTTAATACTTTTGCTGTGCAAATAGATCCTGGTAAAAGGATGGAAAGCTATGCTATATACTGGGAGAAAGTATTTTAAAAACCACTTATCTAACAAAGAACTAATTTCTAGAATACATTAACTCTAAAAATTCAACAGTAAAATAATAATCCAATTAGAAAATGGACAAAAAAACATTTCACCAAAGAATATATAGAGATGGCCCATGAGCACAATAGATGTTCAACGTCATTAGCCATTAGGGAAATGCAAATTAAAACCACAAAGAGCCCTGGCGGGTGTTTGAGCGTTATCCCATGCACCCAGGCGTGGCTGGTTCGATTCCCTGTTGGGGCACATGCCCAGGGGTTTGGGGCTCAATGCCCAGGAAGGGGCGTGCAGGAGGCAGCCGATGGACATTCTTTCACATGGCTGTTTCTCCCTCTCTCTTTCTAAAAAAAAAAAAAAAAAAAAAAAAATCTATTAAAATATTTAATAATTTTCTTTAAAAGAAAAAGCAACTGGGTGGCCTAGAACAGGAATCATAGGCCCAGTGGTTTGGAAGGGATCCGAGGTCATTTAGTTCAACCTCCTAGCATCTGTTGCTTAACTTGGGGTCGGGAGAAAGGATGCTCGAGTATCAATTCCTATCCGAAAAAAGTCCTCACCGATGTCCTCTAGGTACATAATACCTATTCAGTAAATATGAAGAGGAAAAACCCATGAGAACTCGGGGGCTGAACTGGAGGGACAAGGGCGTCAAGAAGAAACTTTCCAGGAATATAGTGGAGCACGTCAGAAAGGGGAGCCAGGTGGAGGGAAAAGTCTACAGCTGGAAGCTGTGGTGATCAAACCAACATTCTAATATGACTCCAACCACATTCGCTCACTTGAACATGACCTTCACCTAGGTTAGATGTGGCGCAATCCGGTCTAGAGGTCAAAGAATTTGCTAATCGTGTGACAGCGTTGCTTCCTAGAGGCTGCCCTACACACCCTCCTGGTTCTCCGAGGGAAAGAGACTGGCGTTGGCAGAAAAAAAAAAAAAAAAAAAGCCGGCAGGAGAGGGGCCAGAGCTACAATCCAGTCTGCCGCGCCGGCAGTGCCCCTCCCCGTCCTGGGGCGGCCATCAAGGGGAGACTGGGAAGGTGACTTAAAGGGTTGGAGGAAGGAAGGTCAGGTGCACGTGTCCAACTGTTCCAACGCCTGACTCCAGGCTCTCTCTCCGGGTGCAGCTGGCACCAGACGTGAAAGTGTGACCAAGCCCGTGCAAAGGTCGCCAGCTGAAGGGAAGCAGCCAGGACACGTCTCTATCCCGGAAGCCAAAACGCCGTCCTCCAAAGGCAACACGTCAGCGAGCCCAAGAGCCGTTACCTTAGCAGGACAACGCCCGCGATCCACCTCGGGACGCCACTCCACCCTCCCCAACGGCACGCGCATGCACACAAAGGCCGGACCGGGCGGTGATGTCAGCCCCGCCCGGAACCTCTTCCGTGACGTACGTCTAGCGGACTGTCGTAACTGCCCGGCGGAGGGGCTTCCGAAGGAAGGGCACCTGTGCGGTGCACCCTACCCTGCTAGCAGGCGTGCGCGCGCTGGTCGCGGACGCAGGGCCCCGGCGGCTAGAGCCAATGAGAGGCGGCAACGTCATTGCGTATCGGTAGGCCAGGCCGCACGTCGGGCCGCAAAAGGGCGGAGCGAGTTCGGTTGCACCAACACCGGTACTTAGGCGTGGACCGGCGTGTCCTTGGACTTAGAGAGCGGGACGTCCGGCTGGCGAGTGGGGGACCTCCGAGTCGCGCGCGACTAACGAGCGGTGAGCGCAGGGCGCGGAGTCCGCAGCAGGTGGCAGCGGGTGAAGGCCGATCCGTGGGGGCGCACAGCAGCGTGGGGAGCGCGCGGGCGGTTGGAGGCCTGCGCCTGGGATCTCCGGGTGGAGCCCGCGCGGGCAGGCCGGGCCAAGAGTTAGGAGCCTGAATTGAGGCCAGTCTCAACCCGGTGGGCTACGGCTTGAGATGGGGGCGGGGGTTCCCAGCCAACTAGGTCAGGGCTCTGAAACCCCCGGAGGCTGCTTGGAAGCAGACCCCGGTGAACGTGGCCTTTCTGTTGGGGCTGAGGGGCTGCGGAAATGATAAGACTTTCCGGGGTGAGGTGGGGAGTGGGAGGAGGTGCGCAGCGCTCCACATTCTCCTTCAAAGAGAGTCAGAACTGCTGCTTCTCGGATAAGGGGTAATTTTGTTCTGACCACCCGTCTGTTCACCCCTAAACCTGATAGCTGTGGCATCTCAGGAAGTCTTCGTCACACAGTCTCCTTGAAACCGGCCCGGATGGGTGACCTCGTGGTCGCCCCCAGGGATCCCAGAGCTGGAGAACGGGGGTTTCTGGGAGACCTCGCAGCCCGCCGCTGACCTTTCACCCACAGCAGGGCAGTTTAGAGTGACCTGAGCAGGCTGAGTCAGCCACGACCTCTTCGCTTAATGTACTTTGTCTCATCTTTAGCGAGAGGGGTGGCTTTAAATTGTAGTCTGAATACATAGGCATTTTTAGTTGGGATTTCTGCGATTTGGGGCTTACCATACTCCCCTTCAAACTTCACTTGTGACCTTGACCTCGACCTCATCTTTTGAAACAGTTTCGGATTAGGTTCCCGTTTTGCTTACTTGGGCTGTTAACTTTTCCCTCACTTAAACAGAGGTGTGTTTTTAAGGCAGTTCTTCCAAATAGTATTTTGGTACGAAAGCGTCTATTGCAAATGTACTAAGTGAAGGTTTAATGTCATAGATTTGCAATGGTTTGGTAATGAAGTGATCGTTGATGGATTGGTTTGCACTATATTTTTACTTGGAGGAAAGACTTAATAAATTGAGTCTTTTGTTTTTAGATTTTAAAAATGGGTGATGTTGAGAAGGGCAAGAAGATTTTTGTTCAGAAGTGTGCCCAGTGCCATACTGTGGAAAAGGGAGGCAAGCACAAGACTGGGCCAAATCTCCATGGTCTCTTTGGGCGAAAGACAGGTCAGGCCCCTGGATTTTCTTACACGGATGCCAACAAGAACAAAGGTAAGAGGGAGACAGTTAAATAACTGAAGCACAAATTCCATGGATGTAACCTATGGTAAACCCTTCAAAAGGAGTGTAAAATACTGAACAGCACATCTCTTCTTATTTAGGTATCACCTGGGGAGAGGCTACACTGATGGAGTATTTGGAGAATCCCAAGAAGTACATCCCTGGAACAAAAATGATCTTCGCTGGCATTAAGAAGAGTGCAGAAAGGGCAGACTTGATAGCTTATCTCAAAAAAGCTACTAATGAGTAATAGTTGGCCACTGCCTTATTTATTACAAATGTCTCATGACTTTTTTTATGTGTACCATATTTAAATTGATCTCATACACCAGAATTCAGATCATGAATGGCTTATAGAGCATTTCTTTCGAGGCAGTCCTGATTTAAATAAGATTGGCTTGTGGTTAAATGAATATGGTCAGCTTTTTGAGCTTTGATGATAATTTTGGTTCAGCAACCCTGTCACTGTCCTCCCTTCTAAAAATATGGTTGGACTTGATTCCTAGTGTTCAACTTTTCACAGAGGTGGTGAGTGCCATCTCAAAACCTGTAGGAGACTGGCTTATATTTAGATTTATATGACTGGTTGTATTAATATGTTTAAATTCTGAGGAAATCCCTTCACTGTCTCTTAGACCTGCAAGACTTGCTTGTGTTCCAAGTTGTGTTCATTAGCCTGTTAAAAGGAAGGGCTGCAGATAAGCTGGCAGTGACCATTTTATCTTTTTTGGTCCCAACTATGGCAATTTAACAAAATTCCCTGTATCTAAACTGTTGCCTTTTACTGAATGAAAGGCATTTTAGTGTGGTTTCTGTATATCAAATAAAGAGTATTTAACACTTCTACATTTTATAGATGATCTTTAAGGTCAGGTGCTTTTAAAATTCAGAATGACAAGATATAGTAGCAAATTTTGTGAATTCTTTGTCATACTACAGTAAGTTATAATTCAGGATTGTCTTGAATAGCTATTCATTGACTATATATGTGTGTGATTGGTAATGGTGCTTTTGCCAGCTCACTAGGATTAAAGTAGAGAATAGATCAACACAAAATTGTAAATTATGTCATCATAAGGCTTAAGATAATTAAAAACAAAGTCACAGATCATGATTTTGCTAATGTGCTTGATTTAATGCCTGATGCCCAAATTTTAATGGTTGAAAAGTACAATAGCCCCAAATGATGCAGCAGTGTTACTAATCATACTACTAGCTTACATTTACTTGTCCTCTGTGACCATTGGACTAAGTTGTATTTGTGGTACAATGCAGAAGATGCCAGGTTTAAAGTTAGATCATATTTAGAGTAGGGGTTGGCGAACAGCCCATGGGACCTGTTTTGGTAAATAACCACTTTGCTGGAACACAACCACATTTATTTATGTCTTCTCTGGGGCTGCTTTCATGCTACATCAGAACTGAGTAGTTGCTATAGACTGTATGGCCCACAATGCCTAATATACAGACTGGCACTTTATAGAATAAGCTTCTCAACCCTTGGTTTACAGGTGAGCTTTGCACAATCCCATTTTTGCCATCTGGAGAATAGAAGTAATCTACCTCATAAGATTGCTATTAAGCATTCATTGACATCTGTGAAAGCTCTTAACTGGTAAGCACTGAAATACTCATTTAAATCCAGGTCAAATGCCTTGGAAATCACATAAAAAATTACCGCTCCCATAGTTAGCAGTGACCTGCCATGTCTATTCTTTTTATTCTCAACTGTGTCTTATGCTCTCTAGGACATTTGACACCCTTGATTATAATTTTTTTTACCATCCTGAGTTTAAGTTTCACACATGGAATAAAAATACATTGGCATAAAATCTTCATGTACATACAGCTATAATCATCCGTTGGTAATCCAGATACTTCAGCAAGGCACTTTCCCAAATTCGAGTCCCATAACTTGAATTGCTTTATAGTTACAAGGTGCATTCACATCTCAATTTATCCTCACTACCTCATGGAACAGGTACAGTAAGTCTTGTGGATAGGTTCTGCAACTTGAGCTAAATGGCATATAACAAAACCAATTTTACCCTAGATTACTTGACATAAACAAGAGTGAAGTTCCTGTGGCATCTCTTCTAACAAAATGATGTTATTCACGGACCCGCTGTGCTGTCCCTATTTTGTACCTAAGTTAACAGGCTCAGAGGTTGTTACAGCCAAAGTTTGCACAGGAGCATTACTTTGGGAGTATCACACGTATGGACCCTGCCTTCTAAACTCCACGTAAACTGGGTCATCTCTGTTTTCCTCTTTACAGAACTCACATGTCTTTCCCTACTAGAGACTGCTCTCTCCAGGCCTCTGAACCTCTGCAGCCCTCCCACGTGGAGCCTGCTTGTTCTTGCACAGTGTCCACAAGAGGCTTTGTGGTCTTAGCATCTTCCAGGTCATCACTCTTCCTTTGTCATGCAGAACTGCCTGTGTGAGATTCAGGACCTCTTTATGGGCCCTTTACTGTTTGTACTTCTGGACCTTGATCATACACTACAACTTCAGCACCTAGCTTATATACTTCATTCTCTCTCTCTTTTTTTTTTTTCTTAAATTATAATGGTAATAGCTGCACACAAGGGAATGAATGACCCATCCTTAGTGCCACTGTAGCCTCAAACGTTTTATTTGATTTTTAACTCTTCTCAGCACTTTTCCCATGGTTGGTTGCAATTTAGACTTGTCATTGCTTCAAGAACCTCCCCACGTCTGAAATTAGAAATCCCACTCCACCAATCTGATTACAACCTCATATCCCTCCAGTTTTCTCATTTTTATTTCTCTTGCTGATTCAATTGAACCAGCAGACATGCTGTGTCTGTCCTTTTATATATTTACTAGTGGCCCGGTGCATGAAATCGTGCACATTGAAAGGAAAGAAATCTTTTATTTTTATTTATTTTTAATATATTTTATTGATTTTTCACAGAGGAAGGGAGAGGGATAGAGTCAGAAACATCGATTCAGCTGCCTCCTGCACACTCCCAACTGGGGATGTACCCGCAACCAAGGTACATGCTCTTTACCAGAATCGAACCTGGGACCCTTCAGTCCACAGGTCGACGCTCTATCCACTGAGCCAAACCAGCTAGGGCTAGAAGAAATCTTTTATCATCACTATTCGCCCTTTCTCTATAAGGAAGTGTCAACCAAATTTACGATTAACAATGACAGATCGAAACACGCGTGCGATTGGAGCTAGCCAGAGCTGTATATGTATCGCGCATGTGTGAGTCAACTTAGCCTTTTTATATATATATATATAATAAATATATATATATAATAAACTTGCTTAATTAGACCAGCTTTCTGATTTAGCTAAACTTTTTCCAGCCCAGTGAAGCACCCCAACTTCTCTTTCAGGTAATTGTCAGCAACACAGCAGTAAATATCAACATGAAGCATATTATTGTAGATCACTCAGGGAGAACAAAGGGTAAAATAATTAACTGCAGCAGTGTTTGACTATATTCTGTGCAGTGAGAAACCTGAAGTCATTTTCAAGGTCCACCATTCTTATTTTCAGTTGGGTCAAGTTTCTAAGCTTTCTAAATCTCCATTTTCCAGCTCATGAAAAGAAAATAGGATTCCACGGAGTCTCCTATCTACCTACTCCAGGACTTCTGTGAGGATCAAATGAGATGAGGCACGGGAAAACGCTTCACAGACATTTGGTTAAAGTGTAAAGTGTTTCCACCTGGCTATAAAGCAAGTTGTGTTCCTGGGCTGAATGACTGCAAGGAGGCTAGTCACTAGGGAGAGGAAGCTGGGTGTTGCTATGTGACATCATTACCTGGATGGTTGGACACTTATCATATTAGCCTTTTTTTATTTAATATATTTTATTGGTTTCTTACAGAGAGGAAGGGAGAGGGATAGTCAGAAACATCGATGAGAGAAACATTGATCAGCCGCCTCCTGCACACCTCCTACTGGGGATGTGCCCACAACCAAGGTACATGCCCTTGACTGGAATCAAACCTGGGACCTTTCAGTCCACAGGCTGACGCTCTATCCACTGAGCCAAACCAATTAGGCCATATTTGCCTTTTATATATATATAGATTCTCCCCCAGTCTTCCCAGGGGTTAATGTAGAAGTTCATCATGTTCTTCAAGCTTATCTTACCCCTAGCTTCCCTTCTCAAAGCACATGCCCTTGCCTCCCATTTCAGATAATGAATTCTCTACTTCTGACTACAGGGAAGGTTGTTCACCATCACTTACCTTCAACAATGCTCTTGCCCTAACCGTTTGGCTATGGATAGAGCGTCTGCCTGCGGACTGAAGGGTCCCAGGTTCGATCCTGGTCAAGGGCATGTACCTTGGTTGCGGGCACATCCCCAGTAGGGGGTGTGCAGGAGGCGGCTGATCAATGTTTCTAACTCTATCCCTTTCCCTTCCTCTCTGTAAAAAATTAATAAAACATTTAAAAAAAAAACAAAAAACAATGCTCTTAATTTAAATATGGTTCAGAATGTTCAATTGCACCAGACAGCAGCTCCAGATGTTACATATGCTGCAGTGTGGTCAATCTGATGTCCATCCCAACCCCCTTGTCCTCTGCCTCCCCTCCCTTAGAAACTGGAAGAGTTGAATGCTGGCTTTCTTCTCTGTGCAGGAACTTTGCCTTGGAACTGCACTCCCAACAAAACAGATAAACTGCATATATTCTATCAGACCGGGAAACTACATCTGCACTGAGTTGACAAATCTTTTTAGTTTGGGGATAATAGGGGAAATCTATAGATAATTTTCTAAGTCACCTGCCCTGAGTTGGGACAGACCGTGTTATAAGATGAAAACTTGATCCTTTTTCCTAGTGAGTGTTGGAGGAAGATAGATCAAGGTCTGAGCCCTCTGCTGATACTTAATGGAATCTTAGGCACATTAACCCTTCTGTTCCTTAAGTTTCCTCATTTGTAAACTGACATTAAATATATTTACCCTTAGTGTCATTTTGAGAATTAAACGATAGAATATACTTGGCACATTGTCTGGCACTGAGTAAACACTCAAATGTTAGCTAATTTTTGGCCCAATCCGGGGCCCAGACCTCCATGCCAGGGCTCACACCTACATCCAGGCCCTGACTCAGACCTCCGTCACAGTTCCAGACCTCCAACCAGGACCCAGACCTCCATCTGGGGTCCCACTCTGTCCCACCCCCAGATTGTATAGACAAGACATTTGTCAAAGTGAAAATAGGAAACAAAAAAAGAAAGAAACAGGAGAGCTTCATTGGCTCCTGAAATACTTTAGGGGAGGAAGCTGCTAAAAAATATTTGCCTGAACCAAAATGTGTTGCCTCTTAGTGTGTCATTTGTTTCATGGACTGTTCTCCAGGAGTCTCTCATGTTCTACTTAATCTTATGAATAGACAGAGGTACTGCTCTAGAAAACAGGGCCATGTCTGGGTGATTTTTCAGGGATGCTTGTATAATGAACAGCCTTGGAAGAGAGAGTGTTACAGAAAACCGGAGAAGAACCAAGCAACGCTTAGAGAGATGGAGTTACATTTTTTATTATTATTATTATTCTTACACACGGGCCCAGAGGAAAATGTCTCTCAAATTCTGGGCCCCAACATAGAGGAACTTTCCTATTTATATGTTTTTACCTTCTTTGTCTCCCAAATATGGGGTTCTGTTCCGGTCCTCTTTGCAAGTTCTTAAAGAGCCCCTATGTGCTGGGGCTTTGAGACCTCGACCATAGGCCTGGCCTGGTGCCAGCACTGATAACTTCGTCCGGGGAAGGTTTAATGGCCTCTCTGAAGTGGGAGTAGTCTTATTTTCCTTATTATTTAAGCAAGCAAGCATTTACAGAAGCCAAATAGCAGGGTTAAAATTTCAAACAGCAGTTTTTATATAAGATGGATGCTTCAATAGTGTGTCTCTCTGGGAAGGTTGGTTTACTGTCCATTAAAATAAAGATAATGTCTCCCAAAGGGGCAAAGGTCAGGCAGGTTTAGGCCCAATATAAAAGATTGGGTTCCCTATGTTCTATGTTCCTCATGTAATGTAATCCACTGTGTATGCAGGTATTATCTGACCCTCTGGTGTTGGCCTTTGGGGATTAGGGAATTGCTGATACTCTGGCTTCTGTTATTGCAGCAATTAATAAACTCCCGGATGTATATCTCAGCCCCAGATGGAGATCTGGGTCCTGGGATGGAGGACTGGGCTCAGGCTGGAGGGCTGGGCACTGAAGGGAGGGCTGGATTGTAGGATGGACGTCTGAGCACCTGATACAGGACTGGATACTGGGTTTGCGGTCAGGGTCCTGGGATGGAGTTCTGGGCCCTGGCATGAAGGTCTGAGACCCAGATGTAGGTCTGAGCCCTAGATGGAGGTCTGGGACCCTAATACAGGACTGGATTCTGGGTTTGAGGTCTGGGACCCACGATGGACTTCTGGGCCCTGGCATGACGGTCTGGGACCTGGATGTAGGTCTGGGCCCTGGATGCAGGCCTGGGTCCTGGAAGGGCAGTTCTGGCCCCAGAGGAAGGTCTGGCTAGTGTGCTGGACCTCTGGGTTACAGAATGCTGTCCTGGACTACGGATGGAGATCTCGTCCCCTGATACAAGACTGGATTCCGTGTTTGAGTTCTGAGCCCCGGGATGGCCCTCTGGGTCCTGGCATGAAGGTCTGGGACCCGGATGTAGCAGTGGGTCCTGTAAGGGAGGTCTGGCCACTGGGGGGCGGTCGTGGGCCCAGGATGGAGGTCTGGGTCAGGAACAGGACCTCAGGATCAAGGAAGGGTGGTCTGTAATATTCTCTTTGTTAGTGCTGAATAGTCTCCAAGAAAATATTTTGCCTGAAAAGATGGGAGTTTATTTTTATTGTTTGTTATTCTTATCATTATGACTATAATCATTGACATAATATTTTATGACATATGACCAAAATCAATGACAATGCTTTCATTTAAAAACTTTTGTTGCATATCCTGGCCAAATTTTAGGGTAAACACTTTTAATTATGGTAGTCTAATTTAGTATAGAGCAAACATACCGAAAACAGGCATTTTTACAGCAAAGGGATGTGTGTGATAACTGCACACTATTTGAAAGATTTGTGTGGTTAATTTAAATGGGCTGCTTAAGCACTGGCAGTGGGTGAGCGGAAATACCTTTTACTCCATTCTGCAAAAGGAAAAACTGCAGCTAATAGAAACCCTGTAGTGTCTTTTATCTTGCATGTCTTTTATTTCCATCTGGCAGGTGGAATTCAGAGGGATGGCCACCATTACATTTCTGACATATATGTTTGCTCATTGACATCATTGCTCACTTCTATTTCCCCTCCCAAGAATTGCTGTCAATGCCATTTTAAATAGGAGCTCATTGGCAAATTATAGTAGGTTTGATCTCAGCCTAAAAAGATCTGACATGAAAGATCTATGCCCTAGCAGTTTATCTCTTAATTTAAAAAAATTTTTTTTTCTCTTCAGCTCAGGTACCTGACAATGATGAGCAGTTTGTGCCAGACTGTCAGGCTGAAAGTTGTTAGTATGACTCGTTTCTTGACATTGTCTGTGTTTTTGTTGTTTCCTTCTTTCTCTTTGGTTTATTTCCACTTCCAGGGTCTGTTCTTGCATTGTGTTGGTGCCCTGTTAGCTTACAGTCACGAGGTGATTTTACTTGTCACGCTGTGGCATCAGCAGAATTCCTGTGTGATCTGAGCAGAGCTTCGAATAGCAGCTCAGGAAAACTGATTGGATCAAAAGACAGTCCTGTTCCCTATGTTTCACCAATATCCTGGGAGAGGGAATGGCAGGAGATCCATGAATATGCAAGTGTTTACTTCCTTTTTTTTTTTTTCAGTACGTTCACAAGGAGAAGTCTGATGCTGATGGGAGACAGTCAGTTAAAATCCGTATGAGATTATTTATTGTATAATATAAAAATTCTGGGCCAAACATTCATTGGCTTAGTATGATTTTACATTCATGAACTTTCACCTGCTTTACATTTTAGCCTCCTTTTCTGCTTCCTGGTTGCAGTAACACAAAAGGAAGTAGCCGTTGGCATCTCTCAGAACTTCTGAAGTGTTTCTGCCCCTCTGCCTGGCTGGGCCTGACTGTCCGAGACTTTGTGGGGAGTGATTCATGGGCACCGCCCTCCTGTAATTGCAGTGAGCATTTGCCTGTGCAAACATGGCTGCCTCAGGGTTTACTCCAGATGTGTTGGAAGCCGCCCATTGTCCTCACTAGCAGAGAGGTGTGGACAAGGAACCCGGAGGGCTGGTCAACCTTGAAGCTCTGAAAGGTCAGAGCCAAGCACCCACTGTCTAGTTGAGACAAAGGGAGCTAAGCAACTTCCACCTTTTAGTTTTATGTAAATCCTTGCTGATTGGCTATTATTGGAATTGCCTGCCCAAAGGCTATGGGTGTATCCCATAGTCTTATAAACGGGATCGCTAGGCCAGAGCGGGGTGGAGTCCTTCCTCTTGAGCTGGGCTCCCGCCTGGCCCCCAATATTCCCAAAATGTATACTTTCTTGTCTAGCCTCTTTCATTTGTGTGTGGCCTCCTCCAGAGCCTGAACCCTGAACCTGAACCCTGAACCACGCGGGACGTGGGGGGGACACTCGCACTGATGTTTTGATGTTCGACCAGCTAATGGCAGCTATTGACTTGAGGTGCAAATAGTAGAAAAAAAAAAAAAAGGTATAAAACGTCATCTTGATTATGAAACTGACCTAATACATTTTGGTTCTGTTAGCATCATTTAAAGCTCTAACTTGTTTAAATTTCCAGACCACTGGCAGTTAATTTCACAGGAGACAATATCAACGGTAATAAGAGATGATTGATACCTTGCAACTTATCAAACCCATAGTTTCACACTTATCATAAATCGCACACAACTACATATGTTACTTCAGTTAACAGATGTTTGTGAGCAGTGTTTTAAACGCTTACATTTGGTTTCTTAAATTTCTTGGGTTCAAGAGTCAATAAGAGTTTTCTTCCAGACCCTTTCCCATGTTACATGCTTTAGTTCAGCTTTGTTAAAAATGGTAGTAAAATATACATAAGAGAAAATTTATCATTCTAACCATTTTCAAGTGTGCAGTTCAGTGGTACTCACATTGTTATGCCAACATCAACATTACCCATCTTCAAAACTTTCTCTCATACTGAAACTCTATAGTTATTAAAAATGACTTTCCACTCCCCCAATCCCTGGTAACTGCTATTCCATGGGCTTGATTTGTTTTTGTTGTCAATCCTCACCCGAGGATATTTTTCCATTGATTTTTAGAGAGAGTGGAAGAGAGAGGGAAAGACAGAGAAACATCGATGTGAGAGAAACACATCGATTGGTTGCCTCCTGCACAAGCCCCGACCAGGGCCCGGGCCCGAGGAGCCTGCAACCAAGGTACTTGCCCTTGACCAGAATCGAACCTGGGACCCTTTGGTCCACAGGCCGACATTCTATCCACTGAGCCAAACCGGCTAGGGCTATCAGCTTGATTTTTGATATGAGAAGATAATTTTGTGTGCTGTTTTATGTCTTAATATAGTTATTAGACATATGATTTCAAGAAACGTATTTAGCAATGATATAAATCTTAATTAGAGACTCTTAGAAATTTCCAGAAGGACAATAGCTAAGGATGATGGCTAGGCAAGGCATTCTTCTTCATTGAAGTGTGGAAGAGAATGGTCACATTCCCAACATTTCCCTTTCTGTAGTGTTCTGAGTTCTTTCTAAAAGCTAAACGTGTCACCTGAGTGGGAGAATCCATCTCAATGAGTTTTTTGCATCTGAAAAAATTGGTAATGATTCCAATACTATGCCAAATGCCAGGGTAACATAACTGCCTTCAGGTAATTTTTTATTTCTTTTCTTATTGGACCTCTTTTCCGTTTTTGTTATTCCTCATTATTTCACCTCCTTGAATTCTCTTCTCTTGGTCACAGAGATATGATTTTCCCTTTCTCTTTGCACGCCTTTGACTCCTCCTCCTCATTCCACTCATCTTCCTTCCTTCTTCCCAGGGTTCTGTCTTCAGACCTTTTCCTCTTATTTTACCTGGGCCATGCTAGAACTTTCTGTGATGATGGAAATAATCTGTACCATTCGATGCAGTAGCCACTAATCACATTGGTCATTGAGCACATGAAATGTGGCTAATGGGATTGAAGAAATGAATTTGTTTTTTTTTAATTTTAAGACTTTGAATTAAAAAGACACACATGGCTGTTGGCTACTCTAGTGGCCAGCGCATTCTGTATGGCTACGTCGCCCACATTGTACTCTCTAGCCGGGGTCTCCATTCTGCCTCTATTGACTGGACTTCTTCCGTGATCCACCTCTGGGTCCTTGTGCAAATTAGAAAAATGCAGGCCCTCTGGACTCAGCTGAGCGTCGGCATAAGACAGCGTTTACACAGCAACCCCAATCTTCAGTGTGCTGCCCACAGACAGGTCACACTCAGCAGGGCTGATCTTGAAATCATGATGTTCCCTGACTAACATCTGTCTCCTACTTCTGTTGCCTTTCTAAGTTGATGGCATCACCATCCAAGCTGAAAGACTTTGATTTATCCTCAGTCCGCCCAGTTCTTTACCATTAACCTCAAGTTGCTTACCAAGTTGCCGATTCTACCTTTCTAATATATCTTAATTTCATAACCTTACTCATCTCTATTCACACCTTACTTCACACCCACATTCTGCCCCAATGGATCTTGGGAACCAGCCTTTCGATTGGCATCCTTGCTCTCAATTTTCCCTCCATTCAGTCCATTCTCTGCAGAGGCATCTGCACACAGTTGTCTGACCTCCTTACTTTTCTCCCACAACTTCCTTCAGGACAAAGTCCTAATTCTTTAACTGGACGGAAAATCATTCTATAACCTAAGCCTGTACTACTGTTTCAATTTTAACTCCCGTCATCCCTGTCCCTCCCCGTCCCCCGAACTTGAGACTTTCTAATTTTTCAGTTCTACAAACAGAGTGAGCTCTCTAATGCCTCTGTGCCTTTGCTTTAACAGTTTTAGAGTAGTCCCCTCTTACTTGTGGGGGTATACGTTCCAAGACCCCCAGTGGATGCCTAAAACTGCACAGTGGATAGCACTGAACCCTATATATGCTGTTTTATCCTCTGCATACATACCTGTGATAAAGTTTAAGTTATAAATTAGGCATAGCAAGGGATTAACAACAACAATCATAAAATAGAACAGTTATAACAATATGCTGTACTAAAAGCTATGTGGGTGTGATCGCTTTCTCTCTCTCTCTCTCTCTCTCTCTCTCTCTCTCTCTCTCTCTCTCTCTCTCTCTCATAACCAAGATGATTATCAAGTGTCTAATGGGCTGGTAGCTTAGATAGGGTTCACACTTCATGCAGGATGGAGTGGGACAGCACGAGATTTCATTATGCTACTCAGAATGGTATGCAATTTAAAGCTTATGAGTTTTTTATTTCTGGAATTTTCTATGTAGTATTTTCGGACTTTTGTTAACCACGGGTACTGTAATCACGGAAAGCGAAACTCTGGACAAGGGACTATTATACTTAACAGTAGGAAACTAATAAATGTTCCATGAATTAATATGCATGATCTTCTCAACTACAGTTTAGTTTCTATGGTAGCAGAAACTATCTCCTTTAATTTCCTCCACACTGCTGTTAATTACTCCTTCCTGATTGCATGAACCAAAGATCTCACACTATATCAAGTAATAGGGGTTTATTAAAGACTTCTAAGAATAGCACCATTCACAGGCTAAGGCCGCCCTTCCAAGGAGTTGTTGGGTTTTTAACATGCTGTCATTCATGTAACTCCTCTTTTAGACTTTGCTTCTCTTTTATGTCTACACTAGAGGCCCCATGCATGAAATTCATGCAAGAGTAGGCCTTCCTTCCCCCGGCTGCCAGCACTGGCTTCCCTCTTGCACCCGGGACCTGGTCTTCCCTTGCAGCCCAGCTTCATTAGTAGGTCATCTGGAATGATGTCCGGTCTAATTAGCATATTACACTTTTATTATTATAGATCTGCTGTGAACTAGCTGACTCTTCCCCATTCAACTACCTGAGGGGGGAAATCCAATAGCCTTGCTAATGATCCCTAATAGTTAGAGCTTTTTATTTTATTTATTTACTAGTGGCCTGGTGCACGAAATTCATGCACGGGGGCGGGGGGGATGGGAGGGGAGGTGTCTCTCAGCCCGGCCTGCATTCTCTCAAATCTGAGACCTCTGTGGGATCGGGCCTAAACTGGCAGTTGGACAACCCCCTCACAATCCAAGACTGCGGGCTTCTAACCGCTCTCCTGCCTGCCTGCTTGATCACCCCTAACCACTCTGCCTGCCAGCCTGATCACCCCCAACTGCCCTCCCCTCCTGGCCTGATCAACCCTAACTGCCTCTGCCTCGACCCCGCCACCATGGCTTTGTCTGGAAGGACTTCTGGAAGGTCTCATGGTCTAATTAGCATATTATTCTTTTATTAATATAGATTTATTTTTAATCCTCACCCGAGGATATTTTCCCATTGATTTTAGAGAGAGTGGAAGAGAGAGGGAAAGACAGAGAGAAATATCAACGTGAGAGAAACACATGCCTATGATAAAGTGCACTGTGGATAGCACTGAACCCTATATATGCTGTTTTATCCTCTGCATACATGCCTATGATAAAGTTTAACATAGGGCCAGGGGAACCTGCAATCGAGGTAAGTGCCCTTGGCCAGAATCGAACCCAGGACCCTTCGGTCTGCCAGCCGATCCTCTATCCACTGAGCCAAACTGGCTAGGGCAGTAGAGCTTTTTATTTATTTATTTTTAAATATGTATTTTTATTGATTTCAGAGAGGAAGGGAGAGGAAGAGAGAGAGATAGAAACATCAATGGTGAGAGAGAATCATTGATCGGCTGCCTCCTGCTTGCCCCCTACTGGGAATTGAGCCCGCAACCCCGGACATGTGCCCTTTACCGGAATTGAACCTGAGACCCTTCAGTCCGCAGGCCGTCGCTCATCCACTGAGCCAAACCAGCTAGGGCCGGCAGAGCTTTTTAAAGCAAGCCACTTCATAGGTTTTCAGGTGCCATCTCTGTCCTAATGCATGGCTTCCTCTTACTTCAGAAACTACGCTTCCTTAGGCCCTGGCTGTCAGGGAGGCAGTAGTTGGTGGGCCTGACAGGTGCAGTGATTGGCATGTTTGTTAAGCATCTTACACAGAGTTCAAAATGAATGTTGGTTTAAGTCAGGGGTTCTCAAACTTTTTAAACAGGGGGCCAGTTCACTGTCCCTCAGACCGTTGGAGGGCCAGACTATAGTTTAAAAAAAAAACTATGAACAAATTCCTATGCACATTGCACATATCTTATTTTGAAGTAAAAAAACAAAATGGGCCGAAACCGGTTTGGCTCAGTGGATAGAGCGTCGGTCTGCGGACTGGAAGGTCCCAGGTTCGATTCCGGTCAAGGGCATGTACATTGGTTGCGGGCACATCCCCCGGTGAGGGGTGTGCAGGAGGCAGCTGGTCGATGTCTCTCTCTCTCATTGATGTTTCTAGCTCTCTATCCTTCTCCCTTCCTCTCTGTGAAAAATCAATAAAAAAACAAAATGGCAAAAACACCCACATGTGGCCCACGGGCCGTAGTTTGAGGACGCCTGGTTTAAGTTATCTGAAGGGAGAGGAAGAAGAATTTAATGACTATGTATAAATTAATCCTGTTTAGAGTATCCTGGATATTTGTTTGGGTCTTAATATTGAGCTAGGGTACAAATGTCCTATTCTTTGATTTGTAGCTGTCATTGCCATTTTGAGATTCAGGAAGTTTGTGATTCTGTCCCTCTCTTCATAGTTCCATGCCTTTTACCAAATGAAGTCACCTCGTTTCTGAGGTTCAACATTTTCTCCAGAGGAATCTAGAGCTTTGACACTTCATTTTTATTATTTTTATTTTTTTAATGACACTTTATTTTTAAATGCTCATTTACCAGAGCAATATGTCCTTTTCTCTCTCAGAATTATTCAGGAAGCACCTTTACACAAAGAAACAATTTTACGTTGTCCTGATTCGGCCTTGTAGTATTATATTTGTCTTAAATCCGTTATTTAATTTAGCATGCATTTTAAAATATATAATTTGTATACTATAAATATGCTACATATTATCAGATCAATTAGCCCTTCTAAAAGGCCTGTGAGGTAGGTACTATTATTTTTTTACAGATTAGAAAATTTGAGATTAGGAAGGTTAAATACATTATCCAAGTTTGCACAATTGGTGAAAATAAGAATGGAGGTTTAAAATCCACCACTGTCAAGTACATCCAAATTACATCATTTTTCAGACTCTGTCAAAACACAGGGCTGCCCTAACCGGTTTGGCTCAGTGGATAGAGTGTTGGACTGCAGACTCAAGGGTCCCAGGTTCGAGTTCGGTCAAGGGCATGTACATCCCCAGTGGGAGGTGTGCAGGAGGCAGCTGATCGATGTTTCTCTCTCATAGATGTTTCTAACCCTCTATCCCTCTCCCTTCCTCTCTGTAAAAAATCAATAAAAGATATTAAAAAACAAACAAACACAGGCATTATCTAAGGGTCACAGGAGGAGACGTGACTCCCAGCTCTCCTCTTCCTCATGACCCCTTCCTCCCCCATTGCCTGTATTATCTGATGCAATTGATTGAGTTCTCTCTGGTTCCATTTTTCCATCCATGCAACATGTGTTGATGCCTAACGTTTGAAAGTATTTCTTGGAAGCACAAGAATTACATGAATGTAAATTTAGATGATTTAATAACAAGTTACAGGATCAAATATTATTGAGGAGCTCGGGAGGAAATAAATGGGGAAATTACAGTGATGGAAAAAGTTGGATGAGAGAGACAATAAGGGATCTAAAGTTTCACATTCTTCTCAGTTCCCCACAAATAAGAGATGTGTTTAAAAATGTGTTTGGAAAAATAGGTAAATAAATACATAACTAAATAAGTAAATAATTAGATAGATAGATAGATAGCTAGATAGATAGATAGATAGATAGATAAAGCTTGGCAAATCATGGAAACCAGCTGTGCTTTGCAATGAACACCAGAGGGCACTAGACTCCATAGTGATGCACAGGCCTTAAAGGCACACATCACAGCTAGATATTATAAATATCTAATAAATATCTAATAAAAAATATAAATATATATAAACATATATATATATAAATATATAAAAGGCTAATATGCAAAGTGTCCCAGCTTGTTCTGCGTCTCCGCACCTCCTACCAGTCTCAATGTGCTTTCTTCTTTACTTCTCTAGTTGTAGGACTTCCATTCAGCCAGCTTTCCAGCGGTTCTGGATGATGGTGGTTCTGTATTTTAGTTGTAATTTTGATGTGGTTGTGGGAGGTGGCGAGTACAGGCGTTTACCTATGCCGCCATCTTCCCCCTCTTATTTGGAGAGAATTTTCTTTTTAAAAGGAAAGTATCCTTATAACATTTGTTTTAAAAATTATCTTAAGTAGCACTATGAGTTTAGCAACTAACATATGACATTCTGTATTTTAACGTTTTAAAAATCCTGTGTCTTCCCTTTTGCCAAATGTATCAAGATTTCCCACTCTTGCCTCTGGTCAGGGCCAGTACTCCCCAAAGCTCCTGGTTTCACTAACGCTAATTATTCTGGGTGTTTTGGTGGTTCAGCTGTTTAACCAAGACAGAAAGGGCTTCAGGGGGAAAACCCATTTCCTCAGACTCTTCATCCTTTTCACCTTTTGTCTTCTCTCATCGTGTTTTTGCCTGGCGTCTCAAGAGTTAGACATTCACAACCCGGTATAACATAAGGTCACGCCTACCACCAGGTTAACAATTACTTCAGAGCTGCCCACTGAGTGAACCGTGGGATTTGGAGCGGAGCACAGAATCGCTCAATGGGACGTCACCTCTGACATTAGCTCAGAGCTGGAAGGAAGTCCAGGAGCAGAATTGAGCAGGGAAAGGACGTTTTCCTTGTGAGGGCTGCCAAACAGCATCCATGCATCCTTAAAATTAAGCATTTAAAATGATTAGTATTTAAAGAGGAGAAACCATCTATGATTCTTCCTCTGGGCTACAATCTGAGATTTCCAGTCTTCACTCTTTCTTCTTCTCCTTTTGGGTCTGTGAGAAACACCCCCATTATCCAGAGAAGACCGGGGGATGGGCCCAAAACTTGTGCCTGCAGAGGGATAGCAAGCGCCAGCCCACAGTTCAGTGTGGCATCAGCAGTGGCAGCCTGTGCCTGCGTCAGAAGGGCATCTTCCCAGTCAGGACTTCCCTAGGGCACGTGAGAAACCAAGGGTGAGGGCGGTCCATTGTTCAGGGCCTCCTTCTGAGCTTGTTAGACGTGTTCAGAATGGGACAGGCTCTGATGCCATTAGAGTTAAAGCCCGCGTGTCTTCTCCCACCTCAAGGAGACCCTTAAACATAGGCCAGTGGTCGGCAAACTCATTAGTCAACAGATCCAAGTATCAACAGTACAACGATTGAAATTTCTTTTGAGAGCCAAATTTTTTATTTTTTATTTATTTATTTTTTAAAATATACTTTATTGATTTTTTACAGAGAGGAAGAGAGAGGGATAGAGAGTTAGAAACATCGATGAGAGAGAAACATCGATCAGCTGCCTCCTGCACACCCCCTACTGGGGATGTGCCTGCAACCAAGGTACATGCCCTTGACCAGGAATCGAACCTGGGACCCTTGAGTCTGCAGGCCGATGCTCTATCCACTGAGCCAAACCGGTTTTGGCAAGAGCCAAATTTTTTAAACTTAAACTTCTTCTAACACGACTTCTTCAAAATAGACTCGCCCAGGCCGTGGTATTTTGTGGAAGAGCCACACTCAGGGGGCCAAAGAGCCGCATGTGGCTCGCGAGCCGCAGTTTGCCGACCACGGACATAGGCCATTAGCAGAGAACACTTGCAAGGCTCCAGGGAAAATGGCACTCGGAGTAAAAAGGATTAGGATATTTAACAGGCACATTTTGCACATTCCAAGAGGTTGGGGGTGAGGGCGGAAGCTCTGCTAAGTGCGTGGGTGCGCATTTATTATGGCAAATAAAGGTCCTCCATGTAGTCAGGTCTCAGTCGGCAAAGCAGGAATTAGCTCCACATGCATTAGCCATTCGAAATGTTTGGGGTCTCTCGACAGAATAGAAAATGTTCCTGTGCACACAGAGAGGTTGGAAAGGGTGATGGGCGCTACCTGCCAAAGCCTGGGAGCTGGTGGGTGGAGAGGGTCCTCAAACACTCTCGTAGGGCTGCAGCGGCACATGTGGATGGCTGTCTACTCCCACCCATGAAAGATAAGGCTGACTGTTGGACCCACTGCACTCGTCAGCTTCAGGGTCTCTTCTCTTCCCATCATTGCGATTTTCTGTATACGGTCTCTGGAGCTGCTCTGCCCGTGTTCCAATCAAGGTTTCCCTAATTACAGCTTTTCTGTCTCCAGTAATGGAAAATCTAACTTCTTCGCCTTAGCTTTGCTAATGTAGTTTTTGACCTCGTTCTGGCCTGATTCAACAAATGAAGCTCCCTTGCTGTCCTCTGCCAAAGACTTGGTCAAAAAGACCAAAGCTTTGTGACCTTGGAGAATCTTTGCGCCTCAGTTTCCTTACAAGAACCATATTGATAATATCTACTTGCTAGGGTTGTTGTGGAAGAACATGATGGGACTGTAAATTTTAAAAAGATTTTTCATTGATTTTTAAAGAGACAGGGAGAGAGAGAAATACTGATGTGAAGGCAAATCATGGATAGGCTGCCTCCTGCAGTCCTTTTACTGGAAATGAAGCCCACAACCCCGTCATGTGACCTGACCAGGAATCAAACCAGCAACCTTTGGATGCATGAGATGATGCCCAAGCAACTGAGCCACGCTGGCCAGGGTAATTTTTTTTTTTTTTTAAGTTAGGAAAAAATGTCCCCTAAAAGTTCCTGGAAGTCTTCTGGCTCTGGAAGTGGAGGAGCCATCACTTCACCTTGGGAGGAGTCTTCCTTTGTTTTGGGAAAACCACCAGAATGAATACCTTTAGTTCAAAAAGGCAAGTCCCCAGCATAAATGCATATAACCATTGCATATACCAATGCATCTAATCTTCCTAACATTTGAAATGAAAGTTCCATTTATATTATTTAATAAATATTTATGTAGCACTTATTGTGTACCTGGTATTGGTCTAAGTGCTTGGCAATATTAACCCATTCAATCTTTTTAAAAATATATGTTTTTATTGATTTCAGAGAGGAACTTGCCCCACTCCTGCAAAGTATTGCTACCTCGCTGGCTGCTGTAACTGAGCCTTCACCAGGCCATCTCACCATTCTATCAAGCCAGCTGCTTCAGGATGAGTGGGAGCATGGTAAGACCAATGCCACATGTTACGAATGCACTTCGCTCCAGATTGTGAAACAGGGCTAACTGGTGGCAAATCAATGCCCAGGTGGGCTACATTCTGAACTTGGATCATGGCTAAGACATCACTGTTGCGTGGGTTCATTGTATTTTCTCAGGGAACTCTCATATTATACCTGCTTTTAAGAAAGCATATGCCTTAAAAGATTATTAAAATGGTAAACTATATGTTATGTACATTTTACCACAATAAAAAAGTTATATGAGAGACGAAGATTTACTTCTGACCTTCCTGTTTCCAGCTGCATAGCATATCAAAGAAAGAACTTTAGATATTACCTAAATATTTTGATTATTAAACACTTACTGTTTATTCATTTATACCTCAGCTTATTTCAGAAAGAATTTAAGGCAAATGAAAATTTAGGTAAAATATAGTAAGGAAATTGAAGTAGTTAGGTAAGAACTTAAAAAAAAAGATTGTTTTCAAAAAGATTATTTTAAAAATAATTTGATAATTTAAAAAATGATAATTTTCAGAAGATAGTTTTCAAAATAGGATAGACTCATGACATAAATACAGATCAAAGTGAAAATATGTTAAAGATTTTTATTAATGAGGAAATTGGTCAGCAGTTTGAGGGAGAAGTTGAAGAATAGACATATTTATAGCTCAGGAATATTGAAATGAATGTACAAATGGAGGCAAAACTGGCCTCTTTCACTGTGGGAGAAGAAAGTCAATTAAACATCTACTAGGCAGGACAGAATTTGCATGTCTATACACAATAATAATCATTATCTTCACTTTACTGAGTCACAAATGGCTTCCATATAATCAGATAATCCCAGAGGGGTGTCCTCTAGAGTACAGACAACGCACAGTTTTCAGTGGAGCATAAATCTTTCCCTGCACATTAAACAAATCAAGAATGAAGCTAATACAAAAATACATACCAGGGAGGAATAGGATGAGAATTCTGTTTTCACAAAGAACTTGAAAACATAGAGGGTTGCCAGCACTGTGCTTCATGTTTTATTTGCCTCAGACTCCAGCTGGGAAGTTTATTTGAGAGTCCAACTCATAAATTTTTATTTATCTTCTAATCCGTGTAATATCACATATGTGTGATGACCTTTTATGCTATTGTTATGGTAACTACTTCAGGGTAGAAACATTTTTTCCAGCTGTGCGAGTTTCTCACTTTATCATTTTGGATGTTTTCATTTATTTGCACAGTTTATTCTTGTCATTACTTAAAAGAAAGACTGAGAATACGGTGTCCCCGTGACACATAATGGCATTGCATGAGCTGCATCTGGGGAACTGTAGATTCTTGAGGAAGAACTTCTGTAGCATCGAGTTATTGGCAGAAAAGATGAAATTTCAAACTGTCTTGAATATTGACCATGGGGGTCTTGGGAGAAGCTATAAATTAAGAGCCAACCAATATTCACTGAAAGTGAACACCTGCTATTGCCCTTATTCTATAGTTCAAAGTCATAACTGAGACCCTCTGTTGGCCAGAATCCTTTCCAATCTTCCTCTCAGATTATAGAGCAAAATAATTGTTTGGAACAGCCCACGCCACTCATCAAAATTCTGGTCAGGGGAGAACCCGAACCCCCTGAATTATCCAAAGAGCATTTAAGCTCAGAGAATGAATAGTTTATCCTTATTACCAAAATTAAATTATGACTCTGGGTCCCCATCCTACTCACCAGGAAAATTCGTTTTTCCATTCTTTGGGGACATCCTTCCGCAGATGACTCCAAGAATCTTTAGGGGTGCTTATTCAGTACAAAAGTTCAGTCTGGATACTATCATCTGAGGAAGGAAAAAATGGGAAACTGGCTCAGTCAGCAGTTCTTTTCTGCTAGTGCTATTTACTGCCAGTAGATGTCGCTATTGAAACTTGAGTTATTCACCCCACCCTGGTTCAATGTAGTCCTTTCCTGTTCTTTTAGATTTTTTTTAGGGGACCAATCGAAGAAGTAAACAAAAATTACCATATTTTTTCATGTATAAGACATCCCCCACTTTTCCAACCCAAAATGAAGAAATCAATATTTTAAACATAAAACAGAACACATTTTTATTTAGTAATTACCGCAGGTCATGTTTACATACCAGTACTATGATATTATGTATCATATCACTTTATCCAGCCTCTGTTGCATCACTGCTCTCTTCGTCACTATTAACTCCAGACATATCAATTTCTTCAACTTCTATTGTATCACTGCTGTCTTCTGAGTCACTGTCTATATATGTGAGATCATCCTCATATACTGGTGGCATTTTCTGAGCTAACTTTGTTCGTGTTCTCATGGCCAACCCTTCTCTCCTCATGAAACTGAAGCACCATTTTGCCTTTCCTGTAAAATCAACAATCTTCATTTCGCTTGCAAACATTCTTGCCTGACATTGAATAAGCTTGGTTGACACACATAAGCCACTCTGGGGCTGCTCCATAATTCAAGTCTTAAGCCTCTGCTCCAAGTTTGCCCATTTTGCTGGTTTTCCTCTTAAGGCCTTCTTCTTTTTTGGCATCTTAAGGAATTGTTCTTCCTGTTTCCTCCACTGGTCATACACTCAGTGGGAGGAGGTCCAAATTGTCTCTCTGCAGCTCTATTTCCATGCTCTTTTGCATAGCTGATTACATTCAGTTTGAATTTTGCAGAGTAAGACAATCGCTTAATGGTATTTATCTTTTTATTTTTTAATAACTTTATGGGCTCAGAACGCTCTGGTCTCTGTTGCATCTGCACACTCTCCACCTCCACCTCCAATTATGGCATCAGCTGACGTCAGTAACAATAAGGCTCGTGATTGGAGGAAGCCTGTTTGACAAGGTATGGGCAGATGCCCACCTGTGCGGCTCCCTCCTCAGCTGATTTCCCTGTATAAGATGCCCCTTGATTTTCAGTCTAACGATTTTTGGGGAGAAAAAAATAGCATCTTATACACGGAAAAATATGGTAAATGTTAAAACTTACTGCAAGGAATCTGGTCAAGATGGAGTAGGGAGACACTGCACTCACCTCTTCCCATGAGCACGTCAACTAAATTATAGAATAATCAACCTGGATAGCCATCTAAAGACTAGCTGAACAGAAGTCCTATAACTAAGGATATAAAGAAAAGCCACACTGAGACTGGCATGAGGATAGAAATGGGCTGTCCCTGCACCCACACGTGGCAGCTGAGAATCTGGAGGGGTAGCTCAGCTGCAGAGGTCCCCTCTGAGGAGCAAGGGGTCTTAGCCCCATACCAGGCTCCCCTCTGGGTGAGATGCAAGGCTGCTGGAAACCCGGGAGTCCTCTTAAGGGGTCAGTGCACAAATTCTTGGTCTTAGGCACCAACTTTGAACTCCAGTGGAGGGACAGCAGTTTGAGGGGGCTGGGTGGCAGAGACATATAGGGAGAAAATGAGTTGTGTGGCTTCAAGGCAAGGGCTGGAGGGACCATTGCCATTGTTCCTGGATTGAGTTGTCCTCCCATGCCACCCATGGGTGCCATCTTTCTTGGATAGAGCCCTCCCCCTACATGGCCAAATCTGACTCGACATGAGGCTGGTGAGCTCCATTAGCTGTAGCACGATGACTCCCTGAGATCCCACCCTCCCCAACTCATGCATGGCCCCAGGCTCTGTCAGAAGCAACCAGCCTGGGCCCGCAATGCAGTCTGGCTTAAAAAATAGAGGAATTTTGTCAAGCTTGAGGGGGGCAGGGGGGCCAGAAAAATACAGGGAGAAACTGAGTTGTGTGGCTTCAGCCTGAGGACTTGAGGGACAACCACCAGTGTCCCTGTATTGAGCCCTCTCCGCATATGGGCCAACTCTGAATCTACATTACCCTGTGAACGCTGCTGGCTCCACCCTGATGACTCCCTCAGACCCCATCCCACTGCAAAGTTCTGGTGATTTCCGAAAGCTTGAGACAGTCGTCCCACATCTCCCAGCATTTCTCTGGAAGATCCTGTTATGGGCTGTGGTGTGTTTTTGATAGTAAACTTTTTAAGAATTGTGAAGGCGCTAGGCAAAAAGTGTTCTGCCCACGATGAAGTCTGTGAAAGATGTGGTGAGACTATTGGACCAATGACACAGCCAATGACTCTGTCAGGCTGCTGCGGATGGAGGCCAGTCCTCCCATGTTACAAATCTTGTGCTTGTTGGTATTGAATACACACCTGAGCAGCTTATCACATCAGGACATGATATCTTCTTTATCTTCTATGGCTTCTACCCACTTCTATGGCTTCTACCCACTTTATCATCTATGACTTCAGTCCACTCACTCCACTCCAGTCACAGTGGTTTCCTCACGGTTTCAGGAACCACCACGGGGCCTTTCAGGCCACTCCTGCTCAGAGTCCTCTTCCCCCTTCAGTGCACAGCTCACAGCTCACGTATGGCCTCACCAGGGAGGCCTCCCCTGATCATGCTAAATGACATCCCCCCCCCACCACCCCATTCCTGCTTTATTTCTCTTTCTAGCACCCATCACTGCCTGACATTAGATTATATACTAATGTGTTTTAATATATTTGTTTTCTTCTGCTACAAATATGCTTTATGAGATAGATTTTGGTGCATGTCTATCTCCAGCACCAAGACCAATAGCTGAGCTATAAAGGACAGTCCGCAGATATTCACTGCATGGATCAACAGAAGGGCAGCTGGCTGTGACTGGACACAGACCGCTGGAAATGGGGTTTCAGGCTCCGTTAGGATATGCTGACTTGTTCTGGGGTTAATCAGAGCATTTTTTGGTAGCGACTGATATTGTGCCTAGGCCTCTGGCAGGAGATGGTGCCCTGAGGGGTCTGGAAAAAATGGGATTACTCTGACATTCTAAAGGTAGGTTGTCCTAGATCAGTGATGGGCAACCTTTTGAGGTTGGTGTGTCAAACTTCGCCAAAAAACTGAGCATAACTCGGGTAGTGTGTCACTTTGAGGAAAAAACTAACTCCAAGACTCTAGTCGCAAATGTTTCATCCTCAGCATGTGGCCGCGTGTCATCAGAAATGGCTACGCGTGTCAGTGCTGACACGCGTGTCATAGGTTCGCCATCACTGTCCTAGATGCAAAAAGATAATAGACAGGCTCAGTTAAGGAATCAACAGTAGGGAAACTCTCCTTCTCACTTCCAACTCTCCAGACTCAGCCTATTTCCTACCTAAGGATGTGGCATTTCTTGGGGGAGGGCTAAAAGGTCAAGGAGAAAAACCAATGTAAGATGACTGTGTGAGGGAGTCAGTGCAATTACCTGTTAATACTGCCCTGTTCCTGCCTCTGGAGCCTGTGGTAGCCCTTTCATCCACTCCTTTTGAAACCTTTGCTCTGCTCTTTTCCGTCCAGCAAGGCAACGATTTAAAGAGACAGAACAACAATTTAAAGAGAGGAGTGATGTTAACAGATTTTATAATGGCTTATTTATGGTGAAAGCACTTACATTTGCTGAGGCTATTTTCCTTTAGAACACTACCAGGATGGATGATTGGTATTTAATTATTTACCACGTGCTTTGCTATCACTTGTTTTTCTCCACACTTTAGACGGGATAATGTATAGGAGAGATTTTAAAGTCCAGAAAGTCAGATGGCATTATTATATTCTTATGACTACTTTTATAGGTCTGTTGTTCACCTTGTCACCGTTACAGCTATAGTATAATCTTTCTAGAAAGCAATGGTTGGAAAGTAATGGAATAGCTGAGACTGGCTCGATTTCAGAGAAAAAGCTAAGAAATGGAGAGCATCTCTCTAAAACCGCTCTCTGGCAAAGATCTAGAAGGCATAAAAAGACGGAAACTCCCAAGAATTCTCACTTTCACTGAGCATGAGTGCTTGTGCATTTGCACTGTTGTGCGCATGTGCACCTCTATTAATGCATAGTCCGGGGAAGATAGAAGGGGGAGGGTCCAGAAGGTTTTTCCATTGGAGGAATCTCTTTGCTGAGCTGCCACTCGTGGCCAGTTGATCATTCATTTCATCATTAATGTTGTTCATTTATTTATTTTTTGTCACTAACCAGCTAAATCGATTCTTGCTCTGGTGTCACCTGCTCCATGGATCTGTGCAGCCACTAATTGACGTAACTGGCAACTGGTAACTTGTTTTCTCTGTGGTGACTCTCACCCTTTCCCGGGTATGTGACTTTCTGCCACACCATACAGCACAGCCCCTGCTTCCGGGGACACGGACGGGCATTGAAGCCATCAGAGTGCTCTGGCTGCTGTTTAATATTTCACACCCTCTGCACCGTGTGACTCACTCTGCAAGACCAGGCAGCCTGAGCGTTCTCACGCTTCTCACTTCAGCTGAGCTACCCAGGGGACCCTTGAATGTCACCCTTCAAGGCCTGTTCAGCACCCCGCCCCCTTGTGGGCAATGCTTTATGGAGTCATGGAACCAGAAAAGGAGAAACATCTGCTACCTGGGAAAATGAAATCAACCCATGACCCCAGTACATCTGTGGGGTCACACCTGGGCAGGTAAGGAAGAGAGAGTGGGAGGCTTCATCCCTCTCACTTTCCAGGACAAGACCTTTTTTTTTAAATTAAAAAGGTTTTCATTAAAGTTGGCATACAATATTATATTAGTTTTCCAGGTGTACAACAAAGCGATTCGATATTCATACAGCTTCTGATGTGCTCGCCACACTCAGTCTAATAACCATCTGTCACTGTGCCAAGCTAGCACGCTACTATTGACTATATTCCCCTTCACCCTTTTCACCCACCCCTCCACCCGCCTCCCCTCTGGCTATTATCAGTTTGTTCTTTGTTTCTACGAGGCTCTATTTTGTTGTATTTTGTTTGTTCATTTGTTTTGATTTTTAAAAAATTCCGCATATAAGTGAAATCATGTGGTATTTGTCTTTCTCTGTTTGACTTATTTCACTTCCAATATTACTTTAGGGGGTCATTCTTCTTCTTCTGTGATCCACATCTACCTTTCAAGGTTGTGGCAAGGATGAAAAGTAAAGGTATATAAAAGATCTGGCTTGTGAAAACTGTCCACATCCTTTAGGTCCAACCATGTTGTCACAAATGGTAGGATTTTACTCTTTTTATGGCCAAGTAATATTCCATTGTATGTATATATCTTCTTTATCCATTCGTCTGTCCATGGACACATAGGTTGCTTTCATACCTTGGCTATCTATAATAAAAGTATAATATGCTAATTAGTCTGGACACCCTTCCAGACATCCTTCTGGATGACCTTCCGGATGAAGCCGGGGCTGCAAGAGAAGCCTGGGTCCCAGATGCCAGAGGGAAGCCAGTGCTGGCAGCCGGGGGAAGGAAGGCCTACTCTTGCATGAATTTCATGCATTGGGCCTCTAGTCTATAATAATAAAAGGATAATATGCTAATTAGACCAGATGTCCTTCTGGACATCCTTCCTTCTGGACAAAGCCGCAGCGGGTGGGGGCTGTGGCGGCGGCAGGCGGGGGCCTGGGCCAAGGCCCTTGCATGAATTTCGTGCATCGGGCCTCTAGTTATAAATAATGATTCAGTGAACAAGAGAGACCTTCTTATCCAGGGAAGGTGCCAGGGATGAAAAGGAAGATGGTACTTGGAGGTGCCTGCAGCCCATCAGGGACACTTCTCTCCTTAAGCCTGGCTGGGTGTCTGTACTTATTATCAAGGCCAGCACTTGCCTCTGGATCCTGTGTTGGGGATGATGTCCGGAGTGGAGAGCACAGGGTCTGCAGGGCTGAATTTGCCTCCCATGTACCATGAGAGGGATAATAAGCTCCCCAGGTCCCTCCACAGTAGGGACACTGCTGCTAGTCCTTACAGCACCTTTTTGTGAATTAGAAAAGGCGCCCCTTCCTTGAGGCTCTAGACTGCCTCACGTTGGACTGTTGTTGTAACACACAGCGACCGCAGTAAGTGTGGTGCACATAAGACTTGTTCAGTGTATTCAGAGGAAGGGGAGGAGGGGACAGCAGTGAGGCAAGCCTTCGTTACTTCAGTGGAGACCAGGCCTTAATGGGCCACACGGTCCTGTGGGACTGTGTGTGGGTAGTAGCAGTAGAAGTGTAAGCCCAGTCCTGGGGCCCGGAGAGATAGCAGAGGTGGAGACCTGGGGAAGGCTAGGCGTGTGTGGTTTTAACAGGGATCTTGCTCGGGACTTGAGCCTACTGTCACAGGCTTCCCGGACACTTTCAGGACATCAGCAGAGGAGGGGAGAAGGTGCCATGAGCTGGAGGGCACACGCGGGGTCCTCTCCTGGGAAGCAGCCATGGGAAGTGCAGGCTGCTGCAGGCATAGCTGGTGAGTTGCCCCGGGTGTCCGCTGGAACTAGAAGGCTCCCATGGGGTTGGAGGTGAGGGTTAGGGGTCCTGCAGGTCTGCAGGCTGGGGCTTCAGCCAGATTATTTTTATGTGGTTTGCTATTATTGTGGTCAGTTGTGCTCCCGGGACCCTGACCTGGGAAAATACTTTTCAGCCACAAATGCTCATGGTACCCCTTAAATGTTCATTATCATCCCCAAAGTAGAAGAGTTTGACTGTTTCCCCCTCTTCTCAACCACTGCTAATCTCCCATCTGGACCTCTTCCTCTGGGCAAGGCTACCTTGCTGCTGTGAACACAGAGCAGATTGGCAAGAGACTAAGATTCAAGAGACCACTCTTCTCCACATCCTTTCAGGGAGGAAGGAAAGGGAGCAGAAATCCCTGAGTCTGACCATGTTTTAGGCCTTGGGCCCTGAACTTTTCACACCTTTGAACATGGGCTTTCGTTATCGAACAGCCTTCACGAGCCAGATCTTTTATATATCTTTCCTTTTAATCCTTGCAACAACCTTGAAAAGTAGACATGGTTCACAGAATAATAATAATGACCCCCTAACGCTGTCTGCATCCTAATCCCAGAAGCCGATGGCTATGTTCCTTTTCATGCCGAAAGGGACTTTGCAGATGTGATTGAATTAAGGGCCTTGCGATGGGGAGATTTCCTGGATTATCCAGGTGGGCCCAATGTTAATACAGGACCCTTTGTAATGAAAGAAGTGGGAGAATCAGGGTCGGGAAGATGTGACAATGGAAACAGAGTCCGTGATCTAATGTTAGGAAGACTCAACCTGCCACTGCTGCTTTGAAGATGGGCGGGGCCACCAACCAAGGAATGTGGGCGGCCTCTAGAAGCTGAGAAGACAAGACGACACAGTGGGAATGCAGCCCTCCACCACCTTCCTTTTGGCACAGGGAGACCCATTTTGGACTTTTGACCTCCAGAACTCTCAGGGAAATTAGTTTGTCTTAAGCCGCCACATTTATGGTAATTTGTTAGTGCATCAAGAACAAACTAGTACAGTAGGTATTTTTGTCTCCATTTGACAGGGGAGGAAATTGAAACTTGGAAGAACTTGACCCAGGATTGAAATCTAATTCTCTATGACTTCAAAGGCCATACTTTTCCCTATACTCCATTGTTGCCCCTCTTAAATTTTTATAACTAATGTCCTTACTGAAATCATCAAATATTTAATTGCTGGAACAACTACTTTAGAAAGAATCACTAATGGCATACTGCTCCATATATCTGCTTGCCACAAGGAATTTGTTGAGAGAAAAGGAAGCATCAGAGTCTATGAAAAGACAAAGAAAAGCTTCAGAGTTCATGAAAGGAAAGCCAGAATATCCAAATCTCCCTGTAGAAGTACTTAATTCTCACGGGACTCACAAAATCATCACTCTTGCCCTAACTGGTTTGGCTCAGTGCATAGAGCGTCAGCCTGGGGATTGAAAGGTCCCAGGTTCAATCCGGTCAAGGGCATGTACCTTGGTTGCGGGCACATCCCCAGTAGAGGGTATGCAGGAGGCAGCTGATAGATGTTTCTCTCTCATCGATGTTTCTAACTCTCTATCCCTCTCCCTTCCTCTCTGTAAAAAATCAATAAAATGCATATTTTTAAAAAATCATCACTCTTTAGCTTGTTTATTCATTTGTTTGTATTTACAAATTATCCTATGCATACTTAACAGTAGATTGGTCATTTAAAAAAGCACAACATCATTAATCAGGGAAATATAAAGTAAAACTATGATGAGATAGTGTTACTGGCTGGGGTCTGGGCCCCGGGTGGCTCTGCCCAAGGCCATCAGATAGTGTGCGGGTTTTTGACTTCAAATCTTTCCTGAAAGATTTCACTACAGGAGTCCAGGTGGCTTTGGAGAGCATGTTTACTAAAGCTGGGGACAGTGAAACAAAGGGAAAGCTTAAGGCAGAAGAAGCAAAAGGAGAGGAAAAGTCAGAGAAAGGGGGCTTTGGAGACAGGGTCAGGGTGTTAGCCCAGGTTGAACTGTCCCTGCCCACCACTCCCCTGGCTGCAAGTCTCTGGGGTAAGAAGTTGGGGAAGGAAAAGGTGTGGGTGTGCTCTCAGGCAGGCAAGTGCACGGTGGATTCTTTGTCTGAAAGGCTTTTCTCTTCCTTTGGTATTGCATTAAAACATTATTTTGATGACTGAGTTTTTGGGCAATCTATTAAAATTTTAGCATCTGAGATGAGTGCTTTACTTACCTCACCCAAGTCCCAACCCTAATTTTAGCTAAACTCTATCAGTTAGCTTGTGTAAAAGACACAGCGTGTCACTCTGCCATAAAAGCACAAATTCTCTAGAGGGATTCACAGCACTAATGGGATGTGGAGATAGCGGGGGAAAGAGGAGTTAAGAATTTCATCTTATTAAACAGTACGGAGGTTCTTCATAAAATTAAAAATAGAACTACCATATGATCCAGCAATCCCACTTCTGGGTATTTATCCAAAAGAATTGAAAAGAAGGTCTTCAAGAAATACTTGTACACCCATGTTCATGGCAGCATTATTCACAATAGCCAACAGGTGGAAGCACATGTCCATGGACTGATGACTGGATAAGCAAAATGTGGTGTATGCACACAGTGGACTATTAGTCCTTAAAATGGAATATTATTCCTTGAAAAGGAAGAAAATTCCATCACATGTTATAACACAGGTGAACTTTGAGAACAGTAGAGGCAAGTAAGGAGACCCGACAACTAAGTGCAAAGTGGAACCCTGGACTGGATCCTGGAACAGAGAAGGGACATTGTGGAGGACATGAGTGGATTTCAAATGCTGTGAATAATTTAGTGAACAGTATTTTTAAAAATCTTTATTGTTGAGATTATTACAGATATCCCTCCTTTTCCCCCATTGCCCCCCTCCACCTGGTTCCTGCCCCACCCCAGGACTTCACCACCCTACTGTCTGTCCATAGGTAATGTATATATGCATATAAGATCTTTGTTTAATCTCTTCCCACCCCCACACTCCTTCCCTCTGAGAATCGTCAGTCTGTTCCATTTCCACACCTCTGATTCCATTTTATTCACCAGTTTATTCTGTTCACTACATTTCTTATTCTTTTATTTTGATTTTTAGATACAATTGTTGATAGGTATGTATTTGTTGACATTTAAAAAAATACATATTTTTATTGATTTCAAAGAGGAAGGGATCAGGAGAGAGACAGAAACATCAATGATGAGAGAGAATCGTTGATTGGCTGCCTTTTGCATGCCCCCCACTGGGGATCAAGCACGCACCAGGGCATGTGCCCTTGATTGGAATCGAACTAGGGACCCTTCAGTCCACAGGCTGATACTCTATCCACTGAGCCAAACCAGGAGGGCACCATTTTATTGATTATATTTTTGAACTTTTTCTTTTTCTTCTTCTTCCTCTTCTTAAAGAATACCCTTCAACATTTCATATAATACTAGTTGGGAGGTGATGAACTTCTTTAGCTTTTTCTTGTCTGTGAAGCTCTTTATCTGACCTTCAATTCTAAATGATAGCTTTGCTGGGTACTGTAATCTTGGTTGTAGGTTCTTGCTATTCATCACTTTGAGTATTTCTTGCCACTCCCTTCTGGCCTGCATAGTTTCTGTTGAGAAATCAGCTGCAAGACACAGTATGGGCATTCCCTTGTAGGCAACTGCTTTTCTCTTGCTGCTTTTAAGATTCTCTCTTTGTCTTTAGCCCTTGGCATTTTAATTATGATGTGTCTAGGTGTGGTCCTCTTTGGGTTCCTCTTGTGTGGGACTCTGTGCTTCCTGGACTTGTAAAGTCTATTTCTTTCACCAGGTAGGGGAAGTTTTCGGTCATTATTACTTCAAATAGGTTTTCACTATCTTCCTCTCTCTCTTCTTATGGCAGCCCCACAATGCGAATGTTGGTACGCTTGAAATTGTCCCAGAGGCTCCTTACACTATCTTCATATTTTTGGATTCTTTTTGTTCTTTTGGTTGGGTGTTTTTTTGCTTCCTCATATTTCAAATCATTGATTTGATTCTCAGAATCCTCTGTTCTACTGTTGAATCCCTGTATATTATTCTTCATTTCAGTCAGTGTATGCTTAATTTCTGACTTGTCCTTTTCCATTTTTTTGGAGATTTGTAGAAGATTCTTGAGTAACCTTATAACCGTGGTTTTGAACTCTTTATCCAGTATTTTGCTTTCTTCCATTTCTTTCACATGTAACATGTTTCTTTGCCTTCACATTTTGGCTACTTCCCTGTGTTTGTTTCTATGTATTGGGTAGACCTGCTATGTTTCCCTTGAGTTGGTAGAGTGGCTTTCTGTACTAGGTGTTCTATAGGGCCCAGCGGCTCAGCCTCCCCAGTCACCTGAGCTGGGAGCTCTAGGTGCACCTCTTTGTGGGCTGTGAGCATAGTCTTGTTGTAGTTGAGACTTTATTGCTGTTGGTGTCACTGGGAGGAATTGACCTCCAGGCCAATGGCTGTGAGGACCAGCTGTGACTACAGTGGGAGAGCTGTTGTGTAGGAGATACCCTGTGAAGTAGGACTTGCTTCAGTGGGGCTTTGGTGCTCACTGAGTCTGCCCTTTGATTATGTTGCTTATGGATGTGTAAAGTTGTAATCTGGAATGGTCTGACAGTGACCACTGGGTACACTGGCTCTTGGTTCAGGTACAAAGTCAGCCACTGCCTGGAGCCACCCAGCAGGAACTAGAGTGAGATCTGCAGATTCCTCCCCTTAGTATCTGGTCTGAAAGTGCCCAGATGAGGCCCAACTATGAAGCAAGGCAGGCTGGTGCTGGTGCCGGTTCTTGGGCCTTTTATTGATAGGTTTGGGGCTCCCTGATCCAGCTGCAGATTGTTTGACAGATTTTAGCCTGAGCAAGGACAGGCCATTCATATGCAAAAGCCACTGCCTATAGCTTGGGTGGGTTTGTAAATTGAATCAGGTGGTTCTTAGGGAATCACCAGGGCAGAGCAAACAGAAATGGCTGCCAGTCAGTCCTGTGACTGGGGAGATCCTAGCACAGGAACAATGATCCCTGTGAGCACCTCTGTCTGGAAGAAAGCCACCCCCTGAGTTCCTGCCCCGATGCCAGACAATCCAGCTCCTCCTCATGTGAGTCTGTGTCCCCCAGAGTCTCACCCTGGTGCTGGAGCTCAGAGGAAGCAGGATCTTGTAAGTTCAGTTTGTGGTGCCGGCCTTTTAAGAGAAACAGCTGGGTCTCCAGCAGCCTCTGTGTCACTGAGCCCCAATCTGCACTGGTTTTTACAGCCCATAGTTTTTACTGCCCGTAGGGACTTCTTTTCCCAGCTCTGGGACCCTGGGCTGGGGGGCTGATGTGGAGCTGGACCCCTTGCTCCTACTGGTGGCCTCTGCAGAGACCATCTCCCTCCCAATTAAAAAAAGTGGCACACGTGGGTGCCGGACCAGCCCATTCTGTGTCTCCACACCTCCTACCAGACTCAGTGTGCTTTCTTTTTTACTTCTCTAGTTGTAGGACTTCCATTCAGCCAGCTTTCCAGCAGTCCTGGATGATAGTTGCTCTGTATTTTAGTTGTAATTTTGATGTGGTTCTTCTAGGCGGCAAGTACAGGCGTTTACCTATGCCGCCATCCTCAAATCTCTAGTAACAGTATTATACCAAGGCTAACTTCCTGACTTTTATAATGGTACCATGGTTATGTAAGTTGTTAACATTTGGGGAAACAGGTTGAATGCTATATGTGAATTCTCTGTCCTGTTTTTGCAACTTATCTTTATGTCTAGAATTATATCAAAATAAAAAAGTTTCAAAATTCTTAATGAACATAACTTCATGGGAGAAAAGAAGAAAAGAAATATCACAATACATTTTATTTTTTTATGAACTAACTCCAAATGCTCTTCTGATATGTTGCTAAAATGCCACATGTTTCTCAATATATAGTTACAATCACTGTTTATATACTGGTACTCTCATGTTCTTCCTCCCTGAAGAAATGTCACTCGTTCATTGAGTAATTTCAGTGAATTAGTGTTTTTTGTTACTATGAGTGGCCCCGTCCTGGGTACTGAGAACATGAAGATGCATAGCCCTTGATCTGTGCTCTTGAAAATTTTACAGAATAGTGAGGATAATAATCATGAAGAGAAGTCAGTATAATATTGATAGGCTTCATAACAGGTGGACAGGCAAAGGGCTCTGAAAAGAATTCAGAGTCTAACATGTTAACATATCTGCGTAATTATGTGCAAAGGACAGACCATCACCCACAGGGTAATATATTGCAGTTGGCAGAGCTGTTCTCTAATGGGAACAGCAGTGTTGGATAGCTGGGGCTCTTCCCACTTTGGAGGGAAGAGAACATTCCACATGTTGTCCTTGGAGTCAGCAGGCAAGAGCAGGGAGAGGAGGTAGTGGTCCTCTGCAGAGGAAGGAGGCTCCCCATGTCCCGGCTCTGCTTGCAGACTGTGCCTTTGCCGTTGAGAGCCCATCGCACGTGAAATTGGTTCTCGTGAAAGGAGACTTATGGGATGGCCAGGGTTCAGCTTAATGAAGGAAGAGGTCAGTGGATTCTCATCAAAGAGCGCAACTAATCTGTCTCATTTCTGAGTTACAGCCTCCCCTGAGCCTCCTCGGTGAGGTATCAACCACCACGCCAATTTTTATAATTGCAGATAATTGAATAATTGGCACAATTCATTTCTCTGTAAAGACTTTCCTGTCAATTTGGTCCCAAGGAGTTTATAAGGATCCGAAGTCCTATTGAAGATTTCTGCCCTCACCTCCCATCTCACACGTCCTCCAAGGAGTCCCTTCGCTCCTCTGTTTCAACCTCCTCCTCTTTCCTGGCTCCCTCCTTCACCTGGGAAACATGCCGGAGCTCATCCCTAGTTCCAGGCGCCAATCTGAGTTTGACTATATTCTCCTTGAACAAAAGAAAGATGGCTGGGAGCAGCAAGGAAATATTTTGCTCTGCCCAAGTAAATAAATACAGGCAGAAAATAAAAGAATCAATAAAAATAATTCTTCCCTTGACCCTGTACCCATCTATGGCCATTCTCCTATTTATCTCGACTCATAGTCTCTGATGCCTCAAAGTTAAGGGGTCAAGCATTAAGCCCATCCCGTTGTCTGTAACATTCACCATCACAGGATACATCTAGGAGTCCATGTATATGACCTGGAAGGACAGGGCCTCGGAATCAGAAGACCTTGCTCTGGCATGGACAGTGAAGCTAGTTGTTGGTATTGAGCTGGTCATTTCATCTTTCTGGCTTCAGTTTTGGGATGTGTGAAATAAATGGACTGTGCCAGATTATTCCTTAATTTTCTTACAGTTCTATATAACACATACGGGTCTTTAATTTGCACCTGCAGCCTGACCAGCCTCTTCTCTCATTATTCTTGCCCTTCAACTCATCTCTTTAGCCCTCCTCTCTCATCTTCTGTGTCTTTGCCAGTTCCCTGGAATGGGATGCCCTACTCTCCATGTCTTCCTGTGCACCTACTGTACACAGTTTTCAAGCTTCACAGTGCTACCTTCCCTGTGAATCATTCCTTGGCTTCCTCAAGATTAGGAGCTCACTCCTCTATGCATCCAGTGCACTGAATGCGTACCTGAATGATAGCATTGTCCTCAGGGCCTTAAACAAGTCTGTCTCCCCAAAAGGCCATAATGCCTTTAATGCAGGAATCACATTTGTGTCAGTCAGGGGCCAGTTTCAGAGAACAGAATCCACTCAAACCAGTTTAAGCAGGAAAGGATTTATTACAGATATTATAGTAAATGGCTATCAAGTCACTGGGAGGGGAAAAGGAAGACTCAAGATTAGGCATTCAGGAACGACTTGCAAAACCACACTGCAGAACCGGGCACCCAGAGAGCGCTACTTCTTTTGATATCAGGAAGTCTCCAGCTTCATAAAAGTATCACCATTACAACAACCAGGAGCTAAATTCTCTCCATAATCATCTCATAGTCAAATTCTCAAAAAGAACAAGAGCCTGTGGACTCGTCGTCACCCCCATTTGGACAATGTTTCTTGCGCCAAGTCACCTCCTAAATTTCTGATCAATTTAGAGATTAATTGCACTGGGGTCATATGCTAAGTGTGGTCCAAAGGGCTGCAGCCAATGGAAGTTTAGTTTATCTGGTACAAACACAGTGTAAAGGGCTTGGGGCGGGGTGAGGGGGGAAGAGGGAAGACAGGAGTGTGTGTGGCCAGTCAGTTCCTCTTTCCTTTTGCTGAGAAGAGCAATTTCCCCCCTACTGTAAGAGATATCAATTAAATTCTAATCTGCTTTTAGCCCTAACAGTCTCTTCAGCTCATGCCTCCCACAGAACACCAACTGCTTTAACAAGATGGGGCAGGATCATAGAATCTTGGGAATAGGAAGAAGTTCAGGGGTCATAAAAATCCACTGGTTGCCATATACCAGTTTGTAGCAAAAGGAGGAAAACAACACAATGTAAGTAGTTTTATTTTATCTAAATACTAGAGGCCCGGTGCACGAGATTCATGCACTGGGGGGTGAAGGGAGGGAGGGGTGGGCGGGTCTCCTCAACCCAGCCTGTGCCCTCTCGGGAGCCCTCGGGGGATGGCAGACTGATGGCTTAGGCCCCCTCCCCTCGGGCAGTTGGACATCCTTAGCTCTGCCACGGAGGTGGGAGAGGCTCCCGCCATCGCCACTGTTCTCCCCAGCCGTAAGCCTGGCTTCTGGCTGAGCATCTGCCCCCTGGTGATCAGTGTGCGTCATAGCAACTGGTCGTTCTGCCATTCTGTCTATTTGCATATTACCCTTTTATTATATTACTAGTAGCCTTATGCATGAATCCGTGCACCAGTAGCTTGCTGCTGCCTTCCTGTAGCTCTCCGCCACCAGCTTGTAGCTTGCTGCTCCACCCTCCTGCTGATCCGTGATCCAGTCATTATGCGGTCAGTCCTTACACTTCACGGCATAATGACCATTTGCATATTACATCTTTATTATATAGGATTATACAGTATAGGATATTCAATTTAAAGATCTGGCTTTCTTGTAAGATTTTTCTTTGTCCTCCTCTTTCTTTTGTGATTGATATATGGGTTTGTAGTCCATAGCTTTTGTTTGTTCAGGCTTTTCTTGGCAAAGTAACAATTGGGTTGTCCTTTGTTAGTCTTCCCTTTGAGTTGCTTGTCCATTTTTAATTTTATTCTGATCATATCCCCAAAGGTCTATACAATAGCTACACTATGACTTCTTGTGTTACTATTTCTTCGTCCATTTCATTCTTTTTTTTAAAAAACTATTTTATTTTATTATTTTTTTAATCCAAACCCAAAGATATTTTTCTATTGATTTTTAGGGAGAGTGGAAAAGAAAGGGAAAGACAGAGAAACACTGATGTGAGGAAAACACATTGATTGGTATTGGTTGCCTCCTGCGTAATCCCTGACGAAGGCCCAGGCCAGGGAGGAGCCTGCAACCAAGGTACGTGCCCTTGACTGGAATCGAACCTGGGACCCTTCTGTCTGCAGGCCGATGCTCTATCCACTGTGCCAAACCGGCTAGGGCATCCATTTCATTCTTTATTCTCTATCAACTATCAGGATATTGACTTCAGGGTCTCAAGACACTGAACAAATACCTAGACATGTGGTAAGATAAAGGGTATACTTTCTCTGTTTCTTTGTCACTTCCTCCATCCCTAGTCATAACACAGGGAATTATTTTGACCTTTTATTCTTATACATAAGGCCCAGCTCATTTTGTGAAAAAACAAAAACAAGCAAAAAAAAAAAAAAAGTGTAAAACATACATGGTGTCAAAACAAGCCAAAGGAAAATCATTTGGGCAAAAAAATGAAAAAGGATTGCAAATCAAATTCATAGAAAATATTCCTTTATTAACTTTTGGTCGAGAATATGTTTGTATATTTTCAGAAAACAACTCCGAGACATGTGGATTCCTGCAATAGAGAGGAATTGACAGGAGTGCTCCAGCCATGAAGTCAGAAGAGAAACAGTCCAGAGATGGAAGACGCTGACGATGCCTTGCCATACTAGCAGTCAGCAGATATGCGTCACTGCAGGTTGCCCAGGACCAAACCAGAGAGGGTCAGACCTGCAATACCACCATTTGTCCACCATCCAGAACTGAAATATCATTGCTGTTATGAACACATTAACAACTGTTGGACATAAAAACCGGGACTCAAAAGAACTGTTGGCCCAGAAAGAAACTCACTACAGACTGATTCATTTGCCTCTCAGCATAACCATTATTGCTTGTCTCATTTTCAGTTCCTATAAGTGTATTCCTAGTATCACATGAGCTCACTCATCTAGGGGAAAAGATGAACAACATAGACTGAAGAACAAGAACAGCATCCATCAGACTGTTAGACCTCAGAGGGAAAGTAGGGGAGGGTGGGGACAAGGGAGATAGATCAACCAAAGGACTTGTGTGCTTGCATATGAGCCTAACCAATGATCACGGACAAAAGGGGGAGGGGGGCTTGCATGTGGGGGGGATTGGGAAGGGAACGGGGGGAGGGGGTTGAGGACAAATATGTGATACCTTAATCAATAAAGTAATTAAAAAAAAAAAGAAGACCAAAAAAAAAAAAAAGTGTAATGTGTAATTTGTCTTAACATGTTTTCTCTACATCAACTGGGATTATTTTCAGCATTTACAAATATGCAGTCTATTTTTATTTTTTCAAACTCTACCTTTTATTACACTTATACATAGATGGGCAAAAGTAGGTTTACAGTTGTAAGTACGCAACACAGAGCTTATTATTGTGTTATTTATTTATTTATTTATTTATTATTTATTCACTTTATTTGTAAACCTACTTTTGCCCACCCCTGTATTTCTGTTATATTTTCTGGGACATCTTTTCCTGAATTATCTTACTTCTTTTATATCTTTATAATCCTATCTAATAAAGAGGGAATATGCAAATTGACCATCACACTGTCACAAAGATGGCAGTGCCCATAGCCACGAGATGGTGGCGCCCAGTCCACTCAGCCCCACTGGAGTCCCACAGTCCTTGCAGCCCCACCGCTGAGAGCAGATAGCGGGGCATGGGGGTTTTGTCCACGCAGAGGCGGCGAAGCCCCCAGGCCCCACAGAGAGCAGAGAACCACAGGGAGCGGGCCTAAGCCATCAGTAGGACATCCCCTGATGGCTCCTGGATTGGAGAGGGTGCAGGTTGGGCTGAGGGATCCCCCCCCCGTGCATGAATTTCATGCACCAGGCCTCTAGTTAGGTATAAGCATCTATGACTTTGTCTACCCATTTGTAAGCATTTATTTATTGAAATACATATTGTTTCACTCTAGGTTGCTTTCCTGGGCCTGGGAGCCCTCAGATCCACTTCTTGTCCTCTCTGAGGTCTGCTCTTTGTCTCAGGTGGGAGGACACCTGCAGGCGGAGCTCCTAGGCTCCCATCAGCCATTTCCAGTTGGGTTTGTCCAATGGGAGATGCAAGTGGGAGACTGGAACCGGGAGGAGGGGAGAAGCTCAGATCCAGGGGCTGCGTCTTTTCTCAGTGGCCCCACCATTGCCCAGCAAGTCAATCAAGGTCTCAGCTTCTGTCAGGTGACCCTGGTCCCTGGTCTGACAATGCCACTTGTCACCTCAGCCTACAGAGTCAGAGACGCCTCTTGATGGTGTCAGCTCTGGGGTGCCCCTGCTGTAAGTACTCAGAGGGGTTTCTCTCTCCCAGGTTGGACCCCAACTGATATAAAGATAAGTTCTCAGAGGTAGAACTGCTGGGTCAAAAAATTAGGATTTTAAAACTGAAACGTAAAGACGTTTTTCCTGCTGCCTTTCTGTCCCATAAGCCCTTTCCTCCACCTAGTTCTCTGTACTGCACACTCTCTGGGCCCTTCCCCCTCCTCCCTCCCATCTGTGTCCACGACCCAGCCTCTGGCCGTTGGACATCCCTCCAGTCTCATTACTCTTTTAAAAAATGATAAACAAAATCAAAGAGATAAGAGCGGGCGCCACCACTTCCTGGTGGTAAGTGAGATCTATGCTTTCAGAACAGGCCCAGGCAGGTGGAAAGAATAAGCAATTCTCTGGGTGGTTCAAGCAAACATGGACTCCCCTTTGTCTGTCAGGAGCGAGTGGGGGGAGGGAGGGAGGGCTGGAATTAATTATTAATGTTTTGGAAATCGCGGGGATTAGGCAGAGATGCTGAACTCACCACTTCCTTTCCTATCAGGAGTCTGTGAAGGAATGACACCTGCTCGGCCGCTTCAGCTGCCAGGTTTTAAAGTTCGGTGGGACGCCGCCGAGGAGCAAAGGGACCTCTGCGGCCTGTGACACCGAGCCCCCGGGTGGCTTGGGCTCCATGCTGCTGGCTCAGAAGGCCCGGCCCTGGCTCCCAGGCAGTGCAGATGGCTTGCTGTAAATCCAGTGCCTGCGTCTTTTCCATGCATCCGACTTGGCTCTCCTCGGAAAAGAAACGATCACCCAAACTTGGGTAAATTTACCAAATAAATCTACCAGCTGTCTTTTACAGGCTGCTGATTAGCCTTTGACTTCCTCTGAATGTGTGGCCCCTAAAGATCTCCTTATTTAGCAATATGTCATAGTCAAGAAAAAGAAGTTTGATAGCAAGCCGTTCTGTGAGAGTCAAGATGGGCAGGCAGCCTTGGGACGGGAGCCCTGCTTTGGGAGTCAAGAGATGAGTTTGAGCTCTGGCCTTGCCGCTGACTAGTCGAACAAGCAAAGTCAGCCACTTACTCCTGGTGAGGTGCTTATCTGTTCAATTAAGTGTGTGGAAGTGAAGAAGTTAAGGTGAAAGGGAAGTACACAAGTGCAAGCTAATGTTATTATTCACTTTTTCAAGTTTATTTTTCCGATACTGGTTGTGGATGGGTGCTGGCCCTCCTGCCACTTGCATCCTTTTATTAGCTCGTTATTAAAAACAATAGGTTAAACAACGCGTGGGTTAGGATAACTAGTTAGGAGCCACCATCAACCTTGGTACATGCATTAGGGGGAGGGAACAGGATCTAAAAGCCAACACCGAAGTGACCCTCCGTTTGATCGTGTGGTTTCAAAATGACACCGGAAAAGCCTAGAGAGGCTTGAGTGAGAGCTTGTCCCACTTCCTCTGCCTCCTCTCTCAGTGTGTCCTTTCTTTTCTTTTTTTAAAACATATTTTTATTGATTTCAGATAGGAAGGGAGAGATAGAAACATCAGTGATGAGAGGGAATCATTGTTTGGCTGCCTCCTGCATGCCTCCTACTGGGGATCAAGCCTGCAACCCGAGCATGTGCCCTTGACTGGAATCAAACCTGGGATCCTTCAGTCCTGAGGCAGACGCTCTATCCACTGAGCCAAACCAGTGAGGGCCAGCGTGTCCTTCCTGACAGTGTTAGGACATTCCTCCTCAGTCCCCTGTGGCTTTCCTCCTGTACAGCTGCAGGGACAGGGAGCCCTCAGCAAGCCAGAACCTGTCTCGGGCCGACTGGGGACAGCGAGCTAGATTAAAGTGAACAGCCTCATGGAACAGACCCAGAAAATAACGTTAACCCAAGAACAAAATGGATGTCACTTGTGATTTAACATGTAACATCAAGGGAACAAAAGCATTTTTTACTGTCACTGAAGCTTTGTTGTCCCGGGTCAGAAAAACTAAATAGGAGAGAAATGAACTTCACCAGCTTCCAGCTCTGTTCTTACAGATGCTGGGCTGGAGCCACTGCCTCACCTTCCACACCCCTTCAGGCCGTACGAAGAGCCAGCAGACACCTGGTCCTTGCATGCTAATGAGCCCAGTTTCACAGATGCCCTATAGACTGTAGTTTTGTCCCTGATCCAGTAGGATTTCCCCAAGTTTTTCTAGGATTGTATCAGGCACTATGAGACCATGAAAAGTCGGAAACGGATTGGGATTCAATGAATGGATTAAGTAAACAAATACGTGTTGGGTGCTTTTCATATGTCAAGTACAGCCCTAGTCGGTGCACTGAAAATACAGCTGTGAACAAGAGAGCTGATCCCAGCCCTGGAATAGCTTCTACTCTGGTAGGGGGCTGGGAGGGAGCAAGATAGAGAAATAAGAATTTAAATAAATATGTACCAAATTCAGGCAGTGATAGTGTTATTAAAATAATAATAATAGCCCAGCTGGTGTGGCTCAGTGGTTGGGGGTCGAGCTATGAACCAGGAGGTCACAGTTCATTCCTGGTCAGGGCACATGCCGGGGTTGCGGGCTCCATCCCTGGTAGGGGTGTGCAGGAGGCAGCTGATCAATGATTCTTTCTCATTATTGATGTTTCTATCTCTCTCTCCCTCTCCTTTCCTCTCTGAAATCAGTTTAAAAAATAAATTTAAAATAAAAAAAGAGAGAGACTAGAGGGAGCCATAGGGGGAGAGCTTCGGAGCAGGTTTCTGAGAGCAGGGGGTGCATTTGGAGAAGTTCCCTGTGTGCTGTGCTCGGGATCCTCGCTAATGCTATTTGAGAGATGCCAGTGAGACTGGAATTACTGCTAATTACTCCTGACTGCTGGGGTCAGTCTGCAACTCGCTGGAGAGACAGAGCCAGGTGGGTGTCTGGGCTTTTTTGCCTCACTATACATAAAAGAAACCCCCTTTTCCAGGAAATTGCCATATTTGGGGGACAAGAAGCTGAAATACTTAAATTAAGGAGGCATGAAAGGATTAGAACATAAGACAGTACACAGTACTGTATGGCACTAAGTAGAATCAAAGATTTAAGCTATAGCCAGAGTGATAGAGCCAATCGTGATTCACAAAATGTCCTACTAACCGCTGTTTCCTGGGCACGAAGGACACTTACCAAAAATTGTGGCGAGCCCTTTGACATTTTGACAAGTAATCCACTCTGTGTGAAAAGCATATTTCCGCAAGGGAGTTTCTGAATAATACTTTTGCTTTTCCACTGTGCAAATAGGAGTCTTCATTGATGTAGCATTTAGTGTGAGAATGCCTTCCCGATCGCCCGCGCACCCTTCCACAGACCGTCTTTGATGAAAAATTAAACAGAGGCTGAAAAGACTTCCTGCTTCACAGCTAATGAGCAGATAAGAACACATGCAGGAAACTTGCAGAGTCAAATAGAAAATTTGCATCTAAACTCCTTTAACATAAAATAACTGCACTTTCCAAATTTTTAATTATAAAAATAATTATGTATTATGAAATACTACGTAGAAAAGAATGAGGTAGGCCTCGACATATTGACATGTAAACATATTTATTATTTGATGTTGTTGTTGTTTTTTAAAGCATTGTACAGAGCAATATGATAAAGAGACCCAAGGTGACAAAGACATACACCCAGGGAGGCTAAGCAGGCATAAAAAAATGTGAAGGTCCAGGTATCTGACAACAGGCGCCATGCTGTTCTATGTTGTGAAAACGTATTGCTTGTGTAGCTATGCAACCTTTTAAATCATTGTGTGGATCAAACAAAACACCATACTGGGAGTGTCCAGTTCCCCTAAGACATATATATATGAGAGAGAGAGAGAAAGAGAGAAAGAGAGAGAGAGAGAGAGAGCGCAATATATATAATATGAGAGAATATTTTCTTACATATGTATGCATTTTGTAAATGTAAAATACAATACCTGGAAAGATACATATATAAGCTTTTATTGGTGCTTATCTTTGAGAAACCAAACTTGGGGAAGGGAGATTGGTGGGAGAATATGTTTAAGTGGAATTTTAATTTTTACGCTCTATTTCTCTATTGTTTGACTTATACAATGGGGATGTATGTAGTCATGTATTAAGGACTAACTACACTTTATAAAAATTAAAAAAATAATTCATAAAGCTTGTGGAAAATTTGGAAAAGAATGAAAATAATAGATAAAAATCACCTATAATCTCATAAACTCAGATATAAATGTTGATCATTGTTTTAACCTGCTCATACAGAATGTCACAGCCTGGATGGTTTAAACAGCACACGCTTATTTCTCCCAGTTCTGGAGGCCAGGAAGTCGGAGATCAGGGTGCTAGCACGGTCCAGTCCTGGTGAGTCTCCTTCTGGGCTTGTTGCCTCCTTACTGCACCCTCACACAGGAAAGAGTTCTCCTATCTCTTCCTCTCCTTCGGAGGAAAATGATCTCATCATGACAGCTCTGCCTTCAAGATCTCATCTGCACCCAAGGTCCCGTCTCCAAATACCATCACACTGGGGATTAGGGCCTTGAATGAATTGGGGTTGGGGCATAATGATCATATTTAGTCTTTAATACCAGGAAGTATTTCCATATCTCTTCATTGTTTGTTCAAAGCTTACTCTCCCTGAAGACAGATAGGTAGGCATATAGATACAATAGACTCCACAATCATAAAAATTTGGATACTATTTGGTAGTTAGCTCCTGACCCATTCCTTTGTCAAATGCTGGCACATCAGAAACACCAACTATGTGATCAGAGAGTTGGGGCTTTGTGCCCTGACCTCCCTGATTTCAACCTGTAAACGTTAATAAAGAGAAACCCCGTTTAAGGTGGAACCAGGCTAGAAGAGAGAACTCTCACACAACCCCCGTGCCACTCAACACACGCTATGGACCCCCACAGGAGGGGCATACCTTGCATCTCTGACAGGAAGTGATACTACTCACTACCTCCGCAGGAAGTAGGAAAGATTCTTCCTTGTCCAGTATCAGCTCAGCCAATGGGAGACTGTCACAGCTCAGCCAATGAAAAGCCACCATACTTTGAACTTTCAGTTTCCTCCGACAGAAGAGCATTCCTCTCCTTTGTTTCTCCGGATTTACACGTAGTTGGCCACTAGACTGCATGTCCCGAGTTGCAATTCTTTGTTCCCAAATAAGCCCGTTTTGCTGGAGAAATACCTGGCTGTTTATCTGCTGAGGTCAACAAACCCATCTTTGCTTCTTATTGGGCAAACTGGGGCTTGTTCACTGAAACTGTTCCTAATGATCAAAATGGGAGTCATGGCAGAAATGGGAGTAATGACAGGGTTCTGGCAGGAAACCAGTGACACCCTTAAAATAAATAATCCGAGAAGAGTTTCGTAAAATCTAATAAAGGAGCCGTTTACAAACCTGTGGGCAAGGTGTAAGGAAGCCGCAAGGAGAGTGCAGTAACTCCGGGTGGGAACAGGGCCATTCCCACCTGTAGGCCCGAAGGCAAGAGGGACAGTCAGTCACCAGGACTCAGAAGGAGCACGTGGTGTTGAGGTGCCAGCCCGACAGGAGGGACGCCTTTTGTGAAGCCTGATGTGACTGTGCAGGTGGGAAGCTCCGAGAACAAGTCACCCGAGCTCAGGCACCTCCTCCCTCTCACCTTCTGCAGGTGCTTTCCCCTTGAAGTTCAGCCGTCCTGGGACTTGGGCCCCCATCAGAATCACCTGCAATTCTTGTTGAAATGCAGACTTCTGATTCAATGCTGGGGGGAGGAGGGTTGGATTTTCAAAAAAATATATATTTTTTATTGATTTCAGAGAAGAATGGAGGAGGAGAGACAGAAACATCAATGATAGAGAATCATTGATAGGTTGCCTCCTGCATGCCCCTCCTCTGGGGATCGAGCCCGCAACTCGGGCATGTGCCCTTGACCGGAACCGAACCCGGGACCCTACAATCCGCAGGCCTATGCTCTATTCACTGAACCAAACCAGCCAGGGCGAGGAGGTTTGGGTTTTGCATTGCAACATGTTTGCCCATGATGCTGATTCAGCTGCTCAGGGGACCAGACTTGGAGAATCACGAATGCAGTCCTGGGCACAAGGGACGGTGGAGAATGGGGGGAGCGGTTCTGAAGGGGCGGTGGAAGATATCCAGCTCTAGTGCTGTTAGGAGGTTAGGTAGGATGAATGTTTTAAGTGCTTGTCATGCTGGAGGTGGTCCTGAAATGTCCCCTTTGCTTGGCTTCAGACCTCAGAGTGCTTTTGACTCCTTTGGACTGTTGTCGATCTCTACCACCCACGTTAGAGGGCTCATAGGGTCCTAACTCCGAGCTTGGCCTCACCATCTGGTTTCTGCAGCTTCACCCAAGCTCAGAGCACTCCTGTGCCAGCCTCAGGCTTGCTCAGATTCTACCCTGGGACATGCTCTTCTTTGTAAGAGCATCACTTTGAGCCTTCTGTGCCAACACTGTCTTTAGTATTTGAGCCCGATGCTGATCCTCTCTTTAGTTCTGGAGCTTTTTATTTTATTTTTTATTTTAAATGAATTTATGATCCAGCAGTTGCAAAACTTTAGAACATTCCCTTTTAAAAAATATTCTCAATATGGATGTCTTCTCTTTTATCTCCAAATGGCTAAACAAATACCTACTATAGTAACTATGTGACTTCTTTGGGGAGGTAAAAATTCTTTTGCATTTCACTGGGAAATATGCATTGCCTGCAGCACATTTTTTCAAGTTATCAGAGTCCAGCCCTGTTCACCTATTTTGAGCTGTTTTGCATTCTTCTTAAGTTGTAACTGATAAATGTGTAAATTCCACCTTGTCAGGTAATGATTTCTGACTGACCTCTTCCCCTCTGTAGAAAAACTAGTTTTGTCTCTATTTCCAATCATGTAAGCAAATAGTTTCTGATGGTGTAAAATGACTTGTCCATTTCTTGCACCCAAATCCTCCTGACTAACATAGTCCTTATAAATTGGGGTCAGTAACATTTCCTGCCTGCCCCATAGGTTCCTGTATAGAAGCACTTTGAAAGTGAAATGACACAATGGGCCCGAGGTCGCCTATCATTACTTGAGCCAAATTAAGCTGAGACAAGTTTGAATCATATATGAGCAATTACTCCAATAACGCTGGCAGTAAGGGGAGAGCAGTTGGTCACCCTGGAAATTCTCTCTGACCCCCTCACCAGTTGGCTGATTATATGCACACTAGAGGCCCAGTGCACGAAATTTGTGCATGGGTAGGGTCCCTAAGCCTGGCTGGTGATCAGGGTTGATCTGCAGGGCGACTGGTGGGGCAACCAGGGGTGGGGGTGGGGGGGGGAGTCTTGCCTGGTGGCCTGGCACCACCCACTTGCTGGCCCCGCCCACCGCCGCCGGTTGCCTCCCTCTGCCTGCTGGCACCTGCCTTGGCTGGCCTGGTGTCGCCCGCTTGCTGGCCCTGCCCCCGCCGACTGGTTGTTCCACAGGTCATTCCCCTGTTTGGCCAATTTGCATATTAGGGTTTTATATAGATAGATGAGGGAGATGATAGCTACATGCAGCTACAAGCAAAAGTATAACATGGAAAGGGGAGGGGAGAGTCTGCAGTCCGGCCTTCGGGAGCTCAAAGCCCAATAACAAGGTGGCTAATCTTCTATGATGTTACAAACAGCTCAGCCTGTTCCTGGGGCTGGAGAATGGTCAGTAGTTCCTGAGAAAAATTTCTGGAGGGGGTCAGGGTCCGGGCACAGCAACTAAATCAAAGAGTGTCCTGTCCTTGGTCTGTTCTCAAAAAGGTATTTCTTTTCTGATTAATGGACCCATGGAGGTATCTTATCCTTTTATAGCCTTGTTTAATCTTCCAGTTTCCCAGGGTCTGTAAGAAAACTTCTTATCTATAGTTAATAAGGTGAACAATTATTGGACAACTGTGGCTCTATCCTTATTACATGCCCTTCCCCACTGTCAAAAGGTGTTTGAGAATACATTTTCTAAAGGATGACATATAGTCCATGAAAGATATGACACATATACCCTTAGGTGGCTGAATTCTTAAATATCTCCCTCTATAAGTCCAAAAATTAGAAAAGAAATTAGTTTATGCACATGCCCTTTAGGCTTTAACAAAACTGCAGTTTTTACTTTTGATGCTAAACTGTAAAACCAGGTCTCTCTCATGTATTTTTTGTAAATTGCAAAGTTGGAATTTGTTGTAAATTGGCTGTTGGAATTGAAGAAAAATAATGGTCAAGTAGAAAGACCTTCAGTAAATGGAATATTAAAAACACAGTGATCAGGCTCGGTGGCGTGGCTACTGGTTGACTGTCGACGTATGAACCAGGAGGTCATTGTTTGATTCCATCAGGGCACATGCCTGAGTTGTGGCCTTGATCCCCAGTAGTGGGTGTGCAGGAGGCAGCCAATCCATGATTCTCTCTCATCATTGATGTTTCTTTCTTTTCTTTTCTTTTTTTTAAATATATTTTTATTGATTTTTCACAGAGAGGAAGGGAGAGGGATAGAGAGTTAGAAACATCGATGAGAGAGAAACATTGATCAGCTGCCTCCTGCACACTTCCCACTGGGGATGTGCCCGCAACCAAGGCACATGCCCTTGACCAGAATCGAACCTGGGACCCCTCAGTCCGCAGGCCAACGCTCTATCCACTGAGCCAAACCGGTCAGGGCTTTCTTTTCTTTTTTTAACTAATCCAGTAAATATGTTTTTGTATGTTTGTTTTTATATTTGCTGTTGAGATTATTACAGATGTCCCTCTTTTTTCCCCCATTGCCCCCTTCACCTGGTTCGCTCCCTGCCCCAGGCCTTTGCCACCCTATTGTCAGTGTCCATAGGTAATACATACTAGTATCCTAATATATAAAAACCCTGGGTCATAACAAGGCTCGACCAACCAAGGCTCAACCAACAGGAAGTCAGTCCTGCAGTCAGGACTGGGTTGCTGTGGCAACCCAGCACTGACTGCTTCCGCTGCAGGCGCGATGCCCCAGCACTGACTGCTGAGGAGGCTGTGAATCAGGTCCAGAGAGAGACCTGAAGAGAGAAGCAGGGACTGATCCATTGCCTCTGTGGCAGCTTTTGATCAGCACTTGCCTCTCTTTTTCTCTCCCATTCTGTCCAGCAGCCGCACCTCCATTTCTCTCCAGGTCTCCACCAGGACTGCTGATCAGCCCCACCTTTCTGATCAGGCCCCATAGATAGGCCCAGAAATGCTGACTGGCATAAAAACCAACCAATCACAACCAAATCTGGGTGAAGTGTGAGGAACCAATGGCTGCCTAGGAGGCAGAGCTTTTGATGCTGACTGGCAACTGAACAATCAGAACCAAATTGACTGGCAGAGGAGGGCAGTTGGGAGCAAGATCAGGCCCGCAGGGGAGGACAGTTAGGGGCAATCAGGCAGGCAGGCAGAGGCAGTTAGGGGCGATCAGGCAGGCAGGCAGAGGCAGTTAGGGGCGATCAGGCAGGCAGGCAGGTGAGCGGTTAGGAGCCAGCAGTCCCAGATTGGGAGAGGGATGTCCAACTGCCGGTTTAGACCTGATCCTACAAGGATCCGACAGTTGGACATCCCCCAAGGGGTCCCCGATTGGAGAGGATGCAGGCTGAGCTGAGGGAACCCCCTCTCCCTGTGCACGAATTTCATGCACCGGGCCACTAGTATGCAAATAAGATCTTTGTTTAATCTCTTCCCACCCACCATCCCCCTTCCCTCTGATAATTGTCAGTCTGTTCCTTTTCCATACCTCTGATTCTATTTTATTCACCAGTTTATTCTGTTCATTAGATTTCTTATTTTTTTAATTTGATTTTTAGATTTAATTGTTGATAGGTATATATTTGTTGCCATTTTGTTGTTCATATTTTTTATCTTTTTCTTTTTCTTCTTCCTCTTCTTAAAGAATACCCTTCAACATTTCATATAATACTGATTTGGTGGTCATGAACTCCTTAAGCTTTTCCTTGTCTGTGAAGCTCTTTATCTGACCTTCAATTCTAAGTGATAGCTTTAATGGGTAGAATAATCTTGGTTGTAGGTCCTTGCTATTCATCACTTTGAGTATTTCTTGCCACTCCCTTCTGGCCTGCATAGTTTCTGTTGAGAAATCAGCATGGGCATTCCCTTGTAGGTAACTAACTGCTTTTCTCTTGCTGCTTTTAAGATTCTCTCTTTGTCTTTAGCCCTTGGCATTTTAATTATGATGTGTCTTGGTGTGGTCTTCTTTGGGTTCCTCTTGTGTGGGACCCTCTGTGCTTCATAGACTTGTAAGTTTATTTCTTTGGCTCAGTGGATAGAGCGTCGGCCTGCGGGCTCAAGTGTCCCGGGTTCGATTCCGGTCAAGGGCATGTACCTTGGTTGCAGGTACATCCCTGGTAGGGGGTGTGCAGGAGGCAGCTGATCGATGTTTCTCTCTCATCGATGTTTCTAACTCTCTCTCCCTCTCCCTTCCTCTTTGTAAAAAAATCAATAAAATAAATAATTAAATATCAGTAGGGGCCAGGTTTATGTTAACGAATCTTTGCTCTGGTTTAGAATTCCCCCCCCCCTCCGGTTTAGAATTTAATATTAAATCATTTGGAAAGGCCATGGCAGACTCTTGCTATCTTCTATTCCTCAGCACAAACACGCTTTAACCAGCTAACCAACATGTCTATGGTCCTATTGTAAAATAGGTGTTGTTTTTTTTTAATATTTATTTTAAAAGGGTAAATGTTTATTCACTAGTTAGTTCTGATTTTCAGATAATAAAGCTATATTTGCTATTGATAAGAAGTACTCATTTCCTCTTCCTCTTCCACTGTTGTGAATTTCAAAACCGGCAGTGGTTCTCAACCTTGGCTGCACATCAGAATCAGTCATGTAATCAGTATAAAAATCATTAACAATATAGTTTACCTTTTTTTCATGCTGTCTTTGAAATCCAGTACGTATTCCATTTTCTTTTATTTATTTTTAAAGAATAGTTTATCGATTTAGAGAGAGAGAGAGAGAGAGAGAGGAAGGGAGAAGAGAGAAACATCATCAGCTGCCTCCTGCACGTCTTGCTCTGGGCATGTGCCCTGATCGGTAATCGAACCAGCAATCCCTCGGTGCATAGCACGATGTCCAACCAACTGAGCCACACCAACCAGGGCTCCAGTGTGTATTTTATACCTAAAGCTCTTCTCGGTTCAGACCAGCCACATTTTAAGTGCTCAATAGCTCCATGTGTCTAGTGCAACCATATTGGACAGCACTGATCTAGACGCAAGAGTTCAGATGATTTTAAGAAAATGAAGATGTAAGTCCAGTGTAAAAGCATGCTGAGAATCCTATCTTGCTACGCAGCAAGTTATAGATCCTGGCAAAAAATGTTAGTTACTCCATACAAGGAGTATAAGTTTTTTTGTTTTTGTCTTGTTAATCCTCATTCAAGTATATTTTTCCCATTGATTTTTAGAGAGTGGGAGGGAGGGAAAGATGGAGGGAGAGGGATGGGGGTGGGAGGGGAGAGAGAGAAACAGGGATGTGAAAGAGACACATTAATCAGTTGCCTCCCACAAGTGCCCTCCCCAGAGCCTGGGATTGAACCTGCAACCCAGGTAAATTCTCTTGACTGGGTATCGAACCTTTGACCCTTTGGTGCTTGGGCTGATGCTCTAACCATAGAGGCACACTGGCCAGGGCACAATATACTAGTGTACGTCTTAAAACACTGGAGAAAAAAATAGAACCAATCAAACAAAAGGTAAGGAGTGGAAAGAAAATTAAAGAAAATAAATGAGAAATCATGGTTGATAGTTAAAAAATTATAGTCCATTCAAACTTTGGAATGCTGTGCTATAATTAAAAAGAATCAGATAGGCAGTCTCTGATGGCCCCAATGATCCCTGCTTAATAACACTGATGCTCTTGTGTAATTCCTACTCCTTGAGTGGGGCTGGATTTACTGACTCTCTCCTAATGAAGAGAATATGACAGAAGGAATGAGATTAGGCTATAAAAAGGATTTAGTTTCCATCTTGAATACACTCTCTCTTAGGTCTCTCACCCTGGGGAAAGCCAGCTGCCATGTCCTCAAGCAACCTTTCAGAGAGGCCCATGTGGCTGCCTGCCAACACCACATGAGATTCCCACCTCACTCCCAGGCAAGTGTTCCGATGAGACCACAGCCCCAGCCAACAGCTTGACTACAACCTCATGAGAGACTGGGAGCCAGAATCACCTAGGTAAGTGCATCTAAAACTCTTGCACAGAAACTGTGAGATAATAAATGTCTTGTTGCTTTAAGTCCCTAAATTTTGGTAAAATTTCTTATGCAGCAATAGATAACTGACACAGTAACTATATATTAACATTGCATATAAAAAAAACAATTGCTGTTTAGTATATGTAGTATGATCCCATATATATGAAAACCACCAAAATTAAAATGTATAAGAAGTAGACAGAATAAAATTTATTGATATACTAGAGGCCCAGTGCACGAAATTCCTGCATGGGTAGGGCTGGCCAGCAATCAGGGCTGATCAGGGCCTTCTGGCTGCCGGCCGGGGCCTTCCTTCGTTCCACGTCACCCCCTGGTGGTCATCACATGTCATAGCGAGCGATCAAACTCCCGATCTCCTGGTCAAACTCCCAATCTCCCGGTCAAACTCCCGAAGGGACACTTTGCATATTAGCCTTTTATATATATAGATATGATTATTCCTGCCTTTCACCCTAGTCTCTCTCCATACACTAAAGTGAGCCTTGCCTTTCCTCACCTCTTTCCTCTTCACTCCCTCTCTTGCTGTCTTCCTTCCTTGCTCTTTTCATCCATTTGTTTAACAAATATTTATTGAGCACTTTCTATGTGCCAAGCTCTGTACTGGGTACTGGGGATAAAAAGGTTAGCAAAGACCCTGGCCCTCAAATTTCTTGGAGTATGTAGGGGAAGGTAGAACAATTAATCATACAAATAAATATAAAATTCGAATTTTGGTAAAGTTACAAAGGAAACCAATACAATGCTAGGAGACTATGTAACTTGACCATGGTATTCACATTTAGTTTGACTCTAAATTTCCTGCTCCTCCTACCAACCACCCCTTGCCTCCTGCAAAGTAGCCAAAATCCCATCCTAAAGATAACATTGCTAATCCAGCTTCTCGAATTTCCTTTTGTCCTTTGAAACCATCAGGGTAGGTCACTATACTTGCATCAAAGTTGTCATTGCTGGGGTGTAGCAACATGATGTCAGGCTACAGATTCAGAGAGCCCCAGGTTCAATGCTCACTTTGTCTCCTTCCATCTCCGTGACACTGGGCAGGCCACCAGACCTCTCTGAGCCTCAATCCCCTCAACTGTAAAATGGGACTGATAGTACATGCCACGCAGGTGGGACATAATACAATGCAATAATTGGTTGTTATCATTAGTGCTTAAAACTGAGAATATTATTTTTTTCTAAATCTGGAGTCTTAAACCCAGGGAAATTGGGTGGATTGTCCAGAGTTAGAACCATACCTGAAGTCTAAGTCAGAATTTTCTACCTTATGTTCATGAAATCGTTCTCAAGATGAGAAACGTGTGTAGAAAAGCAATGCGAATATGTATCCACAAAAGGAAAAGACAGGACCTTTGGTGTTTGTGTTTATGGAGCCATCATTTTCTGTTAATCCCTTCTGAGTAAGAAGCTTCCAGCTAAAGCACTTTAACTGTATGTTGTGGCAGCAGTGAAGGGCGTGGTGTTGAGACTCGGAAACACCCTATGATTCTGGAAAGCTGGTCAGGGTTTTTGTTCCTGGAAAAATGACGTTAGATTGTTTGTCCATTTACATCCAGTAAGACTATTATCTACTGAGTGCAATGCATCACAACCCTCTGGAGATATTTGGGCATCCGTTCTATTAAATTCATGGCTCCTGGCTAATCCTTCCTCTTTATTTTTTGACACCTCAGCTTTATCCAGATGAGCAAATTGTTGCCAATAGATGTGCATTGTTCTGATCAGTTCTTAGGAAGGAGGCTATGGGAGTACAAGGGACCTGTCCCACTGAATGGCCCAGGGAGCCCTACACCCTTCAAGTTGGAGGCGTGGAGACACCTTGATGTGAAGGAAAGTGTTGGACTAGGTTATAATCCTGCTCTGTCACTCACTAGCCCTTCTTTACTGGAGGAGTGATAAATACTGCAGAAATACATGTATGCAAATGTTGTTACCTGAAGCTTGAAGGCAGTCCCTGGAGAAAACCTTAGAAAGGTGTCATTTTAGGAAACAACATAAAAGCACTTTAAAAACGCGAAACAAAAAAGAATAATGAATAACGAGTATGCAGGAAGCCAAGGATGGCTGTCCTCAGGGAGTTACTTGCTGAATCTTGATTTCTAATATGTGGTTCTCAGACTCCTTAGTAAGAAGTGAGTCTCTCATCCAGGTGTTTCAGAAGTTGGAACTTGGCACCAAGCCCTAGAATTTCTCAGTGCACTTGACCAGTTGGGTCATTCTGAGGGCGCTCAGGACAGATCCAGGAGCCCAAAGGTCTGGGGTCAGATATACTAATGAGAGGTCCATGCTGCTCCCATTTCCCCTTGTCTATGGCAGAGCCCACACTGCACAGAGCCTGGCAGCTCTAGGCATCAAGGGCAATTCTCTGCTGTGCAAGTTTGGGAATGACAACTCCAGAATGTTCTGGCTTTTGTGAAACTCATTTGTTTTCACTAAAGAATGGGCAGGGAGCCCGGCTGGTGTGGCTCAGTTGGTTGAGCATCATCCCCTGGACTACGAGGTCATGGTTCCATTCCCAGTCAGAGCACATGCCTGGTTTTGGACTCAATACCCAGTAGGGGGCATGCAGGAGGTAGCCGATCATTGTTTCTTTCTCATCATTGTTTCTCTATCTCTCTCCCTCTCTCTTCCTCTCTCTGAAATAGATTTTTTAAAAATGGGCAGAGAGCTCATGCAGCTGCATTAGTTCGGAGGGCAGACCAGCTGCAATGAATGGAAATGTGCTGCCAGCCTTTGGTGTGCACAGCATGGCCTGCGGAAGCAGCGGGGACCCAAGGGAGAGAGGAACCATTCTTGGCCTTCAAGCTGTTCCTGTGCAATTTGAAATGTGTATACAAGGATTTAAATGTGTGAACTGTGTACTGAAGGATTGATTATTTAATAATCCCAACTTCCTAAAACCCAGAAAAAATTAAAATTAAACACAAAAGGTCTCTGTACAGTCAAAAAGGATGTCACAAAGTTCATATGCTTTTCTCCTAGCTCTGCTGCTTTGGTCTTGCCCAGGGTACACTTAATCTTACTTCATACAAAAAAAAAAAAAAAATCTGCCTTCATCCTCCATAACAACTACTCCCAATGACCATCGATGCCTTCCTTGTAAAACTAATGTTCTTTCTTTTATGAATTGATTGTCTGGGCAGCATTTTTAAAATGTTGACTTCTTTTTCCCTCTCCCCTGACTTTTAAAAAATGACGATTCAGTGGCATTTAGAATGTTCACAGTGTTGTGCAACCACCACCTCTATCTAGTTCCAAAACATCTGCATTACTCCAAAGTAAACCCCCAGACTCATTAAGCAGTTTCTTTTCATTCTCCCTGGCCCTGGCCCCTGACAACCACAAATCTGCAGTCTGTGTGTACGGCGTTATCTATTCTGGATATCTACCTAATAAAAGAGTAACATGCTAATTGACCGTACCTTTGCGATGCCCACCAGCCAATCAGGAGTGAGTATGCAAATTAACCCAACAAAGATGGTGGGTTAATTTGCACACGCAGGCACCGAGTGGCCGGGGGCAGGGCGGGACGCTTGCATCATTGCCACGGTGATAACACAGGTGTTCTGCACCACCCCAGTCGCTCTGGGCCTCTGGGCAGTGTGGGAAGGCGGAAAGGCAGCTCCGGGCTGGAGGGGAAAGGCGGCTCCGGCCAGAGCGAAGGCTGTGCCAGCAGCCAGGGGAAGGAAGGCCCATTCTTGCATGAATCTTCATGCATCGAGCCTTTAGTTTCCTATAAATGGAATCATACAGTATGTGGTCTTTTGTGACTGGTTTCTTGAACTTAGCATAAGGTTTCTTCAGTTTCATCCATGTTGTGATGTATTATCAGTACTTGAATCCATTTTATGGTTAAGTAATATTCCATTGTGTAGGTATTCCACAGTTTGTTATCCTTTCATCAGTTGATGAACATTTGCGTTGTTTCCATGTCAGGACTATCATGAATAATGCTGCTAGGAATAGCACATTTGTGTGTTCCCTGACTTTTGCCAGCTCAGTTTCTCATCTCAATAATGCAAATGATAATGATACCTTCCTCATAGGACTGTTAGGATTAAGTGAGGATTAAACACTTAGAAGAGTGCCTGGGACATGGTCAAAGTTCAATAAATTATTGTTATTATTGTTTTATTATTTTTTAAATACATAACTCAGGAGTCAGTTCCCATCAGGGCAGATGACTTTACACATCTCAATCATTCTCAAGGTCATCATTGCATCACTTCAATAATTAGTGTAAGAAGTAGTGATCCTGAATCATAAGTGAAAGTTTAACAGTGAAACTATGATTGGTATTTTCTGGGTAAGAAGGCAAGGATGGGTAAGATATTGACCAGCTCCCCTTAGCATTAGGTATGGTGAATAAGCTTGGCCTCACAAGGACCTGCAACAGAATATCTTTTTTCAACTAATGAGCTATGAGCTTGCAGAGGACAAGACCGATAATAAGGGCCTTTGAGTGCTATTTCTCAAGCAGTAGAATTGTGTCATGAAAATCATAAATGAAGAGGAGCATGCTGACAATTCTGAGCCAATAGATTTGAGTGGAAGCTGGAAGATCAGAAAGGATGCTTATACAGGGGTTGAGGTATTATCTTTTTTCTTTTTTTTAATCATTACCTGAGGGTATTTTTCCCCATTGATTTTCAGACAGAGTGAAAGGAAGGGAGGAAGGAAGTGGGGAGGGGGGAGAGAGGGAAGGAGGAAAGGGGAGAGGAGAGAGAGAGAGAGAGAGAGAGAGAGAGAGAGAGAGAGAGAGATCATTGTGAAGGAGATAGATACAGCAATTGGTTGGCTCTTGCACATCCCCCACTGGGCGGGGGATCAAATCTGCAACTGAGGTACGTGCCCTTGAATGGGAATCAAACCCAAGACCCTTTGGTCCATAGGCCAATGCTTTAACCACTGGGGCCAACCGGCCAGGGCTGTGCTATTATCCTTGAGAGGTGACTGGGCTTATAAAGAAGAAGCAACGTACCAGGGAGGCACCTGTATGAAAAATTAATAGTAAATGGGAAGAGATGGACAAGGAAAGAGAAGATTCAGAACAAATGCTATGAGCCATGCTGCAAGGAAGGGTGGTGATGCCATGAAAGGTGTTTGGACAGTTGAAAGGGAGCTGCTCTGAGCTAGGCCATGAGGGACTTCCTCAAGATATGGACATCAGGTGGTCATGTCACTCACGTCTAAGTTCTTACAGGTTTTACTGTCTATTTAGGAATGAAAGGAGATAAATGCTTGGCTGCATTCTCAACATCCATTTTCTGCTTTTTCCTTGCTGTCATCAGTAGGATGGACTGAGATACACTATAGTAACAATTCCAAAATGTCCGTGGTGGAACAACAGAAGTTCATTTCAGCTCGGCTGGGTCTGCACTCCTGCATCTTCATCATTCTCACCCTGGGACCCAGGCAGGCAGAGCCACCGATGATGGAAATGCTCCCTCAGATGAAAGAACTACTAAATGGAAGAGGGGCATTTAAACCTAGTTCTTTGAATTCTTTCAAAATTCAGACATACCTGTTATGGTACCAGTTGAGTTGATATCATACATATTTTTTCAGGATTTTTTAAGTCTTCACAATAATCATTTTAATGGATTCACAATAATCTGTTGACAATTATGAAGCAGCAATTAGGAAAACATACAATTTAAGTTTGCAGTTACTCAAAAATCACAACTGCATGAAAAAAATACTAGAAGGAAACATTAAATAATAATAATAATGTAAGCTAGGGTTGTTGTCTGTAGGTAGGATTATAGGCAATTTTATTCCCTTTCTTTAACTTCTATTACCTTCAATTTTTTTTTCAATTACAGTTGCATTCAATATTATATTTATTTCAGGTGTACAGAATAGTGGGTAGACATTTACTTCTATTGCCTTTGTTATAAAGTAGTATTTGCAAGAAATAATGATGTAGAGCAAACAGAGTTTCTCTCCTGTCCTCCATTTCACGGTGCCAGCAAATCTCACCCTCTCTGAGGAAAAACATGCGCTCTACGTATTGGTGCGCCTTATTCCAAGTACACATTCTTCACAGAAAAGTTTATTTTTGGTTCCAGGAATTCAGTTTATTATATTAACAGTCTACCAGAGCCAGAGCCAGACCGTTACGGTTTCTTCCCTGAAGTGCTAATTTCATCCGAGTGTGGAGTGTGTTATTCCAGGTTGCTGTGGATCGATCGGGAATCTTGAGTAAATAATCGGTGAACAGGGCCCTTGATGGGATGAAAGCCACGTGACAGGAGTCCTAACAACACTGGAGAAATGAAGAGGTTAGCACTGAGGTGAAAAAGCCACTTCCAGAAAAGGTAAAAAATATACCCATATAGGATTCCTTGTTTTCATTTCTGTAAACAGGGAAAGATCTATAAGAATTGGGTTATGGCAAGGCAGAAACAGCTAAACTAAGTCCTCCTCTGAAGTTTCTTTTGATATGATTTGGTAGAGCTGGTGTGGGCGTTCTAAGGAATAGGGAAATATATTCAAGGGTAAAATAAAAAATCAGTGAGCTTATGACCCTAGCAAAGTGGTAACTAAGGAGACAGCCTCTTCCTGATGTCAAGTTGCTACAAGATCATCTGTATGACCTGAGCAATTAAGCAGTCTCTGCCTACTGGGCCTGTGATGGCTGCCCCCACCCTCCACCCCACCCCCACTACCATCACTAAAGATCACTTCTTCGGGATTCTCTCTATTTATCAAACAAACATTTGAAGGCCTACTAGCTGCTAGGCATTGAGACAGTCCTTGGGAGATTACCAACTGGTTTATAGCCCTTCCTATTGTAGAACCTGTAATCTAGTTAGACAGAAACTAATCAGAAAAATCACAAAAATAAATATAATTGCAACTGTCATAGGTGCTACCAACACACACACACACACACACACACACACACACACACACACACAATTTGGTTCTAACAAGAGCATAAGATAGACTGATTTGATCTAACCGTGAAAGTCAAGGGTGATGACAGAAAGACATGTAAAGGATGAGTCAGCATTAAGTGAGGAGAAAGGAACAGCATGTTTTAGGCAGAAGCACGTTTCAGAGCGTCCCAAGTCTTTCTGGTTTGACTGGCAGCCTCCTGAATTACTGCAGGAGTGGCAGTAATTTTGGCAGCCCCATTTGGCAGTGCCTGGCACAGAAACGCTTAATACATGCGGACTGTTATTATAATCCTTAGTATTTAGCCTGGACAATACTATAGGATGTCGGTGTGTTGTGGAGATAGTACCTAGAAGATAATGGAATGCGCCGCCTGACTTCTGAGGTAGTCAAATCCTGAAGGAAATATGGTTTCATGGTTCAGAGTATATGGCATTGGAGTCCCTTCACTCCTGTTACGTTCCTTTTGACAACTACCCCGTATTCCCACAGTGTCACATGCTACAAAGCTGCTTCTTTCAAATGCTTGGGAGGAAGTCAGCCTATTGTCACAAAACGTGAGAAATCTCCCTCTCAAACCTCCCAGAAATTGTAAATACCTAATGAAAGATGACTATTAGAATAAACTGTCACTTTCAGCTGCACCGATAATATTCACTTTAAGCAGAAGCTCCGTCTAAACCAGGAAGTCTAACAATGTTGCAACTTCCTCTACAAGAATCACTTCATTGTAACAAATAAGAATTTTTGATGGAAAAGTTAAAAATGTCAGCAAAGACATGCAGGAAGTCACTCCCTGCTCCCAATTCCCAAAACAATTTCTCTGTTCTCTGAACACATTTTTCAAGACTCTCTTAGGACATTTCCCCATCTTTTAGCTTATATTGTAGATATTTACGTCCATGTCTGATATCTTGAGGGCAGGGACACCCACTGACTCATCTTTGGATCTCTCAAAGTGCCTGCTGAGAATGGTCCCTTACACGAAGGAGGCGGTCGGTCTGTATGTCATGAAGGAATTTACTGATTCTTGTCTAGTCCTGAATCATGAGGACTTTTGAAGGAATGTTTACATGGTGTTCCTACGCAACCAAATACTTCTGTTCACCTTCCAGATAGAAGTGCAGGAGAAAGGAAGTGAGTAGGCGTGCACAGGGTGGGCAAGGTCACATCTGCTTCAGGCAAGTGTTTTCTCCACCTCCCATCAGCCGTGGGAGTGGCAAAAGAGGACACTTGAAGAGGGTAGGAGATGCAGCCTCTAACCACTCACAGACCGAGATTCTAGTAGATGCTGGAACACCCTCCCCCTGACTCATAAAAGGGATTGATGAATGGAGAACCACAGTTCCTTCTCATCACATTGTCTATCTAGAGTCACCATCCGGAAGATTTAGGCTCTAATCTCATAGTGACTTAAGATCTTCATCTTAAAATGGCTTAACGTTTATACAGAGCCAGCATGGGAATTCCACATCGCCTCACATGCCCTTCAGGAGTTGCTTCCTAAAGGGCTGTGTTTGGAAGGACTCTGAGTCCCTATTTGGGCTCGGTGGGAAGGCAGCGTTGACTTACTAGTGATACCTGGCATAAGGCAGGGAGAGGAGTAGCAGCAAATAGGCCAAGATATGTCGTCCTGACCTAGTCCAATACCCTCACTTCACAGGAAGAAAACGGGAACAGAAGCTCATGTTTTAAGCTTACTATGTGCCAGGCACTGTTCAAATTGCCTTCACATGCACATATTTATGTAATCCTTGGCCAGTCTTAAGGAGTTAGCATTATTGTGATTCCCTTTTCCCTGATGCGGTTTAGGGAAGGAAATTTTGCCGAGTTCACACTCTGGAAATCTTTATCTTTAAGCACCTCCCTATACTGCCTCCTAATCTGTGGGCACTTGCTGTGTGCCAGGCTAATGGTACTCAGCCAGGAGCAATTTTGCCATCCAGGAGACATCTGGCAATGTCCGGAGACCTTTTGGTTGTGGGAAGAAGGTACTCCTTGAGCCCTGGCCGGTTTGGCTCAGTGGATAGAGAGTCAGCCTGGGGACTGAAGGGTCCCGGGTTCGATTCCAGTCAAGGGCACATGCCCAGGTTTCAGGCTCGATCCCCAGTATGGGGCGTGCAGGAGGCAGCCAATCAATGGTCCTCTCTCATCATTGATTGCTGAGAACCAATTCCAGCATGTAATAATTGCAAGAGTTTTACCAAAAGGTTGGTGAAGTTTGGGGAGTTCAACAGGGTTGAGTCACATGTAGTTTACCTGTTGGAAATGGCTGAAAAGCATCTCCCCCCAAACCTGAATAGGATTGTTAATTGCCAGACAGCTCAAGGCATTTTATTGCCTCCTGTTGGCCAAACACCTGAACAGCTGTAGGCTATTCTCTGTAAACCCTTTGATACCATACCCTTTGAAGTGTATATTTCCACCTTGCCTTAGGATAAATTGTGTTGAATAAAAGCATGGGTCCTTGGTCAAGGAGGAGAGTCTTCTAGCTCCTTCAGCTGGAAGCTCCTCTGACCCCCAATGCCTATCAAAAATATCTTCAATCCACGGATTCCTTCTTAATCATCTAGCCCTTTCTCCAGAATGCTGAACCCTTTGTAAGGCTGGGGAAAAAGAACCCTGGCGATTGATGTTTCTATCTCTTTCTCCCTCTCCCTTCCTCTCTGAAAGCAATATATATATATAAAAGAAGGTGTTCCTTGAATCTAGTGGGTTGAGGCCAGAAACACGGCTAACTGCACAGAATAGCGCCCAGAACAAAAATGAATCTGGCCCAAACTGTCCATAGTGCTGAGATTGAGAACTCTGAGTTAGGCTATGTGAAAGTATTTTCAGACTGATGCTAAAACTCTTCCTGTAGCTCAGTGAGTACAATGACTGTCTCCATTTTACCAGACAAGGAAAAGGGCTCTGGGAATCAGGACGATCACAAGACAGGGACCCAGGGAGTCTGATTCTAGAGGCCTCTGGAGTCCTCCCTCCACAAAACTCTCTTCTCATCGGCTTCCTTCACTACCGAAACATGTAAACTCTTTAAGCTCATGCTTATATATTATGGATTTCAGAAGCTAAGATCATTCAGCCAACTATGAAGAATTTCCACCGTGGTGGTGTCTCTTCAAAGTAAAAAAAAAAGTATTTGTTCAATAGTTCAAAGAAGAGGCTCTTTAGAAGCTCTTTCTATAGAACCATTGATCTTGCTGGAGTAGATTTGCAGATTGGTGCTTTAAAATAAAACTCGGAGGAGAAAACCAATTTTAGGACATTAACAAGCTTTTTCAAGAATAATTAGCTCTGCGTGGGATTCAACTGTAATTTTTTCCCTTTTGTGTTGAGGAGCTGGTGAGCCTGGAGGCTTATTTAGGAGTAGAAGAGGAAATGGAGCTGTGAAAAGACACTATGAGTCTTCTTGTTCTAGGTCCTAGGAGGTAAGGTACAAGCTGAATAACTTTCTCATCCTGTCCAATTAACTGCCTCAAATACAAATAGAATGCATATAAGATTCTCTCTCTCTCTCTCTCTCTCTCTCTCTCTCTCTCTCTCTCTCTCCCAGCTAAGCACTTGGTTAGCTGGAAGAAACTGAAGAAGCTAAAAATCCAATGCTCATTTCAACAATAAAACCCTATGCAAACAACTCCCTTTAGGATGTAAGGCTCATCTCCTGCACAGAAAACAATGCTCATGTAACAGGGTGAGGGTGGGAGGTAGGGAGAGGAGTGGAAAAAGAGAGAAATAACAGAGCTTGAGGGAAGAAGGGGAGGAAAAATTGAACTTCTCACTGGGAGAGGAATTACTGAAAAACGCAAGAAGGGTTGGGAAAACAACATCTGAGCTGCTCAGGCGATCCACGCTGGGGTGGCCAAGGTGCCTCCTGGTGCGGAGTGGCGGGGGGTGGGGATTCTTTAAGATCCTCTTAGTCATCCGATTTTAAATCTTCTCCAGTAAGTAAGGTTTTCCTTGTGCAGATGCGGGCAGCTGGACACTGGGTTCACTCTGCAGCTGGTCAGTATCCGCCCTCCCTCGCTTGGCTACCTGCCAGATTCAAAACAGTCCCAGACCTCCCGCGACCGGGAGGGTTCCAGAAGCGGGGAACCTAGCGCGGTGAATGAAATGTGAATAGCATGGCTCTGGCAAGAGCCTCCGACACCTTCATTTGGGGTCAGCTGGGAAACTGGAAACATGTCGGGTGCCGCAGGTGGCGGATGGCACTGGAGTTTAACATTCTGGAGCCCCTACTGTGCCACGCACCGAGCCAGGCGAGCGAGCCACACTCATGGTTGAGCTCGGTGAGGCAGGTTGCACGGTCTTCAGGGAGGCCACACACCTTGCCTTTGCTGTTCCCTCGACCGGGAACGCTCTTTGGAGACCGTTTCCTCTTCGGGTTCAGGAATCTGCTTAGAAGCCACCTCCCCAGAGAGGCCCCCCAGGGCGCTTCGCAGCTCCCTATCACACACATCATCGCTTTTGAAAGCTCTGCCTAGCAATTGCCTCAGTGCTTGCTCATCAGCATTTCCTGGTTGGCTTATATTTGCATTTTCTTTGTTGATGGTCTGTCTCCCCACAAAAAAATATAAGCTCCACGAGAGCAGGAGCCTGGTGCACCATCGCGGCTGCACGCCCACAACCGGGTCGGACGCACGCCGTAGGCGCTCGGTAAATGTTCATGACCCTACGCGTTTGCAGGCTCCAAACGGACCCCAGGTGATCCGTTTGCTTGCATTCATGCCAGGATCGAAAAGGAGGGAGTGGGCAGTCCAGTCGGGTGGACTTGATTGTTTTTCAAGGAGCTCCTGCATTTTAATTTTAACTACGAAGCTTTCTCTCTGCCCTCCCACCCCCTGCACAGGAACTGCAAAGAACAGAACAACCGCCCTCCTGGCTATTCTCCTGGGACCCGGCACGAATCTGCATCACTGCCCCGGGATGTCAGGTCAGAGTCCAGGGTGGGGTCCCACGCCGAATCTGTCCATCACCCTGTGCCTGCAGTCCTCCCTGCACCACCCATGGTTCTCCGTTCTCGATCCCTTAGCCTCAATGTGACTTCCTCAAGAGGTCGAGTCCTCTTTGCCTGTTCGACCACAAGTGTCCTCAGGGAGCTTCTCCTTGAACCAGCCCCTCCCGCGCCGCCTTCCCTTCTCCCTCCTTCCCTGGCGGGAGACGCCCCCTCCACAGATATCGATGGAGCACCCACGGCGCAAGGCAGCACCCTGGGCCGCTGGAAGCCCCTTCCCGGGCGCCACGCAGCTCTCACCTCCCTCTGCCCTTCGCACCTGTCGGGAACCCGTGGTCCCGACTCCCTCGGCTGCGTCATGGAATCCGTCCGCTTCTTCCTAGCGCATCGCCCCACCTCCTTCCCCGGAGCCGACTCCTGATTGGTGGGAGTGTGGGTCACTCTGCCGCCCCTCCCGTCTTCCCCGCCCTCCGCTCGTGGCCCCGCCCCACGGCGGGCTCAGGCCCCGCCCCCTCGCTCACCCCCTCCTGCTTGATCCGCAGGCGACGAGCGCGAAGTTCTGGGCAAAGTCCTGGGAACTGGCGGCGCGGTCGTGGCGTCCGCGAGCTGGGCCCGGCCAAGGGGCGCGAGCGCAAGGCAGTTAGTGCGTGGCGCGGGCTCCGGCCTCTCCGTCCGCCAGCCAGTGGCCGTCCCCGCCCCGGTCTCCCGCAGCCGCTGCGGGAACTGTCAGCTGCGCATTGCGGGGGGGACCGGGGAAGTCTGTTTGCCGCCTCCTGGGTCTGTGGATGGGAACTCGGTGGCGTCCCCGGCGGCAGAGCGCGCAGGTAAGCGCCGGACGCCTGTGGGAACGGTGCTGGGTGTGGTGGGGGCCCGGCGGCGGCGGCGGCGCGGGCTCGGCGGGGCTGCGATTTCGGAGCGGAGGGTGGGGGTGACCGCCAGTCTCTGCAAGACCGGGGTCAGCCTCCTGTCGCCGAGGGAGAACCGGCCGGCGGGGCCGCCCCGAGCCGGGGAGGTCGTCTCGGGGCCGGCGCCAGCCTCTCTGGATGTGGGGTTCGAGTGCGCCCACCCTAGAGCTCGGTCCTTGGAGGAGGGACGGTTTGGCTGGGATTGATGGCGAGAAGGCGCCGAACTCGCGGGCCTGGGTCGCGGGGGCCGGAGGATGCGACGCCCAAGAGCTGCCCTGGGCTGCGGGCAGGCGCGCCGCCGGGGCGGGAGGCACAGGAAACCTGGTGAATGGAGCTGAGCACGAAGCTTTACCACATCCGCGCGTTGGGGCGCGGCGGGGGAACCCGGGCGACGCCGGCCTTGCAGGCGCCCGCCTCGCCAGCCTCGCTCCCCCGGCCTGCGCCGCTCCGCGGTGCGCGCTGCGGGCATCGCCTCTTCGGGCTCCCCGGCGCCCTGAGCTGGGTGGCAGATCGCACTGACATTTCTTAAGCCCGGGCGCGCCGCCCTCCTTCGGGAATCAAACTTGCCCGCCACCTTTTGCACACTTGTATGTTTCCTCCTCCGTCTCACAAGCTTCAGTCTCCTGAGTGCAGACTCCGATCGGAGGGGACGGTGAAGTTGTCTCTCCAAGTGCCTGGGGTTGAGGTACACGAAGTTCCCCAGGTGTTGCACTGACCCTCAGGGTTTGAGTACTGGGATGGAGGCATTTAGAAATATGTTTAAGCTGCAGATGCAAAAGAGGTCCCTCCACAGGCAGGTGAAAGAGTAGGTCTGACTTCTGGTCGTGCACATTCTACTCCCAAGCATCATACAAGGTGCGGGCCCCCTTCTGGCCGAAGGAGACCCGTCAGGCAGGCCTGAGCTGAAATGGATCCCAGCTACAGCCCTCCACCAACTTGCTAGCACGCCTCCCTGCTCCACGTTCCTCCTCGCCCTCCTCTCTGAAACTGTGTCCTTGGGCGGTGTTCTGCCTTCTGCCTTCCTCCTCTAGAATGGAAAAGGAGCGATCTTATCCGTCTTGTTATCACTCTATCATCAAGGTCAACCGCAATGCCTGACGCACACAGTAGGTATGCAAGAAATAGTTACTAAATGGGTGATGAAAATTTTTCTTAGAAATATGAAGAATGGTGATTTCATTGCTGGTTTTAATTTTCATGTTTATTTTTTTTTTTCCTAGTGGGAAAATTAAATACCAATAACTACTATTGATTGAGCACCTACTAAGAACTGGATATATACTGGGGACTTTGTGTAGATTACCTCATTAAACATTATAGTAGTCTTATTAGCTAGCTAGGTATTTCTAACCAGGTGGGAAATTGAGGCTCCAGCAGGTTAACCAACTTTCCCAAGGTTATCCTAGTAGAACTAGAATTCCAGATCATTTTCTCTCTCTGGTTCTGGGCCTCTTCCAAGAAACGGAAATGTGTTTTCTACCATTACGGTCAATAAGCATTTAGCTTTATTTGTGACAAAAGCTATTGCTTAGCCAAAAGAAGATTTGTTGTTTTCTCATTTAGATATAGTCTCAATAATAGTTAATAGTTATCTCACAGGCCAGATACTACTAGGCTGCCATAAGCCCATAATGCCTCTTTTAATCTTGGAGATGAAGAAACTGCAGCCAAGCTTCAGGAACTTGCAGCATCCACAGTAAATTGCTGAACTAGGTTCTGTTAATAGTCCTTCTAACTCTAAATCTTTAGCTCCTTCACTACGCAGAAATGTGTCCTGCTCCCGCTGCTTAATTAGAAGTTACTTCATTAAGGTAGAGTCCAGTGATACAATATATTAAAACGAACTGAGGTTGTTGGGCTACAAACTTTCTGCTGCCAATATCAAGTTTCTAGCTGCACCACTTTCTGAATTATTGAGGCTCTGACTGCCATTGATTTTTGTGGTTGAGTTTATGGTTTGTGGGCCTGGAAGTTGAGGGACTTTAATATAGGAGGAAAGGAAATTCTTTAACCTAAATTTAAATTTACTTTCACCTAAATCTAAAGAGAAATCCTATAGGTTTTGCCTGCTGTGCATCGGCAGCCGAACTTGATTCAGCCACAGAGTTGCCTTTGCTCAGACATTTCTGTTGCCTAGAAAGCTCGTTCATTGTGTCTTCTTGTGAAAACCCACATCTTTCAAGACTGAACTCATAATCTACTTCCGCCAGAATAATCTCTCTGAACTCAATCTCTCACAGCATTAAAAACAACAGCACAAAAAAACCCCTGAGAGTCTCCAGTTCACTCTCTGACTACTGAGCATGTCGGGATTCTTTCTTACCATCAGCACTTCGGTCCTTTCATATTCCCCGTTTTCCTCACCAGAGTGCCTCCTGACTTATTTATTCAAATGTACCGCCGCCTTCTTTTCTAGGCTGTAAATGCTTTGAAGGCAGGGCCAATGTGCATTTTCTGTTTCTATCCCTCACATCACTAAGGCTGGTATCCTGTCCACAGTACAACTTTATTTGGTTATATTCTTTTTAAAAAAATATATTTTATTGATTTCAGAGAGAAAGAGAGAGGTAGAGAGAGATAGAAATATCAATAATGAGAGAGAATCATTGATTGGCTGCCTCCTGCACGCCCCACTCTGAGGATTGAGCCCACAGTCCAGGCATATGGCCTGACAGGAATTTAATATAGGAGGAAAGGAAATTCTTTAACCTAACTTTAAATTTACTTTCACCTAAATCTAAAGAGAAGTCCTATAGGTTTTGCCTGCTGTGCATCGGCAGCCGAACTTGATTCAGCCACAGAGTTGCCTTTGCTCAGGCATTCCTGTTGCCTAGAAAGTTCGTCAATCGTGACTTCCTGGTTCACAGGTCTATGCTCAACCACTGAGCCATGCTGGCCAGGCTGTTTGGTTAGATTCTGTTAGAATATTCTGTGAAAAAAGTAACTGGAATGTGGCATTTTGTTTCCTACCTTTTGATCCACAATACTGTAGTGCCTTCACCAGTTTATGATGAAGCAATAAAAATCCTAGTTTTTAAAGTCCATGCAAAGCACCTATTGTGGTTGTTTTCACCTTGGAGATATTGCAAGATCTCAAACCCCTACACAAAACAAACATTATAGAGTAAATATCTTGCATCTTATATGCACTTTTTTCATATAAATGGTATAATGTTATTAAAATATGTTAAAACTGCTATGGAGCCCTGGCTGGTTTGGCTCCATGGATAGAGCGTAGGCCTGTGGACTGAAAGGTCCCGGGTTCGATTCTGGTCAAGGACACATGCCTGGGTTGCAGGCTCGATCCCCAGTAGGGGGCATGCAGGAGGCAGCTGGTCAATGAATATTTTCCATTTTTAACCTGATTTACCAGGTCATCTATGCATCAGCTCCTCTTAGCTCATTGCTCTGTGTGTTCCAGTCACAGTGAACTCAGTTCAGCCCCCTGCCCCTCTCCCCAGGCCACACATAAGGTGCTCTGCCCTCCCAGTTTATGCATAATCTTCTGTCCTTGTAACCTTTTCTTCCTCCCCCATGTTCCTCTGGATACTTCCCATCATTCATCACGTTTCAGCATGGGTGTCACTTGTCGGAAGCCCTCCTCTGCTGCCTCCAAGTTGAAGTTGGAGAACCCCTTTGCCTACTCATTTTATAGGGAGCAGTATTCACACTGATTGCAGTTGTTGGTCACTTGACCGAATCTTCCCTGAAACCACTGAGTCTCATCTGGCTTACATTAGAATCATTTAGGGTCTTTAAAAATTTTTCCTGACAAGTCCCCACTCCCAGAGTTTCTGGATCAAGTGGCTTGGGGTAAGGAGGGTTGTTTTCTTTTTTAAAGGAGTTTTCTCAGTCTATTTTATAGCTGGATAGTATTCCATTGTGTGAATGTAACATGTTTTATCCAGTTACTTCATTCATATATGTCTATGTCTCTGTCTCTGTCTCTGTCTCTATCTCTATCATCTCTATCTCTATCTCTATCTCTATCTAATTTATTTTAGATAGGAAGGGAGAGGGGGAGAGAGATAGAAAAATCAGTGATGAGAATCTAACCCATAACCTGGGCATGTGCCCTGATTGGGAATTGAACGTGACCTCCTGGTTCATAGGTTGATGCTCAGTCACTGAGCCACATCAGCTGGGCTACTTATTTTTGAATAACGGTTTTATTAAGATATAATTTACATTTTGTATAATTTACCCATTTAATGTACGCATTTCAGTGGTTTTTAGTATATTCACAGTTGTGCAACCATCACCATAATTAATTTTACAACATTTCATCATCCCCAGAAGAAATCTGCACCCATTAGCAGTCTGCCCCCACCCCCTCAACTATTAATCTATTTCATATATGAATGGATTTGCCTATTCTGTACATTTCATGTAAATGGAATAATGCAATATGTGTTTTTTTCACTTAGCATGTTGTATTCAAGATTCTTACCTGTTGTAGCATGAATCATTACTTCATTCCTTTATATAACACCCCATTGTATGTATATACCATGATTTATTTATCTATGTGTTAGTTGATGGAACTGTATTTTTTTTTAAACTGGTATTTTTTTAAAGCTTCCCCAAACAGTCCTGATGTGCAGTCAGGAGCTAAACACGAAGTTTTTTTGAGTCTTGTTCTTTGTTGTGTCTTGGGGCTAGAACAGTGCCTGGCACAAGATAGATGCTTAATAAATATCAGAATGATTAAAGCACTTTACTGAAAGTATAACTCCCATTACGTTGGTGTCATAAAAAATGTTGTCATTAAAAAGAGATATTCATAGTTGACTGTTTAGATTTTGATTTGAAGAAATCAACTGTTAACAAAATTATGAGATAATCAAGGAAATTTGAACATGGATAAAATGCTATGATTTCTAGGATTTGCTTCAAAATAATTTGGGGGTTGGAAAGAGTATAGAAGAAACTCGGTTGTTGGGGAGTTAGTGATTACTGAAGCAAGGTGATGAGTTCATGAGGTTTTTAATACTATTTTCTATAGTATCTGCTGTCTACTGGGGTGCCATTGTCCACATGTGGCTATTGAGCATTCAAAATGTGGCTAATCTTTATTGAGATGTGCTATAAGTGTAAAATACACACTAAGTTTCGAAGAGTTTGTACAAAAAAGAATAAAATTGCCCTAACCGGTTTGGCTCAGTGGATAGAGCATCGACCTGCAGACTGAAAGGTCCCAGGTTCGATTCCGGTCAAGGGCATGTACCTTGGTTGCTTGCACATCCCCAGTAGGAGGTGTGCAGGAGGCAGCTGATTGATGTTTCTCTCTCATCAATGTTTCTGACTCTATCCTTCTCCCTTCCTCTCTGCAAAAAAAAAAAAAAAAAAATAAAAAAAAAAAAAAGAATAAAATTCTCAATAATTTATCATTTATATGTTGAAATGATAATATTTTGGATACATCACAATATATAATTAAAATAATTTTACCTGTTTCCTTTTACACTTTCTAATTGGCTACTTAAATAAAATTAAAATTACCCATTTGGCCCCTATTACATTTCTGTTGGATAGTGCTGCTGAAAGTGTAACTTTTGTATATGCTGGGAAATTTTTTTGTAATAAGTTAAAAATATCAAAGACATCTGAATTTTCAAAAACTGGAATAAAATATTTTCTATAAAGGATTCCTCTTATATGGAAAGACCGGGACATATGGGTGACTTCAAAGATGATCCTTTGTAGAAGCTGGAGCAGGCAGGCTGTGGTCCAGTGTCATCCCCGGGCTTACGTCATCCACGTGAGCATTAAACACTTCCTCTGTAACCAGTGGAGCAGCAGCATGAGGAAGTCGAAGAATTTCTCCTTTAGCTAGTCAGCTGATGCTTTTGTCTTGTATTTGGTGAAATATTTTCTTCTTCATCTTGGAAAAATTTAGAAAATGCAACGGTAATTTCATTTCTTAATCACATTGTTTATACCCTAAAATTGAATTTTCCTTGGACTGGCTTTATAAATCACTCTGAGGAAATCTGTTTGTTTGGGAGCCAGACTGTGATTGTTTCTAGACTCCCCATGACTCTTGGGGTATGAGTGGACTGTGTTTCTTAAATAATAACAACAATAATATGTGGATTTTAAGCTGAGAAACAAGTTGATTTCGTATAAATTTCTTTAGATGAACACCATGTCGCTGTCTAGGTTGTCTGCTCACAAAATAATAGCCAAGGTAATAAACCCAGTCCTCTGAGAGATGTGGGCTAGACAACCCCAGAGGATGTGCTTCCTCATTTGTGATTTCAGGAGAGAGTGGACCTGAATTGAAAAATCGCTTGAATGTCAAGTAGAAAAAAAATTAAATTGCAACAAGCAGCCCAGCAAGAGATCATCGCTCTGTGGGTCAAACACTTTTCTCAATAGAACAACATGTATTAAAAAGTGGTACTATAATTAAAGATTCCCGTACTTGTTCTCTGTCTTGATATCAAATGTAATATAAGAAATTTAAGGTTACAGTTTGAATCTTATAAAACAAATATTCTTCTCCAAATCATCTGTGGTGGGCAGTGATCTGAAATGTTTAGAAGCAAAAGCTAAATATTTTTCCAATCTCACAAACAGGATTAAACTGGAAGGAAATACCTTCCTAGGATGAATGCATGCAGTAGGATGTTCGTTCATACATTAGATAAGTACTGATTGAGCACGCGCACTGTGTGCCAGGCGCCATGCTGGGCACAGGGCACCTGGAGGTGAAGTAGATAGGTGTGGAGCCTCCCTTCTCGGAGATTACAGTTAGAAGGGGGGATAGATATTAAACAGTCGCAGAGAATTCAATTAGAACGGAGATACGTGGATCAAAGGGAATGAGTCTGCATTTTAATTGGGACCCTGGAGAGAGAAGTTCCTTTTTTCTCTGGGTCATGATTCAGGCTATTAATGGTCCGAAGTGGAGGAGGAAAGAGAATGTGGCTGGGGAATCCTCCAGGGGCATGACAGGGGAAGTCCCGCCCTTTTCTTATTGCTGATTTCAGGAGGTCAGGTGGCAGGGAGGTGGTGGAGGGGTTTACCTCCTCTTCCTAGAGGTAATTACTATGGTGCTGCTTGTAGGTTTATTTGCTGTGGGCAATTTAATCCAAAGTTGTGTTTTTAGTACCTTAGTAACAAACGGGATAAGGTCTAACAACCTGTTCTCCAGCATAACCATGAAGGTATCTTAACACAACTGGCTGGGGCCCTGGCCGGGTAGCTCAGTTGGTCAGAGTGTCCATCCCGATATGTCAGGGCACATACAAGATTCAACCAATGAATGCCTAAATACATGGAACAACAAATCTCTCTCTTTCCCCCCCCTCTTCCTCCCTCCCTAGCTCCTCCTCCCTCTTTCACTTTCTCCCTCTCTCTAAAATCAATAAAAAAACAATAACTTGCTGGCTCCAATTCTGGTGTAGCTCAGATGTCTAGCAGCTGAGATAAAGTGAGTTAGGGGTATCTGAAGGCCTCCGAGAATAAAGGGAAGACCCACTTGGGTTTTTCTCGCAGGTTCAGAGCTGCCTCAAGCAAATGTTTAGCCAAGTGTATATAGAATGAACTCCTTTGGAGCTTGTTGGAGGCATTCGGGGATGGGGAACATCCTGCCTTTAAAGATGACCGCGGAACAAGGACAGTATTTGCTCGTTGGTTGTCCAGCATCCATTTACCCTTCCAGGTCCCATTTGAGGACACTCCTTGCCTTGGGATACGATCTGTTGGGACCAGAATGAGGGCCCCATTCTCTGTGGCCACGGGTGGTCCTGTGAGCCTCTTGCAGGAGTCTGGGTCCAATGCTGAGGATCACGCAGATTCTGCTGCCTAGGGTGTGTTCCTGTTCGGTCCACGTTGTTGTGGTCTGGCTTCCGGTCTCCTGAAGCTGTGCACTGCTTGCTCCTCCAGCCTCCCTTCAGTTCCTCAAACTGATGTTTTCCAATCCATTTTCTCTGGTTTCATTTGCCAGGTTGGTTTCTGTTGCTTCTACCCAAGGAACCCCTGACTATCAAAGGCCTAGAGAGGCTTAAGAAGTTTACCCACCGTCACAAAGGGAACAAGGGCCGGAGCTGGGATGGAGGCTGGCCATTTGGCCTCCGACTGCCAAGCGTTGACTAAAAGGCGCTCCTGTGTGGTGGGAAGCACAGGACTAGGAGTCAGAGAGTAAGAATGTGGATCCAGTCCCAGCAGTGCCTCTGCCTCTGTGGCTAGAGGAGCACAGGAAGAGCGATGGGAGATGCTTTTGCAGGAAAGTGGGCATTTGCGCCAAGCCTTGAAGGACACGGAAGATTGAGACGAGGGAAGGGAGTGGAGGCTAGGTAGACAGGACAGTGCAGGCAGAGAATGCAGGATGAGCCAATGCATAGCATTTTAAGGAATGATGAACCCTTCAGTTCGTTGAGGACTTTTTAAAAAATTGATTTGAGAGAGAGAGAGAGAAAGAGAGAGTGAAACATCAGTTTGTTCCACTTATTTATATGTATATTCATTGATTGATTCTTGTATGTGCCCTGACTGGGGATTGAACCTACAACCTTGGTGTATGGGGATGATGCTGTAACCAGCTGAGCCACCCTGCCAGGGCCGAGAAGGACTCTTTTAAATGGTAAACTCTCTGAATCTATGTGTCCAATGATGACGATTTAGTGTTGTTGTTTTTTTATGAAGCCTGTGTTTTGGCAACAAACCTGTAGAGAAACAACTAGCTTAGACATCTCTAACACTTATTGTCCCATGACTTCAAAAATCACTGCTCACACAGAAAATATTTCTACTGATAACTGATATTTGTGTCAAAGAAGAACAATTGAATATTTTCTCCAACAAGTAGCCTTTGTTTTCACGCTTCTTGGTGTAATTATTACAGTTTACAGACAAAGGCTTTGGCCCAGGAAAACTCAGCATTGCTATTCCCATTTCCATCAGCACACACTCAGGTTTGTTTTGGAAATACTTCCCGAGCTGATGCGAACCCACAAGGTAAGAAGTTGTGCAGGAGAGCCAGCTGAGACTTTCAGTACATTCATCTAGTCCGGTCGAGGACAGCAGAGTGTTGAACAGTTAAGCCATTACTGAATTGATCACCCAGTTCTAGACATGACGTCAGCCTCATTAAGCCAAGAGAAATGGCAGGTGACCGAAGACTCTTCAAGGCATTAGCTATTTCTGATTTGATATCACTCACACAGTCTGTGGCCGTCTTCCAGCACACTTCATTGTTTTCAGTTACAATACCAGCAATTTTCTCTGCCTTCACACCTGGGTTTACATATCATCTCATACACTGAGGGAGAAGGAAATGTGGTATGTGGATCCTCTAGTAATACCTGCCTCCGCCGGGGTTCCCAGGCTGGGGAACCTAGTCAGGAGCCCCCCAAGGGTGTCGCAAGAAGCTGGGGTCCAAGTGGATCTCTCCCACATGCCCTGCTGAGGCCCAACTGCCTGAAGATCCACAAAGGGGCCCTCAGGTGCAGCGAGCACCTAGCCATTCCACAGCCATGACTTGCGGCACCCTCTCTTAGTTAGTTGGCTTTTTGACTCGAGCTGAATTTGCCTATTTTGGTGGCGTATTGTTCATCTTCTTTTCACTTTATCTGTCAGTAAATTATGGGCTGGAAGCTCTCTTTTCCTGAAGATGGTGAATAGGGAATAAGGAGAGAGTGGAGGTGAATAAATAAATGATCATTTGTTGACATATTTTATGTGCATGATTTATGTATGACTTATGCTAAGAAGTAATATTCCTCTTACAACACACACACAAATCCCGTCTCTATGCTTTAGAGAGACATTGTGCTTGTATCAGCAGTCCTTTTACCTGGGAAATACCCGTGCGCAAAAACAGGCTAAAATTTCACCCTCGCTTTTCAACAGTCTTTCTCTAGACCAGTGGTCGGCAAACTCATTAGTCAACAGAGCCAAGTATCAACAGTACAACGATTGAAATTTCTTTTGAGAGCCGAAAACCGACTTCTGCGCATGGCCCACGAAGTTTCAATCGCACTGTACGTGCGCGCCCGCACGTGGTATTTTGTGGAAGAGCCACTCAAGGGGCCAAAGAGCCGCATGTGGCTCGCGAGCCGCAGTTTGCCGACCACTGCTCTAGACTACAACAGCAGTCTTAAGTTTGTTGTATGCGTGCCATTAGGAATAACAGCAACAGTGAGGAGTCAGATAGGAAAAGAATAACTGTGGCCTAAACATGGTTCAGAAAAAGGACAGCATGACTTCTTCATGCCGACCGGCTCATACTCCTGACTTGTAATTCCTGTTTTTCTAGTTTGATCCCAGGCCAAAATGGCATTCCAGTTTGCTTGTTACTTTCAGTTCTGCATCATTCGTTTCTTGCTTAAGGACCTGGAAGCCTCTTTTGTTCTCTGGCATGAGCAGGTCTTCTCTTCATACGGTCTGCGTGCCGGTGGATGCACCTGGGTGTAGATGTTTATATGGGATAGCTGCCTCTCCTGATCCACAGATTAAGACACCTTTGTCTAGAGACAAATGCCGGGAGACCAGAAGGACAGGATGCTGGAATCTGGGTCTTTGTAAATGTGTGCTGTGTGGTTCTGAGAGATGCCCCGATTTCCCTCATTGCTAAGCACTTCACAGATTAGTTGGGCAAAATAACCATGTTCTTGGACTTGCACTAGGTAGTTACCTCATGCAGAGGTTCAGCACGTCGTGGATTTCCTCACATCCCCGAGGGGAGTTCTGTTTCCCCTCTGCTCTCTCACAGGAGAGAATTAGCCAAGTGGTAACAGATGGGAAGGGGTCCTGGAGGAAATGAGAGCCATGTGGTTGCCAGCTGGGCGGGGAGCCAGCTGGAGGAGTGTGGCCCTGTGAACGGGACTCAGTTATCACGGTCTGTGACGGGTTTCTCTGGGGCAGTGGTCTCAGCGTCAGCAGCATCGGAATGACCTTCAGGGCTTGAAAGACCACAGATTCCTGGGCCCCACCGCAGAGTTTCTTGATTTGGTGGATCTGTGGTGGGCCCCACGATTCTGTGTGTCTAACAAGTTCTCAGGTGATGCGGATGCTGCTGGGCCAGGTACCCCTTTGAAAATCCAAGTGCTGGTTCAGTAGGCAAAAGACTCTGAGTCTCCACCAGCCCCGAGCCCGCTCTGATTTAGGGGAAGAGCTAGAGAATTTGGTTATCATAACGCCCATATTTTTTGTATAGCATGTCCATATTTGTAAATCACTTTAATTTACTTTTCTTCTCACAAAAACAAACCAAACCGTGTGGGTAGGCAGGATAGGTATTGACCTTGTTGCAAGGTGGGGAGAATCAGACTGAAGACATTGGGTCAGGAAGTGACTTACCCAAGGGGCAGGTGGCAGAGCTGAGACTTGTACCTGGATTTTCTTCCTGTGACCTTAGTTAGCCCTAGTGTTCCTTGTCTTTAATGCTAGCATGTGCGCTGATAACACTCAAAGTTTGTGTTAATCACTCTTCATACTAAAACAGCTTTTCACTTAGAACAGTTTTAGATCCACAGAAAGGTTGTGAAGATAGTACAGAGAGTTCCCCACTTCGTCTCCCCTTACATTAGTAAGGTACATTTGTCACAATTAGATGAACCAACACTAATATATTACTACTAGTGGCCCGGTGCACGGATTCATGCACATTGAAAGGAAATTAATTAGAAGAAATATTTTATTTTATTTTATTTTTATTTTTTTTAAATATATTTTTTTATTGATTTTTCACAGAGAGGAAGTGAGAGGGATAGAGAGTTAGAAACATGGATGATAGAGAAACATCCATCAGCTGCCTCTTGCACACCCCCTACTGGGGATGTGCCTGCAACCAATGTACATGCCCTTGACCGGAATCGAACCTGGGACCTTTCAGTCTGCAGGCCGATGCTCTATCCACTGAGCCAAACCGGTTTCAGCTAGAAGAAATATTTTAATATCGCTATTTGTCCTTTCTCTATAATAGGAGTGTCAGAGAGGAAAGAAAATTAGTAAAATGTATATGAAAAAAATATATAAATTGATTAATAAATAAACAATAACAATATGATATAACAACAACAAAGACATGATATAAAAACAACAAAAACATATAAAAACAACATTGTAAAAACAGTGACTGGTAAATTGATTAAACTTATTCTAATATCTCCCTGTATACCACATTAAGAGTAAAAACACTTTCAGAGTGCTTGACTAATTTCCCTTGTGATGAAGTATTTACAACTTTAACGTCACATGCTCTTTGAACTCAACATATAACTGACCATGTCCGAAAACGAGTTCAGGTGTGAATATTCCTACTCTATCTAGAGCTTGTCCTCGTGATTTATTAATAGTCATCGCAAATGCTGGCATCACAGGAAACTGTCTTCGAAATAATTTAAATGGGAGACCAGTGTCAGACGGGGACAAATCACTTCTTGGAATCAGAACAACCTCTTCTTCCGCAGATCCTGTTAATACTTCAGCTTCGATTATGTTAGGTTGCAATCTTTTGATAATAAATCTAGTGCCATTACAAAGACCCTATTTACTATTAAGATTTCTCAGTAGCATGATGATTGCACCTACATGTTCTGTCTACCATGCTGCTTTCTTTCAGCTTCAGAATGTCAACAAAAACAACCACATTCACGATCGACATTGACAGATCGAAACACACCTATGTGATTGGCACCAGCGAGAGCTTTATATGTACCGCACATGCACGAGTCAATGTTTACTGGTTGGTTGGACGTATCACTTAGCCATATATATATATATATAGATCAGCGAAAGCTTATACTTTATCCATATTTTCTTAGTTTTTACCTAATGTCCCATTCCTATTCCAGGATCCCATTTGGGCTTCAACATTGTTTGTCATCATATCTCGTCAGGCTCTTCTTGGCTGTCACAGTTTTCAGGCTTTCCTTGTTTTTGATGACCTTGATAGTTTTGAGGAATACTGGTCAGGTATTTTGTAGAATGTCCCTCAGTTGGAATTTGTCTGATGTTTTTCTCATGACTAGAATAGGATTATGGGGCCCTGGCCAGGTAGCTTGGTTGGCTGGAGAGTCTTCCCTATATGCCAAGGTTGCAAGTTCCATCCTCGATCAGGGCACATACAAGTGTCAACCAATGAATGCATGAATAGGTGGAACAACATATTGATGTTCCTCTCTCCCTTCCTTTCTCTCTGTCCAAAATCAGTAATAATAAATAAAAAATTAGGGTTATGGATTTTGGGGAGGAAGACCACTGAGGTAAAGTGCCATTCTCATCACATCATGTTGAGGGTACATACTGTCAACATGCTTTATCACTGCCGATGTGGACCTTGATCTCTGGCCGAGGCAGTGTTGGTCAGGTTTCTGCACTGTCAAGTTATTCTTTTCCCAGCCCACGATGTGCAGCCCACACCAAGGTTGGGAAGTTTCATTCCATTTCCTCAAGGGGCAGAGTATCTACATAATTTATTATATAGGTTTGCCTATCTTCCTCTGTTTGTTTGTTTGTTTATTTATTTATTCAATCAATCAGTGTATCAGTATGGATTCATGGATATTTATTTGGGTTATAATCCAGTAGCCTTTTATTTATTTCAGTGCTCCAGTTCTTCCAGATTTGACTAGTAGGAGCTTCTTCAGTTGACTCCTGTGTCCCTTTGACATAGCCCAGTATTGTCGGTGTTTGAAGCGACTGTACATCCTTACTTTCTGGCACAAGAAGATGCTTTAGAGTCTCATCTTGTGGAATTCCTGTCTCAGCCCTAGAATCATATTTTTAATATTGGTTTGCAGCCACTGAATTGATTTCACCGCCCACTACCCGAGTCACCTCCCACAGTGAAAAACATCAACCTGTCACCTGTTAAAAATAAGGAAATTGGCACCTTGAAAGGTGAAATGGCTTATGCAAGGTCACATGTAGTTGTTAGCAAAGCCGGGGCCATGACTTTGGACTTCTAGAAGTCCCAGCACTTCTAGCATGCTGTCAAATTCTGCCACTCAGAACCTGGTTCCGCATACTCCCCTCACCCACACTGTGTGCCTACGCAATCAGATGTGAATTCAACTGGATATGCTACCGTCTACTCAGGACGGATACAGCAGAAAGGGACAAAGACTGCTGGCCAGATTCCTACAGTAAGTCTGTGTTTTCCTATTGGAATGTGGCTTTGTAATGGTAAGTGAGTGAAAAACCCACAGAAGTGACTGCTGACATCTGCACGTTGTAACTGAGGTTTCACCACATGCCTGGCCTCTGTTTGGTTGGGAAGGGGCCAGAAGGGAGGCTTGTAGAAGCCACACACTTTTTATTTGGGGTTTCTTCCTTTCCATGGGGGCAGGCAGAATGGTTAATTCAAACTCACTTCATCCTATGGACTTCTGGGATCCTCCACAAGACGGAGCTGGACAGACAAGTTTTTGGTGTTCTAAAGGCCTAAACGACCTGGCGTAAGGATCTGGTGTGCCTAGCCATGGTCAATTACACCAAGAAGCTCATTTTCTTTTGTGGGAGGAAATAATTCAGTGTTCCGTAGATGCAGAGAATAGCAAAGGACAAACTTGTTTCATATTTGCTTCTTAGATGTTCCATTTCAAAATATATTTTTTGATCTGTTAATAATTGAAGGTGGGTGCTCTGGGTGAAGAATTGTTCCTTAAAGGGGTTTAAAGGAATAGACCCCTTTAAAGGCAGCAGTGATATATTAGGACATTTTGTTTGCAAATAACAGAAACCCATCCAGCTTAAGGACTATGTAAAAGAAAATTCTATTGGCTTATGTTGCTAAAAAGTCTTTTAGTAGGCCTAGCTTCAGGCATGGCTGGATCTAGGTGTTCAACTCATGTCATCAGGGCCTTGTGTCTTGTCATCTCCTGGCCTGCTTTCATCTGGCTTCATTCTCAGGCAAGTTTTCTCCGTGTGGTTACCTGTCATAAGCTATCGGCCTATTCCTACTATTCTGCAGATGCTGTTGCCTCTGATTGTCCCTGCCTTTGGTCATGGCCCTAATCCTGAACCAATAACTGGGGACAGAATCATAGGGGCCATCACTGGCCAGGCAGGGGTCGGGAAGGGATGGTTTCTCACAGGAAGATTGAGTGGCAGAAGGATGAGTTGGCTGGACAAAAATAATGGATGTCATTCCTTTGCAGTGTTGTGAACACTTAGAGTAAATGCCTGATGAATGAGTAAATGCTCAGCTCTAAAGCTACCCATGCATTTGTTTATTTAGTCCCTCCCCAAGCCACTCATTTATTTTGTGAGTTCTTCTAGAGCAGGGGTGGGGAACGCCCGGCCCAGGGGCCGTATAAGCCCAGCGAAATCACTTGGTCTGACCCTGCCAAGGTATTAGGGGTGAGTTAATTAAATGTTTGACCAATATAGCAGGCTAATTTTTAAGTTGATAATTCTGTATGGCCCAAGAATGATGTTATAAATATCCAGATGGCCCTCGGCGGAAAAAAGGTTCCCCACCCCTGTTCTAGAGGGACGTAGTTACTCTGATGAATGTACTAACCTGACTGCCAGCCCTTTCCGGCCCCTCAGCAAGTGCTCTTCTTGCTGTTTTATTGCTAATTTCAGCTATTCTTGGCTAGATGTGGTGATCCTGTCTTTAAATTTGTTTAACCAGGTCAGTGTTAGACAATTTATGTTTGGTTATGGCTGAATGGTCAGCGTAGATGCCTTTAATAAATCTGCTTTCATAAAGGAGGTAACTTCCAATCTTCCTTTTTCCCTTAATGCCATTCCTAGCTCAGATAACATTGGTAGTTAACTCTAAAGAATTCTTCCTTCTGTAAGTGAGAATAATTATTTTTTATCGTTTCATGAGTGGAAGAATTACTTATTCCAGATTTTTAAAGAATTTAATTGAAAGTTTGATCATTCAGATCTCCTGCTTGTTTTCATTGTTTCTACCTGCCTTCTGCAGATTTCACCATTCATTAGCACCTTTGCCTGAAGGTGGACAAGATGAGGTCAAGGGGTGTAATAAAACCTTGACAACATCTTTTTACTTATCTCTTTCCGAGGGGGCTCCTTACTTAGGGATGTTTCTGTGCAAAACCAGTTTTGTACATCGCCCCACAGGAACGGTGATGGGTTATCTGTGAATTTCAGTTCATCATCTCTTTGGTATCTCCTTTCACAATAGGACATTGAAAGTTGGCTGCAAAGTCACCTCCTTCTGGCAGTTGCCAAGACTTCAGATCTTTTCCATTTGAGCCCGATGGAGATCAAGTTAAAATGAATTAATGCCAAGTGCAGAGGAGGGTAAGCGTTTGGGCCTGTTCATCAGTCTCAAAGTGCCCGCTATTTCTGCATTCCACAGCCCAATAGAAAAGACTTTTAAAAGTCTGTCTCCATTGGCACAGATGAATTGAGCTTACTATACATTGAGTTCATTTTTTGTCCATTTCTGTGTTTATTTGAAGCATTGCTTGACCAGTTCAGTGCCATCATTTCCTCCCCCTCCCACCCTACCCCCTTTTTCTAATCTCCAAAGTGTTTGTATCTGGGCTGTGGTGGAGGTTCACAAAAACCGTTTTGATTAGGTTGCTCATTCATTCATATACTCCCTAAGCAGGACATGCCTTGATATTATGAGAATATTTTTAGAAGACTAATGAGGTGGAAGGGTTTGTGTTTCATTTCCCTTGGTTTCCCTCTAGTATGCAGACACCTGCATTTGCCATTAATTATTACTTCCATGACACTCTCTTTCTTTGTCTGCTGTGCAGTGTTTGAAATAATAGTGGGAGGGAAGGTGGGCGCTGAGGCAGATATCTGCGTGGGAATAAGTAGCTTGGGGTGGGTTTCTTTTTAGTAGCACAACAGAAAGCTTATTGAAGAGTAATTGCTATTTTGGTACCATTTTAAAAAGGTTTTGTGTCTTTTCATCTTTTCCTGCAATCGTTGCTGGTTCCCTATAGCTGATCTCCTCTGGTCACCTCCTTTTTTTCTTAAACAATTCTGAATACCTTGAGTGTCCTCTGCATGGCTTCAGGAATAGATCATTGCTTTCTCTGGGACCTCCGGTGAGTAGTAGGCTCTTGGGTCAAACCAGTGCAAGGCAGTTGGGGTGCAAGTAGCTAGTGCTCACTACGCCATTTAAAAACATTTATCCATGAAAGGTATTTTGAAAGAAATATATTTTCTTTTGGAGGTTCAGCAGATTGCTTCTCTTTTATTTTAGGTAAACTTTTTATTGAAATGTAACTCACATGCAGGAAAGTATATACAGCAGAAATGTATAGTTTAATGAGTTTTCATAAGATGAGTGCATGTATGTAGCCAGCATCCAGATCAAGAAACAGAATATTACCACTTCCTCAGAAGCCTCCTTATATCGTCCCCAGACCCCATGGCTACTCCTAAGGGGTCCCCTGACTTGTGACACCATCAGATTAGCTTTGCCTATTTTTGTAATTTAAACGACTCGTTAGGTCTGTGAGATTCGCTCATATTTTGGTGTGATGTTTGATTTTGTTTGTTCCCTTTGCTCTTAGAATTCCATTGTCTGAATACCAGCATTTGTTTCTTCATTACTACTGGTAAACATTTGGGGTTTCCCCATTTAGGCGGTTACAGTTAATGCTGCTGTGAACGTTCTCGTACGCAGCTTCTGGTGAATTGTGTGTGTGTGTATCGACTGTAGACCTAGGAGGAAAATTTCTGGGCACAGGGTTGGCAAAATGTGTAGCTTTGTTGGTTTACCTCATTTTCCAGAGTGGTTGTACCAACTTCCCCCAGCGGTATGTGAGTTCTAGTTCATCTACATCTGTACTTGACAGTGTCTATCTTTTTCATTTTAGCCATTCTGTTGGATGCTAATGGTATCTTGTGATTTTAATTACATTTCCTTGATTACTAAAGAAGTTGATCACTTTTTCCAGAGTTTATTGGAGATTAATACCTCACCTAAAAAAATACTTTGATCTTAGTTATGTTCCTTACTCATATAAGTCACAGCCACAATTTCAGTGTTAAACAACACTAAATAAAAGAAGTCAAAATAAGAATTTTATTAGCATTTATTATGTTGTGATATGAACTCTTAGGCCAAAGAACAAGTCTCCAGATCTTCACTTTACTTTATTCCCATCACTAGATTTACAACATTGCTTTGGAAGTTTAAGGGACATATGCAATTAAAATTTATTTATTTATTTGTTTGTTTGTTTTTTTGTTGATTTCAAAGAGAAAGGGAGAGGGGGGAGAGAGAGAAATATCAATGATGAGATAGAATTATTGATTGGCTGCCTCCTGCACGTCCCCTACTGGGGATCGAGTCTACAACCAGGGCATGTGCCCTTGACTGGAATCAAACCTGGGACCCTTTAGTCCACAGGCCAATGCTCTATCCACTGAGCCAAATCAGCAGGGCAAAATTTACAATCTTTATTTCTAATTCAGTCTTTCATCCCACATTAATTGAGTGAATGTATTGGACATCATAAAGGATGCTAAGTTGAATAATTTGGTCTTGAACTTTTAAGAGACTCACATATGTACATGGCAAAGTGAAATGATCGTATTACAAAGCTTTAAAAATGTGACCTGGGCACCCTGAGAAGGGAGCGATTAAGTCCTATGAGAGGAATACAGGGATAATTTATAAACATTGAAATGCCTTTGAACTTGACTGTCAAAAATTTTTTGTGACTGGACATGGAAGGAATGGGCATTTCCCAAACTGTGGCCCATTTGGGGACTAGCAGGTAGTTCAGAATGACTGGATTATAGGATGTGTGGAAGGATACTGAAGAAGAAAGTCAAAGGGAGTGAAATTTTCTTTTTTTTTTTTTAAATATATTTTTGATTTCAGAGAGGAAGTGAAAGGGATAAAGAGATAGAAACATCAATGATGAGAGAGAATCTTTGATTGGCTGCCTCCTGCACGCCCCCTTACTGGGGATTGAGCCTGCAACCCAGGCATGTGCCGTGGACTGGAATCGAACCCGGGACCCTTCAGTCCGTAGGCTGATGTTCTATCCACTGAGCCAAACCAGCTGGGGCAAAATAAATTTTCTTAATGCTCAAAGAGAGACTACCAATCCAAAAAAGAACAACAACAAAAAAATCATTAGAAAATGCAAATGAAAACACATGGAGATGCCATTTCTTTGCTCTTGTTTGCTAAGATTTAACAACAACGTTTGACAAGAGATTATGTTGACAAATGTGTAGAGGAATAGTCTCCATTTATAGCGAAAGGAGAATAAATTGCTATAAATCTCTATGGGAGCTTTGGCCGGTTTGGCTCAGTGGATAGAGCGCCAGTCTGCGGACAGAAGGGTCCTGGGTTCGATTCCGGTTGCGGGCACATGCCTGGGTTGCAGGCTCGATCCCCACTGGGGAGCATATAGGAGGCAGCTGATCCATGGTTCTCTATGAAACATCAATGATGTTTCTATCTCTCTTCCTCTCCTTTTGTCTCTGAAATCAATTAAAATATATAAATATATATATATATAAATCTCTATGAGAGACAATCTAGCAATCTTTTCCAAAATTGAAAATATGTATACTTTTGACCCAGCAATTCTCTTTTAGAAATGTCCCTTGTAAATAGCTTATGCATGAGCAAAAGACTATAATGGTAAAAGATTGGAAATAACCTAAATGGGAGACAGTCCTCCATTCAGTGGCTTCCCGGGCAGCCAGTGAAAAGAATGAGGGAGCTCTCTCTCTGTCGACACATTGGTATGAAACCATCTCCAAGATATATTGTTACACTGGAAAAGCGAAGGTGTAAAACAGGGAATAGATGATAGCATTCGTGTAAAAATTGGGGGGAAATGCACATGTATCTCAAAATAAACATGAAATTGATTATATCAGTTGCTTCCTGAGAGGAAAATTAGGTAGCTGATGGAAAGGAACGGGAGAGTTTTTGGGTACTCTCCTTTTACAACTTTTAAATTTTGAATCCTATAAATGTATTACCTAATCAAAATAAATAAAATTGCCCCCTAACCCCCAAATAGGAAATAAGATCATAGAGGATTTTGAATCACAGTCTAATAGTTATACTAATAATTATACTTTTGCATTATCTGTTAGGGTTCATAAAATTCTTTTAAATTCATTCCCTCCTTTAATCTTCACAATAACCAACTGAGGAAGCAGTTTTTTTATTTCTGTTTTACAAATGAGGAAGCTGAGATTTGGGTACTTAAGCACTTTGCACAAAATCTTCAGGTGACTGATACTAGATTTGGGAACATCAAGTGTATTGTTTAAGAAATAGTTTCATTGACTGTAATTTTATTAAGAAGACAAAAGGCAAAATTTAGCCTGTTTTTAGGCTTAATGAGTATGTATCGAATAATAATAGCTGAAGTTTAGTGATTTCTGAAGTTTATTAGCACTTTCTATGTAACACAAAGATTGAAAATTTGGTCATAATTCAGCTGCCATGCACTACTTTAGTAAGAGACATTTAAGCCCAAGTTCTGAGCAACCTTTCCTGCAGGGACAGGAAATTAGAATTTGCTGGTGTAATTTTCTCTGAAAGACACCCCAGGAAAGAGGTGCTTGGTTTGTGAAGATAAGCACTAACTCCCTGGCAGAGCTGACAAATGGTATTGGGAATTGAGCTGTAGATGAGTCGCCTGAACCATTAGTAATGAAGCAAAACTACTCCAGTGAAGGTTTTAATCTTTTTATCTTTTAAGGCAGTACAGCATTACGTTAGAAAAAGCCCAGAGTTGTTTTAGGTGATATGGAGGAGGGGAAAGGGAATTCGGTGTGGTAATGTTTTAAATCTGGGGAACCCCCATGGTACTCACTTAATGGTTTGCAGATTGTTAGGGCTGGGGAATCCTGGAAATTACCTAACCATAATCTCCTGAGGGTTGATGTAAGACACAGAGTTAAGAATGTTGTGGGACTTTGTCTATGACTATACATGTGCCTGGCATGAATTACCTTGAACTAGGTAAAAAAATTCAGTATCGAGTCTCTTGAGGTGGCTTCTATGAGGCCTTTCTTAACAGTAGAGCAACACCTAAAATTTCATCCCATTTCATGTATTGTTTAAGCATGTTAAAAATTATTTTTTCAGACGTGCAATATTAGACTACACCTTCTGAGATTTCTGAGGTTTCAGTCTGCTACAGTGTATTACAGTGAGGCCCAGGGCAGATACAAGGTAGACCAGATAACCAGGGACATGGTCGTGGTAATGACATCAGGCAAATCTTGAGCCTATGGGCCTGTTTGAACTGAGGTTGAACTTATGTTTTGCTTAGCTTTTTAAATTCTTTTCCTTATTTCTGATCTTCACCCAAATCAAACATTAGTTTTGTCGCATAGAATTTTGTGTGTCATTCTGATGCCTGGGTAGTTCAAGTGCATCCTGACAATTACATTCTAAGACTATCCTTGTCTGAGCTCCCTTTTCAGAGCATGAAAGACTGGCAGGAGGAGGCCCTTCCACCTTCCCTCCCTTTCTTCCTTTTATTTGGTGAGATAATCCAGTTAAGAGTGTCCCCAAGAAGTATTATCAGTGGTACAAAAGCTCTCCATAGTCTCATTCATACTTGAATAAAATGATTCCCTTTTTTGTTTAAAAATGATGAAAACATTTGAGGTCTCTCTGGAAGTGTTTATTCATTCAAGCTGCAAGATGTGCTGTGGGTGTTATGTCTGATTTCTGAGAGCTTTTGCAGCAGGTTTATGTCTAGAGTGTTTTGTTTTGTATTTGTTTAGACTAAAATTAATAAAGAGCTTCTCTTTCAAACCCTGAGGATAATTAATACAGGTTTCTCCCCTGTGGTGCTTTTTGTCAGCCCTTACATGGAAGAGAACAGTGAAAAGAATATTGAACTCTTTAAGCTCAATTCTTACATCTTTTCCAGTAAATTAGGGGATTTTAGGGAAAAGAACAAGACAGATCACTGTGTGTGTGTGTGTACACAATAATAAAGTTTAGGTCATAAACACTAATAGTCTTCTGGCTTTTGTAAGCCAAATTTCCTTCCTGGCTCTTTTGTTGTTGTTTTTTTCTATATTTGCATTCATAATCATGGCCTCTGTGTATAAATTTAATATTACTGAGTGACCTTTTTGGTTTGCATTTACTTTTAATTTTTTCCTTTGTTTTTGACCAGAAGAGATATAAAATTAAATATAAATCCTTTATGCACAATGGAAAAATAATTATGATCTACTTTTTACTTAAACAAGGAGTTGCTTTTATTTAAAGGCATTTTTATTTTCAAGAAATGTGAAAAAAGATCACCTAAGGACCCACTTATGTTAGGCCATTAAAAAACAGTTTTTAGTCCTAGCCGGTTTGGTTCAGTAGATAGGGTGTCAGCCCATGGACTGAAGGGTCCTGGGTTTGATTCTGGTCAAGGGAACTTACCTCATACCTCTGTTGCAGGCTCCATTCTTGGGCCATGTGCGAGAGGCAACCAATTGATGTGTCTCTCTCATATCCATGTTTCTCTCTCTCTGTCTCCCCTCCTTCCTCTCTAATAATCAATGGAAAAATATCCTTGGGCTAGAATTAATAACAACACCCCCCAAAACAACAACAATGACAAAAACCACAACAATTTTTATATAAGATTTTGATTGATTTCTTTGACAATCTATTTCCACAATCCCGAATTTCTTCATATTTCTCTTCCCCACATTCTATTATTCCCTGATACCACAGTCATCAATAATTAGTGTCAGGAGAGATTTCCTCCCCTCTTCTCTCATTCCTCCCCTCTTTCCCTCCCCTCCTGCCCCAACTCGTAAGATTTACTCCTTTATCAACTTTCAAATCTGTAACACAGTATTTTTAACTACAGTCATGCTGTACATTACATCCCATGACTTATTTATAACTGGAAGTTTGTACCTTTTGATTCCTTTACTCATCCTCCCCATACCCCCTTCCTCCACCTCTGGCAACCACCAGTCTGCTCTCTGTATCTATGACCTAGGTTTTTCTTTCTTTTAGATTCCATATATAAGTGAAATCATATGGTATTTGTCTGTCTTTGACTTATTTCTCTTAACATAATGCCCTCCAGGTACATTCATGTTGACACAAATGGCAAGCTTTTCTTCTTTTTAAAAAAATATATTTTATTGATTTTTTTACAGAGAGGAAGGTAGAGGGATAGAGAACCAGAAACATCGATGAGAGAGAAACATCGATCAGCTAGCTGCCTCCTACACACCTCCCACTGGGGATGTGCCCGCAACCAAGGTACATGCCCTTGACCGGAATCAAACCTGGGACCTTTCAGTCCACAGGCTCTATCCACTGAGCCAAACCAGTTAGGGCACTTTCTTCTTTTTTATCACTGAATTTTATTTTATTGTATATACTAGAGGCCCAATGCACAAAATTCATGCAAGAGTAGGCCTTCCTTCCCCCAGCTGCTGACACTGGCTTCCCTCTGGCACCCAGGACCCAAGCTTCCCTCCATCTGCCAGCAGGCACCCAGGACCCGGGCTTCCCTTGCAGCTCATTAGCATATTACACTTTTATTATTATACTAGTGACCTGGTGCATGAAATTCGTGCACATTAAAAGGGAATTAATTAGAGGAAATATTTTAATATTGCTATTTGCCCTTTATCTATAATAGAAGTGTCAAAGATGAAAGAAAATTAGTAAAATGTATATGAAAATCTTCCTCCTATCAGAGTCTGGGGTGCGCCACGGGAAGCAGAGTCAAGTCCTGCCCACCCACGTGTGCCTTGAAATCGTGTGAGACCCAGACCTGGCCGGCCCCACCCTCATTGGGCTAGATCCAGACCTGGCCAGCCCCACCCCTGTCAAGACCCGCCGAGTGGGGGCCTCGGCCTCAGGTCCCTGCTGATTGCTCGTTAAGGCTTGTTATGGGAACTCAGCCTCCACTGTTGGCGTAGCCATCTTGTGTTACGGGATCCCCTCCTCTGCTGTGGGCGCAGCCATCTTGTGTTATGGAATCCCTGCCTACGCTGTGGGCACAGCCATCTTGTTACAGCGTGATGGTCAATTTGCATATTCCCTCTTTATTAGATAGGATATATATGTGTGTGTGTACATATATGTATGTATGTGTACATATATGGATAAAGAAAATGTGTGTGTGTGTGTGTGTGTGTGTGTATACACACCACTCCTCTACACACACATACACTTTATCCATTCATCCATTGATGGACACTTAAATTATTTCCATGTCTTATAAATAATGAACATGGGGGTGCATGTATTTTTAACTTATAAGTAGTGAACATGGAAATGCATGTATTTTTTCAAGTTAGTGTTTTCATTTTCTTTTTTTTTCTTTTTTAAAATATATTTTATTGATTTTTTTACAGAGAGGAAGGGAGAGGGATAGAGAGCCAGAAACATCGATGAGAGAGAAACATCGACCAGCCGCCTCCTGCACACCCCCTACCGGGGTTGTGCCCGCAACCAATGTACATGCCCTTGACCGGAATCGAACCTGGGACCCTTCAGTCCGCAGACCGACGCTCTATCCACTGAGCCAAACCGGTTTCGGCAGTGTTTTCATTTTCTTTAAATAAATACTCATTAATGGAATTGCTGGATCATATGGTAGTTCTATTTTTAATTTTTTGAGGAACGTTCAAACTGTTTTCCATAGTGGCTGCACTAATTTGCATTCTAATCAACAGTGCACAAAGGTTCCCTTTTTTCCACATCTACACCAACACTGTTGTTTCTTGTCTTTTTGATACTAGTTATTCTGACAGGCATGGGGTGTTATCTAATTGTGTTTTCAATTTGCATGTCCCTGATGATGGGTGATGTTGGTCACCTTTTTATGTACCTGTTAGCCATTTGTATGTCTTCTTTGGATAAGTGTTTATTCATGTCCTCTGTCCATTTTTAATCAGATTTTGTTATTTTGCTATTGACTCATATGAGTTCTTTATATATTTTAGACATTAACCCCTTATGAAATATATTATTTTTAAATATTAGGAGAGTCATTATTTTTATGGGGTGGTGGTGGTGGTGGCTGTTGCTTAAATATTAAATGAAAAAAAATACTAATTGTGGGCCTTTGGCACAATTTCATGTAAATGCATCTTTTATCTATTAACTAAGATTTAAGACTTAGCTTTATATAAATATGAAACTGAATTTTTTTCAACTCAGGTTCAGACTTTGCTATTTTGCAACTTGATTTTCATCTGTTAGGCATTGACTTGAAGCCAGGCCTTTTAGTGATCTGAGTTCCAAATTACACAACCACTTCAATCCTGAGCAAACTTGTTCTGAATGGCCCTCTTTCTTTCCTATTACCTTTGGCCAAGAAGTTGTACATGTTTTGTGTGTCGAACTAAATTGTTTCTACCTTTGCCTTTGAGAGCTTTGATGAGTTTACTTTTCTTTTTTTGTGTGTGACAAGGACTTGAGTGAGCATCGCTGCAGGCATTTTGATTCTTGAGAAATCCCCTTTCAGCCGTATGTGTGTCTGTATGAAGCCGTGCGTACATGTCAAGGTGGGTGAATATTTGTCCCTGGAGCCCTGATTGCATTACTAAATATTTTCTCTGGTAAAAGAAACAACCATGCAGTGTGGTCCAGTTAGTTTCCTCAGGCACTTTGGTGCTGGTTCTTTGTGCTTTTACAGAATAAATACTTTTAATGGCCTGGCCTAGGAACCTGGTCATTCACAATAGCATTTCTGTGGGGAAAAACAAAGTGTAAGTTCCAAACGAATGATTTTTACAAACACTCTTTTAAACATAGGGCACTGTTTAAATAGTCCAGTAAGGCCAGGCTCTCTCCACTTGGGCTGTGTCTGTGTGGAGTGAGTTTATCCATGTGATTATTATCATCAGTTTGAAGTCCAGCACTCACCAGCTGTGACATCAGGCCTGGTCCAGTATTCACTATACAATTTAATGGTTGAGTTTTATACACTGGAGCTTACTGGTGTGGTGGATCACTAAGCTTCGGGAGAAGGAGGCAGTTTGCACCTCTCCTTTGATGAGGTCAGCCTCGTGGTGATAAAGGAAGGGGACCTCTTTGAGTCTGAGGATGTGAGCGCTGGAAGGGACAAACTGAGACCTAGAAATAACCTGACGGCACTCCAGCCAACAGCGCCACCTGGGCAGGTCCGAAAGGTTCTTTTTTTAAACGATAAGGTAGATTTGCTTATTTTTAACTTCTACCCATACGCCTTCTGAAGTAGAATAAGTCTGATGTCTTCTGTGTAGCAATACTTCAGATATTTGAAAATAGTTACCTGGTCCTACTCCTAAGACCTCCCTCTATCACCATAAAAAGCTATATATATATTTTTTTCTTGTCATGAGAACATTCCAGATCCACTGCCCTGGGGACCTTCCAATATCACTGCAATACATTCATTACTCTAGTCACCAACCCCCCAGGACCTGTTCATTTATTCATTTCACAGCAGGAAGTGCTCTACTTCCTGATCCCCGTCACTCATCACCCCACCCCCACTTACCACTAAGTTCTCTGTATCCATGAGTTTTGTTTTGTTTAGTCTTTTTTTTTGTTTTTTTTAGATTCCACACATAAGTGAGATCATATGCTGCCCTCCTCTGTCTGGCTTATTTTGTAGACAGCTCTAAGCCTCCCTAGAACTCAGCCGTCCAGCCGCCTGGCACACACGTTGTCTGCTTTGTTCAGCGATGTAAAAGTATGAATGGGGCAAGAACAAGGAACAGTAAGGCTCCTCCTTTCTACTTTGAGCACAAGCCAAACAGCCAGTCTTTATTGGGTGCTTGGGAAAGAGAAAGAATTAAGTTCTTATCCTCACAAGCCTGATGATGCAGATGGACTCAGTGTCTCTCTCATTGTTCTCCCTCCCCACCCACTTGCTCCTACCGCTCACCAATCCAAAGTATGTGATGAGGAGGGAAGTGAGCAGAGCAGGGGCGGGCGAGATCAGTGCCACCTGCAGAGGTACCTCAGGCCTGGAGCCTGGCCTTAAGAAATGGGCAGGACTCCTGTGCTTGTGTGGCCAATTTGTTGCTTAAGAGTTCAAAAGTCCAAAACCTGTTCTGTGACCCTCTTGTTAAGCTAATCAATTAACTCAGCTTAGCTTATTATAGAACCAAAAGAAGATATTTAGACTGAACAAAATACCAGATAATATTTTCCTCATAATGACTCATAGCTGGAAGGCAGTATACCACACTGTGGAAGTCATTGAAACTTACCCTTTTAAGAACTGTGGCAGTTTTTAAAAAATGGCCAGAAATTCTCCTACACCGATAGGTATGTCTATATACCGTCCTCTTGCATATGAGTTGGCTTGTGACTGCTTCATCCACTAGAATATGGCAGAAAGGACGCCATGACTTCCAACACCAGGCCATAAAGGCCGTGCACCTTCTGCCGGCTTGGCTTCTCCTGGAGTCCTAGCTCCGGAGGCCAGCTGCCATAGAGAAATGCGACGACCCTGGGACTGCCATGTTGGAGAGGTGTGGTCCACAGCCCCAGCTGAGCTGCCAGCCACCAGCCAGCGCCACCGGCCAGCTTTTCGAGGGAGCCGTCTGGACACCCACCCGGTTGGGTCTTCAGGTGATTCCAGCTCCCCCTGGCACCTGATCGCAGGCCCCTAACATCGTGTCCTGTATCTATTCTTTCAACAAAGGCTAAGTGAGCACCAGGTATTCTAGGTTCTGGGGACACACCGCTTTCAAAGCCGCTGCTCTCTGGAAGCTTAGCATCTCACCTAGCACCTAGAACAATGCCCAACACTCAGTAAGCACTCACTAAATATTTCTGCAGGCACATGAGAGACCCCACACCAGAACCGCCCAGCCACGCTTTCCCCAAATTCTGGACCCCTCCCCTGAATTATGAGCCTAATTAACTAGTTGCTTAAAGTTACTAATGTAACTTGTTACATAACAATAGGAACAAGTGCTAATAAATAAAATACTTTAAATCAGCTGTCTTGCATGTCTCTAGAATGTATTAACTACATTTTTGAACAGAGTGTAGACATAATTTGGACCTCTTAGGAGCAATGAACTTCTTATATCTCATATTGTGATTAATATAGTGTGTCATTGAGATACATGGTGAGTCGCAAAGACACTCTCGACTGCTCAGCTTTCAGCCTTGTGCATACTTCTAGTTTTCTCTTGTCCTTTGCTGCCGGTAATCTTCGCACCATGTCTGAGAGTGCTGCTTTCAGCACGGTAAACCCCACTTGGGGTCATTGTTTTTAAATTCAGGCACTACGTTTTACCAGCGTGGTCTTAAAAAATACTTAGTGAGTGCTTACTTTGTGTTGGGCATTATTCTGGATGCTAACTGAGATGCTAAGCCTCCGGAGAGCAGCGGCTTTGAAAGTGGTGTGTCCCCAGAACCTAGATTGATTTTACTTCCTCAAATACAAGAAAAAAGCTACTCATGGTATTTGTCAGGGAAAAAAGGCAGATATTGACTCATTGTGCCAGAATTAAATTGCTTCGTGTTTTATAGTTTGTAAAATATTTTCGACAATAATGTAGATGTAGATTGTTCCTTAATTTAAAATGTCAGTGTTACCTTGCCAAATGAGAAGATTACAAAAGCCATTTTATGGTACAAACCTTTGGATGAAATAGAGCATCCAGAAGAGCGATGGGCATGCCTTCTCTTTTGGGGAGGGAGAGGGAGTCCTGTTTATAGTGTCGCCATGACATTTGTAACACCTGGCGTTTCTTCTTATTGGCATCACCACAGGTGTCTCAGGAATGGAGTGGGGCAAGTGTAACGCACGTAGGGAAATGGACGCTCTTGCTCAGTCCCATGATAAGCTGAGGAGGTGTTTCTGCAGCTACTTCTGTAACCAGAATGTTGTGTTTTAGAATACAAAGACTCCAGGCATCCCTCAAAATCAAGATCACGTTTTCCTCTTTGGTTTCTCTCCAATCAGATTATTTTCTTAAATTATTCTTGACTTCAGATTGACAAATTTAAATTTCTTCCTTATTTGTTTGTTGTTGTTGCATATTAAAGGGAAATAATTGACTATAGTTTCTTGTCTATGTTGGGAAGACTGTTGAGTAAAGGATTCTTAAGGTTAACTATTCTTGTCTTTTCTCATTTGTCTTTAACCTGAAACACAAGGTAAACTGACTACTGCCTTCCCTGGAGTACAATAAGTGTCAAGAAAGATTCATAAGTCACGCCTGTTTATAGTATTTATTCTGGGTCATGACATTGTGAGGACTCCATCCCAATCTAGGTGTGCCATGGAGAAGACACAGTCAGCCCCAGGGAACGCTGCCCCTCTGACCCGAGCATCTTGTCTCTCTCTGTGTCACTATTTGCTGCGGTCTGACCCAGGGCGCTGTGGGACGAGAGGGCCAGGTTCTCCAGAATGGAGATCGCTGTAGAGTGCTGGGCATGGCGCTGCCCAAGTCCGACCATGGAAGTGGCATAAATCACAAACCTCTGGGCTGCTCCAGCCAGGGCAGACTCCTCCAATAAGGAAGTAGTGACATATAGAACTTCAAATGACCAATACATTGAGGAAATTCGGGATGTCACGGGGGGAGTTTTTCTGAGGTTACATCTTACATTAGGACGTTTCTTCTGGCCCCTGAAACTGTTCACTTTGGAGCCACAGAGAGAATAGCCTTCCCGGCAGACACTGCCATTGCGTCTTACCTTTGCAGAAGGAACAGTAGCAGTGGTCGCCTCCTTATGCCCAGCACTGCACAGTTATTTGTAATCCCGTCTCTTACCATAATTGTGAAATCTGAATAGCAATAGGTTTTCTTTCTTTGTTTATAGCTCATTAGATGGCAAAGTCTGACCTTAACTGACATGAAGCAATTTTTGGTCTTTGTTCAAGTTAATAGGAATGTTCATACATTTTGTTGTAAAAATAAGAATCTGTTTAACTATGAGGTGCTGTTCTAGGTCATTTGGGGTCTGTTATTATCTGATATGCATACCATATTACCTTTCTAAGGTTAACATCAACAAAAAATAATTGTAAACATATCTGGCCTCAGAGGTTTTAGAAAAGGAGCTGGAGACTTGCACCTTAAAAGGAAGAAACCTACCTGGCCATCATCATAGAAACTTCTGCACTTTGCATTTATCCCGATTTCACATTTCAGGGACTCGGAATGCTTGCTTGTTAAGTAAATGAGACCTTGTACCAGGACCTTTCTACTCTGACAACCATCAGTGTGGCGGGTGGGGCCGACTGCCAGCAGCCTGGGAAGATAGGCCCTGATCGCAAGCTAGGCCTAGGTACCCTACCCGTGCATGAATTTAGTGCACCGGGCCTCTAGTTTTGAATTAAGTGTCCATGTCAACCAATAGAGCCTCATTATTCTTTTTAATTTGAGCATAACTTATATTTTAAATTGAATAAATCTTGAGTGAATAGCATAACCATCACTCAGACCAAGATAGAGAACATTTCTAACACTGCAAAAGGTTCTCCTTTAGTTTTTCAAGGTGATGGACCAATATTGTATCTTGGTTGTTGTGGCTGTGGTTACATGAATATATGAGATGAAATTTTATAGAATTATGAACAGTACACATACATGTGCACATGCACAGAAAACCAGTGCATGTGAAAATAGCGAAATTAGAGTAAACTCTATAATTCAGTTAATTGAATTGTGCTGTTGTTAATTTCCTGGTTTTGACTAGTTGTATACAAAATGTTACTATTGGTGGGAGCTGGGTGAAGGGTACGCTGACTGCTCTGCACTATTTTGATAACTTACTGTGATTCTATAATTATTTTCTTAAGTGAAAAAAATCTTCCTTATATCTATCTTATTATTTCAATAGAAGCTTTATAGATTATTGTATAGATATATAAAACCTTATTTACCAATTCTCTATTTACTTTCCAGAGTTTTTACTAGTACAAAAAAACTTTGTGATGAGCAACCTTGCACATATTTTTCAAAAGAGGTTCTTATCTTAAAAAAGAAAAAGCCACTACAAGGTTCTTGTAAGTCATTTTCCGATGATTACATACAATTCTCAAGATTGTGCACTACATAAATTGAGACAAACCTGTGAAGTAGGTTTAATTAACTCTCCCAGGAAGAAAGCATTTCAGCAAAATTGTAATCTTTGGCTTTTCCAACTGCCTAATGCCAAAAGCCCAGGGGTGTTGAACTGTGCACCAGGAATATAAGATATAAATGCAAGCACAGCCTAATTCAAACACAGGTCATTGTGTTGCTTCTGAAGGGCAATATATTTCTAGAAAAGATTTATTCAAAGGTAAACTGTATGGCAGTCAATCTTACAGTCTTTACTTAAAGGATAAAGCCTTCTGAGTAGTTACACTAAGTTTTCCTGGCATTGTTCATTTTGATTTCTTTAAAAAATGTTTTCAAAAAATTGATTTGAGAGAGAGAGAGAGAGAGAGAGAGAGAGAGAGAGATTTGTTGTTCCTTGCATTGACTGGTTGACTTGTATGTGCCCTGACCAGGAATTGAATTCACAACCTTAGTGTATCAGGACAGTGCTCTAACCAATTAAGCTACTTTGGTCAGGGCTGTTCATCTTGATTTCTAATTTGGTTTTGAGAAGACCAGCCTGAACATGGGCTTCTTGAAACCATAATGTTCTTTATGCTACTCTTCAGTGGTTAGGGGGAAAAGATAGACATGTTTTTGGTAAAGCACATGTTAAAAGAGGGTTGTCTTACCCTGGCTGGTGTGGCTCAGTTGGTTAGAATGTTGACCCATAAACCAAAAGGTCGCTAGTTCGATTTCCAGTCAGGGTACATGCCCAGGTTGCAGGTTTGGTCCCTATCAAGGTGCATACAGGAGGCAACTAATTGATGTTTCTCTCTCTCTCCCTCTCCCTAATAATAACAACAACAACAACAACAACAACATATTATAAGAGAAAAAAGAGAGAGAGTTGTCTTCCATTTTGGCCTAGCAGGTACCTTATACTCTAATAGTTGGTGAAAGTATTTTTTGTGGTTGCTGTTTTGTAACAATGATTTTCATTTCACTTATATTCTAGTACTGATCATTTTTGTCTTAATCTAAGAAACAACGTTATTTGTCATTAAAGCTTCTAACTCAGACACATGAGTAGAATATTAAGGAAATATTATGGTTTCTCAGATGTCCAGCAAAGGAGACTTACACTTGATCAATAAGGTCATTGTCGAGCCTGTTGTATTTATCTGTGTGATATTTGAATAAAAACTCATTGAGGTGGCTCTGGCCGGAGGTAGCCCTGGCCGGTGTGGCTCGGCTGGAGCATCGTCCTGTACACCAAAAGGTTGTGGGTTAGATGTCGGTCAGGGCGCATGTGGGAGGTGGCCGATCCATGTTTCTCTCTCACATCTATGTTTCTCTCTGTCCCCTCCTTCCCCTGTCTAAAGTCAATAAAGAAAAAAACTAAAAAAAATAAAATAACAAATTACAACTTGTTGAGTTAGATGATATTGGCCTTTTTCAAATGAGCCTGCATCGAAGTGGTGAGAGTTAACTTTCCACACATAAAAAACTGCTCTCACGTGACCTTATTTCCCATCACTTCCACACTCTCACTTTTGACGCCAGCTGAGAAAATAGACTCTCTCTCAGATTTCCATTTTAGAGCAATTACACATACGATCTGCCTTCTCTCACCAGCTTCATCATGTTCTGTCCCTTCTTTTAAACTTAGCCTTTTTCATCTTATCCACGGAGTAATTTATAGACTAAAGCAATGTAAGTCCAAGAAATCTTTCTTAGAATTTTTTGTTTTACCCTTTCTATTTATGCCATGTATAACGCATGTATTTTTGCATATGTATATTTGACTCTCTCTTTGGCTGAAATTCCAAACTTTGATAGCCAAAGCACTTACTAACTTTGTGAATTATTCATCTGTTTACTTTTCTCTGCTAATAACTAATTGCATGAACATCGACTATGGGTAAGCACTGGGAGCTTTGCAAATGCTCCTCAGCTGGAGGTTACGATAAATGAATGATGGAAGAGCAGATTGTCTTTCTCTTGTGTAACATACTCACAGTTTTGCTCAACTGTCCATGTTCTTAGGGAACAGAAGGATAATTAGAAGTACCATGAATGACCCACGTGTTCTGGGGTCAGTCTGGTTTGGGTTTTCAGACTGGCCTATGGTTGTCAGTCTCTTTACAGTTTTCTGGGTGCTTTTGTTCTCCTTTACACGTTTTGCCCGTTTTAAATTATTCATAAACTTAAGATGTTGTTATTCATAAACTTCACATTAGTGAATGTGGGGACTAAGTCAGAGTCCATTGAGAGAGAACATTCTAAAGGCATGTGTTTGCATTGTCCCTTTTTACCGTCCTGGGTCAGCTGCTTTTGAACTCCAGGACAATGTTAATAAATTGTCGGGCTGAAGTACCTTTCTGGGAGTTTGCAAGTGGTATTAATGGTGTTTTCCTCCTTGAACCTGTGTAATGAATGTCCTCTTTATTCTCCAGTTTAACCTGAAGCCATGAAACCCCTCTCAGCTGGGCCTGTTCTGCAGGCGCCTGCCTGCTTGGCCTGTTATTATTCCATGAATCACTGCTGCCCTTATTAAACTATTTTGGGCAGCAGCCTTTCCATTCTTCTCCTGTGAACCATGAAGGCTGGAGTTGCTACAGCAGCATAGGCCAGAGTGGAATTCGAATATGAAGGAAAGAAGGTTCACTGGCTTGTAACATAGCATTTTACCTTACAAGACAGTAGGGTGTGTGCCACTGAGACCACCTTGTGTCTTGAAATTTTTCTTTTGTTCTAAAAAGGGATCCCGGAAAGTTCATCCTTGAATGCCTAGCATTTAAAATGCTTGAATGTCAGGCAGCTTGGCCTCCCTCCATCCCATCACCACCCCTCCCCTTTTCCTTCATTGTCTCTGGCATCTCCGGGGTGTGTTGGTTTTCTCCTGCTCTTGTGTTCTCACCTACCCCAGATCCTTAGGCCCACAGTGTGGACCGTGACCAGGAAAAGGCAGCACAGTGTGGTGAGCAAGAAGGTGGCCTCGAGTCAGGCCTGCATTCGAATCCCTGTGATGATGGGCAAATGGCAGAACCTCTTTAAGTTTAAATCGAGAAAGTGTATGCATCCTCACAGGGTGCTATAAGCATTACGATAAGATGGGTAAGAACTAGCTAAGGGGAAAGCTGAACGCTGGTTAGAACTAGTCAGTAGGAAAAGTCCTCTGGCCTATGTTAAGGCGACATTATAACTCATATAGCCTGATGGTTTATTTTAAAGATCAGACACCGAGACCCAGAGGGGTTGTGCTTGTCTGGTGACACTTAGCTGTACATGAAGAGCGAGGGCGAGAACCCCGGCTTTCTAACTCCTAGTCCAGTGCTTTTCCATCAAAGCACAGAACTGCCCCTGTGTTGCTGGTCAGGGCCGCACTTGAACTGTTCTCAGCCTTTTACTCTCTCTCTGGGCCCCATGATGAATTCATTTTTTAAAGACTAGACCTGCTCTAGAAATGCAAGGCCCCGACACCACCGACCCAAATGTCTGTTCATACTTCTCAGCCTACCCTGTTGTTGAGGAGGCACTGGTTGGGAATGGATGTCTGAGAGCATTTCCACAGCTCACTTTATCCTACACGTGTGCTTCCTATGAAAATATTAAATAACTTGGGGAATTTTAAAAAATCACCTTCAAATTCTACCACGTGTGTTTGGGGTTTGGATTAGGAGAGGTTTGCGTCCTCTTTTTGGATATAGGTCATGTTTAAATGAGTGTCAGCAGAAATCTCATTGATGAATTTACGTGATCAGGGGTCCCTCATGTAAACCTAGGGTCCCTAAACCCTTAAAGTCTCAGTGGAAGAGACAGGGACAGGGAGCTGGACATCTTGGCACTGTGCAAGGCCATCTGATCATTTTTTCTGGGAAGACTGGACCATAACTTTCATTAGATTTTTAAAGAGATTAGTGACCCAGGAAAGGTTAATGACTGACTGAATTGATGGCAGTTAGGTTCTTTTCCATTTCCTCAATAGGTAAAGGCCCTTGGAAGTACACTGCATATTTTTAAATACTTGATGAGATATTTTTAAAGCTGCAGCTCAACTTCTTCCATTCATGTTGAAATAGACTCCCACTGAAACCCATGTGTGTTTTTTTGCTGTCAGCGATAAAAGGTTTCTTCTGCTTCTGCTGGCATATTCTGAGATATCTTTAGAACAAGATATGGAAAACCTTTGTCAAGTGTAATCTGAATCTTGGATAGGCAATATATAATATGTTTGTTTAGACGGAAAATGAAGATAAAAAATGTTTTTTTCTCATATCCCCTTGAATGCCAGTTGTTCTAGTTGCCATTTGTTTTCCTTTGGAATTGAAAACGAGTTTTCTTTAGTGTTTTGCCATGCGTTTCTTCCTGACCTTTGATTACTATTCATCTGTTCCTCTGACTCAGGTTTCCTCATGAAGAATGTATGATATTTTCCTGCCTTTATCTTTCACTTTGCCTTCACCTTTACTCTCATCTTGCCTTACGAAACCCAAAGGATGAGGACCGACTGTTGGAATTTGCTTAGTTTCCATACATTGCTAGATAGATGAGGCTTCACAATAGCAAAGAAATATTGTATATGCACAAGGCATAATGGCAAATGAATTCCAATGGTGTGCTGATTGAGTCACTCCCTAGAATTCAAAGCTTAGTGAGCAAAACATGAATGACCAAAGGTGATTAGTTGTGCTTTTTGAAGCATAAAGTTTTTTAAAAACAGGTGTGCTTTTGGAATTAAGCTCAGATGACTACAAAAGGGATTATTAAGGTTCACTGATTTGGCAAACCAGCTTTGGAGCACCAGGCAAAGAGGGAGCCTTTCATTGAATGAAATCTCCTCTCCGGATGAATTCTTGTTTCTCTTTTTAAATAAATATGTGCTATTCTATTCCTTTGGCATTAAATAGGATATATACAAAATTTCTTTGAAAACTGTGGGACAACATGCTGCTTTTAGTAAACCTTATTTATATTCTTTTTATTTTTTAGGAAAAGAATTTGTCTCATTTGGACCAACTTAACCATTTATAGACAAGGAAAATGAAGTTGGAATAGATGGTTTTTACAGAATTAATCAACTTTTTAGTGACAAATTTGGTGATAAGATTTAAGACTTTAGCCCTAGCTGGTTTGGCTCAATGGATAGAGCGTCAGCCTGCAGACTGAGGGGGTCCCAGGTTTGATTCAGGCCAAGGGCACATGCCTGGGTTGTGGCTCGATCCCCAGTGGGGGGCGTGCAAGAGGCAGCCAACCAATGATTCTCATCATTGATGTTTCTATCTCTCTCTCCCTCTCCCTTCCTCTCTGAAATCAATAAAATATATTTTTAAAAAAGATTTAAGACTTCGTACTCTGACCCAGTGATGTTTCATTATACTATACTAGTGGCCCAGTGTATAAAGTCATGCACATTGAAAGGAAAGTAATTTGAAGAAATATTTTAATATTTCTATTCACCCTTTCTCTATAATGGAAGTGGCAACCAAATTCAAGATCAACAATGACAGATGGAAACACACACATGCCATTGGCGCCAGCAAGAGCTTTGTACGTATCGCCCATACGTGAGTCAACTTAGCCTTTTATAGATATAGAATAAACTTGCTTAATTAGACCTGCTTTCTGATGTAGCTAAACTTTTTCTAGCCCAGTGAAGCACCCCAACTTCTCTTTCAGGTACTTGTCAGCAACACAGCAGTAAATGTCAACACGAAGCAGCTTATTATTGTAGATCACGCAGGGAGAACAAAGGGTGAAATATTTAACTGCAGCAGTGTTTGCTATATTCTGCGCAGTGAGAAAACCTAAGTCATTTTCAAGGTCACCATTTCTTACTTCTTTTCAGCCGGGTCAAGTTTCTAAACTTCTAAATCTCTGTTTTCCAGCTAATGAAAAGAAAATAGGATTCTCCCGAGTCTCCTACTCCAGGAATTCTTTGAGGATCAAATGAGATGAGGCATGGGAGAACGCTTCACAGACATTTGGTTCAAGTGTGAAATGCTTCCACCTGACTATGAAGCAAGTCGTGTTCCTGGGCTAAAGAAACTTCAAGGAGGCTAGTCGTTGCTAGGGAGAGGAAGCCAGGCATTGCTACGTGACGTCATTACTCTGTGCCCACAGTGACCATTTCCGGGCTGGGCTGGGCTAGGCTGTGGGCCGCATTTTGTGCCATGGGATCTGGGCAGTGTTGGCTGCAGTTTGGTGGGCTGTCGCTCCGGGGTGGTGGTGAGGCCCGTGTCTCACTTGGGGGAAGCCGAGTGTTGCTTTTTGGGCACCAGGTTTGCGGTGCCGTTTCTCTGTGTGCTTCATGGCAGCTCCTGTGTTGAGCGTCTGCCCTCTGATGGTCAGTGCGCATCATAGCGACTGGTCGGAAGGTGGGAGGGACACTTAGTATATTAGCCTTTTATATACATAGATTGTGTTTTATAGGCAGAGGGAAAGGTTGAATGTTGAAGGAAATCAGATTTTATACCTTGTGTGAGGTCCACCTACTACACCCACCAGCAAGGCTAAAATTTAAAAGACTGTCAATACCAAGTGTTTGCTGAGGATATGGAACAACTGAGCTGTAGGAATGGCTGGTGGGAGCAGAAAGAGACACAGCCACTTTGGAGAGCGGTTTGGCAGTTTCCAGTGTTAAGCACTTTTACCCAATGGCCTAATAGTTCTGCTCTTACAGAGGCCTATATATAAATGTTAATTACAGCTTTATCATAGCAACTGAAAGCTGGAAACAGCTCATGTTCATCAACTGGTGAACTGACAAATTGTGGTATATTTATACAATGGAATACTATTCAGCAATGAAAAGGAAGGCGCTGCTGATACTAGCAACACCGTGGCTGGAACTCAAAAACGTTATGTTGAGAGAAAGAAGCATATTCTGTATGAGTCCATTTATATGACGTTGTAGAACAAACAAAACTAATTGATAGTGATAGAAACCAGAGAGATCACTGTGGGACTTGATTACAAAAGGCCAGGATGGAACTTCTGGGGTGAAGGAAATGTTATATATGTCCGTTTGAGGTGGTGGTTACATAGGCATGTGCATTTGTCCAAACTCAAACTGTGCTCTTAGAAGGGGTGCATTTTATTGTATACTAGAGGCCCAGTGCATGATTGAATCATGCACGTGTAGAGGGGGGGAGCTGGGTGCCTGTCCGCTGGTGCCTGAGTGGACAGGCACCCAGCTCCCACGCTTTTGCTTTTGATCGCTGGTGCACCAGGCCTTTCAGAAGCCTCCAGCGCGGAGGAGGCTTCTGAAAGGCCTGGTGCCTGAGCGGACAGGCACCCAGTTCCCACGCTTTTGCTTTTGATCGCTGGTGCACCAGGCCTTTCAGAAGCCTCCAGCGCGGAGGAGGCTTCTGAAAGGCCTGGTGCCTGAGCGGACAGGCACCCAGCTCCCCCTTTTTTGATGGTCCGCGGCGGAACGTGAGCTCGCTGCCCCAGAGGCCCCTTCTGTGCCGCAGCACAGCCATGGCGCAGACGCTGAGCTCGAGCTCAGCATCCCGCCGGCCAATCAGCCACCCCGGCCACCCTGAGTCCCGCCCCCCCGTGCCTCCTGGCCAATCGCGGGCATAGCAAAGGTACGGTCAATTTGCGTATTTGTCTATTATTAGGTAGGATAAATTGTACCTCAATAAAGTTGATTTAAGAGCATAATGAGGAGTGAAGGTGCTGAATAGCAAAGCACAGTTGGTGTAAAGCATAAACTATTTTTACCATGCCATTGAATTTTCTCTGATCTCATTTTCTCTCTCAAAACTGTGGTCCTTCTGTTATTGTCCCTTGCCACTTGCCTGAGATCACAGGTATAATGGCAAGCCAGGGTACCATTGTGGAAAAAACCCAAAACTGAACAATCCACCCATGCACATTTCCACGAACAAGTTTCGTCTGTGCTTGAGGATATCATGGTAATTATTTAGAGCTTCAGTTATTAATTCTTCTTTAGTTACCAAAATTTTACCAGCACAACTATATATGCCAATAAAATGATCCCTGGAGAAATGCCAAATGCTTTTCGATTCTCTAGAAGGAAATTTAGGGAATTTGAGACTGAGTAGGTTGACTTTATAGCCATATTCTCTGCTAAAAAATCCAAAAATAAAAGCGTTGGCATCACAGTTGGTGTTCTGAGTCATATTTTAAATCCTGCAAGCCTGTAGCTTAGCAAAGTGCTATTCAGAAAACTCTTAAAGGGTGTGTATATGATATATCTTTGTCTTGCCAACTCCCCTGCCAGCATCTTTCAGACATTTTGTTCAGTGATGTCTAAGGCTAGAGCTGAAGTCACATGAGTCCACTTGAAATGAGGTCTAGACATAAGATGAATTCAGCATTGCTTCTAACTGAGTTAAAGATTGCTGAGAGCTTTCTCCTCGGTGTGCTGGAGAATTATTAAGTAACTTTTAGAACCCAGGGCACATTATGGACCATCTAATTAAATAACATTAGGGATTATATTCATCCAAGTGTTCTTTTGCTCAACTCAAACAAAACAGCGCCCCCAATATTCTTCGATACAGTTGTGCCTGTGTGACTTCCACAGGGGTCCGTTTATTAGTTTATTCACCGAACATTTAACTACCTATCAGATGACAGGCATTTTGCTGGACAGCAGGATATAAAGATGAAAAAGAAGAGCATCTGTCCTCTAGGAGCTTATAATTCGGTAAAAAGAGAAGGCATGCAAACAAATATTTTTATAATACAGTTGCTACAATAGGTGTGTACAAGGGCAGCGTGTGTGCCCGCCTGGGGATGTTAAGTCCGTCTGGTCTAACATGGAATTTAAGGCCAATGCTTCCTTATTGATTTGCTGTCTGGATGCTCTATTCGTTGATGAAAGTGGAGTATTAAAGTTTCCTACTATTATTGCATTGCTGTCTATTTTCTCCTTTAGGTCTGTTAATATTTGCTCTATATATTTAGGTGCTCCTATGTTGGGTGCGTAATATTTATAAGTATTATACACTCTTGTTGGGTTGACCCCTTTATCATTATACAGTGACCTTCTCTTGTCACTTACACAGTCTCTGTCTTAAAGTCTATTTTGTCGGATGTAAGTATTTCTACCCCAGCTTTCTTTTGGTTTCCATTTGCATGGAAAAATCTCTTTCCATCCCTTCACTTTCAGTCTGTGTGTGTCCTTAGATCTGAAGTGAGTAGGCAGCAAATAGATGGTTGTTTTTATCCATTCAGCCACTCTCTGTCTTTCGATTGAAGAATTTAGTCCTTTTACACTGTGTTCACTGTTTTCTGGCTGTTTTGTAATTCCTTTGCTCCTTTCTGCTCTTGCTGTGTCCCTCCGTGCTTTGATGATTTTCTGCAGTGATATGCTTAGACTCCTTTCTCTGTATCTCCTGTGTATCTGGGTATGTTAGGCAGGAACGGATGGAAAGAAAGCCTCATCTGAGCTACAACCTGGACACGGTGGCTCTACCTTGCTCACAGTGGGGCGGGGCCTGCTGCACAGCCTCAAGGCCCGAGTGAGGGGAACTGCAGGCCGGTGGATTGGTGTGCTGGAGGTGAAACTGCGGTGGTAGTTATGGGAACTGAGGCTGGTGTGTAATACAGAAGCCTCGAGACTTCCTTTTGTCAGGTGGTAATCCTCAATCCTGTACATTTTAGTCATCTTTTAAAAAACATTCATACTGCTGAATTAGAGTCTTCAGGAAAAGGAGCAACCAATCGATGCGTCCTTCTCCCATTGATGTTTCTCTCTCTACCCCACCTCCTTTTCCTCCAACTCTCTCCTCTAAAAAAAAAAAATCAGTGGAAAAATGTCCTCGGGTGAGGATTAAAAAAAAAAAAAAGATAAATTGCTTTGCCCCCTCCCTTGTCCCCTTTATGTATATGTAGGCACATCAGACATAAAGGGAGGACACTGATAACGGCTATTTGTAGTTGATTTGTATTATCGCCAAGAAGGGAGAACAGCCTGATTCCTTGAGCAGCTCAGTTACCGACCTAACTGTCCTGGGAGAAGGGGATCTTATGGGACGTGAACGCCTTGTGACTACCCTCAGGTTGGTGAGCTGCTCATAGAGCCTCGGGGCAGCTGATTAGGCTGAGATCACTGATATCCCATTGGCTGTCTCTCACTCCCTCTCTCTTTCTGCCTTTCCCGTCTCTCATCTCCGCATGTGGCTAAAAATAGCTCCCCACTGTAGTCCCACTTGTCCCCGAAATTGTGTGAATCTGGTTGGCTCAGCTTGGTCAGTGCCGTGGCTGCCTTAGGTTTGGGTCATCCCAGGAGCCAGGGAGGGGAGGGGCTGAGCACAGGGAGGGCGGTCCTCTGAGGAGGGGAGCCCCTCTTACAGGTGCCCGAGTCCTGACCCCCAGTCATGATGAGCTCCTCTCTGCAGAGATAACTCAGCAAGCGGGTCTTGGCTCTTTTGTGGGCCTATTAAAGAAAGACCTGAGATTGGCGGAGACCCTCTGTTGATAGAGAATCTATCATATTGATGGAGAGTATCATCTAGGATTAGATTTGCATTCCAGAGATGAAAAAGAATGATACTGTGTGTGTGTGGGGGGGGGGAGGGGCGAGGATGGGCAGTTAGGGGAGTTGAGAGCTATATTGCAGAGAATCTCTGATGGTTATACTTATATGTTTGCTCTTTCTGTTTTTCTTCTCCTAAAACTAACTCAAACCTACCCTTTCCCCCCTTCTGTATTGACCCTTAGCTGATTAGCTTCCTTTGTATTCAGAATTAATGATGTGGTTTTCCCTAAGGAGGATGATCCATTACTTTTCCCAAGAAGCTCAGAGTCACTGAGAATATGGCCTGGTTGTCGGGGTCGGGGTTGGGGAGGGGGACAGAGATCCTTGACCTGAAACCCTGAAGTGGGGCTGGGGATTAAGCACAAATAGCATGGTTGACAGCAAGGCTATGAGTCAGGACCAGGTGGTCAGGCTAGAATGAGGTCAGGCTGAGGACTGGGGGCCGAGCTGGCAGCTCCGTGTAAGTCAGCAGAGAGCCAGGAGAGGGGTCAGGGAGAGGGAGGGAGAGGGTAGGGAGCGTGGCCCGAGTTATTACAAATTTCCCGACTCTCATTTGGGGTTTATTGCAATGATGAATCACATAATGCATTCTGTTTCTTTAATTGTTTAATAAGCAATATGTATTAGTGAAACCACATTCTAAAGGCACCAGAGTATTTACTGAAAACTTAATTTCCCTCCCAGCCTCGTCACTCAGCCACACAGCTCCCTGGGTGAGAATAGTTTCCTGGTTGAGGAGGTCATGGCATGAAGAGGCAGATGGGTCAGGTCACACCGTGGCGGGGCAACCCTGCCCTTCTGACATGGGGGTTTGTGCTGTGCCAGTTCACCTCACTGTGTTCTGTTGGGGCCCTTGGTAACCTAGTCCAGACACTCGGCATTTATGGATAGTTTTTATTGCTATTTTTAAACCATCTATTTCCTATTTCTATCTAAACAATGCCTTCTCTGAGGTCAGGCCAATCCCATTAGTCCCTATTGCAGTGTGTGTAGGCTATTCTAGGGTATTTTAAAAATGAATTACATCCACAACACTAATGGTGTTAACGGTACAGAGATTCCGCAAATATGTTTGTGGTGCCTGCTGGGGGGAGGACATAATGGTGATAAAAAGCTGTATTGACTAAAAGAATCATCTAGAACTTGCTGAAGGTCATGACTTTCCAGGTATTTTCCCTAAGAATTTTTTTTTTTTAATCCAGCAGTTGGACTTTCTGTATGAATGTTGTATGTCAACAAAAAGTTTTTTTTAAAAAACAACAACACCCTATAATGAGAATTCGTTTGTTTGCTTTCATTTCTAGATAAGCAGACATTCATTGAAATTAGTATATTAGGAGAGTAGCAAAATGCCACAGATACTCCCAGCCTTATAGAATTCTCGTGAATGGGTTTGTATGTCTGAATGGCAGTGGGATGGGATTCCCACTGTGGACATGGCTTGTATTTGTCCACTGGCTTAGGATACCTGGGGAATGATGGGACCAGAGGGTATGCACCCTACTGCCCGATGCCATAGCCAGGGAACTGCTACTCGGAGGCCCGTTCTGGAGTTGAATTTGGAAGGCAGTTTCCCTCTGTGAGCCCATCAGCTCTCTGCTTCACGTGCGTTGCACAGATCTCTGGGTCCCATGGGTACATGACCACGAGCTAACAGATTTCTATGAAAAAGTGTTTTGAGTTTCAAATAGCTGATTTATAATTACCTTTTGGAACAAAACCTCTCAAAAGTTGAGATGATTCGTGATTGAGCTTGCTTTATTTACCTTGCTCATTTAACTGCAGACAGTGAAATTCAGGCTTTTCATTAGCTTGGGTTCTTTTGACTGGTGATGGTTTGACTAGTGAATATTGAGTACATACATATCTCTATTTCAATCTACATGGTGGTATTTCTGAGAAGTAGAGTTGTTGTAACTTTTTTTTTTTTTTTTAATGCGAACCTTTGCTAAATGTAAAGCAAGCAGACAGATCAAAGATCAAGCAGTTGTTTTGGAGCTTAAAGGTCATTTTAACGTCACATCTAGATCTGGCTTCTAGTCTTTCTGTGAGGGCTTTCATCAGACCCCTGGTTGCTTGCACACAGGCCCTCGGTGATCGAAGCTGATCCTGCCTGCCAGGGGAGAAGGCCTTCAAGCTCTTGGAGGACCCCCCGGGTTTCATTCCTGGCCAGGATTGTCAGCAGCCTCTCACCTCAGGAGGAATCTTGGTGATCTGTTAGAGTTCTGTGAGGACAGTGAGGCAGCCCCGGGTGGACAAGTCTTGTTATCATTTGTATTGGTGTTTCCACACGTTGAAGTTGACTTTGACCTTTGACTTTTGCTATTTCATTCTTTCCTTTCGATGAGTTCAGTAGCGCATATAGGTTCAGGCTTTATGTGGACTGATATGAAATTATAGGCTCCCATGTTGATATTATGTAGCTCATTTTTGTTTGCAATTAAGTATGATAGTTTAAAGCAGTCATGGCGGAGTTCTCAAAACTTCCCTATTGGAGCTTTCTTCATCTCTTTCAGAACTCAGAATAGTTCTCTTCTGAATCTTAGGACTAGATCCCAGTGTCATATATCTGACTCAGCAAAAGTAGATTCACCTCAATGCCAGTGGTTTCTGTGGAAGAAGCTGAGTAACTGATTCTATTTGATTCAAAGATTATTTTTGGGAGGGAAGGATTTTTTAAGTTGACATACAATTCACATACCACAAGTTGTACCCTTTTAGAGTGTGTAAGTCAGTGATTCATTTTTTAGCACATTCACAAAATTGTGCAGCTACCACCACTTACCTAATTCTAATATGTTTTCATCACCCCTAAACGAATTCCCATACTTCCTATTTCCCCCTACCTTCAGGCCCAGGCAAACACGACTTTCTGTTTCTATAAATTGCTTATTATGGACATTTTATATAAATGAAATCATGTGATATGTGGCCTTTTTAATTCATCTTTCTTCACTTAGCATAATATTTTCAATGTTCATCCATGCTTAATATGACTCAATGTTTTATTCCTTTTCATAGCTAAATAATATTCCATTGTATGGTCCATTAGTTTGGGCCATTATAACAAATTGCCTTGGACTGGTTGGCCTAAACTACAAACATTTATTTCTTACAGTTCTGGAGACTGAGAAGTCCCAAGATCAAGGTGCCAGTGAAGCCATAGTCTGGTGAGAGCCCACTTCCTGGTTTCTAGATGGCTGTCATCTGTATCACAATGCTGAGATCAGAAAGAGGAAGCAAGCTTTCCTTCTATAAAAGCACTAATCCCATGCCTGAGAGTTCCACCCTCCTGACCTAATTATCTCCCAATGGCCCTACCTCCAAATTCCATCACACTGGAGATCAGACTTCAGCATATGAATTTGGGATGACACAGACATTTAATTTATAACATATGGATATTCCACTTTTTGTTTATCTGTTCATCAGTTGATAGACATTTGTTTTTTTTTTTTTCACTTTTTGACTATTATGAATTATGATGCTATGAACATTCTTGTATAAGTTTTTGTCTGGACATATGCTTTAAAGTATCTTGGGTATATATCCAGGGGCAGAATTGCTGCCTCATTTTGTAACTACGTTTAACATTTTAAGGAACTGCGAGATTGTTTTCCAAAGTATACATCCCCACAAAAATGTGTGAGAGTTCCAATTTATCCACATCCTTGCTAGCACTTGTCATTATCTGCATGTTTGTTTGCTTATCTTGTAGTTATAGTTTGTATTTCTTTCTCGGTTAATAATGTTGAGCATTTTTTCATGTGTTTATTGAGAATTTGTGTGTTTTCTTTGGAGAAATGTCTATTTAAGTCCTTTGCCCATTTGAAAAATTGGGTTGTTTTTCATTGTTGAGTTGTAAGTGTTCCTTATATATTCTGGATACTAGACTCATATTAGATATATGATTTGCACAAATTTTCTCCCATTTTTGGGTTGTCTTTTCATTCTCTTGATGTTATCTGTCGAAGCATAAATTTTTGAAATTTTGATGAGGTCCAACTTACTATTTTTTTTCTTTTATTGCTTTTACTTTAGGTATCATAGCTAAGAGATGATGACCTAATCCAAGATCAGGAAAATTTATCCCTATGTTTTCTTTCAATTGTTTTATAGTTTTAGCTCATACATTTAAATCTTTGGACCATATTGACTGAATTTTTGTATGTGGTGTAAAGTAGGGATTCAACTTCATTCTTTTGCATGTGAAAATAATCCACTTTTCCCAGTACCATTTGTTGAAAATACTATTTTTCTCCATTGAATTGTGTTGGCTCCTTTGTCTAAAATGATTTGGCCAAACATGTGAGAGTTTAATTTCTGCATTTTCAATTGTATTCCATTTTACCTATGTGTCTGTATGCCAGTACATACTATCTTGATTCCTGTAGCTTTGTGGTAAGTTTTGCAAGAATTTAGTATGAGTCCTACAAATTTGTGAAGTTTATTTTTTTGACACGATGTTGATATCCACTCTTCTTCCTCACATTCTTTGAGATATCTTTTCTCTATCATAAATTCATATTAGAATTGTTGCTTTGAATTGGCTGTGAATTCAGTTTCAGGAATAACCTCACTATCTATAATAATAAAAAGGTAATATGCTAATTAGACCAGACCTGATTCCAGATGTCCTTCCGGACTAAGCCGGGGCTGGAGCGAAGCCCGGGTCCCGGGTGCCAGAGGGAAGCCAGTGCCGGCGGCCAGGGGAAGGAAGGCCCACTCTTGCATGAATTTCGTGCATCGGGCCTCTAGTTCTTATATAAACAGTACGGATTTGGAATCAGGCGTATTACAAAAGTTGGACCACTAGGTCATCTCAGTTTCTTAACTATAAAATGAAGCTTAAAACTTAAGTTAAAGGATAATTCTGAGAATTAAAAAAGTATACCAGTACACACACACACACACACACACACACACACACACACACACCAATACACACACATCTAGTGTGGCACCTGGGAAATGATAGATACAAAATAAATTATCTGTTGCCTTTCCCAGGCCCTTCTCACGGGTATAAAAACTTTCCTTGTACCTTGTAAGACAGTTCTGTACTCTTCAAGTCAGCCTTCCTCCGTTTAGAAACTTTCTCTGAAAAACGTCATGTGGAGTGGTATTACTGAATTTTCTAGTCTATTCTGTGGTATTGTTTGTAGTACAGTGTTTCAGACTTCGTTCACTGCTTTATCGCCAGCGTCTAGACGTACCTGACCAATAATAGTAAGTGACCAATAAACATTTGTTAAGTGAATACTTTGTTGATTCCACGTTCCTTTTTTCTTGGTAAATATAGTGCCAATTTCTTGGAAATAGGTTTTTAAGTTAAGCATGCATAACAGTTGCATGAGTATTTAATTCATGATATATTTTCCACAAGATTTTTTTGAGCAGTTTGTCCAGGTAACTGAGCGCCACTCCTGGAGATGATGTACTTCCCATCCAGATGTTTCTGTTTTCGGCAGAAGTGGAGTTCTTGGGGTGCCTCAGGGAAAAGCATTTCCCGAGGTCCCCATGGGAAAGCTTTACTAATGATGCAAAATTAAGGGGGTTCCCTTTCAAGGCCCCATGTCTGTTCGTCCCGCCGTGGAAGAAGTCCAGTCTTTCCTGCAGCAGGGCTAGAATTAAGGCCGTTGCCCATAGTATCTGCTTCATATTGAAGTCCAGTCCACGTCAGCCTCTGGCTAGCTTAGCTCGTGGTTCCCAGCTGCAGTCCATTGGGTGGGGGGTCCGCAAGGCCCATGCAGCTGCCTAAGACCACATGGCTATGACAGAGAACAGGGAGGCCACAGGCAAGTGCGTGCCATGGAGCAAGAGAGAGAGAGGGAGCAAGGAGAGAGGGAACTCTTTGGGGATTTTAACCCTTCCAAGATTCCGAGCATTTGCAGTGGCTCCACCCTTCTAGCTAATGGCCTTTGTTCCCCAGGCTAGACTGACAGACAAGCATCTTCCCTATGTCATCCGACTGTATTGGGCATGCATCTGTCTCTCCCGTTGTCCCGTCCCTTCCCCCAGCAGTTTGCAGGGCATGGGCCAGGGGTTCTCTGGGGAGAATGAAGCTGTATCGTCCTGGTGAAGCTGCCCAGATGGCCATGCTTATACTGTCTGGCCTCCCCTTCGCTCTCTTCCTGTTATTAATATTAATAACTAGCTAATTATGAGAATAACATTTTTTCTTCAGGGTAATTTCAGACTGAAATGGAAAAGATGAAGTCTGAGTAATAAGCTTTAGAAAGCAAGGGGGAAGGGGCTGGGGAAGTGAGGTTTGTGGGAAGATATGTGATAATGAGAGTCCAGGAGGGACTTTTAGGGAAGATCGGGTCAAATGGAGAACTGTGTCCCCCGTCTCTGAACATCGCTTATGGTTTCTATGGGACAGTCATGGCTTCTCATGACTCTCTGCACCTCTCAAGTCTAGACATGAAACTATAAACAGAGAGCATCCAAATGTTATTACTGGCTGTTCTGAGCCTGATTCATAGCCAAGAAGTGGTGCCTGTGCGTGTTAAGCTATTATCTACATGACAGTAAACAAAACTTTAAAAGGGTTCCATTTCATGGACTCATAGGATAATGGAGTTTTAAAGTTAGACAGGATCATCAGGCTGGTGGAATGTTGGTAAGTGTCGCTTCAACAGTAGATTCCATGATCAAATAGGTTTGGAATAAATTCAACAAGTTAACAGATGTGGCTTTTGCTGTTTGCCTGTTATAACTGCAGAACCCCTCAGAGCCTTCACTGTGTTAATACGCATTGCTGTGTGTCTTCAAGGGGGAATGTAGGAGCAGCACTCCCCAAGGTAACTGGGCTGTGAGGACTTACTTTTCCCCCCACATAGAGGGCTGTGTGAGACTGGTATTTAGCAGAGTACATTATGAATGATTATGATGCAGGAAAACACCTTTATTTTTCAGACACGAAGTCTGATTTCTTAGTCTTTTTTTTTTTTTTGAGTTGTTATTTATAGGAAGGATCATGTCTGCTGGTACACTACATAGATCTCACTGAGAGAACTGTCAAAACAGTGAGAGCTTCAATTAGGAGTTTAAATCAAACTCCTGAAACACCACTGTGTGTATGTACCCAGAACTTATAAAATCCCCTACCTTCCAGGATCTAACTTTTTTTAATGTGCTACTTGTCTGGGTTGGTCTATGTGGGGCCCAATAATCCCTGATCTAATGAACTCTTAAAATTTGATTTCTGCAGCTTTTGCTCTGATACTCCTTAAGTTGGAGGACAGGACGGGGACACAAACAGACCGAGACCATTTGTTATCAGTGGAAGTGGAGTTCGTGGGGTGCCGTGCCGAGAGGAAAATAATTTTCTGAGGCCCCTGACTGGCAGATGGGGTTTTGTGGAATGCTTTATTGATGATGTAAAATAAAGGGGGTTCCCCTCCAATGCCCCATCTCTGTCCTTCCCACCATGGAAAAAGTCGAATCTTATCTTCAGCAGGGCCAGAATTAAGTCCACTGCCCAGAATTCCTGTTCCACAGTGAAGTCCAGTCCAGTCCAGCATCTGGCTAGCTTACTGTGTGTTCCCAGCTGCAGTCCGTTGTGTGTGGGGTCCCATGCTGCTGCTCGAGGCCACATGGCTATGGAGAGAGAACAGGCGAGTGCACCAGTGAGTGTGGGTCACAGAGCAAGAGAGAGCAAGAGCAGGAGTGAGTAAGGGAGAGGGAACTCTGTGTTTGGTGATTTTAACTTTCCAAGGTTTCGTTCGCTTGCTTCTGATGGAGCCCACCCCCTAATCCAGTGGTCGGCAAACTCATTAGTCAACAGAATCAAATATCAACAGTACAACGATTGAAATTTCTTTTGAGAGCCAAATTTTTTAAACTTAAACTTCTTCTAACGCCACTTCTTCAAAATAGACTCGCCCAGGCCATGTTATTTTGTAGAAGAGCCACACTCAAGGGGCCAAAGAGCTGCATGTGGCTCGCGAGCCTCAGTTTGCCCACCACTGACCTAGCCAATCCATTGTTCCCTGGGCTAGACTGACAGCCTAGCACCTTCCCTATGTCACCTGACGACACTGCGCAGGTGCCCGCCTCCCTCTCTGTTCTATCTCTCCCTCCCTCCCCCCTGCCCCCCCCCCCCCCCCCAGTGATCTGCAGGGAATGGACTGGTGGTTCCCTGGGGAGTGTGAAGCGGTAGCTTCCTGGTGAAGCTGCCCAAATGACCATGTTTATGTCTGGCCGTCCCGTAGCTCTCTTCTTATTAACATTAATAACCTAGCTAATAACGAGATAACCCATTGCCTTCTGCTATGGAATAAACAAAACAGGGACAGCTGTTCTGGGTTGTCAGATAAGCTTGTTGTGACTGGAATACGCTCTTGGAGTTCTGTGGTAGAGAAGACTGTTACACAAGTGGCTACAGCCTACTCTCTCCTCATCACAGTCCATCTCCCCTTCTCCACCCAGACACCCACTCTGCCTTCTTTCCTCCAAGTTAGCCAGTAGGGTTTGTTTATTTAACTTTCTTTAAAAGGGAGAGAGAAAGGGAGAAGGAGGAGGGAGAGGGAGAGGGGGTGTGGGGAGAGGGAGAGAGACAGAGAGAGGGACAGAGAGAGATCTAGTTTGGGGAGTAAATCTAGTTTACTGTGTGTGTTGGAGAGTCACCTTGTGTGTGTTGGAGCCGCCGTTGTGGTGTAACAGCTGCACAGCTGGGATTCCCAGTGTCAATAGTTTCCATTCGCACCTCCAGTTAAAAGACCTTTAAGCCACTGAGTTCCTTATCTACATTCTTGGGAGGTTTCTGCATTCCCCTGCTCCGTGACGGGAGAGGTGTGACCTACGCAGATTCTCTCTTCTTGGAGCCTTACTGTTTCTCCAACAACCCACAGCTGAGACGGCAGAGAAAAGAGGGCCAGGGAATGAGGACTGCTGGAGGTATTTGAGTCAGGATCTGAGATTGGTGAGTATTGAGGAAATGACAAGTGTGGATCAGGTGACCATTTTAGGAAAAGGAACCATACAAAACAGAAAAGTAATGGCTGTTTTCGTTGTAGTTCAGTGATCCGTGTTCCTTATTTTTAAAAATGAAGAAAAAACAAAAAGTCAGTCGACGTTAGAAACATCCAAACCTTGTCGAGAATTTTTATGAATTTTATTTGAGCTAAATTGACAACAATGGCTGGAAAGCAAAACCTGAACGGATGGAGAAAGTGTTCCGGAGAATGGCAGTTTTGCAGTTTATTTTATACGTTCCTTTCAAAGGAGCAGGCATAAGGAGTATTACATGAAGTCTATTGGCGGTAGGTTAGGAAGGTGGGAGAAAGCAAAGTGGGGAAATCTCTGGGATTGGATAAAGAGTAAAACCGGGAGACACATACTTCTTTTACTCTGGTTGGGATAGGATAGTTAACAATTAACATGGACAGCACATGGAAATGGTATTTGGGCAGCAAGTTCCCTGGTCTCATGCTTTGTTGCAAAACTGTGCCCTGAGGGGTCTGGGAAAAAGGGGATTACTCTGACATTCCAAAGGTAGGTTGTCCTAGATGCAAAAAGATAATAGACAGGCTCAGTTAAGATGAAGACTGACCTTTGTCAAGGAAAATATCGGTTTAGGGCACGACCACCTGCCATGACTTGTTTTCAGTTAGGAAATTTGAATTTCAGACCTTCCTGAATGGTTGCTTTAGGTCTGTGAGTTTGTAAGATCTGCCATGCAGGCCTCCCCTGAGCTTGTCAGGTTTGGTATGTGGCCTCTGTTTCTTCAAAGGGAAATTAAAATACTACCCAAAAATCTTAACCAGAAAATAACCAATGTTAACATTTATTTCAAGCTTGCCTCTATACATATGGTGAGAGAGATGAATAGGGAGATGGATAGATAGACAATAGGCAGGAATAATTGTAAAAGGTTGAGCTGAAACTAAACATAGTTTTAAAGTAAAATATTTGATCTTACTTAGAATTTAACAAAAGGTAAAGAAATGGCCGACTTTCTGAAAGGCTATTCCTTATACAAGGGGATTCGTTTTCCTAGCTCAGAGGAGAGATGCCTGGGAGTCAGAATGGGCCGATCTGGCTATAACCACATAGCAAACAATCTAACACTTCGCTCAGTCCCTCCCCTGATTTTACATGTTTGTCATTTGTTTTGTTTTTATTTTGTTAGAATCTATACTTTCAACACCCAGTAGCTATAATTCCTCTGGTTACTCCCCCACACATTTAATTCTAATCAACGTGCTTTCAGCTATCATTCTTTTCCATGGCTTTGCCCTTCCTAATGATTTACTATTTGGTGGGCTTCATCGTCCTGGGTCATTAAGTTTTTTAAGAAAGAGCTTCTGGATGCATATTTCCTGAGTTGTTTTATCTTTGGGAATTGTTACCTATCGCCTTTATTTTTGAAAGACAAATTTTCTATTGCCCAATTGTCTGCTAAAGAAACTGTACCAGTTTATATTCTACTAGAAATCTATGAGAATGCCTGTCTCCAATGGGGAACTTTTATGTAAGAATATCTGTTTCCCTGAAATGGTGGAATTATATTGGGCAGTGGCTGAAAGAAGTTTGAGTTGGTAGATTGGACATCAGATTATGGAAACACTTGAATGTTGGGAAATTGTGTTTTCAAGGAAATTTCTCATTTCCTTGCCAACGTCACAGCTTGCTTGCAGGCCAAATGACAGCTACTGGGCAGCTTTGCTGAGCTGTTTCTAGGACTTGGTAAATTGTGTGGGAATCCCCTTAGGATTCTCTCCTCCTCCCCCCCTCCCCCCCCTCCGACTTCGAAAAGGCATCTGGCTGGCTGAGGGTGGATTTTGCTGCCATCTAAAGATAGTAGAAAGTGTTAAATATTTACAACTCTCAAAAAAATTAGTATCTGATCATTGTTTGAACTGATAACAATTTCTTTGTTCTGAAATATGATCTTTTGTTTCATGTCACAGGCTATTTTTTAAAAACTGAGTATCTTCCTTAGCCATTTTATTCCTAAATGACACATGGACTTCACACATCCTTTAGCAGCGTTCCCCATGGTTTTCAGTTGAGGCTGTAAGAGTCGGGAGGTCTGATCCTTTTAGTGCAGCTCCTCTCTGTACTGACACAGTTTGAAGTACCTGTAAGCTGAAGTTGGGCTTATTATTAAAATCCCTGCTGACCTCATGGGGAAAACAAATAGTCCATGTCCCCCTTTAGTTCATTCTCTCCCAACAGCGGAGGAACTGGGAAAGAACATTTCCCAAATGACTTACTGCATTTTAGTTTCGGCCATCATGGCTTATGGTGGTGACTCAGCTGTCTGTCTGCCAGCCATGGACATTTTCAGAGCCGACGGAGTGAGAACACACCTGGGAGATTTCAGTGCTGAAGGGAAGCGGGGGCGAGGGGGTGGTGGGGAGTAAGTGGCTCAGAATGGTGCGGTCGAAGGCTGTGATGTCCGATATGGAAGGTACCAGCTACATGTGGCTATCTAAATTGAAATTATTTAAAATTAAGTCCAATTTAAAGTTCATTTTCTTAGTTGCACTGCCACATTTGTTTTGTTGTTGTTTGTTTTTAAATATATTTTTATTGATTTCAGAGAGCAAGGGAGAGGGAGAAATAGAAACATCAACGATGAGAGAGAATCATTGATCGGCTGCCCCCTGCATGCCCCCTACTGGAGATCGAGCCTGCAACCTGGGTATGTGCCCTGACCAGGAATCAAACCATGACTTCCTGGTTCATAGGTCAATGCTCAACCACTGAGCCACGCCGGACGGGCAGCGCTGGCCACATTTGAAGGGCTCCATAGCCACATGTGTCTAGAGGCTGCCGAGTCAGATGGCACCTAAAGTTCTGTTGGGTAGCTCTGACTTATATGCTGATCTTTCATTTCATGATTATTACAGCCCCAGTGAGCCGGCCTCCTGTCTTTTCTCCCTCCCTCCTCCTGCTCTCAGTCATTGCTGCGCTCCAATGGTGAAGCACTGGTCTCCACATTAACTGCGTCGTTTCTGGGCCCGGATCGCCCTCGGAGAATCTTGTGTATGGTCCAGACTAGATCTCTGCACTGCAGGATCAACCAGACCGCTCTCTGGCCAAGGCCGTGTTCTTACCGAAGGACTGAGTGGTTCTCGGGATTTGGGCTCTTGAGTTTAATAATAAAACTGCTATTTCACAATATTTAAATGTACTTGCTTAGGACTTTTACTTCAGTTCCCACTTCCTCTTCCGGGTATGTGTTCTTGATGAAGAGTCCTGGGATCTGTCCTAGGTGAACATGCACCGACGGACCCTAGGGCCTTAGTAAGACAATTTCTCTGTGGCTCAGTTACCCATTGAGAACTCACTGTCAACCACTGCTAAGGCTGTTGCAGATAAATGCCAAATGATATGTGAGACATTTTGAGGTTTGTGTTAAAGGGATCTTAATGTTTGTGCCTAGTTTTAGATTTCTAACATCCATCTGTGGCCTGTCACTATCAGGCGCACCTCGCCCTTATACTACCCTGTGTGCTTCTGTAAGTGACTTTCTGAGGGATGTAGGTTAGGTTTGTTGACCAGGGAGCCCTCTTCCAAGTCTGACCTAACCCAGCTAGCCTTTGGATAACATTACTTACACCTCCCATTTTGACTTAGGTTTTCTTATTTGTAATTTCTGTTACTTATTACTCTTTTGTACTATTCTCATTTTATGCAACCTTCTACACAATTAGAATCCATCTTTCTATAAAATTTTTAAGTTTGATAAATGGATATTTTGGAATATTTCTTTCCCTATTTGAGACCAAATAAGTTTTAGTAAAAATCTTGTTGTAGCTAGTGTAAGGGGGAGGGAATACAGGTCACCGATTTGATAAATAACCTGCCATGTGCCAGGTTCTGTGCCAGTTTTAGGAAATTTATAAAACAAAAACAGAATAAGACAGTCTCCAAACTGCTTCTGATCTATATGCTCTACTGGAGGGAGAAAATGACCATTGTATTGTGGGTGTAAGTAACAGAGGTGCTTTTACATTTTTCTTGCCTTTTGAGCTCTAGTCTAGCAAAAAACACCTAATATTTTAGCCTGTTTTCTCTGTCTTTTCCTTATACGTTTTTCAGCTTGCATAGCTTAAAAGTGTTGTATGTCCATTTTCCTGCAGCAGACCTTCCCTGGGAGTGAGTGGGGCGCCCTTGGACCCCTGTTCCCCACCACCTGCATTCACTAAAGTAGCAATTCCTTGCTTTCTTCCCGGCCTTTTGTAAAGCATTGTTTGAGAAGGACGTCCCCAAAATATATCTCGGGAAATACACTTTATAGAATTTGTACGCTTAGATTCTCTGTCCTAGGGTGATTTTTAGTGACAAACTCGAAGTGTGTACTTTTGAAACATTAACCATTAGGTGTTTAGTTTCTTGTTATTTGAGAACGTTCAGTTAGCGCTTATGGAGCTTTATTCATTCTTAGCTTCATGTTTACATTTCTGAAAAGACTGACTAGCAGAGGTTTTATAGGCAATGGGAAGTTTTTAAAATTCATCTTCATATTTCACAGTGACTCAAGTGATAGTCTTTTTAGATAAGCAATTGAAATGCACTCTGCGGTTGCCTGTTGTTAAAATTCTACCCTGCTTCCGCCATTCGTCTTCAGGTGAGGGAGGCTAACAACACCCACTGATAAAATGCAAACCACAAGATGTTATTTACAGCTCTTGGGGGGACGCTCTTACCCTTTAAACTGCTCAGTCACGTGCTCTTTGCATTTTAATTGGATGTAAATTTAGATGCAGTGGAAGTAGATACTTGAATGAAATTAAATACTAAAATGAAAGGAGGTCAGTCAGTTCTCTGGAGTAAATCTTCCTATCATCTCTGGGTGGATGCAAGACTTAGGGCAATGGTTCCCCACCCTCACTGTGTCTCAGAATCACCTGGGGAGCTTGGAAAACGCCTTTGCCCAGGCCTCATCCCAGTGGGTCTGGTTGCGTGGTATGGAGTGGGCCCAGACTTTGGTATTTTTAAGAAGCTCCCCACAGTGATGCTGACCTGCAGCCAGGCTTGTGAAATATTGCATGAGGTGCCCACCCCACTCTCCACATTCTTCTCTACCTACTCAAGTCCTACGCACACCTGTAAATCTCCCCACAGGCCGCCTCTTTCTTTTCTTTTCTTTTCTTTTTTTTTCTAAATATTTTTATTGATTTCAGAGAGGAAGGGAGAGGGAGAGAGAGATAGAAACATCAATGATGAGAGAATCATTGATAGGCTGCCTCCTGCATGCTACCTACTGGGGATCAAGCCCGCAACCCGGGCATATGCCCTTGACCTGGAATTGAACCTGGGACCTTGCAGTCCACAGGCCCATGTGCTATCCACTGAGCCAAACCAGCTGGGGCTGGGCCGCCTCTTTCAAACTTTCACTCACAGCTCCAGCCTCACTGAGCTCTTCCGTCTGTCCACAACGCCTACAAGATTTCCCACCCTGAGCTGAGTTCTTGTTCATTATGGACATCTTTGCTCCTTGATCATAGTAATTTCCTCCATGGATTAAGCATCTGTCATTTAGTTCCATCCCTTAAGGGTTGGCACAGCTATGGACACATAGTAAGTACTTTATAGGTCTACACTGAGTTGACTTTTCATCAGCATGGCAGTTCTCCTTTGTCCCCTTGTCTTGGCACTATGGTTTCCTTTATTAGCACACATTTCTCCATAAGTGTTTCTTCCTCGTGAGACATGGGAGGACAAGTAAGAGTGCCGAACTGTAGAAGGAAGAGGAAACTCAGCCCATTTCTGATTTTATCATTTGAGAGTGGAGGGATTGTCATTGACTTGTAGTCCCATCCCTCTCCAATCAGAACATTCAGTCATCCAGCTTTAGAGTGGCCCTCGTGGACACGGAGTGTGTGTGTGTGTGTGTGTGTGTGTGTGTGTGTGTGTGTGTGTCTCAAGTATAAGACTGAGAAGGCTGTCCCCCTGGAGAAGGTGAAAATGACCTGAGGAATGCATCTCTACCATTAGGCCTATTGAAGAATATAGGGTTATTTCTGGAGAAGATAATATACTCCTAGAACTTGAAAATAGAAAAGAAAGGGAGAGGGATATTGATAAATATCAAGGCAAGGCATGCATGATAACTTGCCCAAATTCCAGATCTACCACTTTTTACCTTTGTTCATTGGTTTGGGTAAAAATACAGCCACAAGAAACCTCAAATGTATCCCTAGTCCTATAAAGTCATGATAGGAAGCTGAAGGACTGGAGGGGGATGAGTGTTTCTACCTTCCCAGGGATTGGAAGAGGCTAAGGAAAGTGCACAAGTAACTGTAGCACAGAGAGTATTTACAAACAGGGTTTGGTTTGTGGAGTAGGTTCTTGACATCTTTGAGGGCGAGTATGTTTGTCAAGAGATTTGCTACCCTGATTCAGAGCATTCAACTGAACTTCGATGGGAAGGAAAACATAACAGTCCAACTTGATTGGGTGGGGAACACTAAGCACAGCAGAAATAAGGCCAATAGCAGTGAAGGAGGACTTCGGTGATTCATAAAGACGAACAACACAACCTTGGGAGTCGTGGTGGTTACAACACCTGTAGCTGCTTGCCATCGTGCAGCCTCTGAGGACTAAGCAAAGTAAACCTGAAATGTTAAAACTTGGACAGAGATAGGATCACCTGATTCCTCTCACCCAGTAGGTTAGGGTGGTTCTCAGGATTAAGACATAATTCCAGAAGGGAATATTTTGCTCTAAAGAAGCAGGCCTGTGGAAATCTGGACCCTAAAGGTGAATTGCTAGGTAAGGTTGCTAGGAAAGTAGGGTCAATATTATGGATTGCCAGGCAGAAGTTATAGATGATGCTTTCTCCCCAGAGACGATAACTCTAGAATGGATGCCAAATGTGCTGGAAAAGCCCACTGGAAGTTTCTTGACTTTCCTGCTGATCGTTTGATTCTTAAGAAGACTGAGAAAATGATATAAGGAGATATCTCTGAAAAGAAACAAAGAAACATTGGCCAGTTATATAAAATGAAAAGAGCCAGGACATGAAGTCCCTAAAGAAGCCATGTATTCTAGAAACATTTCAACAGTTCAGACAAGAGAAAGAAATGAACTCTCTTGTGGCCTAAGACAACATGGTAAGGAGATTTCAAAAGGAAAGGATAGCCAAAATGCTCTGAAACATGATCCCAAATGATTCCCGTCAAGAGGAAAGGAGAAAGGCTCCCATGAAATACAGAGAATGTTTTTTCCTGTTAACTCAGATTAATGAAGGCTATTCAGTCTGGCTAACGAGTATTATCACCAGCCTTTGTAAGTTGCTTTCCCACAGGAAGTGAAGATGAGTAAAATGCAGCCTCTGAGTGAGATGCGGACGTAACACCTAGTGGTGAGGGTCTGAAGAGTGAGTCAGAATGCAGGAAGCTCAACGGCTTACTTTCAGAGAGCACAAAACCAGAGCAGGGCTTCAGAGGGGAAAGAAAATGGCGGGGTGGGGGGGATGGTTTCAGAAAAGGTTTCATGGCAAAGGTGACACAGGAAGTGCTGTTTGGAGGGTGGCGGGGCTAGCCAGGACCAGGCAGAGCAGTGTAATTGCAGGAGAGAGCTCATCCTATCAGGCCCATCCCTAGATATTCTGAGTCAGTTGATCTAAAGTGGAGCTTCCAACAGCTGCATTTTAATTAAGGGTCCAGGAGGCCCATTTGAAGAAAAGGTGGACCTGGACACTTTGAGGAATTAGCTATGACCACACCGTTATGGGGATTTACAGTGGGTTGGCAAATTTGGACCAGAAATGCTAATTAATGAACAAATTGACATAAGCTACGGAGAAGATCCAGGGCCTTGGTCTCTCTCCTTAGTAAGTCTCCCAGTATGATTCCCTTGGGTGAGGACAGAGTTCCCAGGCCTACGCATTCTGGATGCTGCAACAAAGAGCAGGTGGGCCAAATACATCCAACGACAGTTGGTCCCTAGAAATACCTTGACTGGCTGGAAAAATGGGCCAAAATAAGTGAGATAATAATAATAGTTAATAATAATAGTTACATCCTACTTTCAGCTAAAGGAAGTGAGGGAGAGAAGACAAGAAAGCCCAGCTTCCCCACAGTTGCTACTACATCAGAGTCCTAGAGAACAGCCGGCACTAGAAAGAGGTGGGAGTCCCCAAAGCTAAGACACACTTAAGCAATGTTAATGGCCGCAGTGTATCTGAGGCAAGGGAGGTGATTGCTCCCTTCTTTCCCACTCCGGCCAGCCACCCCGGGAGCTTATCTTTAGACCTGGGCACCATTTTCAGGGACGCACGGACGAGTTGAAGTGTAATCAGAATTGGACGTCTGTGATCACACGGGCTCTGGATCCATGTCACATAAGAAATGGCTAAGGAAAAAGTGGCTGTTTGGTCTGGAGAAGAAGCGGTTTGCTGGGTGGGAGGTAGGGATGCTGGGAGTTCCATGAAGATTATGGTGGGGAAAAAAGATTAATCTTGTTCCCTGTAGTGATGGGGTAGATCTAGGGCCAGGGAATGGAAATGATAGTGAGGCAAAAGTCAACTCTAAATGAAAGACCATCTGGAATAATTTTTTTAACAAAAAAATGAAATTTCTTTTGTGGGAAGTGGTCAAGCACTTGTCATCTTGCTGTGTTACAGGAAGAATTCTTGCGTTGGGAAAGAAGCTGGTATAGAATTTACACTTAGGTTCCAGGATTCTGTGCAATGCTGACTATTGTTTTTGTGCTCTTTGTCCTGTTTACTGAGTGGTGGTAAATAAATGGTTCCAGCACCAAACCTGGGACCCTTCAGTCCGCAGGCCGACGCTCTATCCACTGAGCCAAACCGGTTTCGGCAAGCATCTGAATCTTTAGGCCTCTTGACCTCTGTCCTCTCAGAAGACTAAGAGGATTTCTGGAGGGATTCCTTGCCCATAGGGCAGTGGGGGCGGAGATGTCTTTGACTCTTAATTCTCAGTATTCATCCCCCAGGAACAGTCAGAAAGCATCCCAGGGTCTGGCCAGTAGCCCTGATGGTTAAGGCAGATCAGCCACAATTCACACAGAGGTCCAGGCTCAGCCCTCTGAGGGCATTGTGACTAGAACCCACTTCCTGAAACCTCTGATCTTCTGCAGAACTTACAACCAAATAACCAAAGCCCTACTTGTGATCATATAACATTTTGGAAATCAAGGTATTTCAGAGAGAAGCATTTCTTTTTTATAATTTAATTTATTTTTAAATATATTTTTATTGATTTCAGAGAGGAAGGGAAAGGAAGAGCAAGAGAGAAACATCAATGATGAGAGGGACTCATTGATTGGCTGCCTCCTGCATGCCCCCTACTGGGGACCGAGCCCACAACCCGGGCATGTGTCCCCGACCGGAATCGAACCCGGGACCCTTGAGTCCGCAGGCCAATGCTCTATCCACTGAGCCAAACCAGCCAGGGCGAGAAGCATTTCTTAAAAAAAGAAAAAAAAAAGAAGCATATCCGGGATTAGAATAATTTTCTTTTACCAGAGAAGACCAGAAGATCAGAAATGGATGTTCCATTATACATTTTTCATTTTTTGGTGTTGATTCATGGCATAATTTATCTATGTATTTTAGTGAGAAAATGTATATTAACTGGGTCTATATGCCATCTGGTCTTCATGTGAGTAGTTTCCAAGGACGGAAGCAGTTTCTCAAATGAAACATGACCAAGTGTGTGAGTGTGGACACCTAGGCCTGATGGATTAATAAATAGCTGTGACATATGCCACTGTTTCAAATCTACTAGTTAATATTAAGTTGCTTTTTTGGACAGCCATTGGTGATGAATAATGTGGCTTTTATATTTCAGCATTTCTCTCTTGTTCCAAAGTAAGCATGCTACTTGGATTATTTAAAAATCTGTTCACAGTTGTGTTACGGATTTGGGGAAATGTTAATATGCTGAAAGACAAAAATATTTTAAAATCCTATAGGGTCCTTATATAGTTTCCCTTGTAAGAGAAGGATAGACTCTTATCTTTGCTGCATATGCCCTGTTCGGGAGGCCAGGAGAGGACTAAATGGAAATAACATCTGTTGAGTGTCCTATTCAAGCCAGACACTTTATCTTCATTTTCTCATTCCATCCTCACAATTCCTCATTTCCTACATGAAACACTGACACTCAGAGAGGTTAATACTTGCGTCAAGATGCGCAGAGTTTATATTTAGGGAGCACCAATTCAAACTTAAGCCTGGTTCCTTGGGAGGCACATACGTGGTATGTACGTCTCCTTTGCATCATTAACCAAACTGTGCATCCTTTTCTAAGTGAAAATTTCTAAAATAAGTCTCAAAATCAGCTTCGTTGCCACATGCTTGGCAGTGCCTTTATCATTTATTCGTTGCCGTTCTTGGTAGAAACCAGAGTTCTCTTCTCCCTAGCGGAAGCCCCAGGGCGGCATAGGTTGGCATGTCGGATGCCCGTGGGACTTGCAGCTGGAACACCGATTTCACCTGGGCCTGACCCATCAGCTTCTCGAGCTGCGTGGCGGTGGTGGTGGAGGCCCGGCTCACCCAGGGGCACAAGCAGGGCCCTTTGGATTTGGCCTAAGTGCTTCGGGCTTTACTCACCTGTTGGATTTGGCTACCAGGTAGTTTGTGGAAATGAAAGCAGGTCCAGACAGAATCTAATGCACATCAGACACTGTATAAGGCAAAAGGCGCAAGAGCAGCCTGCTCCTGTAGGCGTGGGGACGTCCCAGCGCCAGTCTGGGGCACGTGGACAAGTACTTGCCCGAGAGGCTTAAGGAGGTCTGGCCCCTACCAGTCGGATCAATGGCCAGGGACCTGGGGAGGCAGCAAATGCTCCATTTCTTGGTCCGGGTGGTGGTGGTGTCAGTATTTGCGAATGTAAAATTGCATGAAGCTGTCTGTGCCTCTAAGGGCTGTTCACTTCACCATACGCCTCAGTAAAAAATAAAGGGGGACATAAGTGTTTGTCCTTGAATTGTTCACCGTTGATGAGCAGGGGAACTATTGTTCAAACCAGTGAACCCCTTGAGTTAGAGGTTTTCCAAGGAAGGGCCGGGGAGGGGTGACATCACTCAGGGGTCCTCATTTGCGCCCAGCTCATCATCTCAAACACCCCTGAGCTGGCGGCCTGGCCCCTGGACGGTATCTGTCTCCCTCAGGCCTCTCTCTTCCCGTCTCCCTAGGTCAGCGCCAGGAAGTCAGCTAGGTGGAGTGGGAGACACCAGGCTTCTGTGTGACGCCCCTTGTCCCGGCCCTTCGTTTGGGGACTCCCATCAAGGTCTGCCCGCGGGTTCCCTGGGTGGGAAGCAGTAGCCGCCTCATTCCACGTGGGCTGCACCCTTGGGGCCACCGCTGCCCTCATCCTCATTCTGCCGTCTTAAGGAAATCCTTTCCCCAGAATTTGACTTCTTTTTCCTTTAAGCCACCTTTGGAAATGTTAACAGAATATCTGCTGAGGCTAGGCAGGAAGGTCCTGGGAATGAAACAGATCTCTTTTCCTAGGCCAGTGGTCGGCAAACCGCGGCTCGGGAGCCACATGCGGCTCTTTGGCCCCCTGAGTGTGGCTCTTCCACAAAATACCACGTGCGGGCGCGCACGTACAGTGCGATTGAAACTTCGTGGCCCATGCGCAGAAGTCGATTTTCGGCCCCATTTTTAAGAACTAAGTGTTAGTGAAAGGCAGAGATTAGAATATTTAATAATTAACCAAAAGTTTGATACGATATCTAGCTGGTTCCTGGACAATTATATAACACCCTTCTTTTAAAATATACTACGTGAACACTAAGAACTGAATGGATTAGATAGAAATTGTTTTTTATTGTTAATATGCTGGGGAAAGTTGTAGAATTTATTTGAAACTGGTTTGTCAAATCAAAGCCTGGCCTTCTGAAGCCCAAACCAAACACGTGAATCAGCCTTAACTCGGGGCTGTGGATGAAGGCAGTGGTTCACCCCCAAAAACGTTGCAGGGGTGGCAGGTGGCAGCCCAGTTACCTCTAAGGGTGTCCCTGTCTCCGTCCTGGTCGACCCCCTTCCCCACCACAGACTTGCTGTCTTGGAGGTTGGTGCTGTGCATGGAAAGGAATGGGACGCTGCTGCCTCTGCAAATCGGGGTGATGGTGCGCTCTCTCTCCGAGTTTCTTTTTCTTCCTCTTTTTCTTTTTTTACAGCTGAGTATCATTCCCCTGTGTAAATGTACAGCTTGTTTTCTTCTTTTTAAAAAATATTTTTATATGTTTTTATTGATTTCAGAGAGGAAGAGAGAGAGAGAGAGAGAAAGAGAGAGAGATGGAAACATCAGTGATGAGAGAGGATCGTTGATCGGCTGCCTCTTGCATGCCCCACATTGGGGATCGAGCCCGCAACCCCGGGCACGTGCCCTGTCCAGAAATTGAACTATGGCCTCTTGGTTCATAGGTCGACACTCACCCTCTGAGCCACACCGGCTGAGCTGTCTCCGAGTTTTTCTAGGCCAGCTCCTCAGTTCTCTTAGGTCCCAGAGCGGGCGCAGAAGCTGTCATCGCCTACCTGGCTGTAAGGATGCTGGTTCCCAGCACCAGCGTTAAAGGCCTGGGATCTAACCGGACTCGGTCTCTTACCTGCTGCGTGATCAGGCAACTTACCCCACTTTTCAGAAACTCCATTTTTTAGTTTTTTCCTCTGTAAAATAGAGATAATGCTCTCCCGACAGAATGTCGATTAAATGAGACAATAATTGGTGTGGGAAACTATCAAATGATCATTGTTTTAATTACTAACATACTAAGAGGTGATATGGGAAAATTCTGCTTTCCCCCTTGGTTTTTGTCACACCGTGGAATAGTTTTTTTTAAGATGACATCCCCACAAACCTGTGGTAGAACATATTTCCCATCCCACTTGCACCCCCCAAAAAAGATTTTGTAAAATTGTAGTAAAATGCACATGACGTAAAACTCACCTTTAAACGATTTTTAAGTATATAATTCAGTGACATTTACTACATTCACAATGTTGTGCAACTATCACCGTCATCTGGTTCCGGAACATCTTAATCACCCTGGAAGAAAACCCCAGAGGATAATAGTCACATCCCATTCCCCCAGCCCCTGGCGACCACGAATGGCCCTCTGTCTCTATGGGTTTGACCACTCTGGATAGTCTAGATCAGGCGTCCTCAAACCACGGCCCGCGGGCCACATGCGGGTGTTTTTGCCGTTTTGTTTTTTTACTTCAAAATAAGATATGTGCCGAAACTGGTTTGGCTCAGTGGATAGAGCGTCGGCCTGCGGACTCAAGGGTCCCAGGTTCGATTCCGGTCAAGGGCATGTACCTTGGTTGCGGGCACATCCCCAGTAGGGGGTGTGCAAGAGGCAGCTGATCGATGTTTCTTTCTCATCGATGTTTCTAACTCTCTATCCCTCTCTCTTCCTCTCTGTAAAAAATCAATAAAATATATTAAAAAAAAAAAAAGTTTGCAATGCACACAATCCAAAAAATGTTTAAAAAAAAAAAAGATATGTGCAGTGTGCATAGGAATTTGCTCATAGTTTTTTTTAAACTATAGTCCGGCCCTCCAACGGTCTGAGGGACAGTGAACTGGCCCCCCGTTTAAAAAGTTTGAGGACCCCTGGTCTATATAAACAGACGCTTATAATACACAGTCTTTTGTTTCTAGCTTCTTTCACTTAGTGTAACATTTTCCAGGTTCATCCATGGTATAGCATGATTCAGGGCTTTTCATGCCTTTTAATTCCTGAATAACATTCCATTGTGTGGACCTACTGTCTTCGTCTCTTCGGGCTGCTGCAACAAAATAACACAGGCTGGGTGGCTTGTAAGCGACAGAAATCTATTTCTCACCGTTCTGGAGGCTGGAAGTTCAAGATGAGGGTGCCAGCAGGGTCCGAGGGCCTTCTTCAGGCTGCAGACTTACCACTGTGTCCTCACACGGGGACAGGGGCGAGGGAGCTTGTGTGGTCTCTTTCAGAAGGGCATTCCATTCATGAGGGTTCTGCCCTCCGGACCTGAGCACCTCACCAAGGCCCCCCTCACCTCCTAAGAGCATCACCTTGGGCATGAGGATTTCAACATATGAATTTTGGGGGGACACAAACTTTCAGACCATAGCATATACCATATGAAGATTATCCATTCACCAGTTGATGTTCATCTGGTTCGTTTCTACCTTTGGCTGTTGTGAATGGCATTGCTCTGAACATTCTTGTACAAGTTTTTGTTTGAATACCTGTTTTAAATTCTTTTGGGTATATACCTAGGAGTGAAATTGTTGGATCATCCTATATAATAAAGAGCTAATATGCAAATGGTTGTCACGCCCTCACACCCTCGCACCAGGGCCAGGGGACCTGAGGCCGCGCCCCCCTCCCTGGCGCCGGGGCCAGGGGACCTGAGGCCAGGCCGGGGCACCTGAGGCTGTGTCCCCCACCCAGCGGGGCTTGACAGGGGACCTGAGGCTGCGCCCCCAACCCTGCGCCAGGCCAGGGGACCTGAGGCTGCGCCCCCCACCCTGCGTGGCTTGACAGGGGTGGGGCCGGCTGGGTCTGGGTCTCGCGCAATTTCGAGGTGTGCGTGGGTGGGTGGGGACTTGACTCTGGGTCCCGAGAAGAAGTGGTTCTGACAGGAGAGAGATTTTCATATACATTTTACTAATTTTCTTTCATCTCTGACACTTCTATTATAGAGAAAGGGCAAATAGCAATATTAAAATATTTCCTCTAATTGATTCCCTTTTAACGTGCATGAATTTCGTGCACCAGGCCACTAGTATGATAATAATGCTATATTTAACTTTTTAAAAAACTGCCAAACTGTTTTCAACTCTGGCTGCCCATTTAACACCCCTCACCTGAAGGTTCCACTTTCTTTTATAACTTGTTATTTCCTGCCCTGGCTGGTTTGGCTCAGTGGGTAGAGCAGACTAAAGGGTCCCAGGTTTGATTTCTGTCAAGGGCATGTACCTCTGGGGTGTGTGCGGGAGACAGCCAATCAGTTAGTGTAACATGTGTTTGTAAGAGGTGTCTCTCTCACACTGATGTTTCTCTTTTTCTGTCTCTCCCCCTCCCTTCCACTCTCTAAAATTCAGTGGAAAAATATCTGTGGGTGAGGATTAACAAAAAAGTAAACTTGTTATTTTCTATCTTTTTTATTTCATTATAGCTACCATAGTGGGTGTGAAGTGCTATCTCCTGGTGGTTTGGGTTGGTTTTATAGGACTGGTTTTGTATGTTTGTGGACTCAGATGTTTTTACTGTGCAGTGCTCCTAAGCCTGACATATTGCAAAGCTACAAAACCACCTACACGCAATTTCCAGGAAGAGGACGTTGTAAAGCACCTTTTCCTTCACGGCCCTTGTGTAGCTGAGCCTCGTGGCTCTGTACTCTGCCCTGCAGATAAACCACTCACAGACAAGTGGCTAATTATAGACAATGCCTGATGCCTCTGACCTGCTCTCTAATTTTTTTTTCCTTTTGATTTTAGGGATTTCCTCTGGGTCATCCAAAATGCTTTCAAAGCATACTGGATAAGAGCTGAGCCACCTGCCTGTTTGGGACTTCCATACTCTCTGTTCCACTGTCTTCCGATGGCATTTTGACTGCATCGAGGCCACGTGACCTGCTGCTCATGATGAGTGATGAGAAGAACCTTGGGGTGTCCCCAAAATTGGTCTCCCCTTCCAGGAGCCCGAGTACCTGCTCCTCCAAGCAGGGAAGTCGGCAGGTAAAGTTTTAACTCATGCAACTTTTAAGATGCAAATTTAAATCAGGCAGTTTGTAGATGAACGTGTGTATATTTATTTGGGAATGCCTACTTCTCAGTTTAAGAGCATTTGCTTTCAGCCCCTGTCTTAATTATATGAGAAGAGCACATTTTAGGTGGTTTTAATAATGCAGCTTGAGTGCCTACCAGGTGGGAAGAGCTGTATTTGGCTCTTTGGATTATTTTACTCAGTCCTTGCAACTGTCCTCCAACACAGATATTAATATCCCCATGTTCTCCACGAGGAAGCTGAGTCAGACCGACTGAGTTATTAAAGACACACAGCTAGTACTAGTCAGTGGCAGGGCAAGAAACCAAAGCCCAGTCTGTTTGACTCCAGAGCCCACACTTCCATTTATACCCTACTAACCAACACAAAAAAAAATCAATCATTTTTCCAGTAATTATAATATCCTCCCATCCGCCTCTTCCTTCCCTTTACTGAACTTTTTATGACACCTTCCAACCACAGGCTGCCCTTGAGTCCCACCTGCTCTGTTTCACTAATGGATGAGGGAATCAAATCAACAGAGACGTGGTAAAAGGGAATTAAGTCGGAAGAAGAAGTGAAACAAAGGACGGAATAATTAACTCCTAAATAACTGTCAGCTAATTATATGTTGCCTTTTTGGCTTCCTTTCTAATAAATCCTGATTGGCAGACTTTGCTGGTTTTAGATCAGTACAATAAATGCACATTAATCATTGTAATTCTCCCACCTTCAGTTAAGTAGAGAGAGGGAGGGCTGTCCAAAAGCTCTGGGTTTCCAGCAAAGTGATCTCTGAGCCTTTTCAGTGTTTGCTGCCTCTGTTGGCTTTGTCGATCCCCCATGAGAAGCGACGGCCTAAGAATTGGTCCAGAGGTCTTGGTTCTAGATTTGGAAGCAACAATCCAGCAGCCTCCCACTTCAGGCACGTCCACGCATTTATGACACATCACACATTTATGACACATTCACACACTTGTGACTCATCATCACGGGTCTCTCCACTCGAATGTTGCCTGGGACAGGGAGCTTACCACCTCACAATACTGCCTCATTTCATTAGCATCTATGATTCTAGACCAGCCGATGGGCTGCAAGAATTTTTGTATCTGAATATTTATTCAGAGGCACTAGCCTTTTTTCCCTTAGATTGTCAAATAAGAAAATGACAGCAGCCAACATAATAGTAGTACTCCAGTGTGAATGCCCTGTCTTGAGCCATTAATATACACTGAGTGGCCAGATTATGATGATCTCTGAACACACAATAATCTGGCCACTCAGTGTATATCCTACCTAATAATAGAGTAATATGCAAATTGACCGTACCTTCGCTATGCCCACGATTGGCCGGGGGGGGGGGCGGGACTCGGGGTGGCTGATTGGGCTGGCAGGACGCTGAGCTCGCGTTGCCAGCGCGGTGCGAGCTCAGCGTCTGCGCCATGGCTGTGCTGTGGCACAGAAGGGGCCTCTGGGGCAGCGAGCCCACATCCCGCTGCCGACCATCAAAAGCGGGGAGCTGGGTGTCCGCTCTGGCACCAGTGGACAGACACCCAGCTCTCCCATGATCGAAAGCGCAAGCGGGGGAGCTGGGTGTCTGTCCGCTCCGGCACCAGGCCAAAAGCCTCCGCCGGCACCAGCGGACACCCAGCTCCCCCGCGATCGAAAGCGGGGAGCTGTGTGTCCGCTCCAGCACCAGCGGACCCCTGCCATCAAAAGCGGGGAGCAGGCTGCCAGCAGTGTCCGCGGAGCGTGCTAGGCTTTGCGGGGGAGTGGATATGGCCTGGATGGCAGATTAGGCCTAGGGGACCCTACATGTGCATGATTTAATCATGCACTGGGCCTCTAGTCCTATATAATAAAAGGCTAATATGCAAATTGTCCCCTTGACCAGGAGTTCGACCAGCAGGCAGGCCGGCCAACCGCCCACGTCCCCTCCCCCCTGGCCAGGCTGGCTGGACCCTACCCATGCACGAATTCATGCACTGGGCCTCTAAATATATATATATGTATGTATGTATACACACACACACACACACACACACACACACACACACACACACTGAGTGGCCAGATTATTATGCATTCAGAGATCATAATAATCTGGCCACTCAGTGTATAGGTTGTATAAGAGAATTGCATCTTATTGGTCATGTTGCATAATAAGTTTGCATCTGATTGGTTAATTCTGAGTACCAGAAATCCTTATATACAAGTATGGGCACCTGGTTTTTTTAAAAAGTCACTTTGGACCAAAAAGGATAGGTTGTTGTTGTTGTTATTGTTATCATTATTTTGTAAATAAATCAAAACTACCTTTTTTTGTCAGATCTGCAAAAATATATTTTTTGGTGTGCCGCAGAATTTTAGTAATTAATTTATGCTTACCATAAATGAAAGAGTTTTAAAATCACTGTCCTAGACAATTAGATTTTGCCACAAGCCTGACAATGGGAGCCCTCCAAGATCTCTCCCGAGGGTTAGGAAGAAGAATTTTTTCCAGCACAGTCATCACTTTCTGCTGGGGTTAAAAAATGACTAAGAGAGTCCTTGACTGATGCACAATGGCTCCTGGGAATTCCATTTTTGAGAGGGTAGCTGTGTCCACCCCTTTGTCAGCTTTCCAGGTGGGTGTTTCTCTCCCTTCGCCAAATTTGGTTGGGGTTAGAACCGAACGAAGATTTCCCCCTATCAGCATCCTTGGATAAAGGGGGAGAACATGATTCATTTAAGCCAGAGCTTATAACACTTTAGGAATTGAAATTCTGGGATTGAATACACAGAAATTATTTGTTTGGTATGCTATTTGAAATAGATTGGTTTGGTTTTCATTGAGCTTTTTCTGAGATCACATCCTAAAGAAAAAGAGAAATGTGTTGGATGCCTCAAAGTTTTCTGACTTGGAATGGTTGGTCTTTCACCTATTCATCAACTGGTCATCTTTTATATTTAGTATCTACTACTCTAATGTGCATGTGATTTTACTTTATAAGCATAAAGACTTGTTTTTCCTCTGTGGCATGGGTATACATTGTCTTTCACCTCTTTCTTCCACCCTGCCCCCCAGGCCAGCGCCTACCTATTGGTAGTAGCTGCTAGGAGCACAGTGTTGAGAAGGGTTCTGCGGTCGAGTCTGGTGCCGTGGAAAAGAGTGCCATGTTTTTAGCTCTGACTCGTGGGCACAGGCAGGCTGAGTGGGAGCACAGGTGCCACACGTGTCACCCCTTAGTGATGTTAGAGGGTTGATATTAAGAGATCTCTGCCACAGTCTCTATATTTTGCTATTGGTGGGACGTCCAGCAAGTGAAGTTTGCCTCAGTTCTTCACCCATAAAACGGCCTTGTTTCAAGACCCCCTGACACCCTGCAAAAGAAATGGATCTCTTTGAAGTGGACTATCCTTCAGATCTAGTGCTCTACCGGATAGGAACCTATGCTTCTTGCAGGAAATCCCCAACGAGAGGAAGCCAGCTTACACAAAGAATAGGTTGCTGGTCCCTTCTGACCGTCTTCATCATTCCCTATTATCCAGGCGTCCTCAAACTACGGCCCGCGGGCCACATGCGGGTGTTTTTGCCGTTTTGTTTTTTTTACTTCAAAATAAGATATGTGCAGTGTACATAGGAATTTGTTCATAGGTTTTTTTTTAAACTATAGTCCGGCCCTCTAACGGTCTGAGGGACAGTGAACTGGCCCCCTGTTTAAAAAGTTTGAGGACCCCTGCTTATCTGTAGTGTTCGAGGTTGATCTTTGCTTGAGTGTTTTTCCCCTCCCAGGCTTTGGCTCAGCTATCTCGTTAACTAGACTGATTCATATATGAGAAATTTTCTTCCCTGTTGAATTTGGTGATTTTCTTGAGAAGAATCTTCACTTATTGCTTTAACACTTTAAAAAGGATCTTTTATAAAAATAATAGGTGCTCACTGTAAGTCATTTCCAAGGTACATGCAATCCATGTGACTTGCAATACTTTAATTTACTTTTAAACGGCTGCTGACAGGTCAGAATAAAAGGAAGCCTGTTGGTTGCGGAGGTCATCCGTGACATTGTTGAGTGGTGGGCGTGAAAGGCTGGTTAGAGTCTATTCATGACAGCATAGGAACAGAGGAAGAGGGTACCCAATTCTACCAGGCTCCCAGACAGGATCTGAGAGACGCCTTCACAAATGTTCTGTTTGGAACCTTAAGCATGTCTAATGCCATGCTTAACCCTGCCCTCCTCTCTCCCCACGTGGATAATTCTCTGATTCATTAACTGGTTGAAAGAGTAGATAGAGCTTGAGTCCTGGGTTCTAGTTACACATCTTTTTAGCTTTCACAGCACATGGCAGATGCAAATTAGTGGACTGAATGCAGCAGCAATTATCCCTCCATTAGGGGAGGTGAGAATGTATGGCCAGGTATACATGTGGAATGTGAACAAGAAACTCACAGATTCCTCAGCTTCCTCACTCCAGTGACATATTGTGAGGATCTTAAAAAATGAACTAAGGCCTCTCCATTGAGTTTCTTCTGGCAAATGATGATATAATCCCTAAATGCTTTGTATCCCGGGATCTCTGAATGAGCTACTCTACTAGAAACTATGAAACAGGTTCTGACCGTCTTCATCGTTCCCTATTATCTGTAGTGTTCGAGGTTGGTCTTTGCTAGTTGGGTGACCTTGCCATCTATAAGAATAAAAGCGTAATATGCTAATTAGACCGGACGTCCTTCCGGACTAAGCTGGGGCTGCAGCCGCGGGATTGAGGCAGCTGCAGTGGCTGTGAGGGAGGGATCCGGATCCAGGCAGCAGCGAGGGAGGGATCCAGGCAGCTGCCCGAAGCTGCAAAGGCCCAGTCTTGCACGAATTTCATGTGTCGGGCCTCTAGTGTTATATAAAACCTCTGAATCTCAGTTTTTCAGCTGTGAAATTTAGAAAATTGTGCTTCCTTTTGAGAACTAAATGAAATAATAAATATGAAGTACCTAGGCTAGCAGATGGTAGACATTTGGTAAGTGGGGATTAAATTAATGAATGAAGAAGCATGAAATTGCTAGATAGAAAATTACTATTCACAAAGCTCTGTGGACACATGAAGTAGGTTAAGGGGTATCTAAGTGGGAGAGGCAGTTACTATTTCAAAACTTGTACAATATGAGCAATTGCAGTTTCCTGTTGTGTTTTCCCACTGCCCCCTTCCATTTCTTTCCTAGAACTTTGAAACTAGCATGTTTCAGAAGCCAGATTGAGCTAAAGATGCATGACTAGGTTTTATCTTTAATGAAAGAGTTCTATATGCCCTAAACTTTACTTCTTCAATCAATGTCTATTAAGAACCTATTATTAAAAGACTGGGCAGGGAGATTTGAGCTACAAAGGACAGGACAGTGGAGCAGACCCCTACAAACAAGTGGTCAACTCTGGGGTGGCTGTGGATTGTGAAGGGGGCATGGCCTCCATCCTTTCTTTCCTTTCTATGTTGCTAGCATTTGCTACATAAGTCAGAAAACAGAAGGTGAATCCTGCTAAAATAATTGACAAGTACTTAGTTCATGATTACAGAGGGTTTGAAATGAAAGATCTGTTGCCAGGTAAGTCTCCTTACAGATATGCAATTTGTTCTCGTCACCCTCGTGTCCCTGCGCTAATCTAAGGTGGCTTTTGAGCCTCCCGGGGTCATCCATGAGTGTTTGCTATTAGATGATGCAGCACTCCGAGTCCAGCTGCTGGGCTTGGTGCCGGAACCCACAAGACACAAATTCATGGGAGAGAATTTGCCAGGAAGAGAAAAGTGAATTAAAGCTATAATGCTCAGGTATTTATAATTTCAGCATCTGGGTATTGCAAATACTTAGTCCTGTTTATTTCTTTTAATTCATCACGTCTTCAGAGACACCAGATTTACCAGCTGCCTTTTGTACGTAGGGGCTAAACACTCTTGAGAAAGACCAATCAAGGAGGAGGGTCTTGGGAATGTTATAATTCATCATAATTGTTCTTTGATGGTCACAGAAGAGGAAAAGCAATGAGTATGAACTTGCTCAGGAGCCAGACGGCTTGAGTTTAAATCTTAGGGTTGTTCATAAGCTGTTTGACCTTCGGCAGTTACTTATAAGGTTTTGCAAATTGCCTAGCTAGAAGAGAGCCTGCATGTGGAGAGTGCTATGTAAGTGATGGATGCATAAACCAGTCTCACCTTCCCCAAGAAGAGTCCCAGGAGCCCTCAAGCAGTACGCGTGGGGACTGTTCCTTTCAGCTGGAGGGGACGTGACATGGCACAGTCAGACGTCTTGGCTTCTGTCTAGGTTGCTCAGAGAGGAGGAGTCAGCAAGGGCCACTAGATGTTAGCAGCCTTACAGCTCATTATAACCTTTCATACTGTTACGGGGAAAGCTTCTTGTCCCCACCTGTTGTTCGTGGGAGTGGGCTTTTTGCGATATTTTGAGAAAAGGAATTTTCTGAGATTCGCGTGGGAGGGTGAAATCGTTTTATTTCTGTGGAATTACACCCCTGAGTTTCCCTGGTCCTATTTCCCTTTGTCCCACCAAGGAAGAAGTGTAGCTGTGGCGTCTTCAAAATAAAAGCCAGTGTCCAGAGTTTCCATTCCATGTTAGGGTGTAGTCCAGTTTAGCATCAGGCTAGCTTAGTTTGTGTTTCTTGCCCTAGCCCATTAGTCCATTGCGTGTCGGGTCAGCATGGCCACATGGCATGGAGGAAATACGGGGTGAATGCAAGGATGCCAAGAGAGCCATGAGCCCAGAGCACCAGCTCCTTTGTTTAGGGGATTATGTATTCCCAAATTTTCATGGGCTTGCATTGGCTCCACCTCTTCTAGCCAGTGATTTCTGTTCCTAGGTTTGATTGATAAGTGTATCTCCTAGGTCCCCCAACTTCACTGCACATGCATCCACCCTCCTCTTTGTCCTCTCCCCCAGTGATCTGCAGGAGATGGGGGGGGACTCGCTGGTGACTGTGAAATTGCAGCTTCCCGGTGAAGCTGTCCAGATGGCCATGCTCATGATGTCTGGCCTCCCTTTTGCTCCTTTCCTGCTATTAATATCTAGCTAATTACCATAGTATCGATGCTGTCCTTTGGAGTCTCAAAACAACCCAGGGAGGGCTGTACTGTTTTCTATGCTTTAGAGAGAAAATATGATCCAGAGATACTAACTGCCTTGTTTAGAGGTACACAGCTGATAAAGCGGTAGGGGACCAGGCATCCATCCATTTGGAGAACCCTAGTTTTTTTAGATGTTAGAAAGCTTCCGTAGAAGTTAATTCAAGTTCCATGTGCCTTAAGTGCAAATGTTTGTTGTTTAAACAAACCTCCAAAAGCCAACGCCTCTGAGGATGCAGGGACAAGAATAACATTGATGAGTAAAGCATCCTTAAGGATCCCTAAGGTCTGATTGTCTGCAGCTGTTTTTTTTCTGGAGGGAACTACGGAGAAAAATTAGCTATATATTTCTGTCTTAGTTTTCCAGATTCCACCTTTCTGGACATTTTACTGCCTACCTTTGGTTACACTAATGGTTATGACATTACCAGAGGCCCGTGCACGAATTCGTGCACAGGTGGGGTCCGGAAGACCCGCCCCAATGGGGGCCGATCAGGACCAAGCTGGTGAAGGGGGAAGGGGCCAAGGGTGGTTGGCCGGCCAGCCCTGCTCCTGATCAGGATGTGGGGGCTGATTAAGGGCGGGGCCGGCCAGGGGGAGGGGCCACGGGACAAACATTTGATATGGGAAGAGGTTAAAACTTCAGCTAAAATGACATATTTGAGTTGTCAGGTGTCTTTGTTACTTTCCATGTCCACAAATGATAGGCTGTCAGCTACATTCCACACCAAAGAGCAGGAAGAAACTGAACTTTTATATTTTTATTGATTTCAGAGAGGAAGGGAGAGAGAGATAGAAACATCAGTGATGAGAGAGAATCATTGATCGGCTGCCTCCTGCCACCCCCCAATGGGGGATCAAGCCCACAACCCAGGCATATGCCCTTGACCAAAATCGAACCTGGGGCCCTTCAGTCCATAGTCCGATGCTCTATCCACTGAGCCAAACCAGCTAGGGCAAGAAACTGAACTTTTAAAACACTTCTGGGAGTTGCTGAGCTGCTGATACTGCTCTGCAGTTCCAGAATAGCAAGCACAGTAAATATAGTTGGGTGGGTCTTAGAAACAATACCTTGATAGAAACTATATGGGATGCTTTAAGAAAATAATTTATTTACTCATGGTTGGCATTGGCCATAGTGCAGGGTACAGGAAGGCAGAACCCTGACCACGTGCTTTTATTTGAGAGCACAGCTTACTAGCTGTGCAGTTAATGGAATTTTCTCTAGAAGCCATAATGCAGATGTGAACTGAACTGAATCAATAGTTTTTTCCCAGGGAGGGGAAAGTCTAAGTCAGTGGTCAGCAAACTGCGGCTCGAGAGCCACATGTGGCTCTTTGGCCCCTTGAGTTTTTAGCAAAGGCCAGCTTAGGAGTACCCTAATTAAGTTAATTACAATGTACCTACCTATATAGTTTAAATTTAAAAAATTTGTCTCTCAAAAGAAATTTCAATCGTTGTACTGTTGATATTTGGCTCTGTTGACTAATGAGTTTGCTGACCACTGGTCTAAGTCTACTTCAATGATATAATGATATTAAAATATTAAAGGCCAGGAAGTGACAGTGTAAGAAGGACAGGCAAAACAGAAGACTTTCGTAGACTAATCTGACATCTCTAAGGTCCTCTACACCCTGGCCCTACCATTGACCCTAGCTGTGTCTCCCTCTGCACCTATGAGCAAACCACATCAACTAAAACCACCTCATCTGTCCCCACTCACATTCCTGGCATTCACTGGCTGAATGGTGTCTCCCTCCCACCCCAAAGATATGTCCACATCCTAATCCTTGGAACCTGTGAGTGTTACCTTATTGGGTAAAAAGGGCCTTTGCAGATATAATTTAAGGATCTTTAGATAAGGAGATCATCTTAGATTATCCAGGTCAGCCTTAAATTCAACAACCAGTGTCCTTATAAGAACACACCGAGGAGACCATAGACATGGAGAAGGTAAGAAGATGGAGGCAGAGATTAGAGTGATGTGGCTACAAGCCAAGGAATAACAACAGCCACTAGGAACCAGAAGAGACAAGAAATGCTATTATGAATTGAATGCTTGTGTCTCCACTGGGTTCATACTTTGAAGCGTTAACTCTCAGGGTGATGGTATTTAGAGGCAGGGCTTTCAGGCCTGGTCAGTGTGGCCCAGTGATTGAGCATCGACCTATGAACCAGGAGGTCACGGTTCGTTTCCCCATCAGGGCACATGCCTGGGTTGCAGGCTTGATCCCCAGTGAGGGGCATGCAGGAGGCAGC